>NC_091985.1:168697609-169297609 GCF_044704955.1 Pristiophorus japonicus
CAAATCCAAAGAGGACTGGAAAATGATGGTCAAGTCCTCTGCTATTTCCTCTTTTACTTCGCTTAACAGCCTGGGATGCATTTCATCCAGGCCTGGGGACATCTACTTTCAAAGCAGCTAAACCCCTTAATACCTCCTCTCTCACTATGTTTGTTTCATCCAGAATTTCACACTCCTCCTCAATAGCAGTATCTGCATTGCCCTTTCTTTTGTGAAAACAGATACAAAGTATTCGTTAAGAACCCTACCAAAATCTTCCGCCTCCACACAAAGATTACCCTCATAGAAGGTATATAGAATACTTGCCTTTATTCATCGAGGCATGGAATACAAGAGCAAGGAGGTTATGCTTGAACTGTATAAAACATTGGTTAGGCCACAGCTGGAATACTGTGTGCAGTTCTGGTCGCCACATTACAGGAAGGATGTGATTTGTACTGGAAAGGGTGCAGAGGAGATTTACAAGAATGTTGCCTGGACTGGAGAATTTTGGCTATGAGGAAAGATTGGAGATGCAGATGACACTAAGATTAGTGGGAAAGCGGGTTGTGTAGAGGACAGAGAGGCTGCAAGGAGATTTAGATAGGTTAAGCAAATGGGCTAAGGTTTGGCAGATGGAATACAATGTCGGAAAATATGAGGTCATCCACCTTGGGAAAAAAAAACAGTTAAAGGGAATATTATTTGAATGGGGAGAAATTACAACATGCTGAGGTGCAGAGGGACCTGGGGGTCCTTGTGCATGAAACTCTTTTAGGAGTTAACAGAAAAACATTAAAACGTGCCCCCCAATCTGGGGGAAACACCAACATTTACAATGCCATTTTTTTTTTGGCACAGAATCAAATTTTTTTTTCCAAGTGCCCCCTATAAAAGGGGAGGGGGACACTAAAAGCACCAGCAATTAAAACAAATTAACTTAAAAACATAAAATCAAATTAAAATTTGGTTGCCGGGCGTGACGATGTACTCCAGTCCCTCCAGTGCTCACCTCTCGCGGAAGGTCTCGAGCGTACCAGTGGACACCGCGTCCTTGTGCATGAATCCCAAAAAGTTAGTTTGCAGGTGCAGCAGGTAATCAGGAAGGTGAATGGAATGTTGGCCTTCATTGCGAGAGGGATGGAGTACAAAAGCAGGGAGGTCCTGCTGCAACTGTACAGGGTATTGGTGAGGCCACACCTGGAGTACTGCGTGCAGTTTTGGTCACCTTACTTAAGGAAGGATATACTAGCTTTGGAGGGGGTACAGAGACGATTCACTAGGCTGATTCCGGAGATGAGGGGATTACCTTATGATGATAGATTGAGTAGACTGGGTCTTTACTCATTGGAGTTCAGAAGGATGAGGGGTAATCTTATAGAAACATTTAAAATAATGAAAGTGATAGACAAGATAGAGGCAGAGAGGTTGTTTCCACTGGTCGGGGAGACTAGAACTAGGGGGCACAGCCTCAAAATATGGGGGAGTCAATTTAAAACCGAGCTGAGAAGGAATTTCTTCTCCCAGAGGGTTGTGAATCTGTGGAATTCTCTGCCCAAGGAAGCAGTTGAGGCTAGCTCATTGAATGTATTCAAATCACAGATAGATAGATTTTTAACCAATAAGGGAATTAAGGGTTATGGAGTAAGTGGAGCTGAGTCCATGGCCAGATCAGCCATGTTCTTGTTGAATGGCGGAGCAGCCTCGAGGGGCTAGATGGCCTACTCCTGTTCCTAATTCTTATGTTCTTATGTTCTTATGCTGGGTCTGTTTTCTTTGGAACAGAGGAGACTGAGGGGAGACCTAATTGAGGTGTATAAAATTATGAGGGGCTGGATAGAGTGGATAGGATGGACCTGGTAGAGAGGTCAACAACCAGGGGACATAGATTTAAAGTAATTGGAGGGAGGTTTAGAGGAGATACGAGGGGAAATGTCTTCACCCAGAGGGTTGTGGGGGTCTGGAACTCACTGCCTGAAAGGGTGGTAGAAGCAGAAACCCTCATCGCATTTAAAGGGTACTTGGATGTGCACTTAAAGTGTCGTAACCTACAGGGCTACGGACCAAGAGCTGGAAAGTGGGATTAGGCTGGATAGTTCTTGGTCGGCCGGCGCGGACACAATGGGCTGAAATGGCCTCCTTCCGTGCTGTAAATTTCTAAGATTCTATGATTAGCCAAGGCATAGAATACAAGAGCAGGGAGGTTATGCTTGAAGTATATAAAACACTAGTTAGACCACAGCTGGAGTACTGCATGCAGTTCTGGTCACCACATTACAGGAAAGATGTGATTGCACTCGAGAGGGTACAGAGGAGATTTACGAGGATGTTGCCTGGACTGGAGAATTTTAGCTATGAGGAAAGATTGGATAGATTGGGGTTGCTTTCTTTGGAACAGAGGAGGCTGAGGGGAGACCTTACTGAGGTGTATAAAATTATGAGGGGCCTGGATAGAGTGGTAGAGTGGATAGGACAGACCTATTTCCCTTAGCAGAGGGGTCAACAACCAAGGGGCATAGATTTAATGTAAGTGATAGAAGGTTTAGAGGGGATTTGAGGAGAATTTTCTTCACCCAGAGTGGGGTTGGGGGTCTGGAACTCACTTCCTGAAAGGGTGGTAGAGGCATAAACCCTCACCACATATAAAAAATACTTGGATGTGCATTTAAAGTGCCGTAACTTACAAGACTACAGACCAAGAGCTGGAAAGTGGGATTAGGCTGGATAGCTCTTTGTTGGCTGGCGTGGACACGATGGGCCGAAATGTCCTCCTTCCGTGCTGTAAATTTCTAAGCCAGATGCCGATCTTAGTTTTGTGTCTGATATTCCAGTTCTTTAATGAAAAGGTTTGTAACCAAAAATTTTACCTAAGCTCAGATTTCCATCTTTCCCTGGAGATTGTGGTTTGAAAATGTTATATTATGGTCCATGCTGGGACCAGGGTTTAGGTAGCATGGAATGGATCTGATCAGAAGTGTTGGTTGTAAGGTTGGATTGATACAATGGAGTTTTTCTTAATTACTCTTAGGGGTTGGGAGACATTTTAGAGAGTTTTATCTTTTTTGGAAGTTGGTTATCTCTTTGAAGACATTGAATGTAGTAGGTGGCGTCTATGCTGAGATAAATTGATACATGCCCGATGTGTGGAGAGAACAGATCTATGGGAGAAAACCCTTTTCCCCGTTCCATATTTTCTTCTTGAATTTTTAAATCAAAACATGTTCCACTCTGATAACTTACTTAAAATTCTCAATTTAGAGCATTTACAACTCTGGCTTTTATAAACATATTCTTATCTGTTCACTCTCCAATCTTCTTCCTTTGAAAAAAATTGAAGATTGGCCAGTGAGATGCAGTAGGTATTAAATGCAGGAATGGAGGATTTTCACCTTCAGTCTCCCAGTGTAACACGACCTCTTGGAGCACCTATTGGGAATTGATGGACGGAGAACAGTACAGTGTTGTGTTCCCACATTTCTGACCAGTCCTCCGAGAGAAGAAAGCTCTGCACCAGCCTGGTGAATATGACTATCTCGGCTTGTGAGTTCATAGTGTCTCAAACTCTTAAAAGGACCATTCCCCTTGTGATTTCCCCCTACTGTACATGAAGGATAAATCAGAGTCACTGAATGAGCGAGAACATACCGTAGGTAGTAGTGTTACAAATTTACAATAGACTTACCCTGATGTGTTTATGTATCATTATGTTAAACACAGAACTGCAATAACTAACCCAAGAATGGGGACATCATTAGCTTACCATTATATGGCTCAGTGGTCAATGTCATGGCATTAAATCAACTCAAATGAAAATCCTTCATTCCAGGTTCACGAGTGCTGTGGTGTATCTCGGGCTTGTCATGCGTTTGGGAATTATGGGAGGAAACATTTACCTCAATTTCTTCATCTCAGGACTTGTGGAAATACCGTCAGCAATCATTATTGTTCTACTTGTTGATCGGATTGGGCGTCGCTTTCCCTTTGCAATCGGTAACCTGTTGGCAGGGGCATCCTGCCTGATAACTGCCTTCATACCTGATGGTAAGTTACTTGTCATAGTCTTTGATTTTAATCCAGTCCCTAGTATAAATGGTACAGCTAAAGCTAATGTAATATGTGGCTATTAGTCAATATACCATGACATTTCGCACGGTGCAGGGGGTGGGGGTAATTTTTACTTTGGCAGTAGTGTAAAGCAGGCAATATCAATCAGCCCAACATTACACACCAGGGATAATTAGACTAGGATACAATGACGTAAGATTTTCAAAATTAGACAGATATTTTCTGATCACTTTTCCCAAACAAATGCTTAACACCCTCATACTAAATCCCGCTCATTCCTATTTTTTCCAACAAATCGGGCAAACACATCTATTATCAAAGTGCAACAGAGGAATTACGCATGAGAATGATGAGCATTTATACAGGAAGAACAAAATGATTCGACACGTTTTGTGTTTTAACAAGATCTTAGGTTACAAAATGGTGCACCAACATGACACAGCTGGATTCAGGGGGGGATTAACCACGGGGTGGATTAACAGCGGGGGGATTAACCAGGGGGGCATTAACCACGGGGGGCGGATTAACCAAGGGCGGATTAACCGCGGGGTGGATCAACTGCGGGGGGATTAACTGCGGGGGGATTAACTGCGGGGGGATTAACCACGGGGGGCAGATTAACCACAGGCAGATTAACCGCGGGGTGGATTAACTGCGGGGGGATTAACCGGGGGGGGGGGGGATTAACCACAGGGGGCGGATTAACCACGGGGGGGGGGAGAATTAACCACGGGGTGAATGGGGCTGCAGCCCCATCCCACCATAGAACATAGGCCCACCAAATAAATCTAGCATATTATCTTCTAAAGTATCTACAGGATATATACTTGCCTACACATGTTGTGTCCTTAGATGCTCTAACAATGACTCCACGAGGCAGTGTGCTGTACTTGAACTGTAGAGACCTTAATCCTTTATTAGTTAACTGAATGAGGATCACATCTGGTGGCCTGCCTTTTATATTAGGCCAGGCACACCTGTACAGGTAACCTACGAGTCTCCCACTGCTGTGTCCTCTGGTGGCACACCTTGTGATAGCACCAACAGTCACCATGTAGGATACATGACATCACTCCCCCCTAAACCCTCAGTGCAAATCGCCTCTGCATTAACTGTGCTCTGGGCTTAGCTCTATGTGGGTTCTGTCTGGTAGACCTCTAACGGGCTGGCTCAACCTTGGGGGGGTAGTTGGTGCAGTAGCGTGCTGGTGGTTGCTGTTTGTGTTCTGTATCAAGTAGGTATACATTCTGGTTCTGGTATCATTGCAATACTAGATTCCTATACATATATACACTCCATTCTCTCCCCCCTCCCACGTTGGTGTGGCGGGGGCTTCTGACATTCATGTACACACAAGTTCAGGTAAGTGGGTTCTGCATGGTTTTTGTTGAGCGTTTCCGTGGTGCGACAAGAGCGTTCGGTGCCTTGTCGATGCAGTGACCGGTGTGTAAGGACAAGCTAGTTCCGGAGCGGCTGGGTGGTGTCCCTGCAGTCTGGTGATGGCTCAGTGCCTGGTGCTGGCAGTGGGAAGCCGGTTGGCTGGGGTAGCCTGCTCTCGGGGCTGTTGCCATGGTTCCCAGCATCAGGCAGGTTCACAGATATCTGTGATCCTCCCATCCTTTCTTTATGCCCTGGGTCCCAGCTACTCCCTGAGGAACTGTCATCCAGCAGTGCACAGGGAACTGCTGACTCGCTGGTCTGAGCGTCGCTTGGTTTGGGATCCTGACTGGTGCTTGTTTCCTCTGGGGAGACAGTGGCGGGTGACCCTACATCTAGGGGTATGGTCTTGGGGCAGTCTGCTCCTTCAGGCTCGTGGCAGTTGGTGCCATCGATTGCCTGAGAGATGGAGCCGACCCAGGGCATGGTATCACTACCGGTGCTTTTGCCCTGCTGAGGTCGCTTGCTTCGCAGCTCGTGTGTGTTGGCTACTTGTGTCCACACTTCGTGGTGCATGACTCTGGTCCCCGGGACACAGGCTACAGCATCGGGTAGCTTGTTGGACCTGTGTGCACCCGATGGGTGTCTGCCCGCTGCATTGGCTGCGTGTGGTGGGAATCCTGCATCGCACAGCTTTTCCTTACTTATGATGGACATTCTAGGATTCGATCGCGATCACGCGACTTTTCCTCGCTGGTTGCATATGCACAGTTCAAATTATCAATTACACATTGTACATAATCGCGCGACTTTTCCTCGCTGGTTGCATATGCACAGTTCAAATTATCAATTACACATTGTACATAATCGCGCGACTTTTCCTCACTGGTTGCATGTATACAATTCCAATTATCAGTTACACATTTTACTTGATCAGTTACACACTTTACATAATCCGTTACACCTTTAGTCTCTAACTCACATTTCTTGTTACATTGCTTAAGTGTGTGGAACTGTCCCCTTAATTGTAGTGGGTTGCAGGTCTCCTTTAAGAGAGCCTTGTTCGCTTTACCCCAATCCGCTTCTCCGTTCGGTGCCACGTGTTGCTCCATCAGTGCTGCATCTCATGGTCTGGCCGCGGCCATCCTTTTCTTCAGCACATCGTCTCGTGGTGCGGGCGCCATCTTTGCTTCATCCATGATGTCAACTGCGGTGATACTCTTCTCCCCGGGATCTGCCTCCACAGTTGGGAAGTTGCTGCTGGATCCGATTTTCTCCCTCCTGAGTCCTGCCACTGGAGCCTGGAAGGTGCATCTCAGCTGGATCATCTCCACGCAGTTGTTCTGGGCGGTCTGTGTCTCGGGTGTCGTGCTGGTCAGCTCATCAGTGCCAGGTCCACCCTCAGGTGAGGGCTTGCTTTGGCTCTGAGAGCAGAGGGCTTCGATCGCTGGAGGGGTGAAATTTTCCCACTTCCACTGGATCTTCTCCATCCACCTTCTGCTGAGCAGCGTTGGTCCATCACCTGCAACAATCCACAGAGGTAACTTGTGCACCGCGCCATCATGGAGTACCTTTACATTCGCACTACCAACGACTGGGATAATTTCATTGGTGTAGGTGCGCAGCTTTGCCTGAACCGGGGCCAACTCGGGTCGTTCAGCCGAGTTGTCCCATAACCTCTCAAAGGCTCCTTGATTCATCACTGACTGGCTCGCCCCTGTGTCCACTTCCATGAAGACTGGACTTCCCTCTATCTCGACTTCCATCCTCAGCGGGGAAACACTCAGTGGTGCAGGTAAACATGCTATGTACCTCCCAGTGGGATTGGACTGCCTCTCTGTCTAACAATTCATAATCCACGCTGGATTCATGGCCATCTGCAGACTCCTCATTGACACAGTGAGTCCTATTTCTCTTACACATTCGCTGAAGATGGCCCTTTGTGCTGCAGCCTTTACACACATAGTCTTTAAAACGGCACTGGTGAGCCCTGTGATTCCCTCCGCAATGCCAGCATGGGGCTACTCGATTAGCCCCCCTCGGTGGACTTTGAGTTAAGGGACTTGTGGGAGGGGGGGGGGCCTGTTCTCTCTTCCCTGACAGGATTCACGCTCTACAATCCAGCCTCTAAACGGCGCCACTGTGTGCACAGTACTTGCCGGGTTTGAGTCCTGAGGGTGAGACATCTGCCTAGAGCCGCAGGTCGAGGTCATGAATGCCTGGCTCACAGAGATGGCCTTCCGTTGTGTGACTGTGGTCCGCAGACAGTAGCTTGTGAAGAAGGCCCTCATGGCCGATTCCAATGACAAAAATGTCCCGCAGCGCTTCGTTAAGGTGGGTGCCGAACTCGCACGGTGCCGCCAGCCACCTGAGGTCTGCGGCGTATTTCGCGATTTCCTGGCCTTTGGGCAGTTGGTGGGTATAGAACCGGTGTCTGGCTGTGAGGATGCTCTCCTTGGGCTTGAGTTGCTCCTGGATCAGGATTACGAGCTCCTTGTACGACTTGGTCATTGTCTTTGCTGGTGCCAGCAAGTCCCTGACAAGGACATAGACGGTGAGCCCACAACTGGTTAGCAAGATAGCTCTGTGCTTATCAGCCAGTGTGGCCGGGTCGTCTCCTGCCAGGTCGTTTGCTGTGACAAAATGTTCGGGTATCCCCACAAAGGCTTCCCAATCATCACCATCGGCGAACTGCTGCAACGTACCAAGGGTAGCCATTTCCGAGTGAAAGTTCATATTCTTGTCGCCAGTTGTTGTGTCCTTAGATGCACTAACAATGACTCCATGAGGCAGTGTGTTGTACTTAAATTGTAGTGACCTTGGTCCTTTATTTGCTAACTCCAGAGTGAGGATCACACCTGGTGATCTGCCTTTTATACTAGGCCAGGCACACCTGTACAGGTAACCTACAAGTCTTCCACTGCTGTGTCCTCTGATGGCACACCTTGATATGGAACCAAGAGTGGCCATGTAAGGCTTGTTTATACCTTCATACAGAAGTACCTATATTTAATAATGTACCATTATACGGAATAGAATATGTACTAACCTGTTTTATTTCACATGTTATTGAGAGAAATTTGCATATATGTATAGGAATCTAGTATTGCAATGATACCAGAACCAGAATGTATATCTACTTGATACAGAATATCTGCTTTCATTGCTGACTATACTGGCCTATGTTTTCATACTCAGAATCAGAATCATATACGTGATGTAATGAACATGAACAAAGATAACTACCGGCCCATTGGGATCGCTTTGCCCCTGGTCCATCAGGCCCTGAATCTGACCCTGGCTGGATGGTGTCCCAACACGACACAGCTGGGTGATGATTGCACTGGGTGCAGCTATGTCCCTTGCTGCCCTCACACAAAAAAAGTCACCAGAAACATTAATAGATAAGAATACTGAATCATAAATATCACGCAAAGTAGTTACATTTCTGGGAGAATCCATGATTCTGCACTCACAGGGTGTGTGCCTTGGGATATCGTGCAGCAACATGAGATCCATCCATTATAAGCAATGGAATGTGAATCGCGGGTTGGCCATGGTTTCCCAAGACGTGGTCCTTGAATTTATCGGCTTCCCACTGGGAGCAGCACATCACAGACTGTCCCCTATTTCCCTAAATAATAGTCACTGTACTGCAAAGTCATTCCGTGAAATTTTTGAGGTATTTTTTGAGAGATCTGATAACACTCCATACAAATGAAGATTTTTATTTCACTCTTCGTAAATGTATCAGTTAAAAATTATTTTTCAGTACGGAATAAATGCAAATACTTACTAACTTTTTGCACCTCCCATAAAATGTTCCAAATAACACAGAAATAAGAACATAAGAAATAGGAACAGGAGTAGGCCATACGGCTCCTTGAGCCTTCTCCACCATTCAGAAAAGATCATGGCTGATCTGATCATGGACTCAGCTTCACTTCCCCGCCCGCTCCCCATAACCCCTTATCCCCTTATTGTTTAAGAAACTGTCTACTTCTGTCTTAAATTTATTTAATTTCCCAACCTCCACAGCTCTCCGAGGCAGCGAATTCCATAGATTTACAACCCTCTGAGAGAAGAAATTTCTCCTCATCTCTGTTTTAAATGGGCGGCTCCTTATTCTAAGATCATGCTCTCTAGTTCTAGTCTCCCCCATCAGTGGAAACATTCTCTCTGCATCCACCTTTTCAAGCCCCCTCATAATCTTATACTTTTCGATAAGATCACCTCTCATTCTTCTGAACTCCAATGAGTAGAAGCCCAACCTACTCGACCTTTCCTCATAAGTCAACCCCCTCATCTCTGGAATCAACCTAGTGAACCTTCTCTGAACTGCCTCCAAAGCAAGCATATCCTTTCGTAAATATGGAAACCAAAACTGCACACAGTATTCCAGGTGTGGCATCACCAATACCTTATATCGCTGTAGCAAGACTTCACTGCTTTTATACTCCATCCCCTTTGCAATACAGGCTAATATACGACCTTTTCCTCAAAAGTGTCTCTCAAGAAATATGAATTGTTAAAACAATAGTTCTGACGAAGGGTCATCGACCTGAAGCATTAACTCTGCTTCCTCTCCACAGATGCTGCCTGACCCGCTGAGATTTCCAGCATTTTCTGTTTTTATTGCGAAAACAATAGTTTGGTTTCCCGTGGTATTTGAATTAATACGCAAGTAAAAGCTTATATTTTGTTGAGAAAATGCTTTTTCATTTATAAATTTTACATCTAACTTCTTTCCAATTCAGATCTCTTCTGGCTGAAAGCATCAATCGCTTCTTTGGGCAAACTTGGAATTACAATAGCGTTTTTAATGGTCTGTTTTGTAAATACTGAATTATACCCGACATTTTTAAGGTAGGTACAGAATAGAAATTATTTCTATATTGCAATAGCTGACTTTTAACAAATCAGTTCAGGTACAATTGACACTGAGCATCAGTTCTGAACAGATTTCAATTATTGATGTCTCATTCTTTTAACTGATGGTTGAAGTGTAAAATGGAAAAATAATTGTTGTAGAAGTTAGTGTATTTAGAGCATTCTCCATGGAAATAGTACCAAATTTAGATTTGTCATTAATTTTATATATATGTTTGTATATATATATTTGTATGTATGTATGTGTCGGGAGTGGCTGAGGGCTAAAAGGGCGAGTTCAGGTTTTAACCAGGGGTTAAAATATTTCTTATTTAGAAAGTGCTTAGAAAGTTGAAGAACATTATCTTCCAGAGCATCCTTCAGAATAAGGGGTCGCCATTTAAAACGCAACTGAGGAGGAATTTCTTCTCTCAGAGGGTGGTGAATCTTTGGAATTCTCTGCCCCAGAGAGCTGTGGAGGCTGGGTTATTGAATATATTTAAGGTGGAGATAGACGTATTTTTAAATGATAATGGAATTAAGGGTTATGGGGAGCGGGCAGGGAAGTGGAGTTGAGGCCAGGATCAGATCAGCCATGATCTTATTGAATGGCGGAGCAGGCTCGAGGGACCAAATGGCTTACTCCTGCTCCTATTTCTTATGTTCTTTCTTATCCTCGACTCTGGGGAACTGCCTAAGAAGAAGATTTAGAGCGTCTACTCACAGTTTCCTAAAATGATATTCTTCCTAAAAATAATCTTGGCAAAATGTAAGTGAGAGTACACAATGGGGAATCCTGTTTACTTCCTGCACTAAGCTTTTTACGAAGATTATTGACGGGAGGAATTTTCCTTCAAATGCACTTTCTAAATAAGAAGTATTTTAACCCCTGAACTAGTTAGCCCTCAGCCACCACTGACACACACACACACACACACACATATATATATATATAAAAACGAATATATATATAAAATTAATGACAAATCTAAACGAGATACTATTTCAACGGAGAATCTGTTGTAAGGTAAAAAATAAATGTTGACTTCTGATTTAGAAAAGATAATTAGTCAAATGAAATGATGGTTCACCAGGATACAAAATGTTGATTTTCACCGACAGAAACTTTGCTGTTTCGGTGTGCTCGGCAATGTGTGACATCGGTGGAGTAGTAGCACCATTCCTTCTGTACAGGTTGGCAGCTATCTGGACAGAAATGCCTCTTGTGGTTTTTGGTGAGTGAGTTGCACTGCATTTAAATGATTTAACCCAATACATTTAATGGAGCAAATCGTTCCCTTCCACAGCAACCACTGAATACAGTGAGGTGTGTTTTCTGCTATTGGAGTAACAAGATCACAAGATGATTACAGGTGAAATGTGTTGACCCAAATTAATTCATCAATCCAGATGCACCCTATAGTCTGGATTTACCATATTCATTTCCTTTACTATCTTATATGATCTCTATAAGATCATCTCGCCTAAGTTGCCTTGCCAGGCTCAAAAGCCCAAGTGCCTTCAATCTTTCCTTAAAACCCAGACCCCTGACAGCAGGTATCAACCTCATGACTCTTCCCTGAACTGCATCCAGGGCTTGAATGTCTCCCTTGTGTCGCAGGGATCTGAACTTGAAATAGTATTCTACTCAATGGACCACAACACTATGGCCTAGAAATCCCCAAGCCGGTTATGGGCCTGGCGAGCTCCAGTCACACCCACAGGAAACTCTCCGGAAAATCAGCATTGCCTTTCCAGCCGTTATGACGCCGGCAGCAACCCTCTGATAAATGCTGGGAATAGAACTACATAGTGTTATGATTCTGCTATTGTTAAATCTCTACTGCTTAGTAATGTCAACTAACAACTTGTTAATGGTTCCTCAAGCTGATTGGTGCTGTTTTCCACAGAAGGGCCACTTTGTGATTCATGCATCCATAAAAACAAGAGACTAATGGGCTTTTTGGCCAGGTCCAACACATCAACTTAAAGATCGCAAGACGTCTACCAACCTAGGGGACATAGTCTCAGAATAAGGGGCCGACCATTTAAAATTGAGATGAGAAGGAATTTTTTCTCGCAGAGGGTCGTAAATCTATGAAATTCTCTATCCCAGAGAGCTGTGGAGGCTGGGTCATTGAAATATTTAAGGCGGAGATAGACAGATTTTTGAGCGATAAGGAAATAAAGGGTTATGGGGAGTGGGCGGGGAAGTGGAGTTGAGGTCAAGATCAGATCAGCTATGATCTTATTGAATGGCGGAGCAGGCTCGAGGGGCCGAATGGCCTCCTCCTGCTCCTATTTCTTAAGTTCTTATGTAACCCTAGAGTACAAGGAAAAATTGGTACCAACCTTATTGCTGTTACACCAACATCCTACAATGCCATAGTTTATACAGAACGAAAGGGCTTTCACTGGCTTAATGTGCAGGTGATGTATGTTCACTGACATAGGAACAGCAATAGGCTATTCAGCCCCTCAAGCCTTCTGTTAGATCGTAGCTGATCCATATCTCAATTCCATTTATCCGCCTCTTCTCCATACCTCGAAATACATTGTCTTGGGATAATGCACATGAATGTCAATTTCCCCATAAGTGCAAACAATTCATAGTTACTGCATCAATTCAACATTATTGGGCTCGACCAAGAGGAGGGAAGACTCAGTGGTTGGCTGGTGGGAGATATGCATTCCCACAATGGCTCGGGAAGCCCTTACTCCAATGCACAGACCTGTCTGAGGTGTTGTACAATGAAGCCAATGCCCAGACCAGCGTCCTGATCACCCAGTCCTTTGGCAACACTTCAGGTGTGGGCAGTGCTTGGCTGGCTTGTTCATAAGAACATTAGAATTAGGAGCAGGAGTAGGTCATACGGCCCCTCGAACCACAATAAAATAATGGCTGATCATCGACCACAACTCCACTTTCCCGCCCGATCTCCATATCCCTTGATTCGCCTAGACCCCAAAAATCTATCTATCTCAGCTTTGAATATATTCAGAAACTCAGCATCCACAGCCCTCTGAGGTAGAGAATTCCAAAGATTCACAACCCTGTAAGTGAAGAAATTCCTCCTCATCTTTGTCTTAAATGGCCGACCCCTTATCCTGAGACTGTGCCATCCAGTTCTAGACACTCCAGCCCGGGGAAACAACCTCTCAGCATCTAGCCTGTCAATCCACTTCAGAATCTTGTATGTTTCAATGAGATCACCTCTCATTCTTCTAAACTCCAGAGAGAATAGGCCCATCCTACACAATCTCTCCTCATAAGACAGCCCTTTCATCGGGAATCAAACTACTGAACCTCCGTTGTACTGCCTCCGAGGCAAGTATATCCTTCCTTAGATAAGGAGACCAGAACTGTGCACAGTACTCCGGGGGTGGTCTCACCAAGGCCCTGTACAATTGTAGCAAGACTTCTTTAATCCTATACTTCAACCCCCTTGCAATAAAGGACAACATAAGAACATAAGAAATAGGCCATACGGCCCCTCGAGCCTGCTCCACCATTTAATACGATCATGGCTGATCCAATCATAGACTCAGCTCCACTTCCCTGCCCGCCCTCCATAACCCCTTATTCCCTTATCGTTTAAGAAACTCTCTATTTCGGTCTTAAATTTATTCAATGTCCCAGCTTCCACAGCTCTCTGAGGCAGCGAATTCCACAGATTTATAACCCTCTGAGAGAAGAAATTTCTCCTCATCTCAGCTTTAAATGGGCGGCCCCTTATTCTAAGATTATACCCTCTAGTTCTAGTCTCCCCTATCAGTGGAAACATCCTTTCTGCATCCACCTTGTCAAGCCTCCTCAAAATATACATTTCGATAAGATCACCTCTCATTCTTCTGAATTCTATTGAGTAGAGGCCCAACCTATTCAACCTTTAGAGTTTAGAAGGATGAGAGAGGATCTCATAGAAACATATAAGATTCTGACGGGACTGGACAAGTTAGATGCGGGAAGAATGTTCCCAATGTTGGGGAAGTCCAGAACCAGGGGACACAGTCTTAGGATAAGGGGTAGGCCATTTAGGACTGAGATGAGGAGAAATTTCTTCACTCAGAGAGTTGTTAACCTGTGGAATTCCCTGCTGCAGAGAGTTGTTGATGCCAGTTCATTGGATATATTCAAGAAGAAGTTAGATATGGCTCTTACGGCTAAGGGGATCAAGGGATATGGAGAGAAAGCAGGAAAGGGGTACTGAGGGAATGACCAGCCATGATCTTATTGAATGGTGGTGCAGGCTCGAAGGGCCGAATAGCCTACTCCTGCACCTATTTTCTATGTTTCTATGTTTCCTCATAAGTCAAACCTCTCATCTCTGGAATCAACCTTGTGAACCTTCTCTGAACTGCCTCCAAAGCAAGTATATCCTTTCATAAATATGGAAACCAAAACTGCACGCAGTATTCCAGGTGTGGCATCACCAATACCCTGTACAACTGTGGCAAGCCTTCCCTGCTTTTATACTCCATCCCCTTTGCAATAAAGGCCAAGATTCTATTGGCCTTCCTGATCACTTGTTGTACCTGCATACTGACCTTTTGTGTTTCATGCACAAGTACCCCCAGGTCCCGCTGTACTGCAGCACTTTGCAATCTTTCTCCATTTAAATAATAACTTACTCTTTGATTTTTTTCTACCAAAGTGCATGACCTCACACTTTCCAACATTATACTTTATGTGCCAAATTTTTGCCCACTCACTTAGCCTGTCTATGTCCTTTTGCAGATTTTTTGTGTTCTCACACATTGCTTTTCCTCCCATCTTTGTATCGTTGGCAAACTTGGCTATATTACACTCTTTCCCTTCCTCCAAGTCGTTAATATCGATTGTAAATAGTTGGAGTCCCAGCACTGATCCCTGCGGCACCCCTCTAGTTACTGGTTTCCAACCCGAGAATGAACCATTTATCCTGGCTCTCTGATCTCTGTTATTTAGCCAATCCTCTATCCATGCTAATATATTATCCCTAACCCCATGAACTTTTATCTTGTGCAGTAACCTTTGATGTGGCACCTTGCTTTCCTTATTGCTTGCTGTACCTGCATGCTCGCTTTCTGTGTTTCTTGCAAAAGGACACCCAAATCTCTCTGAATCCCAACATTTAAAAGTCTCTCACCATTTAAAAAAAGACCTGTTTTTTAGTTCTTCCTACCAAAGAGAGAAGGCAGCTAAAACAATGACTGTGTACTGCATGCTGCATTGTCATTGTGCAGTGGTGACCAGCAGGTAGCAGTGTAAGACAAGGGCAGGGGCAACGCCTACCCCAGGGCTAAAGGTCCACAGGAGCAGTAGCAGTTAATTGATGCTTTATTCCCCGAGCTGCTGCAATGAGACATTTATCTTGCGCTGGCAGCAGTTTCCCACTGTTGTCAGCATCTTACAAGTAACTGATCAACAGGAGCGTGTGACGATGGCGTTCACAAAACAAGCGTAGGCAGTATGACGCTTTAAGGAACGGCACCATTTATTTCACGTCAATCTGTGACTGATCTCCAGACTCTTAACTTGTGCAGGGGGCAACAGAGAGTACATCTGCGTGTCTCTACGTGCGTACAGAGCTGTGATGTGCGAAAAGATGTATATATGGGTCGAGATGTATTTGTGCCATAATGGAGTTGGGTGCCACCAAAATAAATGGCCGAGATGAATTCAGCGTGTGCATGTGCACTGCTGTGGTTTTATACACCTATTGCTTCCACTCAAACCAATGGATATGAATATGGCCCTACACACTGCAGTTCTCGGTGTATTAGCAGATTGTCACTATCAACTTCTACTTCTGCCCCTGCCTTTGCAGTGAGCAAACCTGCACACCAGCATTGGTCCCAGGGGCCTCGTGAGATGTTACCGTCACTACATCCAAGATTTCAGGGGTCTATTCCAGCAACACTTGTGCCAGGCTTAGTGTTCACACAGCACTGTTACCAATCTGATAGCCAGTTGGGGTAAACCTTGGGGGTGAAATTGGACTCCTTTGTGCCTCCCGCTAGAGCCTCTGGGGGGCGCTAATAGGCGCAAATGGGTTTGCGACAGGGCGGAGTAAGATCAGAGCCTCCCGCTAAATACGGTGGGAGTTTAGTGTCGCTGGTACCACGTTGCGCCCTGATCTCCTGTGCCCAGAGATCATGACGCCATTGCTGTGTGCAATGCCCCGGAAGAAAACTTGTCTCGCCTGGGTGTGTGCCTGCCGTTAACAGTGACAGGTTGAGCAGTCGGGTTTCGGTCGGATAGTGGCTGGAGGAGCCCTATTTATGGGTGCCAGCATCCGGTTTACTTTTAGTTGGCCAACAATGCTTCCTTGTTAGTTTCACATAGGCAGACGGCCTTTTGACCGACTTAATCGATTTGCAGTTGAAGGAGTGTTCTGGCTCATAAAGATTCGTGAGTTTCATTGAGGCAGATTTGAAACTCCAACATTTGTATTGTTTCATGGCGGCTATGCTGGCACTGGACCTCACTCTCCAGCGTCAACGTCGCGGGCAACTGAGGCACAGAGATAGAGTGAAAAATGTGGCCAGAGGTCGGGGGACCAAAAGAGCTGTCAACAGAAGGCCTTACCCTCCCAGGCTATTCTGGCAGCAGTTCTCCTACACCAGTTTCAGTGAGGAGCAGTGTGTGAGAAGGCTGTGTTTCAGGAAGGACGTGGTCACAGAGCTCTGCCACCTTCTGTCACAGGTCAGAGAATGGAGAGCACCAGTTCCCACTGTCACAGGACGGAGAGTGGAGAGCACCAGTTCCCACTGTCACAGGACGGGAGAGTGGAGAGCACCAGTTCCCACTGTCACAGGACGGAGAGTGGAGAGCACCAGTTCCCACTGTCACAGGACAGAGAGTGGAGAGCACCAGTTCCCACTGTCACAGGACGGGAGAGTGGAGAGCACCAGTTCCCACTGTCACAGGACAGAGAGTGGAGAGCACCAGTTCCCACTGTCACAGGACAGAGAGTGGAGAGCACCAGTTCCCACTGACACATGACGGGAGAGTGGAGAGCACCAGTTCCCACTGTCACAGGACAGAGAGTGGAGAGCACCAGTTCCCACTGTCACAAGACAGAGAATGGAGAGCACCAGTTCCAACTGTCACAGGACAGAGAGTGGAGAGCACCAGTTCCCACTGTCACAGGACGGGAGAGTGGAGAGCACCAGTTCCCACTGTCACAGGACAGAGAGTGGAGAGCACCAGTTCCAACTGTCACAGGACAGAGAGTGGAGAGCACCAGTTCCCACTGTCACAGGACAGAGAGTGGAGAGCACCAGTTCCCACTGTCACAGGATGGGAGAGTGGAGAGCACCAGTTCCAACTGTCACAGGACGGGAGAGTGGAGAGCACCAGTTCAAACTGTCACAGGACGGGAGAGTGGAGAGCACCAGTTCCCACTGTCACAGGACGGAGAGTGGAGAGCACCAGTTCCCACTGTCACAGGACAGAGAGTGGAGAGCACCAGTTCCCACTGTCACAGGACGGGAGAGTGGAGAGCACCAGTTCCCACTGTCACAGGACAGAGAGTGGAGAGCACCAGTTCCCACTGTCACAGGACAGAGAGTGGAGAGCACCAGTTCCCACTGACACATGACGGGAGAGTGGAGAGCACCAGTTCCCACTGTCACAGGACAGAGAGTGGAGAGCACCAGTTCCCACTGTCACAAGACAGAGAATGGAGAGCACCAGTTCCAACTGTCACAGGACAGAGAGTGGAGAGCACCAGTTCCCACTGTCACAGGACAGAGAGTGGAGAGCACCAGTTCAAACTGTCACAGGACAGAGAGGGAGAGCACCCGTTCCCACTGTCACAGGACGGGAGAGTGGAGAGCACCAGTTCCCACTGTCACAGGACGGGAGAGCGGAGAGCACCAGTTCCCACTGTCACAGGACAGAGAGTGGAGAGCACCAGTTCCAACTGTCACAGGACAGAGAGTGGAGAGCACCAGTTCCCACTGTCACAGGACAGAGAGTGGAGAGCACCAGTTCCCACTGTCACAGGATGGGAGAGTGGAGAGCACCAGTTCCAACTGTCACAGGACGGGAGAGTGGAGAGCACCAGTTCAAACTGTCACAGGACAGAGAGTGGAGAGCACCAGTTCCCACTGTCACAGGACGGAGAGTGGAGAGCACCAGTTCCCACTGTCACAGGATGGGAGAGTGGAGAGCACCAGTTCCCACTGTCACAGGACAGAGAGTGGAGAGCACCAGTTCCCACTGTCACAGGACAGAGAGTGGAGAGCACCAGTTCCCACTGTCACAGGACAGAGAGTGGAGAGCACCAGTTCCAACTGTCACAGGACAGAGAGTGGAGAGCACCAGTTCAAACTGTCACAGGACGGGAGAGTGGAGAGCACCAGTTCAAACTGTCACAGGAGCTCCCAGTCGTGCCCCGGGAACTGCCCCCAAAGGAAATGGAGTGTGAGAAATTGCACTCCGCTTTCATTGAGGGGTGGTAGGGCCAATTCTGCGGCGGGAGCAGGACTTCCACGCTGGGGGCTAAAATTCCCTGCCCCAGAAGGTTACCGCCCCCAAGATGGGAGCCTGTGCGGGGAGGCAGAGGGAAGTTGAGGGGAGACGGGGGCGGGGGATGGAGGGGAGAGTGGTGGAGGTGGGGGGAGCGGAGAAACCCAGGGCGGGGGACAGGAGGGGCCACATTGCAGCGAGGGTCTGGGGGGGCGAAGTGTGTTGGAGGGGCAGGCCTGGGGGCTCGGTGCCTCGGTGCGGGGAGTGTTCGGAGTGGGGTGGACAGGTTGACTGCGCAGATGGCGGTTGGTGGATGTGGTGTGGTTGGCGTCGCAGGGGTGTGGCTCCGGGGTGGCCGGGGCTGGGGGCTCGACATCCGGGGGTGTTCGTCATTTGGGAAGGATTCTGACGGGACGGGGCGGGTTGGGTGCGGGGGGAGTGTTCCCGGTGGGTCTGGAGCCGGTGCGGGGGGGGGGGGGGCACAGTCTTGGGATGGGGGGTGGGCTGTTTGGGGCTGGGATTGGGAGAGATTTCTTTACTCGGGGGTTCCCTGTCGCGGAGAGTTGTTGATGCCAGTTTGTTGGATGTGTTCGGGAGGGAGTTGGATGTGATCCTTGTGGCTGGGGGGTCGGGGGGTGTGGAGGGGGCGTGGGGGGGGGAGGTGCTGGGTGGGTGTTCAGCCATGATCTTGTTGAATGGCGGTGCAGGCTCGAAGGGCCGAATGGCCTACTCCTGCACCTATTTTCTACGTTTCTATGTTTTTCTGCAACCAGACCTCGAGCCTCAGACCAGGGTGACCATGGCTCTCTCTGGCAGTCAAGGTCACCATCGCTCTCAATTTCTACACCAATGGATCCTTCCAGTCTGCAACAGGAGACAGTTCCAACATCTCCCAGTTTGCCATCCATTGCTCCACCTGCGAGGTCACAGATGCTCTGTACAGAAGGAGGAGGGACTGCATTTCCTTCCCCATGACCAGAGAGAAGCAGCTCAAACACCATGGGGCTTTGCCAGGATAGCGGGCTCCCTCATGGCGCAGGGCACCATTGACTGCACCCACGTCACTTTGGGGGCACCGCAGCACAATCCCGAGGAATTCCGTAACCGCAAAGGCTTCCACTCACTGAATGTGCAGTTCTCCAGTACTCGGCTGAGCGGTGTCCCTTTTCATCATTGTCTGCTGCATGCTGCACAACTTGGCCATCATGAGGGCGCAGCCATTGCCACCCGGCATAGCTCCACTGCCTCAGGAGGAGGAGGACGAGGAGGGATGGGAGCCGGAATAGCAGCGACAGAGGAGGCTGCCACTCAATCCGCCTTCTGCAAGGGCGGTCTGCGACCATCTCATCACACTTTGCTTCCAATGAATTCCAGGCCACTTCCCGGTTGCTCAGCACGTCTCCACCATTGCATCAATTAGTCAGTCCATACCACATCCCAAAACTGAAATGAGAGACACCACAAATGTACAACATTCCATTAACAATTTTATTGAAAAACATTAACCATATATATATATACACAACAACATTTACTAATCAACCTTGTACAAACCCCTACTTCCCCTCTTAACACTGCCTTTTCCTAAACTACTGCTCCTATGCAGTACCTCCCCGGTGGCTGCAGCAGGGTTCATAGAAGGCTGCTGAGTGCCATTGCCAGAGACTACAGATGGACGTGCAGGACGCCCTCGACCAGCTCTGGACCTGGAAGGCCCGGCTGTAGATTATATCACTTCAGCATGGGTGGCAGCAGTCTGGACTGGCTGGGTGATAGGCAGCGACAAGGGCAATGGCGGAGTGGCAGTGGTGGGAGCTGGAATACCATCATCCTGAGAGAGGACAGCAGGTATCCTGCTTCACTGACCCACTGCCACTCCCCCAGGGGCAGCACCTCAGCATCCCCACCGACCTGCTGGAGCACAGATTGGCGGCCTGCTGCGACACTGTGCGGTCCCCGGTGGACTGTGGTGGAACTAGATCGGGCTTGCATGGCATCCAGCTGAAACTGCGTGAGAGCAGTCTGAGCTTTGATGCCAGCAACCATTGTCTGCATTATAGCACTAAGACGCTGCGTTCCTTCCACCTGTACTGCAATGGAAGCTACCACATCGCCCATGACGTGTCATGAGGTCTGGGTGCCCAGGGTCTCTCTGGGAGTCCAGCATCCTCTGCAGACTTGAAATGAAGGGCTCCATGGTGTGCGCAGAGCTCTGTGCAATGTGGAGGTGGACTCATCCAGGCTCCTTACCATTACTGAGATGCTGTCAGGCACCCTTGCCAATGCACCTATCATGTTGGAGTGCATGGCCATCACCCTTCCTGTGAACGCCTCACCATCGAGGTCTTCATCTGAGTCCTGTGCAGCAGAACTCACCCTCTGGGGAGCTGGCTCCCAATGTACCCTTTCCCCATGGCCCTGCTGCAGCCCACTAGGCCCCGGTGCATCACCCAATGCAGACCCCTCTACTAACCTAACCCCCAACGATCGCGTAGTGCCAGTATCTGAGCTGGTGCCTGCGGGTGAGAGATGTAGTAACGTGGTGCTTTGCTCTTCCTCCTCTTCTCCCGCCTCACTCTCAGTGGGAGGCTCAGGGACAGGCTGCTCATCTGCTGCCAGGTTATCTCAAAGCGTAAATGTCACAAGACTCGTGTAAAGGTGAGGGCAGGGGGCAGGAATGGAGCAAGGAAGGCAGACAGTATCAGGAGCTGGAAAGTGATATAAAGCCTTCTGGTTTGACGGGGAAGTGGGATGAGAGAAGGAGAGGGGATGAAGATACCGTTGTTGCCCCCAGTGGGATCCACGTCACCACCATCCACGGCACCCATCACCTGCTGCCCAATGAGTCGCAGCCCTTGCTCCTCCAGGTCTGAGAGCAGCTGGAGGTGAGCATCAACCCCACCTGTCCTCTCCTGCTCCCTCCTAGTGTGGGCAACCTTGGCTTGTAGAAGAAACGAATGTGTGAGAGTCTGGGAGATGTGCCTGCCATCATTGAATAGCGGTGATTGTAGGCAAGGCATGAGATGTGGATGTGAGTTTGAGTAGGTGCAGATGTTTGGTAGATGAGTGTTGGGGGTGCTTTGTGCAGTGTGCACAGACTAAGGTTCAGATGCTGGTATGCAGGACCTGTTGAAGCATGTATTCACCTTGACCAGCCGATTGAGGTCATTGATTTTTTTTCCGGCACTGTGTCAGGCTGTGTGGACCACACTACTGGCTCACTTCCCTCCACATTGCCCTGAAGACCTGGGGCAATGGCCTCCTTCCACTGGCCAGGAACAGCGCTTCCCTCCTTTGCTCCACTGCAGCCTCTAGTGCCACATCTGTGCTCGTTCCCTGGGATTGGAATTGGGACCAGCCATTGCCATCAGGGGATTCACTTCCTTGCAGGTCACCTCCAGAGCCAGCAATGCTGAAAATGAGCAGTTGCACAATGATACAGCCTCCCCTTTAAGAGCTGGACTGAGCCAGTGTGAAGGATGTAAGAATCATTGCTGAATGCATTGCACCTCAAATTCTTTAGTGTTCTGGTGATAGCACCCCACTGAGGTCATTAGTGTTTGATTTAGCACCCCACTTCCTTCCTGGGGCGTTAACGCCCAATTTCGTAGAAGTTCAGAATCATTAGTGCCTGGCGCTAAATTTTCTAAATTTCAAAAGTTAATGCCCCAAACGGGCACGACCAAATTTCTCCCCCTTTGTGTCTTGTCTCATCTCGCATTGCCAAAAGACATTTCCTCGTGAGCAGCTGTGGCCTGCTGTAGTGCAGAAAAATGGATGTATGTCAGTCCCTCCTGCTGACTGGTCTGGCACTGAAACCAGTTCTTGCATTGAGTCGCCTGTGGCTCCCATAATTGCAGTGGGGGCACATGCCCTTCTGGTGTTACTGAGGCTGCCACTGACTGCACGTCAAAGCCCAAACTGCAGAAGCCGAGCTTGCCATGATCACCTACCCATGTTATTCAGGCCGCTGAGGGTTTGAAACAACGACTCTTTCAGAGCATTCAGACTTTGTCACATAGTGCTCCCTATGGAGTCAAATAAAACAGATACACCAGGCACATGCCCAGCATCCTGGAAGGGGTTTGCAGAGAGGCCTAATTGGACAGATACACCAACTTCACCAACTGTACGCCCAAATGCAATGTACGTGATTCTGTGTTTCTAAAATATCAACCTGCTCTTTGCAGGAGTAACTGAAAAGACTGCTTTCAGTATTCGAATACATTGTGCCCATTCCTTTGCAGGGGTGATTGCTTTCATTGCTGGTGGGCTGGTCTTGCTGTTACCTGAAACCATGGGGATCACCTTACCAGAGACCATTGAAGATGCAGAAAACATCGGACGGTATGTAAATAGGGAATTGTGTGTGAGGCTCACCTTATGCCTGGAGCTGGCTAGGCTTTGCTGCATCTCATATTAAGTAAAATATGTTGCAGGTTTTCGTAATAAAATGTTTCCTTTTCTTCAGAGAGAAGAAAACGGCCCCAAAGGCAAAATACCAGGTGGTTGCTCCACATTCTTCAGTAGAAACAAGTAACAACAAGCAACCTGCTTCAGAGAAGATGATCATCTCATGAATGAGATTAAATTATTACAAACAAATATTGACTATATTTAATAGTCAATAATATTTAACAGTATATGCACAGATTTAAAGACATGAAGTGTCATGCCCTATTAAAAATTCACTCAAAATTCAGTAATCATGCAAATTAAGGATTCAAGATTTATGATTATGGTTCACTCTATATAGAATTTTCGGAAGGTATTTGAGAACGGATAAGTGAACCTTGCTGATTGTATCTGTGCATGGTCCTCCTCACTACACTTCATGTAATGTGTAGTGGGGGTCAGCTGTAATATTCTGGTGAATTGGGCCTACATTTCAATGATCTAAGAACAGACATAAGTAGCTGGTTTTCCCATAAAGAAGGGTTTATTTATAAAATCTGTTCCATAATGTCAGTTCTCCCTATTCCACATGATTATAAATGCCCTGTTGTACACGCTTGGCTATATGCGTGAATATATCCTGCTATTAGAACTTCATCCTATCGTTAGAAGCTTTAGACCTTTAACTCCTCAACCTCAGCCTCAACATTCGATATCTGAGGCCTCGATTCCCCGGGTGGAAGGGGGGGTCGGGCAAGAATTTGGGCGATACCAGGATCTGAAGGGCTTCCGGGCACAGTGACCCACAGTGGTGAGCGCCATGACTCACACTGACACTGGAGGGCACCGGGACTCACACTCACACTGGAGGGCACCATGACTCACACTTACACTGGAGGGCACCGAGTCTCACACTTACACTGGAGGGCGCTATGATTCACACTTACACTGGAAGACGCTGTGACTCACACTTACACTGGAGGGCGCTATGATTCACACAGACACTGGAAGACGCTGTGACTCACACTGACACTGGAGGGCGCTGTGATTCACACTCATATTGGAGAGCGCCATGATTCACACTTACACTGGAAGACGCTGTGACTCACACTCACACTGGAGGGCGCCGTGATTCACACTCATACTGGAGAGCGCCGTGACTCACACTTAGACTGGAGGGCGCTGTGATTCACACTGACACTGGAGGGCACCGAGTCTCACACTTACACTGGAGGGCGCTATGATTCACACTTACACTGGAAGACGCTGTGACTCACACTTACACTGGAGGGCGCTATGATTCACACAGACACTGGAAGACGCTGTGACTCACACTGACACTGGAGGGCGCTGTGATTCACACTCATATTGGAGAGCGCCATGATTCACACTTACACTGGAAGACGCTGTGACTCACACTCACACTGGAGGGCGCCGTGATTCACACTCATACTGGAGAGCGCCGTGACTCACACTTAGACTGGAGGGCGCTGTGATTCACACTGACACTGGAGGGTGCTGTGACTCACACTGACACTGGAGGGCGCTGTGATTCACACTGACACTGGAGGGTGCTGTGACTCACACTGACACTGGAGGGCGCTGTGATTCACACTGACAGTGGAGGGCGCCGTGTCTCATAGAAAACATAGAAATATAGAAAATATTTCGGTGCAGGATGGCGGTGCAGGAGTAGGCCATTCGGCCCTTCGAGTCTGCACGGCCATTCAATAAGATCATGGCTGATCATTGACCTCAGTACCCCTTTCCTGCTTTCTCTCCATACCCCTTGATCCCCTTAGCCGTAAGCGCCATATCTAACTCCCTCTTGAATATATCCAATGAACTGGCATCAACAAGTCTCTGCGGCAGGGAATTCCACAGGTTAACAACTCTCTGAGTGAAGAAGTTTCTCTTCATCTCTGTCCTAAATGGCCTACTCCTTATCCTAAGACTATGCCGCCTGGTTCTGGACTTCCTCAACATCGGGAACATTCTTCCCGCATCTAATCTGTCCAGTCCCGTCAGAATCTTATACGTTTCTATGAGATCCCCTCTCATCCTTCTAAACTCCAGTGAATAAAGGCCCAGTTGATCCAGTCTCTCCTCATATGACAGTCCAGTCATTCCTGGAATTAGTCTGGTGAACCTTCGCTGCACTCCCTCAATGGCAAGAACGTCCTTCCTCAGTATGTCTCTCTCTCTCTCCAGTCTCTCTCTCTCTCTCTCTCTCTCTCCCTCTCTCCAGTCTCTCTCCCTCTCTCCAGTCTCTCTCTCTCTCTCTCCAGTCTCTCTTTCTCTCTCCCTCTCTCCAGTCTCTCTCCCTGCCTTCAGTCTCTCTCTCTCTCTCTCTCTCCAGTCTCTCTCCCTCTCTCCAGTCTCTCTCTCTGTTATGTCCTTGGATGCTCTGACAATGACTCCACAAGGCAATGTGTTGAACCCGAACTGCAGCGACCCTAGACCCCCACCCGTTAACTCCAGAGCCAGGCACACCTGTACAGGTAACCCACAAGCCCCCCACTGCTGTGCCCTCTGGTGGCACACCTTGTGATAGCACCAACAATAGCCATGTAGGATACATGACATCACTCCCTCCTGAGCCCTTAGTGCAAATCGCCTCTGCATTGACTGGTTGACCCTTGGCAGATCGTTTCAATCTTGGGTGAGTGGTTGGTGCAGTAGAGTGCTGGTGGTTGCTGTTTGTGTGTGTCCCTGACCACTCCATTCTCCCCCTCACACATACAGGTTATGCCGGAGACTCAGTTCAAGTTCAGGAAGAGAAGTTTCCATTCATTTGTGGTTTAGTTATGAGACTGGTACGCTAGACTGGTGAGATACATTATCGATGCGTGCTGGGGATCGGTGACCGGTGCGCGAGGACAAGCCAGTTCCAGAACTGCCGGACGGTGTCCCTACAGTCCGGTGGCAGTGCGGCGCCCAGTGCCGGCAGTGGGAACTCAGTTGGCTCAAGTTGCCTGCTCGTGGGGCTGTTGCCGTGGTTCCTAGTGTTGGGCAGATGCCTGTGACCTCCCTGTCCTTTCCTTGCGCCCTGGGTCGCTGCTGCTCCCTGAGGGGCAGTCGTCTAGCAGTGCACAGGGAACTTCTGACTCGCTAGCCTGGGCGTTGTTTGGTTTGGGATCCTGGCTGGTCCCGGTCCCATCTGGGAGGACTGTAGCGAGTGACCCTTCATTTCCGGGTATGGCCTTGGTGGCGACAGGGTCTGGGGTCTGCGCCTTAGCACAGTTTGCTCTTTCAGGTTCGTGGCAGTTGGTGCCATCGGGGCCCGAGAGGTGGAGCCAATCAGGGGCAGGGTATCGATACCGGGGCCATTGCCCTCCTGAGATCGCTTGCTCTGCAGCTCGTGTGTATTGGCTGCTTGTGGCGACTCTCCATAGAACAGAACTCTGGTCCAGGGATACAGGCTATAGCGTTGGGTAGCTCGCTGGACCTGCGTGCTCTCGATTGGTGTCTGCCCGCTGCATTGGCTGAGTGCAGTTGAAATCCTACGTCGCACCGTCTCACACTTACACTGGACGATGCCGTGTCTCACACTCACACTGGAGGGCGCTATGATTCACACTGACACTGGAGGGCGCTGTGATTCACACTCACACTGGAGGGCGCCGTATCTCACACTCACACTGGAGGGCGCCGTATCTCACACTCACACTGGAGGGCGCCGTATCGCACACTCACACTTCAGAGGGCCGTGTTTCACACTTGCACTGGAGGGCGCTGTGATTCACACTCACACTGGAGGGCACCATGTCCCACACTTACACTGGAGGACGCCGTGTCTCACACTCACACTGGAGGGCGCCGTGATTCACACTCACACTGGAGGGCACCGTGTCCCGCACTTACACTGTAGGGCGCCGTGTCTCACACTCACACTGACACTGGAGGGCGCTGTGATTCACACTCACACTGGAGGGCACCGTGTCCCGCACTTACACTGTAGGGCGCCGTGTCTCACACTCACACTGGAGGGCGCCGTGACTCACACTGACACTGGAGGGCGCTGTGATTCACACTCACACTGGAGGGCACCGTGTCTCACATCACAGAAGAGGGCGCAGTTTCCCACACACACACAAGAGGGGCCCATGCCCCACACTCACACAAGAGGGTGGCATATCTCACACTCACACAAAATGGCACCGCGTCTCACACAAGAAAGTGCTATGTGCCACACTCACATTGGAGGGCACTGTGTTCCACACTCAACAAGAGGGCGCCGTACCTCACATTCACACTGGAGGGCATCCTGGCTCACACTCGCACAAGATGGCGCAATGCCTCACACTCGCACAAGGTGGCGCAATGTCTCACACTCACACGAGAGGGCACAATGTCTCACACTCACACGAGAGGGCACAATGTCTCACACTCGCACAAGAGGGCACAATGTCTCACACTCGCACAAGAGGGCACAATGTCTCACACTCGCACAAGAGGGCACAATGTCTCACACTCGCACAAGATGGCGCAATGTCTCACACTCGCACAAGAGGGCGCAATGTCTCACACTCGCACAAGAGGGCGCAATGTCTCACACTCGCACAAGAGGGCGCAATGTCTCACACTCGCACAAGAGGGCGCAATGTCTCACACTCGCACAAGAGGGCGCAATGTCTCACACTCGCACGAGAGGGCGCAATGTCTCAAACTAACAGAAGAGGGCGCAATGTCTCACACTCAGACTGGAGGGCGCCATGCCCCAAACTCATGCAAGAGGGCACTATGTCTCATACTCACACTGGAGGGAGCTATGTCTTACACTCAAATAAGAGGTCACCATGTCTCACAATCACAAAAGAGGGCGCCGTGTCCCACACTCAAACTGGAGGGTGTCGTGTCCCACACTCACTCAAGTGTGCACCATGTCCTGCACTCACACAAAAGGGCACCGTTTTTCACACTCATAGAAGAGGGCGCCATTTCTCAAATTCAAAAAAGAGGGCGCAGTTTCCTGCACTCACACAAGAGGGCGCCATGTCTCACAATGACACAAGTCAGAGCATTGCCTCACACTTACACTGGAGGGCGCAGTGTCTCACACTCGCACAAGATGGCGCGATATATCACATTCAAACTGGAGGGCGTGAGTCCCACAACGACACAAGTCGGAGCACTGCTCACACTTTAACTGGAGGGCGCGTGTCTCACACTTACACTGGAGGGCACCGTGTCTAACATCAGAGAAGAGGGTGCAGTGATTCACACTCACACAAGAGGGTGCCACGACTCACCCACACACAAGTGGGTGCATGTTCCATACTCATACAAATGGGCGCCATATCTGACACGCAAAAGGGCGCCATGTCCCACACTTATACATGAGAGCGCCGTATCTCACACCACTGAAGAGGGCGCAGTTTTCTGCACTCACACAAGAGGATGCCATATCCACCACTCACACTAGGGGGCGCCATGTCCCGCAGTCACACAAGAGGATGTCCTGTCTCAAACTCACAAAAGAGGGTGCAGTTTCCCGCACTCACACAAGGAGGCACCGTGTCTCACATTCACACTGTAGGGCGCCATGGCTAACATTCACACAAGAGGGCGCCATTTCCAACACTCACACAAGAGGGCACCATGTCCAACACTCACACTAGGGGGCACCATGTCTCACATTCACACAAATGGACGCCGTGTCTTACATTCACAAAAGAGGGCACCATGTCTCACATCACTGAAGAGGACGCAGTTTTCTGCACTCACACAAGAGGATGCCATGTCCAACACTCACACTAGGGGGCGCCATGTACCGCAGTCACACAAGAGGATGCCCTGTTTCACACTCACGAAAGAGGGTGCAGTTTCTGCACTCACAAAAGAGGGTGCGTGTCCCACACTCACACAAGAGGGCGCCGTGTTCTACACTCACACAAGAGGGCGCTGTGTCCCACACTCATACAAGAGGGCGCTGTGTGCCACACTCATACAAGAGGGCGCTGTGTCCCACACTCACACAAGAGAGCGTGTGTCCCACACTCACACAAGAGGGCGCTGTGTCCCACACTCACACAAGAGGGCGCCGTGTTCCACACTCACACAAGAGGGCGCTGTGTCCCACACTCACACAAGAGGGCGCCATGTTCCACACTCACGCAAGAGAGCGTGTGTCCCACACTCACACAAGAGGGCACCGTGTTCCACACTCACACAAGAGGGCGCCATGTTCCACACTCACGCAAGAGAGCGTGTGTCCCACACTCACACAAGAGGGCACCGTGTTCCACACTCACACAAGAGGGCGTGTGTCCCACACTCACACAAGAGAGCGTGTGTCCCACACTCACACAAGAGGGCGCCGTGTTCCACACTCACACAAGAGAGCGTGTGTCCCACACTCACACAAGAGAGCGTGTGTCCCACACTCACACAAGAGAGCGTGTGTTCCACACTCACACAAGAGGGCGCCGTGTTCTACACTCACACAAGAGAGCGTGTGTCCCACACTCACACAAGAGGGCGCCGTGTTCCACACTCACACAAGAGGGCACCGTGTTCCACACTCACACAAGAGGGCGTGTGTCCCACACTCACACAAGAGGGCGTGTGTCCCACACTCACACAAGAGGGCGTGTGTCCCACACTCACACAAGAGGGCGCCGTGTCCCACACTCACACAAGAGGACGTGTGTCGCACACTCACACAAAAGGGCGTGTGTCCCACACTCACACAAGAGAGCGTGTGTTCCACACTCACACAAGAGGGCGGCGTGTTCCACACTCACACAAGAGAGCATGTGTCCCACACTCACACAAGAGAGCATGTGTTCCACACTCACACAAGAGAGCATGTGTTCCACACTCACACAAGAGGGCGCCGTGTTCTGCACTCACACAAGAGGGCGCTGTGTCCCACACTCATACAAGAGGGCGCTGTGTCCCACACTCATACAAGAGGGCGCTGTGTCCCACACTCACACAAGAGAGCGTGTGTCCCACACTCATACAAGAGGGCGCTGTGTCCCACACTCACACAAGAGAGCGTGTGTCCCACACTCACACAAGAGGGCGCTGTGTCCCACACTCACACAAGAGGGCGCCGTGTTCCACACTCACACAAGAGGGCGCTGTGTCCCACACTCACACAAGAGGGCGCCATGTTCCACACTCACGCAAGAGAGCGTGTGTCCCACACACACAAGAGGGCACCGTGTTCCACACTCACACAAGAGGGCGTGTGTCCCACACTCACACAAGAGGGCGTGTGTCCCACACTCACACAAGAGAGCGTGTGTTCCACACTCACACAAGAGGGCGCCATGTTCTACACTCACACAAGAGAGCTTGTGTCCCACACTCACACAAGAGGGCGTGTGTCCCACACTCACACAAGAGAGCGTGTGTCCCACACTCACACAAGAGGGCGCCGTGTTCCACACTCACACAAGAGAGCGTGTGTCCCACACTCACACAAGAGAGCGTGTGTCCCACACTCACACAAGAGAGCGTGTGTCCCACACTCACACAAGAGAGCGTGTGTTCCACACTCACACAAGAGGGCGCCGTGTTCTACACTCACACAAGAGAGCGTGTGTCCCACACTCACACAAGAGGGCGCCGTGTTCCACACTCACACAAGAGAGCGTGTGTCCCACACTCACACAAGAGGGCGCCATGTTCCACACTCACACAAGAGGGCGCTGTGTCCCACACTCACACAAGAGGGCACCATGTTCCACACTCACACAAGAGGGCGTGTGTCCCACACTCACACAAGAGGGCGCCGTGTCCCACACTCACACAAGAGGGCGTGTGTCCCACACTCACACAAGAGGGCGCCGTGTCCCACACTCACACAAGAGGGCACCGTGTCCCACACTCACACAAGAGGGCGCCGTTTTCCACACTCACACAAGAGGGCGCCGTGTCCCACACTCACACAAGAGGGCGTGTGTCCCACACTCACACAAGAGGGCGCCGTGTCCCACACTCACACAAGAGGGCACCGTGTCCCACACTCACACAAGAGGGCGCCGTGTTCCACACTCACACAAGAGAGCGTGTGTCCCACACTCACACAAGAGGGCGCCATGTTCCACACTCACACAAGAGGGCGCTGTGTCCCACACTCACACAAGAGGGCACCGTGTTTCACACTCACACAAGAGGGCGCCGTGTTCCACACTCACACAAGAGAGCGTGTGTCCCACACTCACACAAGAGAGCGTGTGTCCCACACTCACACAAGAGAGCGTGTGTCCCACACTCACACAAGAGGGCGCCGTGTTCCACACTCACACAAGAGGGCACCGTGTCCCACACTCACACAAGAGAGCGTGTGTCCCACACTCACACAAGAGGGCACCGTGTTCCATACTCACACAAGAGGGCACCGTGTCCCACACTCACACAAGAGAGCGTGTGTCCCACACTCACACAAGAGGGCGTGTGTCCCACACTCACACAAGAGGGCGCCGTGTTCCACACTCACACAAGAGAGCGTGTGTCCCACACTCACACAAGAGGGCGCCGTGTTCCACACTCACACAAGAGAGCGTGTGTCCCACACTCACACAAGAGGGCGCCATGTTCCACACTCACACAAGAGGGCGCCGTGTCCCACACTCACACAAGAGGGCGCCGTGTTCCACACTCACACAAGAGGGCGCCGTGTTCCACACTCACACAAGAGGGCACCGTGTTCCACACTCACACAAGAGGGCGTGTGTCCCACACTCACACAAGAGGGCGTGTGTCCCACACTCACACAAGAGGGCGTCGTGTCCCACACTCACACAAGAGGGTGCCGTGTCCCACACTCACACAAGAGGGCGTGTGTCCCACACTCACACAAGAGGGCGTCGTGTCCCACACTCACACAAGAGGGTGCCGTGTCCCACACTCACACAAGAGGACGCCGTGTTCCACACTGACACAAGAGGGCGTGTGTCCCACACTCACACAAGAGGGCGTGTGTCCCACACTCACACAAGAGGGCGTGTGTCCCACACTCACACAAGAGAGCGTGTGTTCCACACTCACACAAGAGGGCGCCGTGTTCTACACTCACACAAGAGAGCGTGTGTCCCACACTCACACAAGAGGGCGTGTGTCCCACACTCACACAAGAGAGCGTGTGTCCCATACTCACACAAGAGGGCGCCGTGTTCCACACTCACACAAGAGAGCGTGTGTTCCACACTCACACAAGAGGGCGCCGTGTTCTACACTCACACAAGAGAGCGTGTGTCCCACACTCACACAAGAGGGCGTGTGTCCCACACTCACACAAGAGGGCGTGTGTCCCACACTCACACAAGAGGGCGCCGTGTTCCACACTCACACAAGAGGGCGTGTGTCCCACACTCACACAAGAGGGCGTGTGTCCCACACTCACACAAGAGGGCGCCGTGTTTGTGTCCCACACTCACACAAGAGGGCGCCGTGTTCCACACTCACACAAGAGGGCGCCGTGTTCCACACTCACACAAGAGGGCGTGTGTCCCACACTCACACAAGAGGGCGCCGTGTCCCACACTGACACAAGAGGGCGCCATTTCCCACTCACAAACTTGAGAGCGCCATGCTCCACTCTCACACTGGAGGGCGCTGTTTCTAACACTCACACTGGAAGGCACTATGTCTCACATTGGAGGGTATATGGAAGGTATGTCCATTACAACAGTGTCTACACTGACACCCAGAGAATAAATCCAGGGACCACTGACACCGAGACACCAAATTGTGGATGCTGGAAATTTAAAATAAAACAGAAAATGCTGGAAATACGCAGCAGGTTAGGCCGCACTGTAGAGAGAAACACGGATCAGTGGCCTTCAAATGGCTCTTGTAGCACGGAATGGGAGGTAGCATTTTATAAATCATTAATTCTTTGTATGCAAGTTAAGATGAGGCAGCTTTGCCTTGTCCATGTTTCACAAGATGTCACTTAAATAAGAAAATAAATATGAGCAGGAGTAGACCATTTGGCCCCTCGAGCCTGCTCCACCATTCTATAAGATCATGGCTGATCTGATCTTGGCCTCAACTCCACTTCCCTGCCCGCTCCCCATAGCCCTTGACTCTCATATCATTCAAAAATCTGTCTATCTCCACCTTAAATATATTCAATGACCCAGCCTCCACAGTTCTCTAGGGAAGAGAATTCCAAAAGATCCACGACCTGCTGAGAGAAGAAATTCCTTCTCAACTCAGTTTTAAATGGGTGACCTGATTCTGAAATTATGCTCCCTGGTTCTAGATTCCCCCACAAGGTAGATCCTCTCTGCATCTACCCTGTCAAGCCCCTCGAGAATCTTATATGTTTCAATAAGATCACCTCTCATTCTTCGAAACTCCAACTTGCTCAATCTTTCTTCATAAGTCAACCCCTTCATCTCAGGAATCAACGTCGTGAATCTTCTCTGAACAGCCTCCAATGCAAGTATATCCTTCTTTAAATAAGACCAAAACTGTACGCAGTACTCCAGGTGTGGCCTCACCAATACCCTGTACAGCTGTAGCAAGACTTCCCTACTTTTATACTCCACCCCCTTGCAATAAATGCCAATGTTCTATTTGCCTTCCTGATTACTTGCTGTACCTGCATACTAACGTTTTGCGTTTCATGCACAAGTACCCCCAGATCCCTCTGTACTGTAGCATTTAGTAATCTCTCCCCATTTAAATAATAATTTGCTTTTTTATTTTTCCTACCAAAGTGGATAACCTCACACTTTCCCACATTATACTCCATCTGCCAGATTTTTGCCCACTCACTTAGCCTGTCTATATCCCTTTGCAGATTCTTTGTGACATCCACACAACTTGCTTTCCCACCCATTTTTGTATCATCAGCAAACTTGGCTACATTACACTTGGTCCCTTCATCCAAGTCCTTAATATAGATTGTAAATAGTTGAGACACCAGCACCGATCCCTGTGCACCCCACTAGTTACAATTTGCCAAGCTGAAAATGACCCATTTATCCCAACTCTCTGTTTTCTGTTAGTTAGCCAATACTCTATCCATGCTAATATATTACCCCCAACCCCGTGAACTCTTATCTTGTGCAGTAACCTTTTATGTGGCACCTTATTGAATGCCTTCTGGAAATCCAAATACACAACATCTACTGGTTCCCCATTATCCACCCTGCTCGTTACATCCTCAAAGAACTGCAGCAAAATTGTCAAACATGATTTCCCTTTCATAAAATCATGCTGACTCTGCTTGACTGTATTATGATTTTCTAAATGTCCTGCTACCACTTCCTTAATAATTGACTCCAGAATTTTCCCAATGACAGATGTTAGGCTAACTGGTCTATAGTTTCCTGCTTTCTGTCTCCCTCTTTTCTTAAATAAAGGTTTTCCAGTCCATTGGGTCCTCTCCAGAATCTAGGGAATTTTGGTAGATTACAACCAATGCATCCACTATCTGCAACCATTTCTTTTAAGATCCTGGGATGCAGGTCATCAGGTCCAGGGGACTTGTCCACCTTTAGTCCCATTAGTTTGCCTCATACTTTTTCTCTAGTAATAGTGATTGTATTAAGTCGCCCCAACCCCCCACCTCCCTCCAATAGCTCCTTGAATATCAATTATTGGGATGTTTTTAGTGTCCTCTACCGTGAAGACCGATACAAAATATTTGTTCAAAGTCTCTGCCATTTCCGTTTCCCATTATTAATTCCTCAGTCTCATCCTCTAAAGGATTAAATAAGACAAGTTTCTGTTCAGAATCATTTCAGTTCCTTTTATTAAAGATATATATTTCTGCAGGCAATGCTGGTTAATGTGGATGCTTGTTTACAATGAGTTCTTGCCCAAGCATTGCTAACAGGCAGTGCAGAGCTGACAAGAGCATTTAGGTAAATACAACCTCTTGCTCTCAACATTTTTAAATCAGTTTTCTCTCCCACATCAGGGAGTTAACAATAGACAGATGTCACTGGGCTCTGGGGAGCCATTCAATCAGAGTGTTCATTGCTTCAGCCAATCAGAGTGTCTATTGACACCACTGTTTCAGCCAATGAGTAGGAGGTACGGCAGGAATCACAGCAGGTCTGTGTTCCAACAAACAAAGTATAGTTTACTCAGCAGAGTCTATTTAAATAGCGCATTACAGCAAACAGTCCAGAGTCGAATTAAAAAGTCAACATAACTCATGACCGAAGCTGCAACAACGTCTCCCGATAAAAGCAGGGTTATTTCTCCAGTAAAATACAGTCAGTGGAGGATAGTTACATACAAATTGTGTTAATAAAATCAATCGCAGTCACTGACAGCAGTGATGGTGGGGAATATTGGTGTGATTATATGGAGCCCAATTCTGTTCACGGAACCTTAACCAGGAAGACAAATCTGAAAGGATGCAAAATTCACAAGAACCCACCAGTGTTTGGGTTTATTCGAAAGGAAATTTAATTTGGGACCATCTATTGAAAAGTTTGAAATCCTAAAGTGCTTATGGAAGAAACTACGAACTTTAATTGAATTTTGGATTTTAAAAGACAAATTCAAGGCTGTGGGCGGGCCTAAACAACTAACAGGAGACAACTTGATTATTAGAATTGTCTGGGTGTTGGGACTAAGTTAATTTGTCTGGAGAAATTGGTAATCGAGAATTTTTCTCCACAAGAGACATTAACATTACAACAAATAACCCAGAGATAGCTAATCATCAACCTGAATCTGGAAAACTGTTTCAGCATATACATCACAAAGAGGCCCAATCCAGCCTGTACGCGAAAAACAAAGCATAAAAGGACATTGCGATTACCAAGATAATATTTCCATCAGGAAACAGTTTTTGAATATCAACCTACCCAAAACATATTAACTTTTAACGAGCCCACCAAAATATTACAAAGAAGAGTCAAGCCCGCCAAATTTAAATAAAGAATTCTGAACTGATTTGGCGTCAAGATTAGAACCACTCAAACTGTATAACTGGTCCCCTGTTTCAACAGAGGTTATGCCATATTGCTCGTGTTGTACTATGACTATGTCATCAAGACAAGGAGTGAAACCAACGTGACAGTTGTAAACTAACTTCTCCAGCCTAGAAGTCCTGAAGTCCGGAAGGAAGGAAGAACACCACCACTGCGGCAGCAACCGACCACAGCCAACGTTGGATCAACGAAAAACCACCGCGATCAACCAAACCCAAAACAAAACGCCAACGGGAAGAAACCAAAGAATCGAAAAGTTTCCACTCTACAACCTAAGGCCTGACTACCAACAGGTGAAAACATTAACTAAAGAAACTTTGAACCTATTTCTAATGAAGAAAACCGAGTACTTACCCCATAGATCCAAAAAGCGCCGTACCGCATCAGCGGACTCAACCCAACTGAAGATTGTGCAGCTAGAAGTCTTCTCCGATATTCGGGGTACAGCAAGCAGAACCTACAGATTTCAATGAACCCCGAAATCGTGAACTACTGCTAACTGACCAGAAAGGATTGGTAAGCATAGTCCCTGCCTGTCCTGTAGTCTAACCTAGCTAGAATTAGGTATTGGGAGGTGGGAGGTGTAATTTTACTGTAACCCCCTTTGAATGTCTCTATTAGAGTGATTATAAGTTTGACATTGTATTTTCTTGTCTTTAATAAAATCAAAGTTCTCTTGCACCAAACCAGTTGTCCTTTGCACTTTATCACATCTCCCAAATAAACCCAGAGTTGAGAACCCAAGGGAGTGGGAGCGATTCGAACCGCTCAAGTTGGCCAAGCTCCCGACTCCCGGGACGGACCACCCCCTTACAAAATGGCGACCATGGCAGGACTCTGGTACAAGGGGTGTGATGCAGAGAGTGCTGGTTTGGGGCAAAGAACCAAGATGGAAGAGAGGATTTCCTCCTATGTGTATAAGAAAGTGAATATCACTAAAGAATGGGTGCTTAGTCTATTGCGTGCTGAGCGTCCAGCTGATGCTGCAGCCCAGTGGACAGCAAGCAAAGATCAGAAAGAAGCAGTAGAGAAGGCAATTTGGTTGGTCTGTCTACAGTGACAGGTCCAACTCCGAGATAAAACCAGTGAGACACTACAGGCAGAGTTATGGGAATGCGCAGAGAACTATCAGGAAATGGTTATGTCAGAAGAAAGGTTATGGGGAGAACTCCGTAAGCTAAAACAGGAAAGGACCCAGATAATGGAAAGGTTTAAAAACAGTCAGGACTATTTTCAATGTCAGGTTACCGAGGCCAAAAGTAATGAAAAGTCACTGAGGGAGGAAAGCACTCGCCTCACCCTACAAGTAAAAGAGCTCCAGGAAAGATTAAAAGTTGTGCAGGCAGCGTATAAAGTAGCAAGCACTAATGGGTTTGAATCGGGAGACCATGGTCGCTGCCAGCAACAAAATAAATGTTTAAACCTTGCTCTGTCCAAGGCAAAATGCATGGTATGCCTAATAAGCCCGGGTACGCCCCAGGTAAACCTGGAAGAGAAGGAGGATACTGCCCGGCCACTACCTGTGGCACCGGTGACCACATCGGTTCAGCAACAGGAGGGGCGAATCAGTTGTGGGGTGGACAGGGATAGTGAACCACCACCACCACCTGTGGCTCCGAGTTTCAGCTCGGCTTGGCAGCAGGGGGGAGAGGTAGACGAGCCAGAACAGGGAGAGCCAGAACCAGGGCCAATGTGCCCGGTCCGGCAACAGAAGTTTGGCCCACCCACCCTTGCCGGGGGTCCAGGGCCCCTGGAAAATCAGTTTGTGGTCTCCCACACTCCCCACCAGCTCAGGGCTATGATAAGCCACCTGGGAAAGCTCACTTCAAAGGGAGACCCCTCAGTTCACTTTATGGAAGTGGAACAGGCGGGGGATATTAATGGGTGCGATGATGCAGAAATGGCAAAGATGCTTCTCCTATCCCTGGACAGCAAGCTGTACCAGTCCCTCTCTACTGAGAGCAAAAGGGGACGGAAAACACTTGCTGCCGTCCAGAAGGACATTTTTGAAGCCATGGGCTGCAATGACAGAAGTCCCTTCTCCAGAGTGGAGAGAACGATGCAGCTCGCGGGGGAAACCTCACAGGCTTTTGCAGACCGACTGTGGCCTGTGTACCAGAGCGCCTGTAGTGGGGACATAGACAGAGATAACATAAGCCCGGATGAATTGGCACACTGGCTCCAAAGCCTAGCAGCTAACAGTTTACCCCGAATAAGAACCAAGGCTGAGTCCTGGTCCGACCCAAGAGATCCCCAAGCCACCGGACAGGGAGTGCTTAGGCAACTGACCCTAGCTTACAGAAACGGCAGAGGGACGGAAGAGCACCCACAAAAGGGAAGGGTTCACGAAATCCGACCTAACCAAGACAAGAGGGAATGGCGCCACGAGGGGGGCAACCCCTCCGATACAAAATGTACCTGCTTCGGGTGCGGAAAGAGTGGGCACTGGAGAAAGGATTGTAGAAATCCTTGGAAGAATAGTGCAGGAAAAAGTTCTCCAGCCCCGGCCAAAAGGGCCAAGACAGATAAGCCAGTCCCTCCCCACTCATTTGATACCTTTCTAACCGCACTCCGGACCATGTTAGATGGCCCTGGGAAGGTAGCCACCGCCACCGGTACCGAAATCCCATCTGCCCCCTCCCAACCAAAACCGTGACTAGGACAGGCACAGCCTGGCCACCTGTGTTTCCTGGAGTATGATGCGTGGGGGAGACCGACCGTTCAGATGGAAGTGGAAAAGGTGAAAGGGACTTACCTGCTGGACATCGGTGCCTCAAGCACCCTTGTCTACGCAGCTAATCCCGCCGCCTCACCTCTGTCTAACGGGGTCCCCTACAGCTTGGTGGGTTTCACAGGCACTGAACAGACTGGCTCATTCTCCGTTCCGCTCTCCATTCATTTAGGTACACTCCACACTAAGCGGACTTGTGTCCTGATGAAGTGGGAGCAGGAAGGGAGAGGGATCCTGGGGGCTGACTTCATCCTAGGCCACGGGATCCTGGTGGATTTAAGAAACCACTGTCTTTGGGGGTCAGTCTATATGGGACAGGAGAGTGAGATGATGGTTATCCCAGGAAAACAGGGAAAAGGGACGGTATGCACCATGAAGCCCAAGGAGGGTTATGACCTTGAATCACTGGTCAGTAACACTCTGATAGAGTACCAAGAATATGTGAGGAAAAACCTTGGAGCTTTTGCCACTCACAAACACAACTGTGGGAGAATAAACAGGGTCGAGGTTAGCATAGATGGGGACCCCATGACCCGACCACAGAAACAGTACAACTTCCCCAGGGAGGCGGAGGCAGACATTGAAACAGCTGGTTAAACAGGGGGTACTGAGACCAATAGCTACCCATGTGAACTCTCCATTGTGGCCAGTTAAGAAACCGGACAACTCCTGGAGAGCCATAAGAACATAAGAACATAAGAATTAGGAACAGGAGTAGGCCATCTAGCCCCTCGAGCCTGCTCCGCCATTCAACAAGATCATGGCTGATCTGGTCGTGGACTCAGCTCCACTTACCCGCCCTCTCCCCGTAACCCTTAATTCCCTTATTGGTTAAAAATCTATCTATCTTTGACTTCCTCCTGCGTTTGGCCAGCCTCTGTAAGTTCACAGACGCCTGCAGGGGGGAGATGCTCAGGGACTTCTTTATCGAGGGCATCGGTCATGTGGGAATTTTCCGCAAATTAATTGAGACCAAGGATTTGACCTTGGAAGCGGCGGCGTTGATGGCTCAAACTTTCATGGCGGGGGAGGAAGACACGAAAATAATATACGTTGGCAATTCTGCCTCTAACGCGGTGATGGATCAGGGAGTCAACATCATCAATGCGACTCAGAGCCCTGCAGGCAGGCAAGGGCAGTTCGACACACCCCAGGCAGCAATGCGGCCCGGGATGGGGCCATTGACACACACAAATAGGGTACTTAAGAGCAGTCAAAGGGACAGTCAGCGCGGAATGCCTGGCCATAGTCCCTTTGTTCCCAACAATGAAAACTTTAACTCATGCTGGAGATGTGGGGGAAAACACTCAGCTAGATCTTGCAGATTTCAACAGTTTGTCTGCAGAACCTGCAATCTCAGTGGCCACTTAGCTCAAATGTGCAGGAAGTCTGCAACCAGACTAATATATGAGGCGGATGGATCAGGAGAGGGTTCTTTGAGGCAGGATGACTTTTGGGGCAAATCGATGGACGCCGAGGTTCAGCAGGTCCATGCGGCGAATATTCACAGTTCATACACCAGAATGCCACCGATGATGATGAGGGTTTTATTAAACGGTATCCCTGTACGCATGGAGCTGGACACTGGGGCCAGCCAGTCACTCATGGGCGTTCGGCAATTTGAGAAGATATGGCCACTTAAAGCCAGTCGACCCAAATTAGCACGTATTGAGACACAATTATGGACTTACACTAAAGAAATCATTCCGGTGCTAGGCAGTGCAATGATGGCTGTCACACACAATGGGTTAGTGAATCGGCTGCCGCTCTGGATTGTCCCGGGCAATGGTCCCGCACTGTTGGGGAGGTGCTGGTTAGCCGAGATGAACTGGAAATGGGGGAATGTTCACGCAATGTCATCTGTGGCGCGAAGTTCGTGCTCACAAGTCCTACAACAATACGATTCACTATTCCAACCTGGCATCGGGACTTTCACATCACACCGGATGCCAGGCCAGTGCACCACAAAGCCAGAGCGGTGCCGTATGTGATGCGGGAAAAGATCGAGAGTGAATTGGACCGGCTGTTGAGAGAGGGCATCATCTCGCCTGTTGAATTCAGCGACTGGGCGAGCCCCATCGTTCCTGTCCTAAAAGCGGATGGCTCTGTCAGGATCTGTGGCGACTACAAGGCCACCATCAATCAGGTGTCCCTACAAGATCAATACCCACTCCCAAGAGCGGAGGACCTCTTCGCCACGCTGGCAGGCGGCAAGCTGTTCACCAAGTTGGACCTCACTTCAGCCTACATGACTCAGGAACTGGCCGACGAATCTAAACTACTGACCACCATCACCACGCACAAGGGACTGTTCGTTTATAACAGGTGCCCGTTTGGCATTCGATCAGTGGCCACAATTTTTCAATGAAACATGGAAAGCCTGCTTAAATCCATTCCTGGAACAGTCATATTCCAGGACGATATCCTTATCACGGGTCGAGACACCGAGGAATACCTCCACAACCTGGAGGAGGTGCTACGCCGACTGGACCGGGTAGGCCTGTGACTCAAGAAGTCTAAATGTTCTTAGCTCCCGAGGTTGAGTTTCTGGGCAGGAGGGTTGCTGCAGATAGGATTCGGCCAACCGAATCCAAAACAGAGGCAATTCGACGAGCACCCAGGCCCTGCAACACATCGGAGTTGCGTTCATTCTTGGGACTGTTGAACTATTTCGGGAACTTTCTGCCGAACTTTGAGCACATTGTTGGAGCCGCCACACGTGCTCCTGTGTAAGGGTTGCGATTGGTTTTGGGGGGACTGTCAGGAATGGGCTTTTGATCGGGCGCGAAACCTACTGTGTTCAAACAAGCTGTTGACCCTGTACGACCCCTGTAAAAAATTGGTTCTGACATGTGATGCATCGTCCTATGGGGTTGGGTGCGTATTGCAGCAGGGCAATGCTGAGGGTCAACTACAACCTGTGGCTTATGCCTCCAGGTCGATCTCTCAAGCAGAACGGGGATATGGGATGGTCGAGAAGGAAGCACTTGCATGTGTCTATGGTGTAAAAAAAATGCATCAGTGCCTCTTTGGTAGGAAGTTTGAATTAGAGATGGACCACAAGCCATTAACATCCTGTTGTCAGACAGCAAGGCTATCAATGCCAACGCATCAGCTCGCATACAGCGATGGGCTCTTGTGCTGGCTGCTTATGACTACTCCATCCGGCACCGGCCCGGCATTGAAAATTGTGCTGACGTGCTCAGCAGGCTTCCACTGGCCACCATTGAGGGGGCAGCGGAGCAAAGCGCCGAGATGGTCATGGCTGTCGATGCCTTTGACAGCGCAGGCTCCCCCATCACAGCCCGCCAGATCAAAATATGGACAAACAAAGATCCCCTCCTATCCCTGATTAAGAAATGTCCTGACTGGGGATTGTGCGCCCGCACACGAAGCATGCCTGAGGAGGTCAGACCGTTCCACAGATGGATGGATGAGCTCTCCATCCAAGCCGACTGCCTACTATGGGGCAGCCAGGTAGTTATGCCCCAGAAGGGCAGAGAGGCATTCATCAGGGAACTCCACAGCGAGCACCCAGGCATTGTGCTGATGAAGGCCATTGCCTGGTCACACGTTTGGTGGCCTGGAATTGATTCAGACCTGGAACACTGTGTTCGCAGGTGCACAACGTGTGCCCAGCTAGGTAATGCCCCTAGGGAGGCCCCGCTCAGCCCGTGGCCCTGGCCCACCAGGCCATGGTCACGCATTCATGTTGACTACGCAGGCCCGTTCATGGGTAAGGTGTTCCTTATTGTGGTAGATGCGTACTCGAAATGGATCGAGTGCATCATTCTGAATTCATGCATGTCATCCACCACCGCGGAAAGCCTACATGCAATCTTTGCAGCCCATGGCTTGCCGGACTTCCTGGTTAATGATAATTGACCATGTTTCACAAGCTACGAATTCCGAGAGTTTATGTCGGGCAATGGTATCAACCACGTCAGGACTGCGTCATTCAAGCCGGCCTCCAATGGCCAGGCGGAACGTGCGGTCCAAATCATTAAGCAAGGTATGCTCAGGATTCAAGGACCCTCCCAACAATGCCGCATGTCGCGTCTCCTGCTGGCCTATAGATCCCGACCGCACTCGCTCACGGGGGCCCCGCCCACTGAGCTACTAATGAAATGGACACTGAAAACTCGGTTATCCCTCATTCACCCAGTCCTGACCGACAGTTGAGGGCAAGAGCAAGTCACAAAACGAGTACCATGACCGTAATTCAAGGGGGAGATGTATAGAAATAAATGATCCTGTATTCATCCTCAATCACGCCATGGGGCCCAAATGGCTTGAGGGCACTGTAATTGACAAAGAGGGGAATAGGGTCATCGTGGTAAAACTCAACAATGGTCAGAGATGCCGTAAGCATCTGGACCAAGTAAAAAAAAAGGTTCAGCATCGACACGGAGGAACCTGAAGAAGACCATGAGATGGAGCACAGAACACCGCCAGTGAACGAGCAACAAGAGCAATCAGAAGAATGCACAGTCCCTGCGGTCAGCCCGGACAGGCCGGAATCACCACAGGTGACAGACACTCACGTCAGTGTCCAACAACCAGAGCCCCAACTGTGGCGCTCCACGAGGGAGCGTAGACCGCCTGAAAAACTAAACCTATGATCCCAATAAGACTTTGGGGGTGAAGGTGATGTCATGTATGTAACCACAATGTAGCACCACTGTATTACTGTATACTCTCAACCTAGATTCACACCTTGACCACAAGGGGTGAACTTGTGGGAGACACTCCTTACCTGATCACACAGGTATAAAAAGGGAGGTCCCACGCAGGGTCATCGTCTTTGGAGTCCTGTGAATAAAGAGTTAAGGTCACAGAGTGACCTTGTCCCCAGAATGTGCCTCGTGTGGTTTCATACTGTAGAGTAAGGACTTTACACCTCCCTTCAATGCAGCACTGCTTTGGTGTTTGTGCGTTTCCAAAGCTGTCGTTTAGTGGAAAATCTGGAGCTGCAGGCCAGCAATTTCCTGACCACACTGAGCGTGAGTGCTGCTCCTGACCACACTGAGCGTGAGTGCTGCTCCTGACCACACTGAGCGTGAGTGCTGCTCCTGACCACACTGAGCGTGAGTGCTGCACCTGACCACACTGAGCGTGAGTGCTGCTCCTGACCACACTGAGCGTGAGTGCTGCTCCTGACCACACTGAGCGTGAGTGCTGCTCCTGATCACACTGACCGTGAGTGCTGCTCCTGACCACACTGACCGTGAGTGCTGCTCCTGACCACACTGAGTGTGAGTGCTGCTCCTGACCACACTGAGCGTGAGTGCTGCTCCTGACCACACTGAGTGTGAGTGCTGCTCCTGACCACACTGAGCGTGAGTGCTGCTCCTGACCACACTGACCGTGAGTGCTGCTCCTGACCACACTGAGTGTGAGTGCTGCTCCTGACCACACTGACCGTGAGTGCTGCTCCTGACCACACTGAGTGTGAGTGCTGCTCCTGACCACACTGACCGTGAGTGCTGCTCCTGACCACACTGAGTGTGAGTGCTGCTCCTGACCACACTGACCATGAGTGCTGCTCCTGACCACACTGAGCGTGAGTGCTGCTCCTGACCACACTGACCGTGAGTGCTGCTCCTGACCACACTGACCGTGAGTGCTGCTCCTGACCACACTGACCGTGAGTGCTGCACCTGACCACACTAAGGGTGAGTGCTGCTCCTGACCACACTGAGCGTGAGTGCTGCTCCTGACCACACTAAGGGTGAGTGCTGCTCCTGACCACACTAAGGGTGAGTGCTGCTCCTGACCACACTGACCGTGAGTCGTGCTCCTGACCACACTGAGCGTGAGTGCTGCTCCTGACCACACTGAGCGTGAATCGTGCTCCTGACCACACTGAGCGTGAGTGCTGCTCCTGACCACACTGAGTGTGAGTGCTGCTCCTGACCACACTGACCGTGAGTGCTGCTCCTGACCACACTGAGCGCGAGTCGTGCTCCTGACCACACTGAGTGTGAGTGGTGCTCCTGACCACACTGACCGTGAGTGCTGCTCCTGACCACACTAAGGGTGAGTGCTGCTCCTGACCACACTGACCATGAGTGCTGCTCCTGACCACACTGACCATGAGGGCTGCTCCTGACCACACTGAGCGTGAGTCGTGCTCCTGACCACACTGAGCGTGAGTGCTGCTCCTGACCACACTGAGCGTGAGTCGTGCTCCTGACCACACTGAGTGTGAGTGGTGCTCCTGACCACACTGACCGTGAGTGCTGCTCCTGACCACACTGACCATGAGTGCTGCTCCTGACCACACTAAGGGTGAGTGCTGCTCCTGACCACACTGACCGTGAGTGCTGCTCCTGACCACACTGACCATGAGTGCTGCTCCTGACCACACTGACCATGAGGGCTGCTCCTGACCACACTGAGCGTGAGTGCTGCTCCTGACCACACTGACCATGAGTGCTGCTCCTGACCACACTGACCATGAGGGCTGCTCCTGACCACACTGAGCGTGAGTGCTGCTCCTGACCACACTGACCATGAGTGCTGCTCCTGACCACACTGACCATGAGTGCCGCTCCTGACCACACTGACCATGAGTGCTGCTCCTGACCACACTGACCGTGAGTGCTGCTCCTGACCACACTGACCGTGAGTGCTGCTCCTGACCACAATGACCGTGAGTGCTGCTCCTGACCACACTGACCGTGAGTGCTGCTCCTGACCACACTGACCGTGAGTGCTGCTCCTGACCACACTGAGTGTGAGTGCTGCTCCTGACCACAATGAGTGTGAGTGCTGCTCCTGACCACACTGACCGTGAGTGCTGCTCCTGACCACACTGACCGTGAGTGCTGCTCCTGACCACACTGACCGTGAGTGCTGCTCCTGACCACACTGACCGTGAGTGCTGCTCCTGACCACACTGAGCGTGAGTGCTGCTCCTGACCACACTGAGCGTGAGTGCTGCTCCTGACCACACTGAGCGTGAGTGCTGCTCCGGACCACACTGACCGTGAGTGCTGCTCCTGACCACACTGACCGTGAGTGCTGCTCCTGACCACACTGAGTGTGAGTGCTGCTCCTGACCACACTAAGGGTGAGTGCTGCTCCTGACCACACTGACCATGAGTGCTGCTCCTGACCACACTGACCATGAGTGCTGCTCCTGACCACACTAAGGATGAGTGCTGCTCCTGTCCGTGAGTGCTGCTCCTGACCAAACTGACCGTGAGTGCTGCTCCTGACCACACTAAGTGTGAGTGCTGCTCCTGACCACACTGAGCGTGAGTCGTGCTCCTGACCACACTGACCGTGAGTGCTGCTCCTGACCACACTGAGTGTGAGTGCTGCTCCTGACCACACTGAGCGTGAGTCGTGCTCCTGACCACACTGACCGTGAGTGCTGCTCCTGACCACACTGAGTGTGAGTGCTGCTCCTGACCACACTGAGCGTGAGTCGTGCTCCTGACCACACTGACCGTGAGTGCTGCTCCTGACCACACTGAGCGTGAGTGCTGCTCCTGACCACACTGAGCGTGAGTCGTGCTCCTGACCACACTGAGCGTGAGTGCTGCTCCTGACCACACTGAGCGTGAGTGCTGCACCTGACCACACTGACCGTGAGTGCTGCACCTGACCACACTGACCGTGAGTGCTGCTCCTGACCACACTGAGCGTGAGTGCTGCTCCTGACCACATTGACCATGAGTGCTGCTCCTGACCACACTGAGCGTGAGTGCTGCTCCTGACCACACTGACCGTGAGTGCTGCTCCTGACCACACTGAGTGTGAGTGCTGCTCCTGACCACATGAGCGTGAGTGCTGCACCTGACCACACTGACCGTGAGTGCTGCTCCTGACCACACTGACCATGAGTGCTGCTCCTGACCACACTGACCATGAGTGCTGCTCCTGACCACACTGACCGTGAGTGCTGCTCCTGACCATACTGACCGTGAGTGCTGCTCCTGACCACACTGACCGTGAGTGCTGCTCCTGACCACACTGACCATGAGTGCTGCTCCTGACCACACTAACCGTGAGTGCTGCTCCTGACCATACTGAGCGTGAGTGCTGCTCCTGACCACACTGACCGTGAGTGCTGCTCCTGACCACACTGACCGTGAGTGCTGCTCCTGACCACACTAACCGTGAGTGCTGCTCCTGACCACACTGACCGTGAGTGCTGCTCCTGACCACACTGACCGTGAGTGCTGCTCCTGACCACACTGACCGTGAGTGCTGCTCCTGACCACACTGACCATGAGTGCTGCTCCTGACCACACTGACCATGAGTGCTGCTCCTGACCACACTGACCATGAGTGCTGCTCCTGACCACACTAACTGTGAGTGCTGCTCCTGACCACACTGACCGTGAGTGCTGCTCCTGACCACACTGACCGTGAGTGCTGCTCCTGACCACACTGACCATGAGTGCTGCTCCTGACCACACTAACCGTGAGTGCTGCTCCTGACCACACTAACCGTGAGTGCTGCTCCTGACCACACTGACCGTGAGTGCTGCTCCTGACCACACTGAGCGTGAGTGCTGCTCCTGACCACACTAAGCGTGAGTGCTGCTCCTGACCACACTGACCGTGAGTGCTGCTCCTGACCACACTGACCGTGAGTGCTGCTCCTGACCACACTGACCGTGAGTGCTGCTCCTGACCACACTGAGCGTGAGTGCTGCTCCTGACCACACAGAGCGTGAGTGCTGCTCCTGACCACACTGACCGTAAGTGCTGCTCCTGACCACACTGACCATGAGTGCTGCTCCTGACCACACTAACCGTGAGTGCTGCTCCTGACCACACTGACCGTGAGTGCTGCTCCTGACCACACTGACCATGAGTGCTGCTCCTGACCACACTGACCATGAGTGCTGCTCCTGACCACACTGACCGTGAGTGCTGCTCCTGACCACACTGACCATGAGTGCTGCTCCTGACCACACTGACCATGAGTGCTGCTCCTGACCACACTAACCGTGAGTGCTGCTCCTGACCACACTGACCATGAGTGCTGCTCCTGACCACACTAACCGTGAGTGCTGCTCCTGACCACACTGACCATGAGTGCTGCTCCTGACCACACTGACCATGAGTGCTGCTCCTGACCACACTTACCATGAGTGCTGCTCCTGACCACACTGACCGTGAGTGCTGCTCCTGACCACACTGACCGTGAGTGCTGCTCCTGACCACACTGACCGTGAGTGCTGCTCCTGACCACACTGACCGTGAGTGCTGCTCCTGACCACACTGACCGTGAGTGCTGCTCCTGACCACACTTACCATGAGTGCTGCTCCTGACCACACTGACCGTGAGTGCTGCTCCTGACCACACTGACCGTGAGTGCTGCTCCTGACCACACTGACCGTGAGTGCTGCTCCTGACCACACTGACCGTGAGTGCTGCTCCTGATCACAATGAGCGTGAGTGCTGCTCCTGACCACACTGACCATGAGTGCTGCTCCTGACCACACTGACCATGAGTGCTGCTCCTGACCACACTGACCTTGAGTGCTGCTCCTGACCACACTAAGGGTGAGTGCTGCTCCTGACCACACTGACCGTGAGTGCTGCTCCTGACCACACTAAGGGTGAGTGCTGCACCTGACCACACTGACCATGAGTGCTGCTCCTGACCACACTGAGCGTGAGTGCTGCTCCTGACCACACTGACCGTGAGTGCTGCTCCTGACCACACTGACCGTGAGTGCTGCTCCTGACCACACTAAGGGTGAGTGCTGCACCTGACCACACTGACCGTGAGTGCTGCTCCTGACCACACTGACCGTGAGTGCTGGTCCTGACCGTGAGTGCTGCACCTGACCACACTGACCGTGAGTGCTGCTCCTGACCACACTGACCATGAGTGCTGCACCTGACCACACTGACCGTGAGTGCTGCTCCTGACCACACTGAGCGTGAGTGCTGCTCCTGACCACACTGAGCGTGAATCGTGCTCCTGACCACACTGAGCGTGAGTGCTGCTCCTGACCACACTGAGTGTGAGTGCTGCTCCTGACCACACTGACCGTGAGTGCTGCTCCTGACCACACTGAGCGCGAGTCGTGCTCCTGACCACACTGAGTGTGAGTGGTGCTCCTGACCACACTGACCGTGAGTGCTGCTCCTGACCACACTAAGGGTGAGTGCTGCTCCTGACCACACTGACCATGAGTGCTGCTCCTGACCACACTGACCATGAGGGCTGCTCCTGACCACACTGAGCGTGAGTCGTGCTCCTGACCACACTGAGCGTGAGTGCTGCTCCTGACCACACTGAGCGTGAGTCGTGCTCCTGACCACACTGAGTGTGAGTGGTGCTCCTGACCACACTGACCGTGAGTGCTGCTCCTGACCACACTGACCATGAGTGCTGCTCCTGACCACACTAAGGGTGAGTGCTGCTCCTGACCACACTGACCGTGAGTGCTGCTCCTGACCACACTGACCATGAGTGCTGCTCCTGACCACACTGACCATGAGGGCTGCTCCTGACCACACTGAGCGTGAGTGCTGCTCCTGACCACACTGACCATGAGTGCTGCTCCTGACCACACTGACCATGAGGGCTGCTCCTGACCACACTGAGCGTGAGTGCTGCTCCTGACCACACTGACCATGAGTGCTGCTCCTGACCACACTGACCATGAGTGCCGCTCCTGACCACACTGACCATGAGTGCTGCTCCTGACCACACTGACCGTGAGTGCTGCTCCTGACCACACTGACCGTGAGTGCTGCTCCTGACCACAATGACCGTGAGTGCTGCTCCTGACCACACTGACCGTGAGTGCTGCTCCTGACCACACTGACCGTGAGTGCTGCTCCTGACCACACTGAGTGTGAGTGCTGCTCCTGACCACAATGAGTGTGAGTGCTGCTCCTGACCACACTGACCGTGAGTGCTGCTCCTGACCACACTGACCGTGAGTGCTGCTCCTGACCACACTGACCGTGAGTGCTGCTCCTGACCACACTGACCGTGAGTGCTGCTCCTGACCACACTGAGCGTGAGTGCTGCTCCTGACCACACTGAGCGTGAGTGCTGCTCCTGACCACACTGAGCGTGAGTGCTGCTCCGGACCACACTGACCGTGAGTGCTGCTCCTGACCACACTGACCGTGAGTGCTGCTCCTGACCACACTGAGTGTGAGTGCTGCTCCTGACCACACTAAGGGTGAGTGCTGCTCCTGACCACACTGACCATGAGTGCTGCTCCTGACCACACTGACCATGAGTGCTGCTCCTGACCACACTAAGGATGAGTGCTGCTCCTGTCCGTGAGTGCTGCTCCTGACCAAACTGACCGTGAGTGCTGCTCCTGACCACACTAAGTGTGAGTGCTGCTCCTGACCACACTGAGCGTGAGTCGTGCTCCTGACCACACTGACCGTGAGTGCTGCTCCTGACCACACTGAGTGTGAGTGCTGCTCCTGACCACACTGAGCGTGAGTCGTGCTCCTGACCACACTGACCGTGAGTGCTGCTCCTGACCACACTGAGTGTGAGTGCTGCTCCTGACCACACTGAGCGTGAGTCGTGCTCCTGACCACACTGACCGTGAGTGCTGCTCCTGACCACACTGAGCGTGAGTGCTGCTCCTGACCACACTGAGCGTGAGTCGTGCTCCTGACCACACTGAGCGTGAGTGCTGCTCCTGACCACACTGAGCGTGAGTGCTGCACCTGACCACACTGACCGTGAGTGCTGCACCTGACCACACTGACCGTGAGTGCTGCTCCTGACCACACTGAGCGTGAGTGCTGCTCCTGACCACATTGACCATGAGTGCTGCTCCTGACCACACTGAGCGTGAGTGCTGCTCCTGACCACACTGACCGTGAGTGCTGCTCCTGACCACACTGAGTGTGAGTGCTGCTCCTGACCACATGAGCGTGAGTGCTGCACCTGACCACACTGACCGTGAGTGCTGCTCCTGACCACACTGACCATGAGTGCTGCTCCTGACCACACTGACCATGAGTGCTGCTCCTGACCACACTGACCGTGAGTGCTGCTCCTGACCATACTGACCGTGAGTGCTGCTCCTGACCACACTGACCGTGAGTGCTGCTCCTGACCACACTGACCATGAGTGCTGCTCCTGACCACACTAACCGTGAGTGCTGCTCCTGACCATACTGAGCGTGAGTGCTGCTCCTGACCACACTGACCGTGAGTGCTGCTCCTGACCACACTGACCGTGAGTGCTGCTCCTGACCACACTAACCGTGAGTGCTGCTCCTGACCACACTGACCGTGAGTGCTGCTCCTGACCACACTGACCGTGAGTGCTGCTCCTGACCACACTGACCGTGAGTGCTGCTCCTGACCACACTGACCATGAGTGCTGCTCCTGACCACACTGACCATGAGTGCTGCTCCTGACCACACTGACCATGAGTGCTGCTCCTGACCACACTAACTGTGAGTGCTGCTCCTGACCACACTGACCGTGAGTGCTGCTCCTGACCACACTGACCGTGAGTGCTGCTCCTGACCACACTGACCATGAGTGCTGCTCCTGACCACACTAACCGTGAGTGCTGCTCCTGACCACACTAACCGTGAGTGCTGCTCCTGACCACACTGACCATGAGTGCTGCTCCTGACCACACTGAGCGTGAGTGCTGCTCCTGACCACACTAAGCGTGAGTGCTGCTCCTGACCACACTGACCGTGAGTGCTGCTCCTGACCACACTGACCGTGAGTGCTGCTCCTGACCACACTGACCGTGAGTGCTGCTCCTGACCACACTGAGCGTGAGTGCTGCTCCTGACCACACAGAGCGTGAGTGCTGCTCCTGACCACACTGACCGTAAGTGCTGCTCCTGACCACACTGACCATGAGTGCTGCTCCTGACCACACTAACCGTGAGTGCTGCTCCTGACCACACTGACCGTGAGTGCTGCTCCTGACCACACTGACCATGAGTGCTGCTCCTGACCACACTGACCATGAGTGCTGCTCCTGACCACACTGACCGTGAGTGCTGCTCCTGACCACACTGACCATGAGTGCTGCTCCTGACCACACTGACCATGAGTGCTGCTCCTGACCACACTAACCGTGAGTGCTGCTCCTGACCACACTGACCATGAGTGCTGCTCCTGACCACACTAACCGTGAGTGCTGCTCCTGACCACACTGACCATGAGTGCTGCTCCTGACCACACTGACCATGAGTGCTGCTCCTGACCACACTTACCATGAGTGCTGCTCCTGACCACACTGACCGTGAGTGCTGCTCCTGACCACACTGACCGTGAGTGCTGCTCCTGACCACACTGACCGTGAGTGCTGCTCCTGACCACACTGACCGTGAGTGCTGCTCCTGACCACACTGACCATGAGTGCTGCTCCTGACCACACTTACCATGAGTGCTGCTCCTGACCACACTGACCGTGAGTGCTGCTCCTGACCACACTGACCGTGAGTGCTGCTCCTGACCACACTGACCGTGAGTGCTGCTCCTGACCACACTGACCGTGAGTGCTGCTCCTGATCACAATGAGCGTGAGTGCTGCTCCTGACCACACTGACCATGAGTGCTGCTCCTGACCACACTGACCATGAGTGCTGCTCCTGACCACACTGACCTTGAGTGCTGCTCCTGACCACACTAAGGGTGAGTGCTGCTCCTGACCACACTGACCGTGAGTGCTGCTCCTGACCACACTAAGGGTGAGTGCTGCACCTGACCACACTGACCATGAGTGCTGCTCCTGACCACACTGAGCGTGAGTGCTGCTCCTGACCACACTGACCGTGAGTGCTGCTCCTGACCACACTGACCGTGAGTGCTGCTCCTGACCACACTAAGGGTGAGTGCTGCACCTGACCACACTGACCGTGAGTGCTGCTCCTGACCACACTGACCGTGAGTGCTGGTCCTGACCGTGAGTGCTGCACCTGACCACACTGACCGTGAGTGCTGCTCCTGACCACACTGACCATGAGTGCTGCACCTGACCACACTGACCGTGAGTGCTGCTCCTGACCACACTGACCGTGAGTGCTGCTCCTGACCACACTGACCGTGAGTGCTGCTCCTGACCACACTAAGCGTGAGTGCTGCACCTGACCACACTGACCGTGAGTGCTGCTCCTGACCACACTGAGCGTGAGTGCTGCTCCTGACCACACTAAGCGTGAGTGCTGCTCCTGACCACACTGACCGTGAGTGCTGCTCCTGACCACACTGAACGTGAGTGCTGCTCCTGACCACACTGACCGTGAGTGCTGCTCCTGACCACACTGACCGTGAGTGCTGCTCCTGACCACACTAAGCGTGAGTGCTGCTCCTGACCACACTGACCGTGAGTGCTGCTCCTGACCACACTGAGCGTGAGTCGTGCTCCTGACCACACTGACCGTGAGTGCTGCTCCTGACCACACTGACCGTGAGTGCTGCTCCTGACCACACTGACCATGAGTGCTGCTCCTGACCACACTGACCATGAGTGCTGCTCCTGACCACACTGACCGTGAGTGCTGCTCCTGACCAAACTGACCGTGAGTGCTGCTCCTGACCACACTGACCGTGAGTGCTGCTCCTGACCACACTGACCATGAGTGCTGCTCCTGACCACACTAACCGTGAGTGCTGCTCCTGACCATACTGAGCGTGAGTGCTGCTCCTGACCACACTGACCGTGAGTGCTGCTCCTGACCACACTGACCATGAGTGCTGCTCCTGACCACACTAACCGTGAGTGCTGCTCCTGACCACACTGACCGTGAGTGCTGCTCCTGACCACACTGACCATGAGTGCTGCTCCTGACCACACTGACCGTGAGTGCTGCTCCTGACCACACTGACCGTGAGTGCTGCTCCTGACCACACTGACCGTGAGTGCTGCTCCTGACCACACTGACCATGAGTGCTGCTCCTGACCACACTGACCATGAGTGCTGCTCCTGACCACACTAACCGTGAGTGCTGCTCCTGACCACACTGACCATGAGTGCTGCTCCTGACCACACTGACCGTGAGTGCTGCTCCTGACCACACTGACCGTGAGTGCTGCTCCTGACCACACTAACCGTGAGTGCTGCTCCTGACCACACTAACCGTGAGTGCTGCTCCTGACCACACTGACCATGAGTGCTGCTCCTGACCACACTGAGCGTGAGTGCTGCTCCTGACCACACTAAGCGTGAGTGCTGCTCCTGACCACACTGACCGTGAGTGCTGCTCCTGACCACACTGACCGTGAGTGCTGCTCCTGACCACACTGACCATGAGTGCTGCTCCTGACCACACTGAGCGTGAGTGCTGCTCCTGACCACACAGAGCGTGAGTGCTGCTCCTGACCACACTGACCGTAAGTGCTGCTCCTGACCACACTGACCATGAGTGCTGCTCCTGACCACACTAACCGTGAGTGCTGCTCCTGACCACACTGACCGTGAGTGCTGCTCCTGACCACACTGACCGTGAGTGCTGCTCCTGACCACACTGACCGTGAGTGCTGCTCCTGACCACACTGACCGTGAGTGCTGCTCCTGACCACACTGACCGTGAGTGCTGCTCCTGACCACACTGACCGTGAGTGCTGCTCCTGACCACACTGACCGTGAGTGCTGCTCCTGACCACACTGACCGTGAGTGCTGCTCCTGATCACAATGAGCGTGAGTGCTGCTCCTGACCACACTGACCATGAGTGCTGCACCTGACCACACTGACCGTGAGTGCTGCTCCTGACCACACTGAGCGTGAGTGCTGCTCCTGACCACACTGACCGTGAGTGCTGCTCCTGACCACACTGACCGTGAGTGCTGCACCTGACCACACTGACCGTGAGTGCTGCTCCTGACCACACTAAGGGTGAGTGCTGCACCTGACCACACTGACCGTGAGTGCTGCTCCTGACCACACTGACCGTGAGTGCTGGTCCTGACCGTGAGTGCTGCACCTGACCACACTGACCGTGAGTGCTGCTCCTGACCACACTGAGCATGAGTGCTGCACCTGACCACACTGACCGTGAGTGCTGCTCCTGACCACACTGACCGTGAGTGCTGCTCCTGACCACACTGACCGTGAGTGCTGCTCCTGACCACACTAAGCGTGAGTGCTGCACCTGACCACACTGACCGTGAGTGCTGCTCCTGACCACACTGAGCGTGAGTGCTGCTCCTGACCACACTAAGCGTGAGTGCTGCTCCTGACCACACTGACCGTGAGTGCTGCTCCTGACCACACTGAACGTGAGTGCTGCTCCTGACCACACTGACCGTGAGTGCTGCTCCTGACCACACTGACCGTGAGTGCTGCTCCTGACCACACTAAGCGTGAGTGCTGCTCCTGACCACACTGACCGTGAGTGCTGCTCCTGACCACACTGAGCGTGAGTCGTGCTCCTGACCACACTGACCGTGAGTGCTGCTCCTGACCACACTGACCGTGAGTGCTGCTCCTGACCACACTAAGCGTGAGTGCTGCTCCTGACCACACTGAGCGTGATTGCTGCTCCTGACCACACTGACCGTGAGTGCTGCTCCTGACCACACCAAGGGTGAGTGCTGCTCCTGACCACACTGACCATGAGTGCTGCTCCTGACCACACTGAGCGTGAGTGCTGCTCCTGACCACACTGAGCGTGAGTGCTGCTCCTGACCACACTGAGCGTGAGTGCTGCTCCTGACCACACTGAGCGTGAGTGCTGCTCCTGACCACACTGAGCGTGAGTGCTGCTCCTGACCACACTGAGCGTGAGTGCTGCACCTGACCACACTGAGCTTGTGTGCTGCTCCTGACCACACTGACCGTGAGTGCTGCTCCTGACCACACTGAGCTTGTGTGCTGCTCCTGACCACACTGACCGTGAGTGCTGCTCCTGACCACACTGACCGTGAGTGCTGCTCCTGACCACACTGAGTGTGAGTGCTGCTCCTGACCACACTAAGGGTGAGTGCTGCTCCTGACCACACTGACTGTGAGTGCTGCTCCTGACCACACTGAGTGTGAGTGCTGCACCTGACCACACTAAGTGTGAGTGCTGCTCCTGACCACACTGAGCGTGAGTGCTGCTCCTGACCACACTGATCATGAGTGCTGCTCCTGACCACACTGAGCGTGAGTGCTGCTCCTGACCACACTGACCGTGAGTGCTGCTCCTGACCACACTGAGCGTGAGTGCTGCTCCTGACCACACTGACCATGAGTGCTGCTCCTGACCACACTGAGCGTGAGTGCTGCTCCTGACCACACTGACCGTGAGTGCTGCTCCTGACCACACTGAGCGTGAGTGCTGCTCCTGACCACACTGAGTGTGAGTGCTGCTCCTGACCACACTGAGTGTGAGTGCTGCTCCTGACCACACTGACTGTGAGTGCTGCTCCTGACCACACTGAGTGTGAGTGCTGCTCCTGACCACACTGACCGTGAGTGCTGCTCCTGACCACACTGAGTGTGAGTGCTGCTCCTGACCACACTGAGCGTGAGTGCTGCTCCTGACCACACTGAGCGTGAGTGCTGCTCCTGACCACACTGACCGTGAGTGCTGCTCCTGACCACACTGAGCGTGAGTGCTGCTCCTGACCACACTGAGCGTGAGTGCTGCTCCTGACCACACTGACCGTGAGTGCTGCTCCTGACCACACTGACCGTGAGTGCTGCTCCTGCCCACACTGACCGTGAGTGCTGCTCCTGACCACACTGAGCGTGAGTGCTGCTCCTGACCACACTGACCGTGAGTGCTGCTCCTGACCACACTGAGCGTGAGTGCTGCTCCTGACCACACTGAGCGTGAGTGCTGCTCCTGACCACACTGAGCGTGAGTGCTGCTCCTGACCACACTGACCGTGAGTGCTGCTCCTGACCACACTGACCGTGAGTGCTGCTCCTGACCACACTGAGCGTGAGTGCTGCACCTGACCACACTGACCGTGAGTGCTGCTCCTGACCACACTGACCGTGAGTGCTGCTCCTGACCACACTAAGCGTGAGTGCTGCTCCTGACCACACTGAGCGTGAGTGCTGCTCCTGACCACACTGAGTGTGAGTGCTGCTCCTGACCACACTGACCGTGAGTGCTACTCCTGACCACACTGAGTGTGAGTGCTGCTCCTGACCACACTAAGGGTGAGTGCTGCTCCTGACCACACTAAGCGTGAGTGCTGCTCCTGACCACACTGAGCGTGAGTGCTGCTCCTGACCACACTGACCGTGAGTGCTGCTCCTGACCACACTGACCGTGAGTGCTGCTCCTGACCACACTGACCGTGAGTGCTGCTCCTGACCACACTGACCGTGAGTGCTGCTCCTGACCACACTGACCGTGAGTGCTGCTCCTGACCACACTGACTGTGAGTGCTGCTCCTGACCACACTGACCATGAGTGCTGCTCCTGACCACACTAACCGTGATTGCTGCTCCTGACCACACTGACCATGAGTGCTGCTCCTGACCACACTGACCATGAGTGCTGCTCCTGACCACACTGACCATGAGTGCTGCTCCTGACCACACTAACCGTGAGTGCTGCTCCTGACCACACTGACCGTGAGTGCTGCTCCTGACCACACTGACCGTGAGTGCTGCTCCTGACCACACTGACCGTGAGTGCTGCTCCTGACCACACTGAGCGTGAGTGCTGCTCCTGACCACACCAAGGGTGAGTGCTGCTCCTGACCACACTGACCATGAGTGCTGCTCCTGACCACACTGAGCGTGAGTGCTGCTCCTGACCACACTGAGCGTGAGTGCTGCTCCTGACCACACTGAGCGTGAGTGCTGCTCCTGACCACACTGAGCGTGAGTGCTGCTCCTGACCACACTGACCGTGAGTGCTGCACCTGACCACACTGAGCTTGTGTGCTGCTCCTGACCACACTGACCGTGAGTGCTGCTCCTGACCACACTGAGCTTGTGTGCTGCTCCTGACCACACTGACCGTGAGTGCTGCTCCTGACCACACTGACCGTGAGTGCTGCTCCTGACCACACTGAGTGTGAGTGCTGCTCCTGACCACACTAAGGGTGAGTGCTGCTCCTGACCACACTGACCGTGAGTGCTGCTCCTGACCACACTGAGCGTGAGTGCTGCACCTGACCACACTGAGCGTGAGTGCTGCTCCTGACCACACTGATCATGAGTGCTGCTCCTGACCACACTGAGCGTGAGTCGTGCTCCTGACCACACTGAGCGTGAGTGCTGCTCCTGACCACACTGAGCGTGAGTGCTGCTCCTGACCACACTGAGTGTGAGTGCTGCTCCTGACCACACTGACCGTGAGTGCTGCTCCTGACCACACTGAGTGTGAGTGCTGCTCCTGACCACACTAAGGGTGAGTGCTGCTCCTGACCACACTGACCGTGAGTGCTGCTCCTGACCACACTGAGCGTGAGTGCTGCACCTGACCACACTAAATGTGAGTGCTGCTCCTGACCACACTGAGCGTGAGTGCTGCTCCTGACCACACTGAGTGTGAGTGCTGCTCCTGACCACACTGAGTGTGAGTGCTGCTCCTGACCACACTGACCGTGAGTGCTGCTCCTGACCACTCTGAGCGTGAGTGCTGCTCCTGACCACACTGAGCGTGAGTGCTGCTCCTGACCACACTGAGCGTGAGTGCTGCTCCTGACCACACTGACCGTGAGTGCTGCTCCTGACCACACTGAGCGTGAGTCGTGCTCCTGACCACACTGAGCGTGAGTGCTGCTCCTGACCACACTGAGCGTGAGTGCTGCACCTGACCACACTGACCGTGAGTGCTGCACCTGACCACACTGACCGTGAGTGCTGCTCCTGACCACACTGAGCGTGAGTGCTGCTCCTGACCACATTGACCATGAGTGCTGCTCCTGACCACACTGAGCGTGAGTGCTGCTCCTGACCACACTGACCGTGAGTGCTGCTCCTGACCACACTGAGTGTGAGTGCTGCTCCTGACCACATGAGCGTGAGTGCTGCACCTGACCACACTGACCGTGAGTGCTGCTCCTGACCACACTGACCATGAGTGCTGCTCCTGACCACACTGACCATGAGTGCTGCTCCTGACCACACTGACCGTGAGTGCTGCTCCTGACCATACTGACCGTGAGTGCTGCTCCTGACCACACTGACCGTGAGTGCTGCTCCTGACCACACTGACCATGAGTGCTGCTCCTGACCACACTAACCGTGAGTGCTGCTCCTGACCATACTGAGCGTGAGTGCTGCTCCTGACCACACTGACCGTGAGTGCTGCTCCTGACCACACTGACCGTGAGTGCTGCTCCTGACCACACTAACCGTGAGTGCTGCTCCTGACCACACTGACCGTGAGTGCTGCTCCTGACCACACTGACCGTGAGTGCTGCTCCTGACCACACTGACCGTGAGTGCTGCTCCTGACCACACTGACCATGAGTGCTGCTCCTGACCACACTGACCATGAGTGCTGCTCCTGACCACACTGACCATGAGTGCTGCTCCTGACCACACTAACTGTGAGTGCTGCTCCTGACCACACTGACCGTGAGTGCTGCTCCTGACCACACTGACCGTGAGTGCTGCTCCTGACCACACTGACCATGAGTGCTGCTCCTGACCACACTAACCGTGAGTGCTGCTCCTGACCACACTAACCGTGAGTGCTGCTCCTGACCACACTGACCGTGAGTGCTGCTCCTGACCACACTGAGCGTGAGTGCTGCTCCTGACCACACTAAGCGTGAGTGCTGCTCCTGACCACACTGACCGTGAGTGCTGCTCCTGACCACACTGACCGTGAGTGCTGCTCCTGACCACACTGACCGTGAGTGCTGCTCCTGACCACACTGAGCGTGAGTGCTGCTCCTGACCACACAGAGCGTGAGTGCTGCTCCTGACCACACTGACCGTAAGTGCTGCTCCTGACCACACTGACCATGAGTGCTGCTCCTGACCACACTAACCGTGAGTGCTGCTCCTGACCACACTGACCGTGAGTGCTGCTCCTGACCACACTGACCATGAGTGCTGCTCCTGACCACACTGACCATGAGTGCTGCTCCTGACCACACTGACCGTGAGTGCTGCTCCTGACCACACTGACCATGAGTGCTGCTCCTGACCACACTGACCATGAGTGCTGCTCCTGACCACACTAACCGTGAGTGCTGCTCCTGACCACACTGACCATGAGTGCTGCTCCTGACCACACTAACCGTGAGTGCTGCTCCTGACCACACTGACCATGAGTGCTGCTCCTGACCACACTGACCATGAGTGCTGCTCCTGACCACACTTACCATGAGTGCTGCTCCTGACCACACTGACCGTGAGTGCTGCTCCTGACCACACTGACCGTGAGTGCTGCTCCTGACCACACTGACCGTGAGTGCTGCTCCTGACCACACTGACCGTGAGTGCTGCTCCTGACCACACTGACCATGAGTGCTGCTCCTGACCACACTTACCATGAGTGCTGCTCCTGACCACACTGACCGTGAGTGCTGCTCCTGACCACACTGACCGTGAGTGCTGCTCCTGACCACACTGACCGTGAGTGCTGCTCCTGACCACACTGACCGTGAGTGCTGCTCCTGATCACAATGAGCGTGAGTGCTGCTCCTGACCACACTGACCATGAGTGCTGCTCCTGACCACACTGACCATGAGTGCTGCTCCTGACCACACTGACCTTGAGTGCTGCTCCTGACCACACTAAGGGTGAGTGCTGCTCCTGACCACACTGACCGTGAGTGCTGCTCCTGACCACACTAAGGGTGAGTGCTGCACCTGACCACACTGACCATGAGTGCTGCTCCTGACCACACTGAGCGTGAGTGCTGCTCCTGACCACACTGACCGTGAGTGCTGCTCCTGACCACACTGACCGTGAGTGCTGCTCCTGACCACACTAAGGGTGAGTGCTGCACCTGACCACACTGACCGTGAGTGCTGCTCCTGACCACACTGACCGTGAGTGCTGGTCCTGACCGTGAGTGCTGCACCTGACCACACTGACCGTGAGTGCTGCTCCTGACCACACTGACCATGAGTGCTGCACCTGACCACACTGACCGTGAGTGCTGCTCCTGACCACACTGACCGTGAGTGCTGCTCCTGACCACACTGACCGTGAGTGCTGCTCCTGACCACACTAAGCGTGAGTGCTGCACCTGACCACACTGACCGTGAGTGCTGCTCCTGACCACACTGAGCGTGAGTGCTGCTCCTGACCACACTAAGCGTGAGTGCTGCTCCTGACCACACTGACCGTGAGTGCTGCTCCTGACCACACTGAACGTGAGTGCTGCTCCTGACCACACTGACCGTGAGTGCTGCTCCTGACCACACTGACCGTGAGTGCTGCTCCTGACCACACTAAGCGTGAGTGCTGCTCCTGACCACACTGACCGTGAGTGCTGCTCCTGACCACACTGAGCGTGAGTCGTGCTCCTGACCACACTGACCGTGAGTGCTGCTCCTGACCACACTGACCGTGAGTGCTGCTCCTGACCACACTGACCATGAGTGCTGCTCCTGACCACACTGACCATGAGTGCTGCTCCTGACCACACTGACCGTGAGTGCTGCTCCTGACCAAACTGACCGTGAGTGCTGCTCCTGACCACACTGACCGTGAGTGCTGCTCCTGACCACACTGACCATGAGTGCTGCTCCTGACCACACTAACCGTGAGTGCTGCTCCTGACCATACTGAGCGTGAGTGCTGCTCCTGACCACACTGACCGTGAGTGCTGCTCCTGACCACACTGACCATGAGTGCTGCTCCTGACCACACTAACCGTGAGTGCTGCTCCTGACCACACTGACCGTGAGTGCTGCTCCTGACCACACTGACCATGAGTGCTGCTCCTGACCACACTGACCGTGAGTGCTGCTCCTGACCACACTGACCGTGAGTGCTGCTCCTGACCACACTGACCATGAGTGCTGCTCCTGACCACACTGACCATGAGTGCTGCTCCTGACCACACTGACCATGAGTGCTGCTCCTGACCACACTAACCGTGAGTGCTGCTCCTGACCACACTGACCATGAGTGCTGCTCCTGACCACACTGACCGTGAGTGCTGCTCCTGACCACACTGACCGTGAGTGCTGCTCCTGACCACACTAACCGTGAGTGCTGCTCCTGACCACACTAACCGTGAGTGCTGCTCCTGACCACACTGACCATGAGTGCTGCTCCTGACCACACTGAGCGTGAGTGCTGCTCCTGACCACACTAAGCGTGAGTGCTGCTCCTGACCACACTGACCGTGAGTGCTGCTCCTGACCACACTGACCGTGAGTGCTGCTCCTGACCACACTGACCGTGAGTGCTGCTCCTGACCACACTGAGCGTGAGTGCTGCTCCTGACCACACAGAGCGTGAGTGCTGCTCCTGACCACACTGACCGTAAGTGCTGCTCCTGACCACACTGACCATGAGTGCTGCTCCTGACCACACTAACCGTGAGTGCTGCTCCTGACCACACTGACCGTGAGTGCTGCTCCTGACCACACTGACCGTGAGTGCTGCTCCTGACCACACTGACCGTGAGTGCTGCTCCTGACCACACTGACCGTGAGTGCTGCTCCTGACCACACTGACCGTGAGTGCTGCTCCTGACCACACTGACCGTGAGTGCTGCTCCTGACCACACTGACCGTGAGTGCTGCTCCTGACCACACTGACCGTGAGTGCTGCTCCTGATCACAATGAGCGTGAGTGCTGCTCCTGACCACACTAAGGGTGAGTGCTGCACCTGACCACACTGACCATGAGTGCTGCTCCTGACCACACTGAGCGTGAGTGCTGCTCCTGACCACACTGACCGTGAGTGCTGCTCCTGACCACACTGACCGTGAGTGCTGCACCTGACCACACTGACCGTGAGTGCTGCTCCTGACCACACTAAGGGTGAGTGCTGCACCTGACCACACTGACCGTGAGTGCTGCTCCTGACCACACTGACCGTGAGTGCTGGTCCTGACCGTGAGTGCTGCACCTGACCACACTGACCGTGAGTGCTGCTCCTGACCACACTGACCATGAGTGCTGCACCTGACCACACTGACCGTGAGTGCTGCTCCTGACCACACTGACCGTGAGTGCTGCTCCTGACCACACTGACCGTGAGTGCTGCTCCTGACCACACTAAGCGTGAGTGCTGCACCTGACCACACTGACCGTGAGTGCTGCTCCTGACCACACTGAGCGTGAGTGCTGCTCCTGACCACACTAAGCGTGAGTGCTGCTCCTGACCACACTGACCGTGAGTGCTGCTCCTGACCACACTGAACGTGAGTGCTGCTCCTGACCACACTGACCGTGAGTGCTGCTCCTGACCACACTGACCGTGAGTGCTGCTCCTGACCACACTAAGCGTGAGTGCTGCTCCTGACCACACTGACCGTGAGTGCTGCTCCTGACCACACTGAGCGTGAGTCGTGCTCCTGACCACACTGACCGTGAGTGCTGCTCCTGACCACACTGACCGTGAGTGCTGCTCCTGACCACACTAAGCGTGAGTGCTGCTCCTGACCACACTGAGCGTGATTGCTGCTCCTGACCACACTGACCGTGAGTGCTGCTCCTGACCACACCAAGGGTGAGTGCTGCTCCTGACCACACTGACCATGAGTGCTGCTCCTGACCACACTGAGCGTGAGTGCTACTCCTGACCACACTGAGCGTGAGTGCTGCTCCTGACCACACTGAGCGTGAGTGCTGCTCCTGACCACACTGACCGTGAGTGCTGCACCTGACCACACTGAGCTTGTGTGCTGCTCCTGACCACACTGACCGTGAGTGCTGCTCCTGACCACACTGAGCTTGTGTGCTGCTCCTGACCACACTGACCGTGAGTGCTGCTCCTGACCACACTGACCGTGAGTGCTGCTCCTGACCACACTGAGTGTGAGTGCTGCTCCTGACCACACTAAGGGTGAGTGCTGCTCCTGACCACACTGAGCCTGAGTGCTGCACCTGACCACACTAAGTGTGAGTGCTGCTCCTGACCACACTGAGCGTGAGTGCTGCTCCTGACCACACTGATCATGAGTGCTGCTCCTGACCACACTGAGCGTGAGTGCTGCTCCTGACCACACTGACCGTGAGTGCTGCTCCTGACCACACTGAGCGTGAGTGCTGCTCCTGACCACACTGACCATGAGTGCTGCTCCTGACCACACTGAGCGTGAGTGCTGCTCCTGACCACACTGACCGTGAGTGCTGCTCCTGACCACACTGAGCGTGAGTGCTGCTCCTGAACACACTGAGTGTGAGTGCTGCTCCTGACCACACTGAGTGTGAGTGCTGCTCCTGACCACACTGACCGTGAGTGCTGCTCCTGACCACACTGAGTGTGAGTGCTGCTCCTGACCACACTGAGCGTGAGTGCTGCTCCTGACCACACTGAGCGTGAGTGCTGCTCCTGACCACACTGACCGTGAGTGCTGCTCCTGACCACACTGAGCGTGAGTGCTGCTCCTGACCACACTGAGCGTGAGTGCTGCTCCTGACCACACTGACCGTGAGTGCTGCTCCTGACCACACTGACCGTGAGTGCTGCTCCTGACCACACTGAGCGTGAGTGCTGCTCCTGCCCACACTGACCGTGAGTGCTGCTCCTGACCACACTGAGCGTGAGTGCTGCTCCTGACCACACTGACCGTGAGTGCTGCTCCTGACCACACTGAGCGTGAGTGCTGCTCCTGACCACACTGAGCGTGAGTGCTGCTCCTGACCACACTGAGCGTGAGTGCTGCTCCTGACCACACTGAGAGTGAGTGCTGCTCCTGACCACACTGACCGTGAGTGCTGCTCCTGACCACACTGACCGTGAGTGCTGCTCCTGACCACACTGAGCGTGAGTGCTGCTCCTGACCACACTGAGCGTGAGTGCTGCTCCTGACCACACTGACCGTGAGTGCTGCTCCTGACCACACTGACCGTGAGTGCTGCTCCTGACCACACTGAGCGTGAGTGCTGCACCTGACCACACTGACCGTGAGTGCTGCTCCTGACCACACTGAGCGTGAGTGCTGCACCTGACCACACTGAGCGTGAGTGGTGCTCCTGACTACACTGAGCGTGAGTGCTGCTCCTGACCACACTGAGCGTGAGTGCTGCTCCTGACCACACTGACCGTGAGTGCTGCTCCTGACCACACTAAGCGTGAGTGCTGCTCCTGACCACACTGACCGTGAGTGCTGCTCCTGACCACACTAAGCGTGAGTGCTGCTCCTGACCACACTGACCGTGAGTGCTGCTCCTGGCCACAATGACCATGAGTGCTGCTCCTGACCACACTGAGCGTGAGTGCTGCTCCTGACCACACTGACCGTGAGTGCTACTCCTGATCACACTGAGCGTGAGTGCTGCTCCTGACCACACTGACCGTGAGTGCTACTCCTGACCAAACTGAGCGTGAGTGCTGCTCCTGACCACACTGACCATGAGTGCTGCTCCTGACCACACTGAGCGTGAGTGCTGCTCCTGACCACAATGAGCGTGAGTGCTGCTCCTGACCACACTGACCGTGAGTGCTGCTCCTGACCACACTGAGCGTGAGTGCTGCACCTGACCACACTGAGCGTGAGTGGTGCTCCTGACCACACTGAGAGTGAGTGCTGCTCCTGACCACACTGAGCGTGAGTGCTAATCCTGACCACACTGACCGTGAGTGCTGCTCCTGACCGCACTGACCGTGAGTGCTGCTCCTGACCACACTGACCATGAGTGCTGCTACTGACCACACTGACCGTGAGTGCTGCTCCTGACCACACTGAGCGTGAGTGCTGCTCCTGACCACACTAAGGGTGAGTGCTGCTCCTGACCACACTAACCGTGAGTGCTGCTCCTGACCACACTAAGGGTGAGTGCTGCTCCTGACCACACTGACCGTGAGTGCTGCTCCTGACCACACTAACCGTGAGTGCTGCTCCTGACCACACTAAGGGTGAGTGCTGCTCCTGACCACACTGACCGTGAGTGCTGCTCCTGACCACACTGAGCGTGAGTGCTGCTCCTGACCACACTAAGCGTGAGTGCTGCTCCTGCCCACACTGACCGTGAGTGCTGCACCTGACCACACTGACCGTGAGTGCTGCTCCTGACCACACTAAGGGTGAGTGCTGCTCCTGACCACACTGAGCGTGAGTGCTGCTCCTGACCACACTGAGTGTGAGTGCTGCTCCTGCCCACACTGACCGTGAGTGCTGCTCCTGACCACACTGACCGTGAGTGCAGCTCCTGACCACACTAAGGGTGAGTGCTGCTCCTGACCACACTGACCGTGAGTGCTGCTCCTGACCACACTGACCGTGAGTGCTGCTCCTGACCACACTAAGCTTGAGTGCTGCACCTGACCACACTGACCGTGAGTGCTGCTCCTGACCACACTGACCGTGAGTGCTGCTCCTGACCACACTAAGCTTGAGTGCTGCACCTGACCACACTGACCGTGAGTGCTGCTCCTGACCACACTGACCGTGAGTGCTGCTCCTGACCACACTAAGGGTGAGTGCTGCTCCTGACCACACTGAGCGTGAGTGCTGCTCCTGACCACACTGACCGTGAGTGCTGCTCCTGACCACACTAAGGGTGAGTGCTGCTCCTGACCACACTGACCGTGAGTGCTGCTCCTGACCACACTGACCGTGAGTGCTGCTCCTGACCACACTAAGGGTGAGTGCTGCTCCTGACCACACTGAGCGTGAGTGCTGCTCCTGACCACACTGACCGTGAGTGCTGCTCCTGACCACACTGAGCGTGAGTGCTGCTCCTGACCACACTAAGGGTGAGTGCTGCTCCTGACCACACTGACCGTGAGTGCTGCTCCTGACCACACTGAGCGTGAGTGCTGCTCCTGACCACACTAAGGGTGAGTGCTGCTCCTGACCACACTGACCGTGAGTGCTGCTCCTGACCACATGAAGGGTGAGTGCTGCTCCTGACCACACTAAGGGTGAGTGCTGCTCCTGACCACACTGAGCGTAAGTGCTGCTCCTGACCACACTGAGCGTGAGTGCTGCTCCTGACCACACTGAGCGTAAGTGCTGCTCCTGACCACACTGAGCGTAAGTGCTGCTCCTGACCACACTGAGCGTGAGGGCTGCACCTGACCACACTGAGCGTGAGTGCTGCTCCTGACCACACTGAGCGTGAGTGCTGCTCCTGACCACACTGACCGTGAGTGCTGCTCCTGACCGTGAGTGCTGCTCCTGACCACACTAAGGGTGAGTGCTGCACCTGACCACACTGACCGTGAGTGCTGCTCCTGACCACACTGACCGTGAGTGCTGCTCCTGACCACACTAAGGGTGAGTGCTGCTCCTGACCACACTGACCGGGAGTGCTGCTCCTGACCACACTAAGGGTGAGTGCTGCTCCTGACCACACTGACCGGGAGTGCTGCTCCTGACCACACTGACCGGGAGTGCTGCTCCTGACCACACTAAGGGTGAGTGCTGCTCCTGACCACACTGACCGTGAGTGCTGCTCCTGACCACACTGACCGTGAGTGCTGCTCCTGCCCACACTGACCGTGAGTGCTGCTCCTGACCACACTGAGCGTGAGTGCTGCACCTGACCACACTGACCGTGAGTGCTGCTCCTGACCACACTGAGCGTGAGTGCTGCACCTGACCACACTGACCGTGAGTGCTGCACCTGACCACACTGACCGTGAGTGCTGCTCCTGACCACACTGAGCGTGAGTGCTGCACCTGACCACACTGACCGTGAGTGCTGCACCTGACCACACTGACCGTGAGTGCTGCTCCTGACCACACTGAGCGTGAGTGCTGCTCCTGACCACACTGAGCGTGAGTGCTGCACCTGACCACACTGACCGTGAGTGCTGCTCCTGACCACACTGAGCGTGAGTGCTGCACCTGACCACACTGACCGTGAGTGCTGCACCTGACCACACTGACCGTGAGTGCTGCTCCTGACCACACTGAGCGTGAGTGGTGCACCTGACCACACTGACCGTGAGTGCTGCTCCTGACCACACTGACCGTGAGTGCTGCTCCTGACCACACTGACCGTGAGTGCTGCTCCTGACCACACTGAGCGTGAGTGGTGCACCTGACCACACTGACCATGAGTGGTGCACCTGACCACACTGACCATGAGTGCTGCTCCTGACCACACTGACCGTGAGTGCTGCTCCTGACCACACTGAGTGTGAGTGGTGCACCTGACCACACTGACCATGAGTGCTGCTCCTGACCACACTGACCGTGAGTGCTGCTCCTGACCACACTGAGCGTGAGTGCTGCTCCTGACCACACTGAGTGTGAGTGGTGCACCTGACCACACTGACCATGAGTGCTGCTCCTGACCACACTGACCGTGAGTGCTGCTCCTGACCACACTGAGTGTGAGTGCTGCACCTGACCACACTGACCGTGAGTGCTGCACCTGACCACACTGACCGTGAGTGCTGCTCCTGACCACACTGAGGGTGAGTGCTGCTCCTGACCACAATGAGCGTGAGTGCTGCTCCTGACCACACTGACCGTGAGTGCTGCTCCTGACCACACTGAGTGTGAGTGCTGCTCCTGACCACACTGACCGTGAGTGCTGCTCCTGACCACACTGAGTGTGAGTGCTGCTCCTGACCACAATGAGCGTGAGTGCTGCTCCTGACCACACTGACCGTGAGTGCTGCTCCTGACCACACTGACCGTGAGTGCTGCTCCTGACCACACTGAGCGTGAGTGCTGCTCCTGCCCACACTGACCGTGAGTGCTGCTCCTGACCACACTATGGATGAGTGCTGCTCCTGACCACACTGAGCGTGAGTGCTGCACCTGACCACACTGAGCGTGAGTGCTGCTCCTGACCACACTGAGTGTGAGTGCTGCTCCTGACCACACTGAGTGTGAGTGCTGCTCCTGACCACACTGACCGTGAGTGCTGCTCCTGACCACACTGAGTGTGAGTGCTGCTCCTGACCACACTAAGGGTGAGTGCTGCTCCTGACCACACTAAGCGTGTGTGCTGCTCCTGACCACACTGACCGTGAGCGCTGCACCTGACCACACTAAGGGTGAGTGCTGCACCTGACCACACTGAGCGTGAGTGCTGCTCCTGACCACACTGAGCGTGAGTGCTGCTCCTGACCACACTGACCGTGAGTGCTACTCCTGACCACACTGAGCATGAGTGCTGCTCCTGACCACACTGATCATGAATGCTGCTCCTGACCACACTGAGCGTGAGTGCTGCTCCTGACCACACTGACCATGAGTGCTGCTCCTGACCACACTGACCGTGAGTGCTGCTCCTGACCACACTGAGTGTGAGTGGTGCTCCTGACCACACTGAGCGTGAGTGCTGCTCCTGACCACACTGAGCGTGAGTGGTGCTCCTGACCACACTGAGCGTGAGTGCTGCTCCTGACCACACTAAGCGTGAGTGCTGCTCCTGACCACACTGACCGTGAGTGCTGCTCCTGACCACACTAAGCGTGAGTGCTGCTCCTGACCACACTGACCGTGAGTGCTGCTCCTGACCACACTGACCGTGAGTGCTGCTCCTGACCACACTGACCGTGAGTGCTGCTCCTGACCACACTGAGCGTGAGTGCTGCACCTGACCACACTGAGCGTGAGTGGTGCTCCTGACCACACTGAGCGTGAGTGCTGCTCCTGACCACACTGAGCGTGAGTGCTGCTCCTGACCACACTGAGTGTGAGTGCTGCTCCTGACCACACTGAGCGTGAGTGCTGCTCCTGACCACACTGAGCGTGAGTGCTGCTCCTGACCACACTGACCGTGAGTGCTGCTCCTGACCACACTAAGGGTGAGTGCTGCTCCTGACCACACTAAGGGTGAGTGCTGCTCCTGACCACACTAAGTGTGAGTGCTGCTCCTGCCCACACTGACCGTGAGTGCTGCTCCTGACCACACTGACCGTGAGTGCTGCTCCTGACCACACTAAGGGTGAGTGCTGCTCCTGACCACACTGAGCGTGAGTGCTGCTCCTGACCACACTGAGTGTGAGTGTTGCACCTGCCCACACTGACCGTGAGTGCTGCTCCTGACCACACTGACCGTGAGTGCTGCTCCTGACCACACTAAGGGTGAGTGCTGCTCCTGACCACACTGACCGTGAGTGCTGCTCCTGACCACACTGACCGTGAGTGCTGCTCCTGACCACACTAAGCTTGAGTGCTGCACCTGACCACACTGACCGTGAGTGCTGCTCCTGACCACACTGACCGTGAGTGCTGCTCCTGACCACACTAAGGGTGAGTGCTGCTCCTGACCACACTGAGCGTGAGTGCTGCTCCTGACCACACTGACCGTGAGTGCTGCTCCTGACCACACTAAGGGTGAGTGCTGCTCCTGACCACACTAAGGGTGAGTGCTGCTCCTGACCACACTAAGGGTGAGTGCTGCTCCTGACCACACTAAGGGTGAGTGCTGCTCCTGACCACACTGACCGTGAGTGCTGCTCCTGACCACACTGAGCGTGAGTGCTGCTCCTGACCACACTAAGGGTGAGTGCTGCTCCTGACCACACTGACCGTGAGTGCTGCTCCTGACCACACTGAGCGTGAGTGCTGCTCCTGACCACACTAAGGGTGAGTGCTGCTCCTGACCACACTGACCGTGAGTGCTGCTCCTGACCACACTAAGGGTGAGTGCTGCTCCTGACCACACTAAGGGTGAGTGCTGCTCCTGACCACACTGAGCGTAAGTGCTGCTCCTGACCACACTGAGCGTGAGTGCTGCTCCTGACCACACTGAGCGTAAGTGCTGCTCCTGACCACACTGAGCGTGAGGGCTGCACCTGACCACACTGAGCGTGAGTGCTGCTCCTGACCACACTGAGCGTGAGTGCTGCTCCTGACCACACTGACCGTGAGTGCTGCTCCTGACCGTGAGTGCTGCTCCTGACCACACTAAGGATGAGTGCTGCACCTGACCACACTGACCGTGAGTGCTGCTCCTGACCACACTGACCGTGAGTGCTGCTCCTGACCACACTAAGGGTGAGTGCTGCTCCTGACCACACTGACCGGGAGTGCTGCTCCTGACCACACTAAGGGTGAGTGCTGCTCCTGACCACACTGACCGGGAGTGCTGCTCCTGACCACACTGACCGTGAGTGCTGCACCTGACCACACTGAGCGTGAGTGCTGCACCTGACCACACTGACCGTGAGTGCTGCACCTGACCACACTGACCGTGAGTGCTGCTCCTGACCACACTGAGTGTGAGTGCTGCTCCTGACCACACTGAGTGTGAGTGGTGCACCTGACCACACTGACCATGAGTGCTGCTCCTGACCACACTGAGCGTGAGTGCTGCTCCTGACCACACTGAGTGTGAGTGGTGCACCTGACCACACTGACCATGAGTGCTGCTCCTGACCACACTGAGTGTGAGTGCTGCTCCTGACCACACTAAGCGTGAGTGCTGCTCCTGACCACACTGACCGGGAGTGCTGCTCCTGACCACACTAAGGGTGAGTGCTGCTCCTGACCACACTGACCGGGAGTGCTGCTCCTGACCATACTGACCGGGAGTGCTGCTCCTGACCACACTAAGGGTGAGTGCTGCTCCTGACCACACTGACCCTGAGTGCTGCTCCTGACCACACTGACCGTGAGTGCTGCTCCTGACCACACTGAGGGTGAGTGCTGCTCCTGACCACACTCAGCGTGAGTGCTGCTCCTGACCACACTGACCCTGAGTGCTGCTCCTGACCACACTGACCGTGAGTGCTGCTCCTGACCACACTAAGGGTGAGTGCTGCTCCTGACCACACTGAGCGTGAGTGCTGCTCCTGACCACACTGAGCGTGAGTGCTGCACCTGACCACACTGACCGTGAGTGCTGCTCCTGACCACACTGACCGTGAGTGCTGCACCTGACCACACTGACCGTGAGTGCTGCACCTGACCACACTGACCGTGAGTGCTGCTCCTGACCACACTGAGTGTGAGTGCTGCTCCTGACCACACTGAGTGTGAGTGGTGCACCTGACCACACTGACCATGAGTGCTGCTCCTGACCACACTGAGCGTGAGTGCTGCTCCTGACCACACTGAGTGTGAGTGGTGCACCTGACCACACTGACCATGAGTGCTGCTCCTGACCACACTGACCGTGAGTGCTGCTCCTGACCACACTGAGTGTGAGTGCTGCACCTGACCACACTGACCGTGAGTGCTGCACCTGACCACACTGACCGTGAGTGCTGCTCCTGACCACACTGAGGGTGAGTGCTGCTCCTGACCACAATGAGCGTGAGTGCTGCTCCTGACCACACTGACCGTGAGTGCTGCTCCTGACCACACTGAGTGTGAGTGCTGCTCCTGACCACACTGACCGTGAGTGCTGCTCCTGACCACACTGAGTGTGAGTGCTGCTCCTGACCACAATGAGCATGAGTGCTGCTCCTGACCACACTGACCGTGAGTGCTGCTCCTGACCACACTGACCGTGAGTGCTGCTCCTGACCACACTGAGCGTGAGTGCTGCTCCTGCCCACACTGACCGTGAGTGCTGCTCCTGACCACACTGAGCGTGAGTGCTGCACCTGACCACACTGAGCGTGAGTGCTGCTCCTGACCACACTGAGTGTGAGTGCTGCTCCTGACCACACTGACCGTGAGTGCTGCACCTGACCACACTAAGGGTGAGTGCTGCACCTGACCACACTGAGCGTGAGTGCTGCTCCTGACCACACTGAGCGTGAGTGCTACTTCTGACCACACTGAGCATGAGTGCTGCTCCTGACCACACTTATCATGAATGCTGCTCCTGACCACACTGAGCGTGAGTGCTGCTCCTGACCACACTGACCATGAGTGCTGCTCCTGACCACACTGACCGTGAGTGCTGCTCCTGACCACACTGAGTATGAGTGGTGCTCCTGACCACACTGAGCGTGAGTGCTGCTCCTGACCACACTGAGCGTGAGTGGTGCTCCTGACCACACTGAGCGTGAGTGCTGCTCCTGACCACACTAAGCGTGAGTGCTGCTCCTGACCACACTGACCGTGAGTGCTGCTCCTGACCACACTAAGCGTGAGTGCTGCTCCTGACCACACTGACCGTGAGTGCTGCTCCTGACCACACTGACCGTGAGTGCTGCTCCTGACCACACTGACCGTGAGTGCTGCTCCTGACCACACTGAGCGTGAGTGCTGCACCTGACCACACTGAGCGTGAGTGGTGCTCCTGACCACACTGAGCGTGAGTGCTGCTCCTGACCACACTGACCGTGAGTGCTGCTCCTGACCACACTGACCGTGAGTGCTGCTCCTGACCACACTAAGCGTGAGTGCTGCTCCTGACCACACTGACCGTGAGTGCTGCTCCTGACCACACTAAGCGTGAGTGCTGCTCCTGACCACACTGACCGTGAGTGCTGCTCCTGACCACACTGAGCGTGAGTGCTGCTCCTGACCACACTGACCGTGAGTGCTACTCCTGATCACACTGAGCGTGAGTGCTGCTCCTGACCACACTGACCGTGAGTGCTACTCCTGACCACACTGAGCGTGAGTGCTGCTCCTGACCACACTGACCATGAGTGCTGCTCCTGACCACACTGAGCGTGAGTGCTGCTCCTGACCACACTGAGCGTGAGTGCTGCTCCTGACCACACTGACCGTGAGTGCTGCACCTGACCACACTGAGCGTGAGTGGTGCTCCTGACCACACTGAGCGTGAGTGCTGCTCCTGACCACACTGAGCGTGAGTGCTGCTCCTGACCACACTGAGCGTGAGTGCTGCTCCTGACCACACTGAGCGTGAGTGCTGCTCCTGACCACACTGACCGTGAGTGCTGCTCCTGACCACACTGACCGTGAGTGCTGCTCCTGACCACACTGAGCGTGAGTGCTGCACCTGACCACACTGACCGTGAGTGCTGCTCCTGACCACACTGTCCGTGAGTGCTGCTCCTGACCACACTAAGCGTGAGTGCTGCTCCTGACCACACTGAGCGTAAGTGCTGCTCCTGACCACACTGAGTGTGAGTGCTGCTCCTGACCACACTGACCGTGAGTGCTACTCCTGACCACACTGAGTGTGAGTGCTGCTCCTGACCACACTAAGGGTGAGTGCTGCACCTGACCACACTAAGCGTGAGTGCTGCTCCTGACCACACTGAGTGTGAGTGCTGCTCCTGACCACACTGAGTGTGAGTGCTGCTCCTGACCACACTGACCGTGAGTGCTGCTCCTGACCACACTGAGCGTGAGTGCTGCTCCTGACCACACTGAGTGTGAGTGCTGCTCCTGACCACACTGAGTGTGAGTGCTGCTCCTGACCACACTGACCGTGATTGCTGCTCCTGACCACACTGAGTGTGAGTGCTGCTCCTGACCACACTGAGGGTGAGTGCTGCTCCTGACCACACTAAGCGTGAGTGCTGCTCCTGACCACACTGACCGTGAGTGCTGCACCTGACCACACTAAGGGTGAGTGCTGCACCTGACCACACTGAGCGTGAGTGCTGCTCCTGACCACACTGAGCGTGAGTGCTGCTCCTGACCACACTGACCGTGAGTGCTACTCCTGACCACACTGAGCATGAGTGCTGCTCCTGACCACACTGATCATGAATGCTGCTCCTGACCACACTGAGCGTGAGTGCTGCTCCTGACCACACTGACCATGAGTGCTGCTCCTGACCACACTGACCGTGAGTGCTGCACCTGACCACACTGAGCGTGAGTGGTGCTCCTGACCACACTGAGCGTGAGTGCTGCTCCTGACCACACTGACCGTGAGTGCTACTCCTGACCACACTGAGCATGAGTGCTGCTCCTGACCACACTGATCATGAATGCTGCTCCTGACCACACTGAGCGTGAGTGCTGCTCCTGACCACACTGAGCGTGAGTGCTGCTCCTGACCACACTGAGCGTGAGTGCTGCTCCTGACCACACTGACCGTGAGTGCTGCTCCTGACCACACTGACCGTGAGTGCTGCTCCTGACCACACTGAGCGTGAGTGCTGCACCTGACCACACTGACCGTGAGTGCTGCTCCTGACCACACTGACCGTGAGTGCTGCTCCTGACCACACTAAGCGTGAGTGCTGCTCCTGACCACACTGAGCGTGAGTGCTGCTCCTGACCACACTGAGTGTGAGTGCTGCTCCTGACCACACTGAGTGTGAGTGCTGCTCCTGACCACACTGACCGTGAGTGCTGCTCCTGACCACACTGAGCGTGAGTGCTGCTCCTGACCACACTGAGTGTGAGTGCTGCTCCTGACCACACTGAGTGTGAGTGCTGCTCCTGACCACACTGACCGTGATTGCTGCTCCTGACCACACTGAGTGTGAGTGCTGCTCCTGACCACACTGAGGGTGAGTGCTGCTCCTGACCACACTAAGCGTGAGTGCTGCTCCTGACCACACTGACCGTGAGTGCTGCACCTGACCACACTAAGGGTGAGTGCTGCACCTGACCACACTGAGCGTGAGTGCTGCTCCTGACCACACTGAGCGTGAGTGCTGCTCCTGACCACACTGACCGTGAGTGCTACTCCTGACCACACTGAGCATGAGTGCTGCTCCTGACCACACTGATCATGAATGCTGCTCCTGACCACACTGAGCGTGAGTGCTGCTCCTGACCACACTGACCATGAGTGCTGCTCCTGACCACACTGACCGTGAGTGCTGCACCTGACCACACTGAGCGTGAGTGGTGCTCCTGACCACACTGAGCGTGAGTGCTGCTCCTGACCACACTGACCGTGAGTGCTACTCCTGACCACACTGAGCATGAGTGCTGCTCCTGACCACACTGATCATGAATGCTGCTCCTGACCACACTGAGCGTGAGTGCTGCTCCTGACCACACTGAGCGTGAGTGCTGCTCCTGACCACACTGAGCGTGAGTGCTGCTCCTGACCACACTGACCGTGAGTGCTGCTCCTGACCACACTGACCGTGAGTGCTGCTCCTGACCACACTGAGCGTGAGTGCTGCACCTGACCACACTGACCGTGAGTGCTGCTCCTGACCACACTGACCGTGAGTGCTGCTCCTGACCACACTAAGCGTGAGTGCTGCTCCTGACCACACTGAGCGTGAGTGCTGCTCCTGACCACACTGAGTGTGAGTGCTGCTCCTGACCACACTGACCGTGAGTGCTACTCCTGACCACACTGAGTGTGAGTGCTGCTCCTGACCACACTAAGGGTGAGTGCTGCTCCTGACCACACTAAGCGTGAGTGCTGCTCCTGACCACACTGAGTGTGAGTGCTGCTCCTGACCACACTGAGCGTGAGTGCTGCTCCTGACCACACTGACCGTGAGTGCTGCTCCTGACCACACTGAGCGTGAGTGCTGCACCTGACCACACTGACCGTGAGTGCTGCTCCTGACCACACTGACCGTGAGTGCTGCTCCTGACCACACTGACCATGAGTGCTGCTCCTGACCACACTGAGCGTGAGTGCTGCTCCTGACCACACTGAGCGTGAGTGCTGCTCCTGACCACACTGACCGTGAGTGCTGCACCTGACCACACTGAGCGTGAGTGGTGCTCCTGACCACACTGAGCGTGAGTGCTGCTCCTGACCACACTGAGCGTGAGTGCTGCTCCTGACCACACTGAGCGTGAGTGCTGCTCCTGACCACACTGACCGTGAGTGCTGCTCCTGACCACACTGACCGTGAGTGCTGCTCCTGACCACACTGAGCGTGAGTGCTGCACCTGACCACACTGACCGTGAGTGCTGCTCCTGACCACACTGTCCGTGAGTGCTGCTCCTGACCACACTAAGCGTGAGTGCTGCTCCTGACCACACAGAGCGTAAGTGCTGCTCCTGACCACACTGAGTGTGAGTGCTGCTCCTGACCACACTGACCGTGAGTGCTACTCCTGACCACACTGAGTGTGAGTGCTGCTCCTGACCACACTAAGGGTGAGTGCTGCTCCTGACCACATTAAGTGTGAGTGCTGCTCCTGACCACACTGAGTGTGAGTGCTGCTCCTGACCACACTGAGTGTGAGTGCTGCTCCTGACCACACTGACCGTGAGTGCTGCTCCTGACCACACTGAGCGTGAGTGCTGCTCCTGACCACACTGAGTGTGAGTGCTGCTCCTGACCACACTGAGTGTGAGTGCTGCTCCTGACCACACTGACCGTGATTGCTGCTCCTGACCACACTGAGTGTGAGTGCTGCTCCTGACCACACTGAGGGTGAGTGCTGCTCCTGACCACACTAAGCGTGAGTGCTGCTCCTGACCACACTGACCGTGAGTGCTGCACCTGACCACACTAAGGGTGAGTGCTGCACCTGACCACACTGAGCGTGAGTGCTGCTCCTGACCACACTGAGCGTGAGTGCTGCTCCTGACCACACTGACCGTGAGTGCTACTCCTGACCACACTGAGCATGAGTGCTGCTCCTGACCACACTGATCATGAATGCTGCTCCTGACCACACTGAGCGTGAGTGCTGCTCCTGACCACACTGACCATGAGTGCTGCTCCTGACCACACTGACCGTGAGTGCTGCACCTGACCACACTGAGCGTGAGTGGTGCTCCTGACCACACTGAGCGTGAGTGCTGCTCCTGACCACACTGACCGTGAGTGCTACTCCTGACCACACTGAGCATGAGTGCTGCTCCTGACCACACTGATCATGAATGCTGCTCCTGACCACACTGAGCGTGAGTGCTGCTCCTGACCACACTGAGCGTGAGTGCTGCTCCTGACCACACTGAGCGTGAGTGCTGCTCCTGACCACACTGACCGTGAGTGCTGCTCCTGACCACACTGACCGTGAGTGCTGCTCCTGACCACACTGAGCGTGAGTGCTGCACCTGACCACACTGACCGTGAGTGCTGCTCCTGACCACACTGACCGTGAGTGCTGCTCCTGACCACACTAAGCGTGAGTGCTGCTCCTGACCACACTGAGCGTGAGTGCTGCTCCTGACCACACTGAGTGTGAGTGCTGCTCCTGACCACACTGACCGTGAGTGCTACTCCTGACCACACTGAGTGTGAGTGCTGCTCCTGACCACACTAAGGGTAAGTGCTGCTCCTGACCACACTAAGCGTGAGTGCTGCTCCTGACCACACTGAGTGTGAGTGCTGCTCCTGACCACACTGAGCGTGAGTGCTGCTCCTGACCACACTGACCGTGAGTGCTGCTCCTGACCACACTGAGCGTGAGTGCTGCTCCTGACCACACTGAGTGTGAGTGCTGCTCCTGACCACACTGAGTGTGAGTGCTGCTCCTGACCACACTGACCGTGAGTGCTGCTCCTGACTACACTGAGTGTGAGTGCTGCTCCTGACCACACTAAGGGTGAGTGCTGCTCCTGGACACACTAAGCGTGAGTGCTGCTCCTGACCACACTGACCGTGAGTGCTGCACCTGACCACACTAAGGGTGAGTGCTGCACCTGACCACACTGAGCGTGAGTGCTGCTCCTGACCACACTGAGCGTGAGTGCTGCTCCTGACCACACTGACCGTGAGTGCTACTCCTGACCACACTGAGCATGAGTGCTGCTCCTGACCACACTGATCATGAATGCTGCTCCTGACCACACTGAGCGTGAGTGCTGCTCCTGACCACACTGACCATGAGTGCTGCTCCTGACCACACTGACCGTGAGTGCTGCTCCTGACCACACTGAGTGTGAGTGGTGCTCCTGACCACACTGAGCGTGAGTGCTGCTCCTGACCACACTGAGCGTGAGTGGTGCTCCTGACCACACTGAGCGTGAGTGCTGCTCCTGACCACACTGAGCGTGAGTGCTGCTCCTGACCACACTGACCGTGAGTGCTGCTCCTGACCACACTAAGCGTGAGTGCTGCTCCTGACCACACTGACCGTGAGTGCTGCTCCTGACCACACTGACCGTGAGTGCTGCTCCTGACCACACTGAGCGTGAGTGCTGCTCCTGACCACACTGACCGTGAGTGCTACTCCTGATCACACTGAGCGTGAATGCTGCTCCTGACCACACTGACCGTGAGTGCTGCTCCTGACCAAACTGAGCGTGAGTGCTGCTCCTGACCACACTGACCATGAGTGCTGCTCCTGACCACACTGAGCGTGAGTGCTGCTCCTGACCACACTGAGCGTGAGTGCTGCTCCTGACCACACTGACCGTGAGTGCTGCTCCTGACCACACTGAGCGTGAGTGCTGCACCTGACCACACTGAGCGTGAGTGGTGCTCCTGACCACACTGAGCGTGAGTGCTGCTCCTGACCACACTGAGCGTGAGTGCTGCTCCTGACCACACTGACCGTGAGTGCTGCTCCTGACCGCACTGACCGTGAGTGCTGCTCCTGACCACACTGACCATGAGTGCTGCTACTGACCACACTGACCGTGAGTGCTGCTCCTGACCACACTGAGCGTGAGTGCTGCTCCTGACCACACTAAGGGTGAGTGCTGCTCCTGACCACACTAACCGTGAGTGCTGCTCCTGACCACACTAAGGGTGAGTGCTGCTCCTGACCACACTGACCGTGAGTGCTGCTCCTGACCACACTAACCGTGAGTGCTGCTCCTGACCACACTAAGGGTGAGTGCTGCTCCTGACCACACTGACCGTGAGTGCTGCTCCTGACCACACTAAGCGTGAGTGCTGCTCCTGACCACACTGAGCGTGAGTGCTGCTCCTGACCACACTAAGCGTGAGTGCTGCTCCTGCCCACACTGACCGTGAGTGCTGCACCTGACCACACTGACCGTGAGTGCTGCTCCTGACCACACTAAGCGTGAGTGCTGCTCCTGACCACACTAAGTGTGAGTGCTGCTCCTGCCCACACTGACCGTGAGTGCTGCTCCTGACCACACTGACCGTGAGTGCTACTCCTGACCACACTAAGGGTGAGTGCTGCTCCTGACCACACTGAGCGTGAGTGCTGCTCCTGACCACACTGAGTGTGAGTGCTGCTCCTGCCCACACTGACCGTGAGTGCTGCTCCTGACCACACTGACCGTGAGTGCTGCTCCTGACCACACTAAGGGTGAGTGCTGCTCCTGACCACACTGAGCGTGAGTGCTGCTCCTGACCACACTAAGCTTGAGTGCTGCACCTGACCACACTGACCGTGAGTGCTGCTCCTGGCCACACTGACCGTGAGTGCTGCTCCTGACCACACTAAGCTTGAGTGCTGCACCTGACCACACTGACCGTGAGTGCTGCTCCTGACCACACTGACCGTGAGTGCTGCTCCTGACCACACTAAGCTTGAGTGCTGCACCTGACCACACTGACCGTGAGTGCTGCTCCTGACCACACTGACCGTGAGTGCTGCTCCTGACCACACTAAGGGTGAGTGCTGCTCCTGACCACACTGAGCGTGAGTGCTGCTCCTGACCACACTGACCGTGAGTGCTGCTCCTGACCACACTAAGGGTGAGTGCTGCTCCTGACCACACTAAGGGTGAGTGCTGCTCCTGACCACACTAAGGGTGAGTGCTGCTCCTGACCACACTAAGGGTGAGTGCTGCTCCTGACCACACTGACCGTGAGTGCTGCTCCTGACCACACTGAGCGTGAGTGCTGCTCCTGACCACACTAAGGGTGAGTGCTGCTCCTGACCACACTGACCGTGAGTGCTGCTCCTGACCACACTGAGCGTGAGTGCTGCTCCTGACCACACTAAGGGTGAGTGCTGCTCCTGACCACACTGACCGTGAGTGCTGCTCCTGACCACACTAAGGGTGAGTGCTGCTCCTGACCACACTAAGGGTGAGTGCTGCTCCTGACCACACTGAGCGTAAGTGCTGCTCCTGACCACACTGAGCGTGAGTGCTGCTCCTGACCACACTGAGCGTAAGTGCTGCTCCTGACCACACTGAGCGTAAGTGCTGCTCCTGACCACACTGAGCGTGAGGGCTGCACCTGACCACACTGAGCGTGAGTGCTGCTCCTGACCACACTGAGCGTAAGTGCTGCTCCTGACCACACTGAGCGTGAGTGCTGCTCCTGACCACACTGAGCGTAAGTGCTGCTCCTGACCACACTGAGCGTAAGTGCTGCTCCTGACCACACTGAGCGTGAGGGCTGCTCCTGACCACACTGAGCGTGAGTGCTGCTCCTGACCACACTGACCGTGAGTGCTGCTCCTGACCGTGAGTGCTGCTCCTGACCACACTAAGGGTGAGTGCTGCACCTGACCACACTGACCGTGAGTGCTGCTCCTGACCACACTGACCGTGAGTGCTGCTCCTGACCACACTAAGGGTGAGTGCTGCTCCTGACCACACTGACCGGGAGTGCTGCTCCTGACCACACTAAGGGTGAGTGCTGCTCCTGACCACACTGACCGGGAGTGCTGCTCCTGACCACACTGACCGGGAGTGCTGCTCCTGACCACACTAAGGGTGAGTGCTGCTCCTGACCACACTGACCGTGAGTGCTGCTCCTGACCACACTGACCGTGAGTGCTGCTCCTGACCACACTGAGCGTGAGTGCTGCTCCTGACCACACTGAGCGTGAGTGCTGCACCTGACCACACTGACCGTGAGTGCTGCTCCTGACCACACTGAGCGTGAGTGCTGCACCTGACCACACTGACCGTGAGTGCTGCACCTGACCACACTGACCGTGAGTGCTGCTCCTGACCACACTGAGTGTGAGTGCTGCTCCTGACCACACTGAGTGTGAGTGGTGCACCTGACCACACTGACCATGAGTGCTGCTCCTGACCACACTGACCGTGAGTGCTGCTCCTGACCACACTGAGCGTGAGTGCTGCTCCTGACCACACTGAGTGTGAGTGGTGCACCTGACCACACTGACCATGAGTGCTGCTCCTGACCACACTGACCGTGAGTGCTGCTCCTGACCACACTGAGTGTGAGTGCTGCACCTGACCACACTGACCGTGAGTGCTGCACCTGACCACACTGACCGTGAGTGCTGCTCCTGACCACACTGAGGGTGAGTGCTGCTCCTGACCACAATGAGCGTGAGTGCTGCTCCTGACCACACTGACCGTGAGTGCTGCTCCTGACCACACTGAGTGTGAGTGCTGCTCCTGACCACACTGACCGTGAGTGCTGCTCCTGACCACACTGAGTGTGAGTGCTGCTCCTGACCACAATGAGCGTGAGTGCTGCTCCTGACCACACTGACCGTGAGTGCTGCTCCTGACCACACTGACCGTGAGTGCTGCTCCTGACCACACTGAGCGTGAGTGCTGCTCCTGCCCACACTGACCGTGAGTGCTGCTCCTGACCACACTATGGATGAGTGCTGCTCCTGACCACACTGAGCGTGAGTGCTGCACCTGACCACACTGAGCGTGAGTGCTGCTCCTGACCACACTGAGTGTGAGTGCTGCTCCTGACCACACTGAGTGTGAGTGCTGCTCCTGACCACACTGACCGTGAGTGCTGCTCCTGACCACACTGAGTGTGAGTGCTGCTCCTGACCACACTAAGGGTGAGTGCTGCTCCTGACCACACTAAGCGTGAGTGCTGCTCCTGACCACACTGACCGTGAGTGCTGCACCTGACCACACTAAGGGTGAGTGCTGCACCTGACCACACTGAGCGTGAGTGCTGCTCCTGACCACACTGAGCGTGAGTGCTGCTCCTGACCACACTGACCGTGAGTGCTACTCCTGACCACACTGAGCATGAGTGCTGCTCCTGACCACACTGATCATGAATGCTGCTCCTGACCACACTGAGCGTGAGTGCTGCTCCTGACCACACTGACCATGAGTGCTGCTCCTGACCACACTGACCGTGAGTGCTGCTCCTGACCACACTGAGTGTGAGTGGTGCTCCTGACCACACTGAGCGTGAGTGCTGCTCCTGACCACACTGAGCGTGAGTGCTGCTCCTGACCACACTGAGCGTAAGTGCTGCTCCTGACCACACTGAGCGTAAGTGCTGCTCCTGACCACACTGAGCGTGAGGGCTGCACCTGACCACACTGAGCGTGAGTGCTGCTCCTGACCACACTGAGCGTAAGTGCTGCTCCTGACCACACTGAGCGTGAGTGCTGCTCCTGACCACACTGAGCGTAAGTGCTGCTCCTGACCACACTGAGCGTAAGTGCTGCTCCTGACCACACTGAGCGTGAGGGCTGCTCCTGACCACACTGAGCGTGAGTGCTGCTCCTGACCACACTGACCGTGAGTGCTGCTCCTGACCGTGAGTGCTGCTCCTGACCACACTAAGGGTGAGTGCTGCACCTGACCACACTGACCGTGAGTGCTGCTCCTGACCACACTGACCGTGAGTGCTGCTCCTGACCACACTAAGGGTGAGTGCTGCTCCTGACCACACTGACCGTGAGTGCTGCTCCTGACCACACTGACCGTAAGTGCTGCTCCTGACCACACTGAGCGTGAGTGCTGCTCCTGACCACACTCAGCGTGAGTGCTGCTCCTGACCACACTGACCATGAGTGCTGCTCCTGACCGTGAGTGCTGCTCCTGACCACACTGAGCGTGAGTGCTGCTCCTGACCACACTGAGCGTGAGTGCTGCACCTGACCACACTGACCGTGAGTGCTGCTCCTGACCACACTGAGCGTGAGTGCTGCACCTGACCACACTGACCGTGAGTGCTGCACCTGACCACACTGACCGTGAGTGCTGCTCCTGACCACACTGAGTGTGAGTGCTGCTCCTGACCACACTGAGTGTGAGTGGTGCACCTGACCACACTGACCATGAGTGCTGCTCCTGACCACACTGACCGTGAGTGCTGCTCCTGACCACACTGAGCGTGAGTGCTGCTCCTGACCACACTGAGTGTGAGTGGTGCACCTGACCACACTGACCATGAGTGCTGCTCCTGACCACACTGACCGTGAGTGCTGCTCCTGACCACACTGAGTGTGAGTGCTGCACCTGACCACACTGACCGTGAGTGCTGCACCTGACCACACTGACCGTGAGTGCTGCTCCTGACCACACTGAGGGTGAGTGCTGCTCCTGACCACAATGAGCGTGAGTGCTGCTCCTGACCACACTGACCGTGAGTGCTGCTCCTGACCACACTGAGTGTGAGTGCTGCTCCTGACCACACTGACCGTGAGTGCTGCTCCTGACCACACTGAGTGTGAGTGCTGCTCCTGACCACAATGAGCGTGAGTGCTGCTCCTGACCACACTGACCGTGAGTGCTGCTCCTGACCACACTGACCGTGAGTGCTGCTCCTGACCACACTGAGCGTGAGTGCTGCTCCTGCCCACACTGACCGTGAGTGCTGCTCCTGACCACACTATGGATGAGTGCTGCTCCTGACCACACTGAGCGTGAGTGCTGCACCTGACCACACTGAGCGTGAGTGCTGCTCCTGACCACACTGAGTGTGAGTGCTGCTCCTGACCACACTGAGTGTGAGTGCTGCTCCTGACCACACTGACCGTGAGTGCTGCTCCTGACCACACTGAGTGTGAGTGCTGCTCCTGACCACACTAAGGGTGAGTGCTGCTCCTGACCACACTAAGCGTGAGTGCTGCTCCTGACCACACTGACCGTGAGTGCTGCACCTGACCACACTAAGGGTGAGTGCTGCACCTGACCACACTGAGCGTGAGTGCTGCTCCTGACCACACTGAGCGTGAGTGCTGCTCCTGACCACACTGACCGTGAGTGCTACTCCTGACCACACTGAGCATGAGTGCTGCTCCTGACCACACTGATCATGAATGCTGCTCCTGACCACACTGAGCGTGAGTGCTGCTCCTGACCACACTGACCATGAGTGCTGCTCCTGACCACACTGACCGTGAGTGCTGCTCCTGACCACACTGAGTGTGAGTGGTGCTCCTGACCACACTGAGCGTGAGTGCTGCTCCTGACCACACTGAGCGTGAGTGGTGCTCCTGACCACACTGAGCGTGAGTGCTGCTCCTGACCACACTAAGCGTGAGTGCTGCTCCTGACCACACTGACCGTGAGTGCTGCTCCTGACCACACTAAGCGTGAGTGCTGCTCCTGACCACACTGACCGTGAGTGCTGCTCCTGACCACACTGACCGTGAGTGCTGCTCCTGACCACACTGACCGTGAGTGCTGCTCCTGACCAACTGAGCGTGAGTGCTGCACCTGACCACACTGAGCGTGAGTGGTGCTCCTGACCACACTAAGCGTGAGTGCTGCTCCTGACCACACTGAGCGTGAGTGCTGCTCCTGACCACACTGAGTGTGAGTGCTGCTCCTGACCACACTGACCATGAGTGCTGCTCCTGACCACACTAAGCGTGAGTGCTGCTCCTGACCACACTGACCATGAGTGCTGCTCCTGACCACACTGACCGTGAGTGCTGCTCCTGACCACACTGACCATGAGTGCTGCTCCTGACCACACTGACCGTGAGTGCTGCTCCTGACCACACTAAGGGTGAGTGCTGCTCCTGACCACACTGAGCGTGAGTGCTGCTCCTGACCACACTGAGTGTGAGTGCTGCTCCTGCCCACACTGACCGTGAGTGCTGCTCCTGACCACACTGACCGTGAGTGCTGCTCCTGACCACACTGAGCGTGAGTGCTGCTCCTGACCACACTGACCGTGAGTGCTGCTCCTGACCGCACTGACCGTGAGTGCTGCTCCTGACCACACTGACCATGAGTGCTGCTACTGACCACACTGACCGTGAGTTCTGCTCCTGACCACACTGAGCGTGAGTGCTGCTCCTGACCACACTAAGGGTGAGTGCTGCTCCTGACCACACTAACCGTGAGTGCTGCTCCTGACCACACTAAGGGTGAGTGCTGCTCCTGACCACACTGACCGTGAGTGCTGCTCCTGACCACACTAACCGTGAGTGCTGCTCCTGACCACACTAAGGGTGAGTGCTGCTCCTGACCACACTGACCGTGAGTGCTGCTCCTGACCACACTAAGGATGAGTGCTGCTCCTGACCACACTGAGCGTGAGTGCTGCTCCTGACCACACTAAGGGTGAGTGCTGCTCCTGACCACACTAAGCATGAGTGCTGCTCCTGACCACACTGAGCGTGAGTGCTGCTCCTGACCACACTCAGCGTGAGTGCTGCTCCTGCCCACACTGACCGTGAGTGCTGCTCCTGACCACACTGAGTGTGAGTGCTGCTCCTGCCCACACTGACCGTGAGTGCTGCTCCTGACCACACTCAGGGTGAGTGCTGCTCCTGACCACACTGAGCGTGAGTGCTGCTCCTGACCACACTGAGCGTGAGTGCTGCTCCTGACCACACTCAGGGTGAGTGCTGCTCCTGACCACACTGAGCGTGAGTGCTGCTCCTGACCGCACTGACCGTGAGTGCTGCTCCTGACCACACTGACCGTGAGTGCTGCTCCTGACCACACTAAGGGTGAGTGCTGCTCCTGACCACACTGAGCGTGAGTGCTGCTCCTGACCACACTGACCGTGAGTGCTGCTCCTGACCACACTAAGGGTGAGTGCTGCTCCTGACCACACTAAAGGTGAGTGCTGCTCCTGACCACACTAAGGGTGAGTGCTGCTCCTGACCACACTAAGGGTGAGTGCTGCTCCTGACCACACTGACCGTGAGTGCTGCTCCTGACCACACTGAGCGTGAGTGCTGCTCCTGACCACACTAAGGGTGAGTGCTGCTCCTGACCACACTGACCGTGAGTGCTGCTCCTGACCACACTGAGCGTGAGTGCTGCTCCTGACCACACTAAGGGTGAGTGCTGCTCCTGACCACACTGACCGTGAGTGCTGCTCCTGACCACACTAAGGGTGAGTGCTGCTCCTGACCACACTAAGGGTGAGTGCTGCTCCTGACCACACTGAGCGTAAGTGCTGCTCCTGACCACACTGAGCGTGAGTGCTGCTCCTGACCACACTGAGCGTAAGTGCTGCTCCTGACCACACTGAGCGTAAGTGCTGCTCCTGACCACATTGAGCGTGAGGGCTGCACCTGACCACACTGACCGTGAGTGCTGCTCCTGACCACACTGAGCGTGAGTGCTGCTCCTGACCACACTGAGCGTGAGTGCTGCTCCTGACCACACTGAGCGTAAGTGCTGCTCCTGACCACACTGAGCGTGAGTGCTGCTCCTGACCACACTGAGCGTGAGTGCTGCTCCTGACCACACTGACCGTGAGTGCTGCACCTGACCGTGAGTGCTGCTCCTGACCACACTAAGGGTGAGTGCTGCACCTGGCCACACTGACCGTGAGTGCTGCTCCTGACCACACTGACCGTGAGTGCTGCTCCTGACCACACTAAGGGTGAGTGCTGCTCCTGACCACACTGACCGGGAGTGCTGCTCCTGACCACACTAAGGGTGAGTGCTGCTCCTGACCACACTGACCGGGAGTGCTGCTCCTGACCACACTGACCGGGAGTGCTGCTCCTGACCACACTAAGGGTGAGTGCTGCTCCTGACCACACTGACCGTGAGTGCTGCTCCTGACCACACTGACCGTGAGTGCTGCTCCTGACCACACTGAGCGTGAGTGCTGCTCCTGACCACACTAAGGGTGAGTGCTGCTCCTGACCACACTGACCGTGAGTGCTGCTCCTGACCACACTGAGCGTGAGTGCTGCTCCTGACCACACTGAGCGTGAGTGCTGCACCTGACCACACTGACCGTGAGTGCTGCACCTGACCACACTGAGCGTGAGTGCTGCTCCTGACCACACTGAGTGTGAGTGCTGCTCCTGACCACACTGACCGTGAGTGCTGCTCCTGACCACACTGAGCGTGAGTGCTGCTCCTGACCACACTGAGCGTGAGTGCTGCACCTGACCACACTGACCGTGAGTGCTGCACCTGACCACACTGACCGTGAATGCTGCTCCTGACCACACTGAGTGTGAGTGCTGCTCCTGACCACACTGAGTGTGAGTGCTGCTCCTGACCACACTGAGTGTGAGTGGTGCACCTGACCACACTGACCATGAGTGCTGCTCCTGACCACACTGACCGTGAGTGCTGCTCCTGACCACACTGAGTGTGAGTGCTGCACCTGACCACACTGACCGTGAGTGCTGCACCTGACCACACTGACCGTGAGTGCTGCTCCTGACCACACTGAGGGTGAGTGCAGCTCCTGACCACAATGAGCGTGAGTGCTGCTCCTGACCACACTGACCGTGAGTGCTGCTCCTGACCACACTGAGTGTGAGTGCTGCTCCTGACCACACTGACCGTGAGTGCTGCACCTGACCACACTGACCATGAGTGCTGCTCCTGACCACACTGAGCGTGAGTGCTGCTCCTGCCCACACTGACCGTGAGTGCTGCTCCTGACCACACTATGGATGAGTGCTGCTCCTGACCACACTGAGCGTGAGTGCTGCACCTGACCACACTGAGCGTGAGTGCTGCTCCTGACCACACTGACCGTGAGTGCTGCTCCTGACCACACTAAGGGTGAGTGCTGCACCTGACCACACTGACCGTGAGTGCTGCTCCTGACCACACTAAGGGTGAGTGCTGCACCTGACCACACTGACCGTGAGTGCTGCACCTGACCACACTGACCGTGAGTGCTGCTCCTGACCACACTGAGCGTGAGTGCAGCTCCTGACCACACTGACCGTGAGTGCTGCTCCTGACCACACTGAGCGTGAGTGCTACTCCTGACCACACTGACCGTGAGTGCTGCTCCTGACCACACTGACCATGAGTGCTGCTCCTGACCACACTAAGCGTGAGTGCTGCTCCTGACCACACTGAGCGTGAGTGCTGCTCCTGACCACACTGAGTGTGAGTGCTGCTCCTGACCACACTGACCATGAGTGCTGCTCCTGACCACACTAAGCGTGAGTGCTGCTCCTGACCACACTGACCATGAGTGCTGCTCCTGACCACACTGACCGTGAGTGCTGCTCCTGACCACACTGACCATGAGTGCTGCTCCTGACCACACTAAGCGTGAGTGCTGCTCCTGACCACACTTAGCGTGAGTGCTGCTCCTGACCACACTGAGTGTGAGTGCTGCACCTGACCACACTGACCATGAGTGCTGCTCCTGACCACACTGAGCGTGAGTGCTGCACCTGACCACACTGAGCGTGAGTGCTGCTCCTGACCACACTGAGCGTGAGTGCTGCACCTGACCACACTGAGCGTGAGTGCTGCTCCTGACCACACTGACCATGAGTGCTGCACCTGACCACACTGAGCGTGAGTGCTGCTCCTGACCACACTGACCATGAGTGCTGCACCTGACAACACTAAGCGTGAGTGCTGCTCCTGACCACACTGACCATGAGTGCTGCACCTGACAACACTAAGCGTGAGTGCTGCTCCTGACCACACTGACCATGAGTGCTGCACCTGACCACACTGAGCGTTAGTGCTGCTCCTGACCACACTGACCATGAGTGCTGCTCCTGACCACACTGACCGTGAGTGCTGCTCCTGACCGTGAGTGCTGCTCCTGACCACACTGAGCGTGAGTCGTGCTCCTGACCACACTAAGGGTGAGTGCTGCACCTGACCACACTGACCATGAGTGCTGCTCCTGACCACACTGAGCGTGAGTGCTGCTCCTGACCACACTGACCGTGAGTGCTACTCCTGATCACACTGAGCGTGAGTGCTGCTCCTGACCACACTGACCGTGAGTGCTACTCCTGACCACACTGAGCGTGAGTGCTGCTCCTGACCACACTGACCGTGAGTGCTGCTCCTGACCACACTGAGCGTGAGTCGTGCTCCTGACCACACTAAGGGTGAGTGCTGCACCTGACCACACTGACCATGAGTGCTGCTCCTGACCACACTGAGCGTGAGTGCTGCTCCTGACCACACTGACCGTGAGTGCTGCTCCTGACCACACTGAGCGTGAGTGCTGCACCTGACCACACTGACCGTGAGTGCTGCTCCTGACCACACTGACCGTGAGTGCTGCTCCTGACCACACTGACCATGAGTGCTGCTCCTGACCACACTGAGCGTGAGTGCTGCTCCTGACCACACTGAGCGTGAGTGCTGCTCCTGACCACACTGACCGTGAGTGCTGCACCTGACCACACTGAGCGTGAGTGCTGCTCCTGACCACACTGAGCGTGAGTGCCGCTCCTGACCACACTGAGCGTGAGTGCTGCTCCTGACCACACTGACCGTGAGTGCTGCTCCTGACCGCACTGACCGTGAGTGCTGCTCCTGACCACACTGACCATGAGTGCTGCTACTGACCACACTGACCGTGAGTGCTGCTCCTGACCACACTGAGCGTGAGTGCTGCTCCTGACCACACTAAGGGTGAGTGCTGCTCCTGACCACACTAACCGTGAGTGCTGCTCCTGACCACACTAAGGGTGAGTGCTGCTCCTGACCACACTGACCGTGAGTGCTGCTCCTGACCACACTAACCGTGAGTGCTGCTCCTGACCACACTAAGGGTGAGTGCTGCTCCTGACCACACTGACCGTGAGTGCTGCTCCTGACCACACTAAGCATGAGTGCTGCTCCTGACCACACTGAGCGTGAGTGCTGCTCCTGACCACACTAAGCGTGAGTGCTGCTCCTGACCACACTGACCGTGAGTGCTGCACCTGACCACACTGACCGTGAGTGCTGCTCCTGACCACACTAAGCGTGAGTGCTGCTTCTGACCACACTAAGTGTGAGTGCTGCTCCTGCCCACACTGACCGTGAGTGCTGCTCCTGACCACACTGACCGTGAGTGCTGCTCCTGACCACACTAAGGGTGAGTGCTGCTCCTGACCACACTGAGCGTGAGTGCTGCTCCTGACCACACTGAGTGTGAGTGCTGCTCCTGCCCACACTGACCGTGAGTGCTGCTCCTGACCACACTGACCGTGAGTGCTGCTCCTGACCACACTCAGGGTGAGTGCTGCTCCTGACCACACTGAGCGTGAGTGCTGCTCCTGACCACACTAAGCTTGAGTGCTGCACCTGACCACACTGACCGTGAGTGCTGCTCCTGACCACACTGACCGTGAGTGCTGCTCCTGACCACACTAAGGGTGAGTGCTGCTCCTGACCACACTGAGCGTGAGTGCTGCTCCTGACCACACTGACCGTGAGTGCTGCTCCTGACCACACTAAGGGTGAGTGCTGCTCCTGACCACACTAAGGGTGAGTGCTGCTCCTGACCACACTAAGGGTGAGTGCTGCTCCTGACCACACTAAGGGTGAGTGCTGCTCCTGACCACACTGACCGTGAGTGCTGCTCCTGACCACACTGAGCGTGAGTGCTGCTCCTGACCACACTAAGGGTGAGTGCTGCTCCTGACCACACTGACCGTGAGTGCTGCTCCTGATCACACTGAGCGTGAGTGCTGCTCCTGACCACACTAAGGGTGAGTGCTGCTCCTGACCACACTGACCGTGAGTGCTGCTCCTGACCACACTAAGGGTGAGTGCTGCTCCTGACCACACTAAGGGTGAGTGCTGCTCCTGACCACACTGAGCGTAAGTGCTGCTCCTGACCACACTGAGCGTGAGTGCTGCTCCTGACCACACTGAGCGTAAGTGCTGCTCCTGACCACACTGAGCGTAAGTGCTGCTCCTGACCACATTGAGCGTGAGTGCTAAACCTGACCACACTGAGCGTAAGTGCTGCTCCTGACCACACTGAGCGTGAGTGCTGCTCCTGACCACACTGAGTGTGAGTGCTGCACCTGACCACACTGACCGTGAGTGCTGCACCTGACCACACTGACCGTGAGTGCTGCTCCTGACCACACTGAGTGTAAGTGCTGCTCCTGACCACACTGAGTGTGAGTGGTGCACCTGACGACACTGACCATGAGTGCTGCTCCTGACCACACTGACCGTGAGTGCTGCTCCTGACCACACTGAGCGTGAGTGCTGCTCCTGACCACACTGAGTGTGAGTGCTGCACCTGACCACACTGACCGTGAGTGCTGCACCTGACCACACTGACCGTGAGTGCTGCTCCTGACCACACTGAGGGTGAGTGCTGCTCCTGACCACAATGAGCGTGAGTGCTGCTCCTGACCACACTGACCGTGAGTGCTGCTCCTGACCACACTGAGTGTGAGTGCTGCTCCTGACCACACTGACCGTGAGTGCTGCACCTGACCACACTGACCATGAGTGCTGCTCCTGACCACACTGAGCGTGAGTGCTGCTCCTGCCCACACTGACCGTGAGTGCTGCTCCTGACCACACTATGGATGAGCGCTGCTCCTGACCACACTGAGCGTGAGTGCTGCTCCTGGCCACACTAAGGGTGAGTGCTGCACCTGACCACACTGACCGTGAGTGCTGCTCCTGACCACACTAAGGGTGAGTGCTGCACCTGACCACACTGACCGTGAGTGCTGCACCTGACCACACTGACCGTGAGTGCTGCTCCTGACCACACTGAGCGTGAGTGCGGCTCCTGACCACACTGACCGTGAGTGCTGCTCCTGACCACACTGAGCGTGAGTGCTGCTCCTGACCACACTGAGCGTGAGTGCTGCTCCTGACCACACTGACCGTGAGTGCTGCTCCTGACCACACTGACCATGAGTGCTGCTCCTGACCACACTAAGCGTGAGTGCTGCTCCTGACCACACTGAGCGTGAGTGCTGCTCCTGACCACACTGAGTGTGAGTGCTGCTCCTGACCACACTGACCATGAGTGCTGCTCCTGACCACACTAAGCGTGAGTGCTGCTCCTGACCACACTGACCATGAGTGCTGCTCCTGACCACACTGACCGTGAGTGCTGCTCCTGACCACACTAAGCGTGAGTGCTGCTCCTGACCACACTGAGCGTGAGTGCTGCTCCTGACCACACTGAGTGTGAGTGCTGCACCTGACCACACTGACCATGAGTGCTGCTCCTGACCACACTGAGCGTGAGTGCTGCACCTGACCACACTGAGCGTGAGTGCTTCTCCTGACCACACTGAGCGTGAGTGCTGCTCCTGACCACACTGACCATGAGTGCTGCACCTGACAACACTAAGCGTGAGTGCTGCTCCTGACCACACTGAGCGTGAGTGCTGCACCTGACCACACTGAGCGTGAGTGCTGCTCCTGACCACACTGACCATGAGTGCTGCACCTGACCACACTGAGCGTGAGTGCTGCTCCTGACCACACTGACCATGAGTGCTGCACCTGACAACACTAAGCGTGAGTGCTGCTCCTGACCACACTGAGCGTGAGTGCTGCTCCTGACCACACTGAGCGTGAGTGCTGCACCTGACCTCACTGAGCGTGAGTGCTGCTCCTGACCACACTGACCATGAGTGCTGCACCTGACCACACTGAGCGTTAGTGCTGCTCCTGACCACACTGACCATGAGTGCTGCTCCTGACCACACTGACCGTGAGTGCTGCTCCTGACCGTGAGTGCTGCTCCTGACCACACTGAGCGTGAGTCGTGCTCCTGACCACACTAAGGGTGAGTGCTGCACCTGACCACACTGACCATGAGTGCTGCTCCTGACCACACTGACCGTGAGTGCTGCTCCTGACCACACTGAGTGTGAGTGCTGCTCCTGACCACACTGACCGTGAGTGCTGCTCCTGACCACACTGAGCGTGAGTGCTGCACCTGACCACACTGAGCGTGAGTGCTGCTCCTGCCCACACTAAGGGTGAGTGCTGCACCTGACCACACTGACCGTGAGTGCTGCTCCTGACCACACTGAGCGTGAGTGCTGCTCCTGACCACACTGAGCGTGAGTGCTGCTCCTGACCACACTAAGGGTGAGTGCTGCTCCTGACCACACTGACCATGAGTGCTGCTCCTGACCACACTGACCATGAGTGCTGCTCCTGACCACACTGACCATGAGTGCTGCTCCTGACCACACTGACCATGAGTGCTGCTCCTGACCACACTGACCATGAGTGCTGCTCCTGACCACACTAAGGGTGAGTGCTGCTCCTGACCACACTGACCGTGAGTGCTGCTCCTGACCACACTAAGGGTGAGTGCTGCACCTGACCACACTGACCATGAGTGCTGCTCCTGACCACACTCAGGGTGAGTGCTGCACCTGACCACACTGACCATGAGTGCTGCTCCTGACCACACTAAGGGTGAGTGCTGCACCTGACCACACTGACCATGAGTGCTGCTCCTGACCACATTGAGTTTGAGTGCTGCTCCTGACCACACTGAGTGTGAGTGCTGCTCCTGACCACACTGAGCGTGAGTGCTGCACCTGACCACACTGAGCGTGAGTGCTGCTCCTGACCACACTGACCGTGAGTGCTGCTCCTGACCACACTAAGGGTGAGTGCTGCACCTGAACACACTGAGTGTGAGTGCTGCTCCTGACCACACTGACCGTGAGTGCTGCTCCTGACCACAGTAAGGGTGAGTGCTGCTCCTGACCACACTGACCGTGAGTGCTGCTTCTGTCCACAGTAAGGGTGAGTGCTGCTCCTGACCACACTAAGGGTGAGTGCTGCACCTGAACACACTAAGTGTGAGTGCTGCTCCTGACCACACTGAGCGTGAGTGCTGCACCTGACCACACTGACCGTGAGTGCTGCACCTGACCACACTGACCGTGAGTGCTGCTCCTGACCACACTGACCGTGAGTGCTGCTCCTGACCACACTAAGGGTGAGTGCTGCACCTGACCACACTGACCGTGAGTGCTGCTCCTGACCACACTGACCGTGAGTGCTGCTCCTGACCACACTGACCGTGAGTGCTGCTCCTGACCACACTGAGTGTGAGTGCTGCTCCTGACCACACTGAGTGTGAGTGCTGCTCCTGACCACACTGAGTGTGAGTGCTGCTCCTGACCACACTGACCGTGAGTGCTGCTCCTGACCACACTAAGCGTGAGTGCTGCTCCTGACCACACTGAGCGTGAGTGCTGCTCCTGACCACACTGAGCGTGAGTGCTGCACCTGACCACACTGACCATGAGTGCTGCTCCTGACCACACTGAGTGTGAGTGCTGCTCCTGACCACACTGAGCGTGAGTGCTGCACCTGACCACACTGACCATGAGTGCTGCTCCTGACCACACTGAGTGTGAGTGCTGCACCTGACCACACTGAGCGTGAGTGCTGCTCCTGACCACACTGACCATGAGTGCTGCACCTGACCACACTGAGCGTGAGTGCTGCTCCTGACCACACTGACCATGAGTGCTGCACCTGACAACACTAAGCGTGAGTGCTGCTCCTGACCACACTGAGCGTGAGTGCTGCTCCTGACCACACTGAGCGTGAGTGCTGCACCTGACCACACTGAGCGTGAGTGCTGCTCCTGACCACACTGACCATGAGTGCTGCACCTGACCACACTGAGCGTGAGTGCTGCTCCTGACCACACTGACCATGAGTGCTGCTCCTGACCACACTGAGCGTGCGTGCTGCACCTGACCACACTGAGCGTGAGTGCTGCTCCTGACCACACTGACCATGAGTGCTGCTCCTGACCACACTGAGCGTGAGTGCTGCTCCTGACCACACTGACCATGAGTGCTGCTCCTGACCACACTGAGCATGAGTGCTGCTCCTGACCACACTGAGCGTGAGTGCTGCTCCTGACCACACTGACCGTGAGTGCTGCTCCTGACCGTGAGTGCTGCTCCTGACCACACTGAGCGTGGGTCGTGCTCCTGACCACACTAAGGGTGAGTGCTGCACCTGACCACACTGACCGTGAGTGCTGCTCCTGACCACACTAAGGGTGAGTGCTGCACCTGACCACACTGACCATGAGTGCTGCTCCTGACCACACTAAGGGTGAGTGCTGCAACTGACCACACTGACCATGAGTGCTGCTCCTGACCACACTAAGGGTGAGTGCTGCACCTGACCACACTGACCATGAGTGCTGCTCCTGACCACACTAAGGGTGAGTGCTGCTCCTGACCACACTGAGTGTGAGTGCTGCTCCTGACCACACTGACCGTGAGTGCTGCTCCTGACCACACTGAGTGTGAGTGCTGCACCTGACCACACTGAGCGTGAGTGCTGCACCTGACCACACTGAGTGTGAGTGCTGCTCCTGACCACACTGACCGTGAGTGCTGCTCCTGACCACACTGACCATGAGTGCTGCTCCTGACCACACTGACCATGAGTGCTGCTCCTGACCACACTAAGGGTTAGTGCTGCACCTGACCACACTGACCATGAGTGCTGCTCCTGACCACACTAAGGGTGAGTGCTGCACCTGACCACACTGACCATGAGTGCTGCTCCTGACCACACTGAGTGTGAGTGCTGCTCCTGACCACACTGAGCGTGAGTGCTGCTCCTGACCACACTGAGCGTGAGTGCTGCACCTGACCACAATGAGCGTGAGTGCTGCTCCTGACCACACTGAGCGTGAGTGCTGCTCCTGACCACACTGAGTGTGAGTGCTGCTCCTGACCACACTGAGCGTGAGTGCTGCTCCTGACCACACTGACCGTGAGTGCTGCTCCTGACCACACTGAGTGTGAGTGCTGCTCCTGACCACACTGAGTGTAAGTGCTGCTCCTGACCACACTGAGTGTGAGTGCTGCTCCTGACCACACTGAGTGTGAGTGCTGCTCCTGACCACACTGAGTGTGAGTGCTGCTCCTGACCACACTGAGTGTGAGTGCTGCTCCTGACCACACTGAGCGTGAGTGCTGCTCCTGACCACACTGAGCGTGAGTGCTGCACCTGACCACACTGAGCGTGAGTGCTGCTCCTGACCACACTGAGCGTGAGTGCTGCTCCTGACCACACTGACCATGAGTGCTGCTCCTGACCACACTGACCATGAGTGCTGCTCCTGACCACACTAAGGGTTAGTGCTGCACCTGACCACACTGACCATGAGTGCTGCTCCTGACCACACTAAGGGTGAGTGCTGCACCTGACCACACTGACCATGAGTGCTGCTCCTGACCACACTGAGTGTGAGTGCTGCTCCTGACCACACTGAGCGTGAGTGCTGCTCCTGACCACACTGAGCGTGAGTGCTGCACCTGACCACACTGAGCGTGAGTGCTGCTCCTGACCACACTGAGCGTGAGTGCTGCACCTGACCACAGTGAGCGTGAGTGCTGCTCCTGACCACACTGAGTGTGAGTGCTGCTCATGACCACACTGAGCGTGAGTGCTGCTCCTGACCACACTGACCGTGAGTGCTGCTCCTGACCACACTGAGTGTGAGTGCTGCTCCTGACCACACTGAGTGTAAGTGCTGCTCCTGACCACACTGAGTGTGAGTGCTGCTCCTGACCACACTGAGTGTGAGTGCTGCTCCTGACCACACTGAGTGTGAGTGCTGCTCCTGACCACACTGAGTGTGAGTGCTGCTCCTGACCACACTGAGCGTGAGTGCTGCTCCTGACCACACTGAGCGTGAGTGCTGCACCTGACCACACTGAGCGTGAGTGCTGCTCCTGACCACACTGAGCGTGAGTGCTGCTCCTGACCACACTAAGGATGAGTGCTGCTCCTGACCACATTGACCGTGAGTGCTGCTCCTGACCACACTGAGTGTGAGTGCTGCTCCTGACCACACTGAGCGTGAGTGCTGCTCCTGACCACACTGACCGTGAGTGCTGCTCCTGATCACACTGACCGTGAGTGCTGCTCCTGACCACACTGAGTGTGAGTGCTGCTCCTGACCACACTGACCGTGAGTGCTGCTCCTGACCACACTGAGTGTGAGTGCTGCTCCTGACCACACTGACCGTGAGTGCTGCTCCTGACCACACTGAGCGTGAGTGCTGCACCTGACCACACTGAGCGTGAGTGCTGCTCCTGCCCACACTAAGGGTGAGTGCTGCACCTGACCACACTGACCGTGAGTGCTGCTCCTGACCACACTGAGCGTGAGTGCTGCTCCTGACCACACTGAGCGTGAGTGCTGCTCCTGACCACACTAAGGGTGAGTGCTGCTCCTGACCACACTGACCATGAGTGCTGCTCCTGACCACACTGACCATGAGTGCTGCTCCTGACCACACTGACCATGAGTGCTGCTCCTGACCACACTGACCATGAGTGCTGCTCCTGACCACACTGACCATGAGTGCTGCTCCTGACCACACTAAGGGTGAGTGCTGCTCCTGACCACACTGACCGTGAGTGCTGCTCCTGACCACACTGACCATGAGTGCTGCTCCTGACCACACTAAGGGTGAGTGCTGCACCTGACCACACTGACCATGAGTGCTGCTCCTGACCACACTAAGGGTGAGTGCTGCACCTGACCACACTGACCATGAGTGCTGCTCCTGACCACACTAAGGGTGAGTGCTGCACCTGACCACACTGACCATGAGTGCTGCTCCTGACCACATTGAGTTTGAGTGCTGCTCCTGACCACACTGAGTGTGAGTGCTGCTCCTGACCACACTGAGCGTGAGTGCTGCACCTGACCACACTGAGCGTGAGTGCTGCTCCTGACCACAATAAGGATGAGTGCTGCTCCTGACCACACTGACTGTGAGTGCTGCTCCTGACCACACTAAGGGTGAGTGCTGCACCTGAACACACTGAGTGTGAGTGCTGCTCCTGACCACACTGACCGTGAGTGCTGCTTCTGTCCACAGTAAGGGTGAGTGCTGCTCCTGACCACACTAAGGGTGAGTGCTGCACCTGAACACACTGAGTGTGAGTGCTGCTCCTGACCACACTAAGGGTGAGTGCTGCACCTGAACACACTGAGTGTGAGTGCTGCTCCTGACCACACTGACCGTGAGTGCTGCACCTGACCACACTGACCGTGAGTGCTGCACCTGACCACACTGACCGTGAGTGCTGCTCCTGACCACACTGACCGTGAGTGCTGCTCCTGACCACACTAAGGGTGAGTGCTGCACCTGACCACACTGACCGTGAGTGCTGCTCCTGACCACACTGACCGTGAGTGCTGCTCCTGACCACACTGACCGTGAGTGCTGCTCCTGACCACACTGAGTGTGAGTGCTGCTCCTGACCACACTGAGTGTGAGTGCTGCTCCTGACCACACTGAGTGTGAGTGCTGCTCCTGACCACACTGACCGTGAGTGCTGCTCCTGACCACACTAAGCGTGAGTGCTGCTCCTGACCACACTGAGCGTGAGTGCTGCTCCTGACCACACTGAGCGTGAGTGCTGCACCTGACCACACTGACCATGAGTGCTGCTCCTGACCACACTGAGTGTGAGTGCTGCTCCTGACCACACTGAGCGTGAGTGCTGCACCTGACCACACTGACCATGAGTGCTGCTCCTGACCACACTGAGTGTGAGTGCTGCACCTGACCACACTGAGCGTGAGTGCTGCTCCTGACCACACTGACCATGAGTGCTGCACCTGACCACACTGAGCGTGAGTGCTGCTCCTGACCACACTGACCATGAGTGCTGCACCTGACAACACTAAGCGTGAGTGCTGCTCCTGACCACACTGAGCGTGAGTGCTGCTCCTGACCACACTGAGCGTGAGTGCTGCACCTGACCACACTGAGCGTGAGTGCTGCTCCTGACCACACTGACCATGAGTGCTGCACCTGACCACACTGAGCGTGAGTGCTGCTCCTGACCACACTGACCATGAGTGCTGCTCCTGACCACACTGAGCGTGCGTGCTGCACCTGACCACACTGAGCGTGAGTGCTGCTCCTGACCACACTGACCATGAGTGCTGCTCCTGACCACACTGAGCGTGAGTGCTGCTCCTGACCACACTGACCATGAGTGCTGCTCCTGACCACACTGAGCGTGAGTGCTGCTCCTGACCACACTGAGCGTGAGTGCTGCTCCTGACCACACTGAGCGTGAGTGCTGCTCCTGACCGTGAGTGCTGCTCCTGACCACACTGAGCGTGGGTCGTGCTCCTGACCACACTAAGGGTGAGTGCTGCACCTGACCACACTGACCGTGAGTGCTGCTCCTGACCACACTAAGGGTGAGTGCTGCACCTGACCACACTGACCATGAGTGCTGCTCCTGACCACACTAAGGGTGAGTGCTGCAACTGACCACACTGACCATGAGTGCTGCTCCTGACCACACTAAGGGTGAGTGCTGCACCTGACCACACTGACCATGAGTGCTGCTCCTGACCACACTAAGGGTGAGTGCTGCTCCTGACCACACTGAGTGTGAGTGCTGCTCCTGACCACACTGACCGTGAGTGCTGCTCCTGACCACACTGAGTGTGAGTGCTGCACCTGACCACACTGAGCGTGAGTGCTGCACCTGACCACACTGAGTGTGAGTGCTGCTCCTGACCACACTGACCGTGAGTGCTGCTCCTGACCACACTGACCATGAGTGCTGCTCCTGACCACACTGACCATGAGTGCTGCTCCTGACCACACTAAGGGTTAGTGCTGCACCTGACCACACTGACCATGAGTGCTGCTCCTGACCACACTAAGGGTGAGTGCTGCACCTGACCACACTGACCATGAGTGCTGCTCCTGACCACACTGAGTGTGAGTGCTGCTCCTGACCACACTGAGCGTGAGTGCTGCTCCTGACCACACTGAGCGTGAGTGCTGCACCTGACCACACTGAGCGTGAGTGCTGCTCCTGACCACACTGAGCGTGAGTGCTGCACCTGACCACACTGAGCGTGAGTGCTGCTCCTGACCACACTGAGTGTGAGTGCTGCTCCTGACCACACTGAGTGTGAGTGCTGCTCCTGACCACACTGAGTGTGAGTGCTGCTCCTGACCACACTGAGTGTGAGTGCTGCTCCTGACCACACTGAGCGTGAGTGCTGCTCCTGACCACACTGAGCGTGAGTGCTGCTCCTGACCACACTGAGCGTGAGTGCTGCACCTGACCACACTGAGCGTGAGTGCTGCTCCTGACCACACTGAGCGTGAGTGCTGCTCCTGACCACACTGACCATGAGTGCTGCTCCTGACCACACTGACCATGAGTGCTGCTCCTGACCACACTAAGGGTTAGTGCTGCACCTGACCACACTGACCATGAGTGCTGCTCCTGACCACACTAAGGGTGAGTGCTGCACCTGACCACACTGACCATGAGTGCTGCTCCTGACCACACTGAGTGTGAGTGCTGCTCCTGACCACACTGAGCGTGAGTGCTGCTCCTGACCACACTGAGCGTGAGTGCTGCACCTGACCACACTGAGCGTGAGTGCTGCTCCTGACCACACTGAGCGTGAGTGCTGCACCTGACCACACTGAGCGTGAGTGCTGCTCCTGACCACACTGAGCGTGAGTGCTGCTCCTGACCACACTGAGCGTGAGTGCTGCTCCTGACCACACTGACCGTGAGTGCTGCTCCTGACCACACTGAGTGTGAGTGCTGCTCCTGACCACACTGAGTGTAAGTGCTGCTCCTGACCACACTGAGTGTGAGTGCTGCTCCTGACCACACTGAGTGTGAGTGCTGCTCCTGACCACACTGAGTGTGAGTGCTGCTCCTGACCACACTGAGCGTGAGTGCTGCTCCTGACCACACTGAGCGTGAGTGCTGCTCCTGACCACACTGAGCGTGAGTGCTGCTCCTGACCACACTGAGCGTGAGTGCTGCTCCTGACCACACTAAGGATGAGTGCTGCTCCTGACCACACTGACCGTGAGTGCTGCTCCTGACCACACTGAGTGTGAGTGCTGCTCCTGACCACACTGAGCGTGAGTGCTGCTCCTGACCACACTGACCGTGAGTGCTGCTCCTGATCACACTGACCGTGAGTGCTGCTCCTGACCACACTGAGTGTGAGTGCTGCTCCTGACCACACTGAGTGAGTGCTGCTCCTGACCACACTGAGCGTGAGTGCTGCTCCTGACCACACTGAGCGTGAGTGCTGCTCCTGACCACACTGACCGTGAGTGCTGCACCTGACCACACTGAGCGTGAGTGCTGCTCCTGACCACACTAAGGGTGAGTGCTGCTCCTGACCACACTGACCATGAGTGCTGCTCCTGACCACACTGAGCGTGAGTGCTGCACCTGACCACACTGAGCGTGAGTGCTGCTCCTGACCACACTGACCATGAGTGCTGCTCCTGACCACACTGAGCGTGAGTGCTGCTCCTGACCACACTGACCATGAGGGCTGCTCCTGACCACACTGACCTTGACTGCTGCTCCTGACCACACTGAGCGTGAGTGCTGCTCCTGACCACACTGACCTTGAGTGCTGCTCCTGACCACACTGACCGTGAGTGCTGCTCCTGACCACACTGAGTGTGAGTGCTGCTCCTGACCACACTGAGCGTGAGTGCTGCTCCTGACCACACTGACCGTGAGTGCTGCTCCTGACCACACTGAGTGTGAGTGCTGCTCCTGACCACACTGAGCGTGAGTGCTGCTCCTGACCACACTGAGCGTGAGTGCTGCTCCTGACCACACTAAGAGTGAGTGCTGCACCTGACCACACTGACCGTGAGTGCTGCTCCTGACCACACTGACCGTGAATGCTGCTCCTGACCACACTGAGCGTGAGTGCTGCACCTGACCACACTGAGCGTGAGTGCTGCTCCTGACCACACTGAGCGTGAGTGCTGCACCTGACCACACTGACCATGAGTGCTGCTCCTGACCACACTGAGCGTGAGTGCTGCTCCTGACCACACTGAGCGTGAGTGCTGCTCCTGACCACACTGAGTGTGAGTGCTGCTCCTGACCACACTGACCGTGAGTGCTGCTCCTGACCACACTAAGCGTGAGTGCTGCTCCTGACCACACTGACCATAAGTGCTGCTCCTGACCACACTAAGGGTGAGTGCTGCTCCTGACCACACTGACCGTGAGTGCTGCTCCTGACCACACTAAGCGTGAGTGCTGCTCCTGACCACACTGACCATGAGTGCTGCTCCTGACCACACTAACCGTGAGTGCTGCTCCTGACCACACTGACCATGAGTGCTGCTCCTGACCACACTGAGTGTGAGTGCTGCTCCTGACCACACTGAGCGTGAGTGCTGCTCCTGACCACACTGACCGTGAGTGCTGCTCCTGACCACACTGACCGTGAGTGCTGCTCCTGACCACACTGAGCGTGAGTGCTGCTCCTGACCACACTGACCGTGAGTGCTGCTCCTGACCACACTGAGCGTGAGTGCTGCTCCTGACCACACTGACCATGAGTGCTGCTCCTGACCACACTAAGGGTGAGTGCTGCTCCTGACCACACTGACCGTGAGTGCTGCACCTGACCACACTGAGCGTGAGTGCTGCACCTGACCACACTGAGCGTGAGTGCTGCTCCTGACCACACTGACCGTGAGTGCTGCTCCTGACCACACTGAGCGTGAGTGCTGCTCCTGACCACACTGAGCGTGAGTGCTGCTCCTGACCACACTGAGCGTGAGTGCTGCTCCTGACCACACTGACCGTGAGTGCTGCTCCTGACCACACTGACCGTGAGTGCTGCTCCTGACCACACTGAGCGTGAGTGGTGCTCCTGACCACACTGACCGTGAGTGCTGCTCCTGACCACACTGAGCGTGAGTGCTGCTCCTGACCACACTGACCGTGAGTGCTGCTCCTGACCACACTGAGCGTGAGTGCTGCTCCTGACCACACTGAGTGTGAGTGCTGCACCTGACCACACTGAGCGTGAGTGCTGCTCCTGACCACACTGAGCGTGAGTGCTGCTCCTGACCACACTGAGCGTGAGTGCTGCTCCTGACCACACTGAGCGTGAGTGCTGCTCCTGACCACACTGACCATGAGTGCTGCTCCTGACCACACTGAGCGTGAGTGCTGCTCCTGACCACACTGAGCGTGAGTGCTGCTCCTGACCACACTGACCGTGAGTGCTGCTCCTGACCGTGAGTGCTGCTCCTGACCACACTGAGCGTGGGTCGTGCTCCTGACCACACTAAGGGTGAGTGCTGCACCTGACCACACTGACCGTGAGTGCTGCTCCTGACCACACTAAGGGTGAGTGCTGCACCTGACCACACTGACCATGAGTGCTGCTCCTGACCACACTAAGGGTGAGTGCTGCAACTGACCACACTGACCATGAGTGCTGCTCCTGACCACACTAAGGGTGAGTGCTGCACCTGACCACACTGACCATGAGTGCTGCTCCTGACCACACTAATGGTGAGTGCTGCTCCTGACCACACTGAGTGTGAGTGCTGCTCCTGACCACACTGACCGTGAGTGCTGCTCCTGACCACACTGAGTGTGAGTGCTGCACCTGACCACACTGAGCGTGAGTGCTGCACCTGACCACACTGAGTGTGAGTGCTGCTCCTGACCACACTGACCGTGAGTGCTGCTCCTGACCACACTGACCATGAGTGCTGCTCCTGACCACACTGACCATCAGTGCTGCTCCTGACCACACTAAGGGTTAGTGCTGCACCTGACCACACTGACCATGAGTGCTGCTCCTGACCACACTAAGGGTGAGTGCTGCACCTGACCACACTGACCATGAGTGCTGCTCCTGACCACACTGAGTGTGAGTGCTGCTCCTGACCACACTGAGCGTGAGTGCTGCTCCTGACCACACTGAGCGTGAGTGCTGCACCTGACCACACTGAGCGTGAGTGCTGCTCCTGACCACACTGAGCGTGAGTGCTGCACCTGACCACACTGAGCGTGAGTGCTGCTCCTGACCACACTGAGCGTGAGTGCTGCTCCTGACCACACTGAGCGTGAGTGCTGCTCCTGACCACACTGACCGTGAGTGCTGCTCCTGACCACACTGAGTGTGAGTGCTGCTCCTGACCACACTGAGTGTAAGTGCTGCTCCTGACCACACTGAGTGTGAGTGCTGCTCCTGACCACACTGAGTGTGAGTGCTGCTCCTGACCACACTGAGTGTGAGTGCTGCTCCTGACCACACTGAGTGTGAGTGCTGCTCCTGACCACACTGAGCGTGAGTGCTGCTCCTGACCACACTGAGCGTGAGTGCTGCACCTGACCACACTGAGCGTGAGTGCTGCTCCTGACCACACTGACCATAAGTGCTGCTCCTGACCACACTAAGGGTGAGTGCTGCTCCTGACCACACTGACCGTGAGTGCTGCTCCTGACCACACTAAGCGTGAGTGCTGCTCCTGACCACACTGACCATGAGTGCTGCTCCTGACCACACTAACCTTGAGTGCTGCTCCTGACCACACTGACCATGAGTGCTGCTCCTGACCACACTGAGTGTGAGTGCTGCTCCTGACCACACTGAGCGTGAGTGCTGCTCCTGACCACACTAAGCGTGAGTGCTGCTCCTGACCACACTGACCGTGAGTGCTGCTCCTGACCACACTGAGCGTGAGTGCTGCTCCTGACCACACTGACCGTGAGTGCTGCTCCTGACCACACTGAGCGTGAGTGCTGCTCCTGACCACACTGACCATGAGTGCTGCTCCTGACCACACTAAGGGTGAGTGCTGCTCCTGACCACACTGACCGTGAGTGCTGCACCTGACCACACTGAGCGTGAGTGCTGCACCTGACCACACTGAGCGTGAGTGCTGCTCCTGACCACACTGACCGTGAGTGCTGCTCCTGACCACACTGAGCGTGAGTGCTGCTCCTGACCACACTGAGCGTGAGTGCTGCTCCTGACCACACTGAGCGTGAGTGCTGCTCCTGACCACACTGACCGTGAGTGCTGCTCCTGACCACACTGACCGTGAGTGCTGCTCCTGACCACACTGAGCGTGAGTGCTGCTCCTGACCACACTGACCGTGAGTGCTGCTCCTGACCACACTGAGCGTGAGTGCTGCTCCTGACCACACTGACCGTGAGTGCTGCTCCTGACCACACTGAGCGTGAGTGCTGCTCCTGACCACACTGAGTGTGAGTGCTGCACCTGACCACACTGAGCGTGAGTGCTGCTCCTGACCACACTGAGCGTGAGTGCTGCTCCTGACCACACTGAGCGTGAGTGCTGCTCCTGACCACACTGAGCGTGAGTGCTGCTCCTGACCACACTGACCATGAGTGCTGCTCCTGACCACACTGAGCGTGAGTGCTGCTCCTGACCACACTGAGCGTGAGTGCTGCTCCTGACCACACTGACCGTGAGTGCTGCTCCTGACCGTGAGTGCTGCTCCTGACCACACTGAGCGTGGGTCGTGCTCCTGACCACACTAAGGGTGAGTGCTGCACCTGACCACACTGACCGTGAGTGCTGCTCCTGACCACACTAAGGGTGAGTGCTGCACCTGACCACACTGACCATGAGTGCTGCTCCTGACCACACTAAGGGTGAGTGCTGCAACTGACCACACTGACCATGAGTGCTGCTCCTGACCACACTAAGGGTGAGTGCTGCACCTGACCACACTGACCATGAGTGCTGCTCCTGACCACACTAATGGTGAGTGCTGCTCCTGACCACACTGAGTGTGAGTGCTGCTCCTGACCACACTGACCGTGAGTGCTGCTCCTGACCACACTGAGTGTGAGTGCTGCACCTGACCACACTGAGCGTGAGTGCTGCACCTGACCACACTGAGTGTGAGTGCTGCTCCTGACCACACTGACCGTGAGTGCTGCTCCTGACCACACTGACCATGAGTGCTGCTCCTGACCACACTGACCATGAGTGCTGCTCCTGACCACACTAAGGGTTAGTGCTGCACCTGACCACACTGACCATGAGTGCTGCTCCTGACCACACTAAGGGTGAGTGCTGCACCTGACCACACTGACCATGAGTGCTGCTCCTGACCACACTGAGTGTGAGTGCTGCTCCTGACCACACTGAGCGTGAGTGCTGCTCCTGACCACACTGAGCGTGAGTGCTGCACCTGACCACACTGAGCGTGAGTGCTGCTCCTGACCACACTGAGTGTGAGTGCTGCTCCTGACCACACTGAGCGTGAGTGCTGCTCCTGACCACACTGAGCGTGAGTGCTGCACCTGACCACACTGAGCGTGAGTGCTGCTCCTGACCACACTGAGCGTGAGTGCTGCTCCTGACCACACTGAGCGTGAGTGCTGCTCCTGACCACACTGAGCGTGAGTGCTGCTCCTGACCACACTGACCGTGAGTGCTGCTCCTGACCACACTGAGTGTAAGTGCTGCTCCTGACCACACTGAGTGTGAGTGCTGCTCCTGACCACACTGAGTGTGAGTGCTGCTCCTGACCACACTGAGTGTGAGTGCTGCTCCTGACCACACTGAGTGTGAGTGCTGCTCCTGACCACACTGAGCGTGAGTGCTGCTCCTGACCACACTGAGCGTGAGTGCTGCACCTGACCACACTGAGCGTGAGTGCTGCTCCTGACCACACTGAGCGTGAGTGCTGCTCCTGACCACACTAAGGATGAGTGCTGCTCCTGACCACACTGACCGTGAGTGCTGCTCCTGACCACACTAAGGGTGAGTGCTGCACCTGAACGCACTGAGTGTGAGTGCTGCTCCTGACCACACTGACCGTGAGTGCTGCTCCTGACCACAGTAAGGGTGAGTGCTGCTCCTGACCACACTGACCATGAGTGCTGCTCCTGACCGTGAGTGCTGCACCTGACCACACTGACCGTGAGTGCTGCTCCTGACCACACTGAGTGTGAGTGCTGCTCCTGACCACACTGAGCGTGAGTGCTGCTCCTGACCACACTGACCGTGAGTGCTGCTCCTGATCACACTGACCGTGAGTGCTGCTCCTGACCACACTGAGTGTGAGTGCTGCTCCTGACCACACTGAGTGAGTGCTGCTCCTGACCACACTGAGCGTGAGTGCTGCTCCTGACCACACTGAGCGTGAGTGCTGCTCCTGACCACACTGACCGTGAGTGCTGCACCTGACCACACTGAGCGTGAGTGCTGCTCCTGACCACACTAAGGGTGAGTGCTGCTCCTGACCACACTGACCATGAGTGCTGCTCCTCACCACACTGAGCGTGAGTGCTGCACCTGACCACACTGAGCGTGAGTGCTGCTCCTGACCACACTGACCATGAGTGCTGCTCCTGACCACACTGAGCGTGAGTGCTGCTCCTGACCACACTGAGCGTGAGTGCTGCTCCTGACCACACTGACCGTGAGTGCTGCTCCTGACCACACTGAGTGTGAGTGCTGCTCCTGACCACACTGAGCGTGAGTGCTGCTCCTGACCACACTGAGCGTGAGTGCTGCTCCTGACCACACTAAGAGTGAGTGCTGCACCTGACCACACTGAGCGTGAGTGCTGCTCCTGACCACACTGACCGTGAATGCTGCTCCTGACCACACTGACCGTGAGTGCTGCTCCTGACCACACTGAGCGTGAGTGCTGCACCTGACCACACTGACCGTGAGTGCTGCTCCTGACCACACTGAGCGTGAGTGCTGCACCTGACCACACTGACCGTGAGTGCTGCACCTGACCACACTAAGCGTGAGTGCTGCTCCTGACCACACTGAGCGTGAGTGCTGCACCTGACCACACTGACCATGAGTGCTGCTCCTGACCACACTGAGCGTGAGTGCTGCTCCTGACCACACTGAGCGTGAGTGCTGCTCCTGACCACACTGAGTGTGAGTGCTGCTCCTGACCACACTGACCGTGAGTGCTGCTCCTGACCACACTAAGCGTGAGTGCTGCTCCTGACCACACTGACCATAAGTGCTGCTCCTGACCACACTAAGGGTGAGTGCTGCTCCTGACCACACTGACCGTGAGTGCTGCTCCTGACCACACTAAGCGTGAGTGCTGCTCCTGACCACACTGACCATGAGTGCTGCTCCTGACCACACTAACCGTGAGTGCTGCTCCTGACCACACTGACCATGAGTGCTGCTCCTGACCACACTGAGTGTGAGTGCTGCTCCTGACCACACTGAGCGTGAGTGCTGCTCCTGACCACACTGACCGTGAGTGCTGCTCCTGACCACACTGACCGTGAGTGCTGCTCCTGACCACACTGACCGTGAGTGCTGCTCCTGACCACACTGACCGTGAGTGCTGCTCCTGACCACACTGAGCGTGAGTGCTGCTCCTGACCACACTGACCATGAGTGCTGCTCCTGACCACACTAAGGGTGAGTGCTGCTCCTGACCACACTGACCGTGAGTGCTGCACCTGACCACACTGAGCGTGAGTGCTGCACCTGACCACACTGAGCGTGAGTGCTGCTCCTGACCACACTGACCGTGAGTGCTGCTCCTGACCACACTGAGCGTGAGTGCTGCTCCTGACCACACTGAGCGTGAGTGCTGCTCCTGACCACACTGAGCGTGAGTGCTGCTCCTGACCACACTGACCGTGAGTGCTGCTCCTGACCACACTGACCGTGAGTGCTGCTCCTGACCACACTGAGCGTGAGTGCTGCTCCTGACCACACTGACCGTGAGTGCTGCTCCTGACCAAACTGAGCGTGAGTGCTGCTCCTGACCACACTGACCGTGAGTGCTGCTCCTGACCACACTGAGCGTGAGTGCTGCTCCTGACCACACTGAGTGTGAGTGCTGCACCTGACCACACTGAGCGTGAGTGCTGCTCCTGACCACACTGAGCGTGAGTGCTGCTCCTGACCACACTGAGCGTGAGTGCTGCTCCTGACCACACTGAGCGAGAGTGCTGCTCCTGACCACACTGAGCGTGAGTGCTGCTCCTGACCACACTGAGCGTGAGTGCTGCTCCTGACCACACTGAGCGTGAGTGCTGCTCCTGACCACACTGAGCGTGAGTGCTGCTCCTGACCACACTGAGTGTGAGTGCTGCTCCTGACCACACTAAGGATGAGTGCTGCTCCTGACCACACTGACCATGAGTGCTGCTCCTGACCGTGAGTGCTGCTCCTGACCACATTGAGCGTGAGTGCTGCTCCTGACCACACTGACCGTGAGTGCTGCTCCTGACCACACTGAGCGTGAGTGCTGCTCCTGACCACACTGAGTGTGAGTGCTGCTCCTGACCACACTAAGGATGAGTGCTGCTCCTGACCACACTGACCATGAGTGCTGCTCCTGACCGTGAGTGCTGCTCCTGACCACACTAAGCGTGAGTGCTGCTCCTGACCGTGAGTGCTGCTCCTGACCACACTAAGGGTGAGTGCTGCACCTGACCACACTGAGCGTGAGTGCTGCTCCTGACCACACTAAGCGTGAGTGCTGCTCCTGACCAAACTGAGCGTGAGTCGTGCTCCTGACCACACTGAGCGTGATTGCTGCTCCTGACCACACTGACCATGAGTGCTGCTCCTGACCACACTGAGCATGAGTGCTGCTCCTGACCACACTGAGCGTGAGTGCTGCTCCTGACCACACTGACCGTGAGTGCTGCTCCTGACCACACTGACCGTGAGTGCTGCTCCTGACCACACTGAGCGTGAGTGCTGCTCCTGACCACACTGAGTGTGAGTGCTGCTCCTGACCACACTGAGCGTGAGTGCTGCTCCTGACCACACTGAGTGTGAGTGCTGCACCTGACCACACTAAGGGTGAGTGCTGCTCCTGACCACACTGAGCGTGAGTGCTGCTCCTGACCACACTAAGGGTGAGTGCTGCTCCTGACCACACTGAGTGTGAGTGCTGCTCCTGACCACACTAAGGGTGAGTGCTGCTCCTGACCACACTGAGCGTGAGTGCTGCTCCTGACCACACTAAGGGTGAGTGCTGCTCCTGACCACACTGACCGTGAGTGCTGCTCCTGACCACACTGAGTGTGAGTGCTGCTCCTGACCACACTGACCGTGAGTGCTGCTCCTGACCACACTGACCATGAGTGCTGCTCCTGACCACACTAAGGATGAGTGCTGCTCCTGACCACACTGACCGTGAGTGCTGCTCCTGACCACACTGAGCGTGAGTGCTGCTCCTGACCACATTGAGCGTGAGTGCTGCTCCTGACCACACTGACCGTGGGTGCTGCTCCTGACCGCACTGACCGTGAGTGCTGCACCTGACTACACTGAGCGTGAGTGCTGCTCATGACCACACTGAGCGTGAGTGCTGCTCCTGACCACACTGACCATGAGTGCTGCACCTGACCACACTGACCGTGAGTTCTGCTCCTGACCACACTGAGCGTGAGTGCTGCTCCTGACCACACTGAGCGTGAGTGCTGCTCCTGACCACACTGAGCGTGAGTGCTGCTCCTGACCACACTGAGCGTGAGTGCTGCTCCTGACCACACTGAGCGTGAGTGCTGCTCATGACCACACTGAGCGTGAGTGCTGCTCCTGACCACACTGAGCGTGAGTGCTGCTCCTGACCACACTGAGCGTGAGTGCTGCTCCTGACCACACTGAGCGTGAGTGCTGCTCCTGACCACACTGAGCGTGAGTGCTGCTCCTGACCACACTGAGCGTGAGTGCTGCTCCTGACCACACTGAGTGTGAGTGCTGCTCCTGACCACACTGAGCGTGAGTGCTGCTCCTGACCACATTAAGCGTGAGTGCTGCTCCTGACCGTGAGTGCTGCTCCTGACCACACTAAGCGTGAGTGCTGCTCCTGACCACACTAAGGGTGAGTGCTGCACCTGACCACACTGAGCGTGAGTGCTGCTCCTGACCACACTAAGGGTGAGTGCTGCACCTGACCACACTGACCGTGAGTGCTGCTCCTGACCACACTAAGGGTGAGTGCTGCTCCTGACCACACTGACCGTGAGTGCTGCTCCTGACCACACTAAGGGTGAGTGCTGCACCTGACCACACTGACCGTGAGTGCTGCTCCTGACCACACTAAGGGTGAGTGCTGCTCCTGACCACACTGACCGTGAGTGCTGCTCCTGACCACACTGACCGTGAGTGCTGCCCCTGACCACACTGACCGTGAGTGCTGCTCCTGACCACATTAAGGGCGAGTGCTGCACCTGACCACACTGACCGTGAGTGCTGCTCCTGACCACACTGACCGTGAGTGCTGCCCCTGACCACACTGACCGTGAGTGCTGCTCCTGACCACACTGAGCGTGAGTCGTGCTCCTGACCACACTGAGCGTGATTGCTGCTCCTGACCACACTAAGGGTGAGTGCTGCTCCTGACCACACTGACCATGAGTGCTGCTCCTGACCACACTGAGCGTGAGTCGTGCTCCTGACCACACTGACCGTGAGTGCTGCTCCTGACCACACGAAGGGTGAGTGCTGCTCCTGACCACACTGACCATGAGTGCTGCTCCTGACCACACTGACCGTGAGTGCTGCTCCTGACCTCACTGAGCGTGAGTGCTGCTCCTGACCACACTGACCATGAGTGCTGCTCCTGACCACACTGACCGTGAGTGCTGCTCCTGACCACACTGAGCGTGAGTGCTGCTCCTGACCACACTGAGCGTGAGTGCTGCTCCTGACCACACTGAGCGTGAGTGCTGCTCATGACCACACTGAGCGTGAGTGCTGCTCCTGACCACACTGAGTGTGAGTGCTGCACCTGACCACACTGAGTGTGAGTGCTGCTCCTGACCACACTGAGCGTGAGTGCTGCTCCTGACCACACTGACCGTGAGTGCTGCTCCTGACCACACTAAGGGTTAGTGCTGCTCCTGACCACACTGAGCGTGAGTGCTGCTCCTGACCACATTGAGCGTGAGTGCTGCTCCTGACCACACTGACCGTGAGTGCTGCACCTGACCACACTGAGCGTGAGTGCTGCTCCTGACCACACTGAGCGTGAGTGCTGCTCCTGACCACACTGACCGTGAGTGCTGCACCTGACCACACTGAGCGTGAGTGCTGCTCCTGACCACACTGACCGTGAGTGCTGCACCTGACCACACTGAGCGTGAGTGCTGCACCTGACCACACTGAGCGTGAGTGCTGCTCCTGACCACATTGAGCGTGAGTGCTGCACCTGACCACACTGAGTGTGAGTGCTGCTCCTGACCACACTAAGGATGAGTGCTGCTCCTGACCACACTGAGCGTGAGTGCTGCTCCTAACCACACTGAGTGTGAGTGCTGCTCCTGACCACACTGAGTGAGTGCTGCTCCTGACCACACTGACCATGAGTGCTGCTCCTGACCACACTAAGCGTGAGTGCTGCTCCTGACCACACTGAGTGTGAGTGCTGCTCCTGACCACACTGAGTGAGTGCTGCTCCTGACCACACTGAGTGTGAGTGCTGCTCCTGACCACACTGAGTGAGTGCTGCTCCTGACCACACTAAGGGTGAGTGCTGCACCTGACCACACTGACCATGAGTGCTGCTCCTGACCACACTAAGGGTGAGTGCTGCAACTGACCACACTGACCATGAGTGCTGCTCCTGACCACACTAAGGGTGAGTGCTGCACCTGACCACACTGACCATGAGTGCTGCTCCTGACCACACTCAGGGTGAGTGCTGCTCCTGACCACACTGAGTGTGAGTGCTGCTCCTGACCACACTGACCGTGAGTGCTGCTCCTGACCACACTGAGCGTGAGTGCTGCACCTGACCACACTGAGCGTGAGTGCTGCTCCTGACCACACTGACCATGAGTGCTGCTCCTGACCACACTGACCGTGAGTGCTGCTCCTGACCACACTGACCATGAGTGCTGCTCCTGACCACACTGACCATGAGTGCTGCTCCTGACCACACTAAGGGTGAGTGCTGCACCTGACCACACTGACCATGAGTGCTGCTCCTGACCACACTGAGCGTGAGTGCTGCTCCTGACCACACTGAGTGTGAGTGCTGCTCCTGACCACACTGAGCGTGAGTGCTGCTCCTGACCACACTGACCGTGAGTGCTGCTCCTGACCACACTGAGCGTGAGTGCTGCTCCTGACCACACTGACCGTGAGTGCTGCTCCTGACCACACTGAGTGTGAGTGCTGCTCCTGACCACACTGAGTGTGAGTGCTGCTCCTGACCACACTGAGTGTGAGTGCTGCTCCTGACCACACTGAGTGTGAGTGCTGCTCCTGACCACACTGAGCGTGAGTGCTGCTCCTGACCACACTAAGGATGAGTGCTGCTCCTGACCACACTGACCGTGAGTGCTGCTCCTGACCACACTAAGGGTGAGTGCTGCACCTGAACACACTGAGTGTGAGTGCTGCTCCTGACCACACTGACCGTGAGTGCTGCTCCTGACCACAGTAAGGGTGAGTGCTGCTCCTGACCACACTGAGTGTGAGTGCTGCTCCTGACCACACTGAGTGTGAGTGCTGCTCCTGACCACACTGACCGTGAGTGCTGCTCCTGACCGTGAGTGCTGCTCCTGACCACACTGACCGTGAGTGCTGCTCCTGACCACACTGAGTGTGAGTGCTGCTCCTGACCACACTGACCGTGAGTGCTGCTCCTGACCACACTGACCGTGAGTGCTGCTCCTGACCACACTGAGTGTGAGTGCTGCTCCTGACCACACTGAGCGTGAGTGCTGCTCCTGACCACACTGAGCGTGAGTGCTGCTCCTGACCACACTGACCGTGAGTGCTGCTCCTGACCACACTGAGCGTGAGTGCTGCACCTGACCACACTGAGCGTGAGTGCTGCTCCTGACCACACTGACCATGAGTGCTGCTCCTGACCACACTGAGCGTGAGTGCTGCTCCTGACCACACTGAGCGTGAGTGCTGCTCCTGACCACACTGACCTTGACTGCTGCTCCTGACCACACTGAGCGTGAGTGCTGCTCCTGACCACTCTGACCTTGAGTGCTGCTCCTGACCACACTGACCGTGAGTGCTGCTCCTGACCACACTGAGTGTGAGTGCTGCTCCTGACCACACTGAGCGTGAGTGCTGCTCCTGACCACACTGAGCGTGAGTGCTGCTCCTGACCACACTGACCGTGAGTGCTGCTCCTGACCACACTGAGTGTGAGTGCTGCTCCTGACCACACTGACCGTGAGTGCTGCTCCTGACCACACTGAGCGTGAGTGCTGCACCTGACCACACTGACCGTGAGTGCTGCACCTGACCACACTGAGCGTGAGTGCTGCACCTGACCACACTGAGCGTGAGTGCTGCTCCTGACCACACTGAGCGTGAGTGCTGCACCTGACCACACTGACCATGAGTGCTGCTCCTGACCACACTGAGCGTGAGTGCTGCTCCTGACCACACTGAACGTGAGTGCTGCTCCTGACCACACTGAGTGTGAGTGCTGCTCCTGACCACACTGACCGTGAGTGCTGCTCCTGACCACACTAAGCGTGAGTGCTGCTCCTGACCACACTGACCATGAGTGCTGCTCCTGACCACACTAAGGGTGAGTGCTGCTCCTGACCACACTGACCGTGAGTGCTGCTCCTGACCACACTAAGCGTGAGTGCTGCTCCTGACCACACTGACCATGAGTGCTGCTCCTGACCACACTAACCGTGAGTGATGCTCCTGACCACACTGACCATGAGTGCTGCTCCTGACCACACTGAGTGTGAGTGCTGCTCCTGACCACACTGACCGTGAGTGCTGCTCCTGACCACACTGAGCGTGAGTGCTGCTCCTGACCACACTGAGCGTGAGTGCTGCTCCTGACCACACTGACCGTGAGTGCTGCTCCTGACCACACTGAGCGTGAGTGCTGCTCCTGACCACACTGACCGTGAGTGCTGCTCCTGACCACACTGAGCGTGAGTGCTGCTCCTGACCACACTGACCGTGAGTGCTGCTCCTGACCACACTGACCGTGAGTGCTGCTCCTGACCACACTGAGCGTGAGTGCTGCTCCTGACCACACTGAGGGTGAGTGCTGCACCTGACCACACTGAGCGTGAGTGCTGCTCCTGACCACACTGAGCGTGAGTGCTGCTCCTGACCACACTGAGCGTGAGTGCTGCTCCTGACCACACTGAGCGTGAGTGCTGCTCCTGACCACACTGAGCGTGAGTGCTGCTCCTGACCACACTGAGCGTGAGTGCTGCTCCTGACCACACTGAGCGTGAGTGCTGCTCCTGACCACACTGAGCGTGAGTGCTGCTCCTGACCACACTGAGTGTGAGTGCTGCTCCTGACCACACTAAGGATGAGTGCTGCTCCTGACCACACTGACCATGAGTGCTGCTCCTGACCGTGAGTGCTGCTCCTGACCACACTGAGCGTGAGTGCTGCTCCTGACCACACTGACCGTGAGTGCTGCTCCTGACCACACTGAGCGTGAGTGCTGCTCCTGACCGCACTGAGTGTGAGTGCTGCTCCTGACCACACTAAGGATGAGTGCTGCTCCTGACCACACTGACCATGAGTGCTGCTCCTGACCGTGAGTGCTGCTCCTGACCACACTAAGCGTGAGTGCTGCTCCTGACCGTGAGTGCTGCTCCTGACCACACTAAGGGTGAGTGCTGCACCTGACCACACTGACCGTGAGTGCTGCTCCTGACCACACTAACCGTGAGTGCTGCTCCTGACCACACTGAGCGTGAGTGCTGCTCCTGACCACACTGACCGTGAGTCGTGCTCCTGACCACACTGAGCGTGATTGCTGCTCCTGACCACACTGACCATGAGTGCTGCTCCTGACCACACTGAGCGTGAGTGCTGCTCCTGACCACACTGAGCGTGAGTGCTGCTCCTGACCACACTGAACGTGAGTGCTGCTCCTGACCACACTGACCGTGAGTGCTGCTCCTGACCACACTGAGCGTGAGTGCTGCTCCTGACCACACTGAGCGTGAGTGCTGCTCCTGACTACACTGAGTGTGAGTGCTGCTCCTGACCACACTGAGCGTGAGTGCTGCTCCTGACCACACTGAGTGTGAGTGCTGCTCCTGACCACACTAAGGGTGAGTGCTGCTCCTGACCACACTGAGCGTGAGTGCTGCTCCTGACCACACTAAGGGTGAGTGCTGCTCCTGACCACACTGAGTGTGAGTGCTGCTCCTGACCACACTAAGGGTGAGTGCTGCTCCTGTCCACACTGAGCGTGAGTGCTGCTCCTGACCACACTAAGGTTGAGTGCTGCTCCTGACCACACTGACCGTGAGTGCTGCTCCTGACCACACTGAGTGTGAGTGCTGCTCCTGACCACACTGACCATGAGTGCTGCTCCTGACCACACGAAGGATGAGTGCTGCTCCTGACCACACTGACCGTGAGTGCTGCTCCTGACCACACTGAGCGTGAGTGCTGCTCCTGACCACATTGAGCGTGAGTGCTGCTCCTGACCACACTGACCGTGAGTGCTGCACCTGACCACACTGAGCGTGAGTGCTGCACCTGACCACACTGACCGTGAGTGCTGCTCCTGACCACACTGACCGTGAGTGCTGCTCCTGACCACACTGACCGTGAGTGCTGCTCCTGACCACACTGAGTGTGAGTGCTGCTCCTGACCACACTGAGCGTGAGTGCTGCTCCTGACCACACTGAGCGTGAGTGCTGCTCCTGACCACACTGAGCGTGAGTGCTGCTCCTGACCACACTGAGTGTGAGTGCTGCTCCTGACCACACTGAGCGTGAGTGCTGCTCCTGACCACACTGAGCGTGAGTGCTGCTCCTGACCACACTAAGAGTGAGTGCTGCACCTGACCACACTGACCGTGAGTGCTGCTCCTGACCACACTGACCGTGAGTGCTGCTCCTGACCACCCTGACCGTGAGTGCTGCTCCTGACCACACTGAGCGTGAGTGCTGCACCTGACCACACTGACCGTGAGTGCTGCACCTGACCACACTGAGCGTGAGTGCTGCTCCTGACCACACTGAGCGTGAGTGCTGCTCCTGACCACACTGAGCGTGAGTGCTGCTCCTGACCACACTGAGCGTGAGTGCTGCTCATGACCACACTGAGCGTGAGTGCTGCTCCTGACCACACTGAGTGTGAGTGCTGCACCTGACCACACTGAGTGTGAGTGCTGCTCCTGACCACACTGAGCGTGAGTGCTGCTCCTGACCACACTGACCGTGAGTGCTGCTCCTGACCACACTAAGGGTTAGTGCTGCTCCTGACCACACTGAGCGTGAGTGCTGCTCCTGACCACATTGAGCGTGAGTGCTGCTCCTGACCACACTGACCGTGAGTGCTGCACCTGACCACACTGAGCGTGAGTGCTGCTCCTGACCACACTGAGCGTGAGTGCTGCTCCTGACCACACTGACCGTGAGTGCTGCACCTGACCACACTGAGCGTGAGTGCTGCTCCTGACCACACTGACCGTGAGTGCTGCACCTGACCACACTGAGCGTGAGTGCTGCACCTGACCACACTGAGCGTGAGTGCTGCTCCTGACCACATTGAGCGTGAGTGCTGCACCTGACCACACTGAGTGTGAGTGCTGCTCCTGACCACACTAAGGATGAGTGCTGCTCCTGACCACACTGAGCGTGAGTGCTGCTCCTAACCACACTGAGTGTGAGTGCTGCTCCTGACCACACTGAGTGAGTGCTGCTCCTGACCACACTGACCATGAGTGCTGCTCCTGACCACACTAAGCGTGAGTGCTGCTCCTGACCACACTGAGTGTGAGTGCTGCTCCTGACCACACTGAGTGAGTGCTGCTCCTGACCACACTGAGTGTGAGTGCTGCTCCTGACCACACTGAGTGAGTGCTGCTCCTGACCACACTAAGGGTGAGTGCTGCACCTGACCACACTGACCATGAGTGCTGCTCCTGACCACACTAAGGGTGAGTGCTGCAACTGACCACACTGACCATGAGTGCTGCTCCTGACCACACTAAGGGTGAGTGCTGCACCTGACCACACTGACCATGAGTGCTGCTCCTGACCACACTCAGGGTGAGTGCTGCTCCTGACCACACTGAGTGTGAGTGCTGCTCCTGACCACACTGACCGTGAGTGCTGCTCCTGACCACACTGAGCGTGAGTGCTGCACCTGACCACACTGAGCGTGAGTGCTGCTCCTGACCACACTGACCATGAGTGCTGCTCCTGACCACACTGACCGTGAGTGCTGCTCCTGACCACACTGACCATGAGTGCTGCTCCTGACCACACTGACCATGAGTGCTGCTCCTGACCACACTAAGGGTGAGTGCTGCACCTGACCACACTGACCATGAGTGCTGCTCCTGACCACACTGAGCGTGAGTGCTGCTCCTGACCACACTGAGTGTGAGTGCTGCTCCTGACCACACTGAGCGTGAGTGCTGCTCCTGACCACACTGACCGTGAGTGCTGCTCCTGACCACACTGAGCGTGAGTGCTGCTCCTGACCACACTGACCGTGAGTGCTGCTCCTGACCACACTGAGTGTGAGTGCTGCTCCTGACCACACTGAGTGTGAGTGCTGCTCCTGACCACACTGAGTGTGAGTGCTGCTCCTGACCACACTGAGTGTGAGTGCTGCTCCTGACCACACTGAGCGTGAGTGCTGCTCCTGACCACACTAAGGATGAGTGCTGCTCCTGACCACACTGACCGTGAGTGCTGCTCCTGACCACACTAAGGGTGAGTGCTGCACCTGAACACACTGAGTGTGAGTGCTGCTCCTGACCACACTGACCGTGAGTGCTGCTCCTGACCACAGTAAGGGTGAGTGCTGCTCCTTACCACACTGAGTGTGAGTGCTGCTCCTGACCACACTGAGTGTGAGTGCTGCTCCTGACCACACTGACCGTGAGTGCTGCTCCTGACCGTGAGTGCTGCTCCTGACCACACTGACCGTGAGTGCTGCTCCTGACCACACTGAGTGTGAGTGCTGCTCCTGACCACACTGACCGTGAGTGCTGCTCCTGACCACACTGACCGTGAGTGCTGCTCCTGACCACACTGAGTGTGAGTGCTGCTCCTGACCACACTGAGCGTGAGTGCTGCTCCTGACCACACTGAGCGTGAGTGCTGCTCCTGACCACACTGACCGTGAGTGCTGCTCCTGACCACACTGAGCGTGAGTGCTGCACCTGACCACACTGAGCGTGAGTGCTGCTCCTGACCACACTGACCATGAGTGCTGCTCCTGACCACACTGAGCGTGAGTGCTGCTCCTGACCACACTGAGCGTGAGTGCTGCTCCTGACCACACTGACCTTGACTGCTGCTCCTGACCACACTGAGCGTGAGTGCTGCTCCTGACCACTCTGACCTTGAGTGCTGCTCCTGACCACACTGACCGTGAGTGCTGCTCCTGACCACACTGAGTGTGAGTGCTGCTCCTGACCACACTGAGCGTGAGTGCTGCTCCTGACCACACTGAGCGTGAGTGCTGCTCCTGACCACACTGACCGTGAGTGCTGCTCCTGACCACACTGAGTGTGAGTGCTGCTCCTGACCACACTGACCGTGAGTGCTGCTCCTGACCACACTGAGCGTGAGTGCTGCACCTGACCACACTGACCGTGAGTGCTGCACCTGACCACACTGAGCGTGAGTGCTGCACCTGACCACACTGAGCGTGAGTGCTGCTCCTGACCACACTGAGCGTGAGTGCTGCACCTGACCACACTGACCATGAGTGCTGCTCCTGACCACACTGAGCGTGAGTGCTGCTCCTGACCACACTGAACGTGAGTGCTGCTCCTGACCACACTGAGTGTGAGTGCTGCTCCTGACCACACTGACCGTGAGTGCTGCTCCTGACCACACTAAGCGTGAGTGCTGCTCCTGACCACACTGACCATGAGTGCTGCTCCTGACCACACTAAGGGTGAGTGCTGCTCCTGACCACACTGACCGTGAGTGCTGCTCCTGACCACACTAAGCGTGAGTGCTGCTCCTGACCACACTGACCATGAGTGCTGCTCCTGACCACACTGAGCGTGAGTGCTGCTCCTGACCACACTGAGCGTGAGTGCTGCTCCTGACCACACTGAGCGTGAGTGCTGCTCCTGACCACACTGAGTGTGAGTGCTGCTCCTGACCACACTAAGGATGAGTGCTGCTCCTGACCACACTGACCATGAGTGCTGCTCCTGACCGTGAGTGCTGCTCCTGACCACACTGAGCGTGAGTGCTGCTCCTGACCACACTGACCGTGAGTGCTGCTCCTGACCACACTGAGCGTGAGTGCTGCTCCTGACCGCACTGAGTGTGAGTGCTGCTCCTGACCACACTAAGGATGAGTGCTGCTCCTGACCACACTGACCATGAGTGCTGCTCCTGACCGTGAGTGCTGCTCCTGACCACACTAAGCGTGAGTGCTGCTCCTGACCGTGAGTGCTGCTCCTGACCACACTAAGGGTGAGTGCTGCACCTGACCACACTGACCGTGAGTGCTGCTCCTGACCACACTAACCGTGAGTGCTGCTCCTGACCACACTGAGCGTGAGTGCTGCTCCTGACCACACTGACCGTGAGTCGTGCTCCTGACCACACTGAGCGTGATTGCTGCTCCTGACCACACTGACCATGAGTGCTGCTCCTGACCACACTGAGCGTGAGTGCTGCTCCTGACCACACTGAGCGTGAGTGCTGCTCCTGACCACACTGAACGTGAGTGCTGCTCCTGACCACACTGACCGTGAGTGCTGCTCCTGACCACACTGAGCGTGAGTGCTGCTCCTGACCACACTGAGCGTGAGTGCTGCTCCTGACTACACTGAGTGTGAGTGCTGCTCCTGACCACACTGAGCGTGAGTGCTGCTCCTGACCACACTGAGTGTGAGTGCTGCTCCTGACCACACTAAGGGTGAGTGCTGCTCCTGACCACACTGAGCGTGAGTGCTGCTCCTGACCACACTAAGGGTGAGTGCTGCTCCTGACCACACTGAGTGTGAGTGCTGCTCCTGACCACACTAAGGGTGAGTGCTGCTCCTGACCACACTGAGCGTGAGTGCTGCTCCTGACCACACTAAGGGTGAGTGCTGCTCCTGACCACACTGACCGTGAGTGCTGCTCCTGACCACACTGAGTGTGAGTGCTGCTCCTGACCACACTGACCATGAGTGCTGCTCCTGACCACACGAAGGATGAGTGCTGCTCCTGACCACACTGACCGTGAGTGCTGCTCCTGACCACACTGAGCGTGAGTGCTGCTCCTGACCATATTGAGCGTGAGTGCTGCTCCTGACCACACTGACCGTGAGTGCTGCACCTGACCACACTGACCGTGAGTGCTGCTCCTGACCACACTGACCGTGAGTGCTGCTCCTGACCACACTGACCGTGAGTGCTGCTCCTGACCACACTGAGTGTGAGTGCTGCTCCTGACCACACTGAGCGTGAGTGCTGCTCCTGACCACACTGAGCGTGAGTGCTGCTCCTGACCACACTGAGCGTGAGTGCTGCTCCTGACCACACTGAGTGTGAGTGCTGCTCCTGACCACACTGAGCGTGAGTGCTGCTCCTGACCACACTGAGCGTGAGTGCTGCTCCTGACCACACTAAGAGTGAGTGCTGCACCTGACCACACTGACCGTGAGTGCTGCTCCTGACCACACTGACCGTGAGTGCTGCTCCTGACCACCCTGACCGTGAGTGCTGCTCCTGACCACACTGAGCGTGAGTGCTGCACCTGACCACACTGACCGTGAGTGCTGCACCTGACCACACTGAGCGTGAGTGCTGCACCTGACCACACTGAACGTGAGTGCTGCTCCTGACCACACTGAGTGTGAGTGCTGCTCCTGACCACACTGACCGTGAGTGCTGCTCCTGACCACACTAAGCGTGAGTGCTGCTCCTGACCACACTGAGCGTGAGTGCTGCACCTGACCACACTGAGCGTGAGTGCTGCTCCTGACCACACTGACCATGAGTGCTGCTCCTGACCACACTGAGCGTGAGTGCTGCTCCTGACCACACTGAGCGTGAGTGCTGCTCCTGACCACACTGACCTTGACTGCTGCTCCTGACCACACTGAGCGTGAGTGCTGCTCCTGACCACTCTGACCTTGAGTGCTGCTCCTGACCACACTGACCGTGAGTGCTGCTCCTGACCACACTGAGTGTGAGTGCTGCTCCTGACCACACTGAGCGTGAGTGCTGCTCCTGACCACACTGAGCGTGAGTGCTGCTCCTGACCACACTGACCGTGAGTGCTGCTCCTGACCACACTGAGTGTGAGTGCTGCTCCTGACCACACTGACCGTGAGTGCTGCTCCTGACCACACTGAGCGTGAGTGCTGCACCTGACCACACTGACCGTGAGTGCTGCACCTGACCACACTGAGCGTGAGTGCTGCACCTGACCACACTGAGCGTGAGTGCTGCTCCTGACCACACTGAGCGTGAGTGCTGCACCTGACCACACTGACCATGAGTGCTGCTCCTGACCACACTGAGCGTGAGTGCTGCTCCTGACCACACTGAACGTGAGTGCTGCTCCTGACCACACTGAGTGTGAGTGCTGCTCCTGACCACACTGGCCGTGAGTGCTGCTCCTGACCACACTAAGCGTGAGTGCTGCTCCTGACCACACTGACCATGAGTGCTGCTCCTGACCACACTAAGGGTGAGTGCTGCTCCTGACCACACTGACCGTGAGTGATGCTCCTGACCACACTAAGCGTGAGTGCTGCTCCTGACCACACTGACCATGAGTGCTGCTCCTGACCACACTAACCGTGAGTGATGCTCCTGACCACACTGACCATGAGTGCTGCTCCTGACCACACTGAGTGTGAGTGCTGCTCCTGACCACACTGACCGTGAGTGCTGCTCCTGACCACACTGAGCGTGAGTGCTGCTCCTGACCACACTGAGCGTGAGTGCTGCTCCTGACCACACTGACCGTGAGTGCTGCTCCTGACCACACTGAGCGTGAGTGCTGCTCCTGACCACACTGACCGTGAGTGCTGCTCCTGACCACACTGAGCGTGAGTGCTGCTCCTGACCACACTGACCGTGAGTGCTGCTCCTGACCACACTGACCGTGAGTGCTGCTCCTGACCACACTGAGTGTGAGTGCTGCACCTGACCACACTGACCGTGAGTGCTGCTCCTGACCACACTGAGCGTGAGTGCTGCTCCTGACCACACTGAGGGTGAGTGCTGCACCTGACCACACTGAGCGTGAGTGCTGCTCCTGACCACACTGAGCGTGAGTGCTGCTCCTGACCACACTGAGCGTGAGTGCTGCTCCTGACCACACTGAGCGTGAGTGCTGCTCCTGACCACACTGAGCGTGAGTGCTGCTCCTGACCACACTGAGCGTGAGTGCTGCTCCTGACCACACTGAGCGTGAGTGCTGCTCCTGACCACACTGAGCGTGAGTGCTGCTCCTGACCACACTGAGCGTGAGTGCTGCTCCTGACCACACTAAGGATGAGTGCTGCTCCTGACCACACTGACCATGAGTGCTGCTCCTGACCGTGAGTGCTGCTCCTGACCACACTGAGCGTGAGTGCTGCTCCTGACCACACTGACCGTGAGTGCTGCTCCTGACCACACTGAGCGTGAGTGCTGCTCCTGACCACACTGAGTGTGAGTGCTGCTCCTGACCACACTAAGGATGAGTGCTGCTCCTGACCACACTGACCATGAGTGCTGCTCCTGACCGTGAGTGCTGCTCCTGACCACACTAAGCGTGAGTGCTGCTCCTGACCGTGAGTGCTGCTCCTGACCACACTAAGGGTGAGTGCTGCACCTGACCACACTGACCGTGAGTGCTGCTCCTGACCACACTAACCGTGAGTGCTGCTCCTGACCACACTGAGCGTGAGTGCTGCTCCTGACCACACTGACCGTGAGTCGTGCTCCTGACCACACTGAGCGTGATTGCTGCTCCTGACCACACTGACCATGAGTGCTGCTCCTGACCACACTGAGCGTGAGTGCTGCTCCTGACCACACTGAGCGTGAGTGCTGCTCCTGACCACACTGACCGTGAGTGCTGCTCCTGACCACACTGACCGTGAGTGCTGCTCCTGACCACACTGAGCGTGAGTGCTGCTCCTGACCACACTGAGCGTGAGTGCTGCTCCTGACTACACTGAGTGTGAGTGCTGCTCCTGACCACACTGAGCGTGAGTGCTGCTCCTGACCACACTGAGTGTGAGTGCTGCTCCTGACCACACTAAGGGTGAGTGCTGCTCCTGACCACACTGAGCGTGAGTGCTGCTCCTGACCACACTAAGGGTGAGTGCTGCTCCTGACCACACTGAGTGTGAGTGCTGCTCCTGACCACACTAAGGGTGAGTGCTGCTCCTGTCCACACTGAGCGTGAGTGCTGCTCCTTACCACACTAAGGGTGAGTGCTGCTCCTGACCACACTGACCGTGAGTGCTGCTCCTGACCACACTGAGTGTGAGTGCTGCTCCTGACCACACTGACCATGAGTGCTGCTCCTGACCACACTAAGGATGAGTGCTGCTCCTGACCACACTGACCGTGAGTGCTGCTCCTGACCACACTGAGCGTGAGTGCTGCTCCTGACCACATTGAGCGTGAGTGCTGCTCCTGACCACACTGACCGTGAGTGCTGCACCTGACCACACTGAGCGTGAGTGCTGCTCATGACCACACTGACCGTGAGTGCTGCACCTGACCACACTGACCGTGAGTGCTGCTCCTGACCACACTGACCGTGAGTGCTGCTCCTGACCACACTGACCGTGAGTGCTGCTCCTGACCACACTAACCGTGAGTGCTGCTCCTGACCACACTAAGGGTGAGTGCTGCACCTGAACACACTGAGTGTGAGTGCTGCTCCTGACCACACTGACCGTGAGTGCTGCTCCTGACCACAGTAAGGGTGAGTGCTGCTCCTGACCACACTGAGTGTGAGTGCTGCTCCTGACCACACTGAGTGTGAGTGCTGCTCCTGACCACACTGACCGTGAGTGCTGCTCCTGACCGTGAGTGCTGCTCCTGACCACACTGACCGTGAGTGCTGCTCCTGACCACACTGAGTGTGAGTGCTGCTCCTGACCACACTGACCGTGAGTGCTGCTCCTGACCACACTGACCGTGAGTGCTGCTCCTGACCACACTGAGTGTGAGTGCTGCTCCTGACCACACTGAGCGTGAGTGCTGCTCCTGACCACACTGAGCGTGAGTGCTGCTCCTGACCACACTGACCGTGAGTGCTGCTCCTGACCACACTGAGCGTGAGTGCTGCACCTGACCACACTGAGCGTGAGTGCTGCTCCTGACCACACTGACCATGAGTGCTGCTCCTGACCACACTGAGCTTGAGTGCTGCTCCTGACCACACTGAGCGTGAGTGCTGCTCCTGACCACACTGACCTTGACTGCTGCTCCTGACCACACTGAGCGTGAGTGCTGCTCCTGACCACTCTGACCTTGAGTGCTGCTCCTGACCACACTGACCGTGAGTGCTGCTCCTGACCACACTGAGTGTGAGTGCTGCTCCTGACCACACTGAGCGTGAGTGCTGCTCCTGACCACACTGAGCGTGAGTGCTGCTCCTGACCACACTGACCGTGAGTGCTGCTCCTGACCACACTGAGTGTGAGTGCTGCTCCTGACCACACTGACCGTGAGTGCTGCTCCTGACCACACTGAGCGTGAGTGCTGCACCTGACCACACTGACCGTGAGTGCTGCACCTGACCACACTGAGCGTGAGTGCTGCACCTGACCACACTGAGCGTGAGTGCTGCTCCTGACCACACTGAGCGTGAGTGCTGCACCTGACCACACTGACCATGAGTGCTGCTCCTGACCACACTGAGCGTGAGTGCTGCTCCTGACCACACTGAACGTGAGTGCTGCTCCTGACCACACTGAGTGTGAGTGCTGCTCCTGACCACACTGACCGTGAGTGCTGCTCCTGACCACACTAAGCGTGAGTGCTGCTCCTGACCACACTGACCATGAGTGCTGCTCCTGACCACACTAAGGGTGAGTGCTGCTCCTGACCACACTGACCGTGAGTGCTGCTCCTGACCACACTAAGCGTGAGTGCTGCTCCTGACCACACTGACCATGAGTGCTGCTCCTGACCACACTAACCGTGAGTGATGCTCCTGACCACACTGACCATGAGTGCTGCTCCTGACCACACTGAGTGTGAGTGCTGCTCCTGACCACACTGACCGTGAGTGCTGCTCCTGACCACACTGAGCGTGAGTGCTGCTCCTGACCACACTGAGCGTGAGTGCTGCTCCTGACCACACTGACCGTGAGTGCTGCTCCTGACCACACTGAGCGTGAGTGCTGCTCCTGACCACACTGACCGTGAGTGCTGCTCCTGACCACACTGAGCGTGAGTGCTGCTCCTGACCACACTGACCGTGAGTGCTGCTCCTGACCACACTGACCGTGAGTGCTGCTCCTGACCACACTGAGTGTGAGTGCTGCACCTGACCACACTGACCGTGAGTGCTGCTCCTGACCACACTGAGCGTGAGTGCTGCTCCTGACCACACTGAGGGTGAGTGCTGCACCTGACCACACTGAGCGTGAGTGCTGCTCCTGACCACACTGAGCGTGAGTGCTGCTCCTGACCACACTGAGCGTGAGTGCTGCTCCTGACCACACTGAGCGTGAGTGCTGCTCCTGACCACACTAACCGTGAGTGCTGCTCCTGACCACACTAAGGGTGAGTGCTGCACCTGAACACACTGAGTGTGAGTGCTGCTCCTGACCACACTGACCGTGAGTGCTGCTCCTGACCACAGTAAGGGTGAGTGCTGCTCCTGACCACACTGAGTGTGAGTGCTGCTCCTGACCACACTGAGTGTGAGTGCTGCTCCTGACCACACTGACCGTGAGTGCTGCTCCTGACCGTGAGTGCTGCTCCTGACCACACTGACCGTGAGTGCTGCTCCTGACCACACTGAGTGTGAGTGCTGCTCCTGACCACACTGACCGTGAGTGCTGCTCCTGACCACACTGACCGTGAGTGCTGCTCCTGACCACACTGAGTGTGAGTGCTGCTCCTGACCACACTGAGCGTGAGTGCTGCTCCTGACCACACTGAGCGTGAGTGCTGCTCCTGACCACACTGACCGTGAGTGCTGCTCCTGACCACACTGAGCGTGAGTGCTGCACCTGACCACACTGAGCGTGAGTGCTGCTCCTGACCACACTGACCATGAGTGCTGCTCCTGACCACACTGAGCGTGAGTGTTGCTCCTGACCACACTGAGCGTGAGTGCTGCTCCTGACCACACTGACCTTGACTGCTGCTCCTGACCACACTGAGCGTGAGTGCTGCTCCTGACCACTCTGACCTTGAGTGCTGCTCCTGACCACACTGACCGTGAGTGCTGCTCCTGACCACACTGAGTGTGAGTGCTGCTCCTGACCACACTGAGCGTGAGTGCTGCTCCTGACCACACTGAGCGTGAGTGCTGCTCCTGACCACACTGACCGTGAGTGCTGCTCCTGACCACACTGAGTGTGAGTGCTGCTCCTGACCACACTGACCGTGAGTGCTGCTCCTGACCACACTGAGCGTGAGTGCTGCACCTGACCACACTGACCGTGAGTGCTGCACCTGACCACACTGAGCGTGAGTGCTGCACCTGACCACACTGAGCGTGAGTGCTGCTCCTGACCACACTGAGCGTGAGTGCTGCACCTGACCACACTGACCATGAGTGCTGCTCCTGACCACACTGAGCGTGAGTGCTGCTCCTGACCACACTGAACGTGAGTGCTGCTCCTGACCACACTGAGTGTGAGTGCTGCTCCTGACCACACTGACCGTGAGTGCTGCTCCTGACCACACTAAGCGTGAGTGCTGCTCCTGACCACACTGACCATGAGTGCTGCTCCTGACCACACTAAGGGTGAGTGCTGCTCCTGACCACACTGACCGTGAGTGCTGCTCCTGACCACACTAAGCGTGAGTGCTGCTCCTGACCACACTGACCATGAGTGCTGCTCCTGACCACACTAACCGTGAGTGATGCTCCTGACCACACTGACCATGAGTGCTGCTCCTGACCACACTGAGTGTGAGTGCTGCTCCTGACCACACTGACCGTGAGTGCTGCTCCTGACCACACTGAGCGTGAGTGCTGCTCCTGACCACACTGAGCGTGAGTGCTGCTCCTGACCACACTGACCGTGAGTGCTGCTCCTGACCACACTGAGCGTGAGTGCTGCTCCTGACCACACTGAGCGTGAGTGCTGCTCCTGACCACACTGAGCGTGAGTGCTGCTCCTGACCACACTGACCGTGAGTGCTGCACCTGACCACACTGAGCGTGAGTGCTGCTCCTGACCACACTGACCATGAGTGCTGCTCCTGACCACACTGAGCGTGAGTGCTGCTCCTGACCACACTGAGCGTGAGTGCTGCTCCTGACCACACTGACCTTGACTGCTGCTCCTGACCACACTGAGCGTGAGTGCTGCTCCTGACCACTCTGACCTTGAGTGCTGCTCCTGACCACACTGACCGTGAGTGCTGCTCCTGACCACACTGAGTGTGAGTGCTGCTCCTGACCACACTGAGCGTGAGTGCTGCTCCTGACCACACTGAGCGTGAGTGCTGCTCCTGACCACACTGACCGTGAGTGCTGCTCCTGACCACACTGAGTGTGAGTGCTGCTCCTGACCACACTGACCGTGAGTGCTGCTCCTGACCACACTGAGCGTGAGTGCTGCACCTGACCACACTGACCGTGAGTGCTGCACCTGACCACACTGAGCGTGAGTGCTGCACCTGACCACACTGAGCGTGAGTGCTGCTCCTGACCACACTGAGCGTGAGTGCTGCACCTGACCACACTGACCATGAGTGCTGCTCCTGACCACACTGAGCGTGAGTGCTGCTCCTGACCACACTGAACGTGAGTGCTGCTCCTGACCACACTGAGTGTGAGTGCTGCTCCTGACCACACTGACCGTGAGTGCTGCTCCTGACCACACTAAGCGTGAGTGCTGCTCCTGACCACACTGACCATGAGTGCTGCTCCTGACCACACTAAGGGTGAGTGCTGCTCCTGACCACACTGACCGTGAGTGCTGCTCCTGACCACACTAAGCGTGAGTGCTGCTCCTGACCACACTGACCATGAGTGCTGCTCCTGACCACACTAACCGTGAGTGATGCTCCTGACCACACTGACCATGAGTGCTGCTCCTGACCACACTGAGTGTGAGTGCTGCTCCTGACCACACTGACCGTGAGTGCTGCTCCTGACCACACTGAGCGTGAGTGCTGCTCCTGACCACACTGAGCGTGAGTGCTGCTCCTGACCACACTGACCGTGAGTGCTGCTCCTGACCACACTGAGCGTGAGTGCTGCTCCTGACCACACTGAGCGTGAGTGCTGCTCCTGACCACACTGAGCGTGAGTGCTGCTCCTGACCACACTGACCGTGAGTGCTGCTCCTGACCACACTGACCGTGAGTGCTGCTCCTGACCACACTGAGTGTGAGTGCTGCACCTGACCACACTGACCGTGAGTGCTGCTCCTGACCACACTGACCGTGAGTGCTGCACCTGACCACACTGAGCGTGAGTGCTGCTCCTGACCACACTGAGGGTGAGTGCTGCACCTGACCACACTGAGCGTGAGTGCTGCTCCTGACCACACTGAGCGTGAGTGCTGCTCCTGACCACACTGAGCGTGAGTGCTGCTCCTGACCACACTGAGCGTGAGTGCTGCTCCTGACCACACTGAGCGTGAGTGCTGCTCCTGACCACACTGAGCGTGAGTGCTGCTCCTGCCCACACTGAGCGTGAGTGCTGCTCCTGACCACACTGAGCGTGAGTGCTGCTCCTGACCACACTGAGCGTGAGTGCTGCTCCTGACCACACTGAGTGTGAGTGCTGCTCCTGACCACACTAAGGATGAGTGCAGCTCCTGACCACACTGACCATGAGTGCTGCTCCTGACCGTGAGTGCTGCTCCTGACCACACTGAGCGTGAGTGCTGCTCCTGACCACACTGAGCGTGAGTGCTGCTCCTGACCACACTGAGCGTGAGTGCTGCTCCTTACCACACTGAGTGTGAGTGCTGCTCCTGACCACACTGACCGTGAGTGCTGCTCCTGACCACACTAAGCGTGAGTGCTGCTCCTGACCACACTGACCATGAGTGCTGCTCCTGACCACACTAAGGGTGAGTGCTGCTCCTGACCACACTGACCGTGAGTGCTGCTCCTGACCACACTAAGCGTGAGTGCTGCTCCTGACCACACTGACAATGAGTGCTGCTCCTGACCACACTAACCGTGAGTGATGCTCCTGACCACACTGACCATGAGTGCTGCTCCTGACCACACTGAGTGTGAGTGCTGCTCCTGACCACACTGACCGTGAGTGCTGCTCCTGACCACACTGAGCGTGAGTGCTGCTCCTGACCACACTGAGCGTGAGTGCTGCTCCTGACCACACTGACCGTGAGTGCTGCTCCTGACCACACTGACCGTGAGTGCTGCTCCTGACCACACTGACCGTGAGTGCTGCTCCTGACCACACTGAGCGTGAGTGCTGCTCCTGACCACACTGACCGTGAGTGCTGCTCCTGACCACACTGACCGTGAGTGCTGCTCCTGACCACACTGAGCGTGAGTGCTGCTCCTGACCACACTGAGGGTGAGTGCTGCACCTGACCACACTGAGCGTGAGTGCTGCTCCTGACCACACTGAGCGTGAGTGCTGCTCCTGACCACACTGAGCGTGAGTGCTGCTCCTGACCACACTGAGCGTGAGTGCTGCTCCTGACCACACTGAGCGTGAGTGCTGCTCCTGACCACACTGAGCGTGAGTGCTGCTCCTGACCACACTGAGCGTGAGTGCTGCTCCTGACCACACTGAGCGTGAGTGCTGCTCCTGACCACACTGAGCGTGAGTGCTGCTCCTGACCACACTAAGGATGAGTGCTGCTCCTGACCACACTGACCATGAGTGCTGCTCCTGACCGTGAGTGCTGCTCCTGACCACACTGAGCGTGAGTGCTGCTCCTGACCACACTGACCGTGAGTGCTGCTCCTGACCACACTGAGCGTGAGTGCTGCTCCTGACCGCACTGAGCGTGAGTGCTGCTCCTGACCACACTAAGGATGAGTGCTGCTCCTGACCACACTGACCATGAGTGCTGCTCCTGACCGTGAGTGCTGCTCCTGACCACACTAAGCGTGAGTGCTGCTCCTGACCGTGAGTGCTGCTCCTGACCACACTAAGGGTGAGTGCTGCACCTGACCACACTGACCGTGAGTGCTGCTCCTGACCACACTAACCGTGAGTGCTGCTCCTGACCACACTGAGCGTGAGTGCTGCTCCTGACCACACTGACCGTGAGTCGTGCTCCTGACCACACTGAGCGTGATTGCTGCTCCTGACCACACTGACCATGAGTGCTGCTCCTGACCACACTGAGCGTGAGTGCTGCTCCTGACCACACTGAGCGTGAGTGCTGCTCCTGACCACACTGAACGTGAGTGCTGCTCCTGACCACACTGACCGTGAGTGCTGCTCCTGACCACACTGAGCGTGAGTGCTGCTCCTGACCACACTGAGCGTGAGTGCTGCTCCTGACTACACTGAGTGTGAGTGCTGCTCCTGACCACACTGAGCGTGAGTGCTGCTCCTGACCACACTGAGTGTGAGTGCTGCTCCTGACCACACTAAGGGTGAGTGCTGCTCCTGACCACACTGAGCGTGAGTGCTGCTCCTGACCACACTAAGGGTGAGTGCTGCTCCTGACCACACTGAGTGTGAGTGCTGCTCCTGACCACACTAAGGGTGAGTGCTGCTCCTGTCCACACTGAGCGTGAGTGCTGCTCCTGACCACACTAAGGGTGAGTGCTGCTCCTGACCACACTGACCGTGAGTGCTGCTCCTGACCACACTGAGTGTGAGTGCTGCTCCTGACCACACTGACCATGAGTGCTGCTCCTGACCACACGAAGGATGAGTGCTGCTCCTGACCACACTGACCGTGAGTGCTGCTCCTGACCACACTGAGCGTGAGTGCTGCTCCTGACCACATTGAGCGTGAGTGCTGCTCCTGACCACACTGACCGTGAGTGCTGCACCTGACCACACTGAGCGTGAGTGCTGCACCTGACCACACTGACCGTGAGTGCTGCTCCTGACCACACTGAGCGTGAGTGCTGCTCCTGACCACACTGACCGTGAGTGCTGCTCCTGACCACACTGAGCGTGAGTACTGCTCCTGACCACACTGACCGTGAGTGCTGCTCCTGACCACACTGACCGTGAGTGCTGCTCCTGACCACACTGAGTGTGAGTGCTGCACCTGACCACACTGACCGTGAGTGCTGCTCCTGACCACACTGAGCGTGAGTGCTGCTCCTGACCACACTGAGGGTGAGTGCTGCACCTGACCACACTGAGCGTGAGTGCTGCTCCTGACCACACTGAGCGTGAGTGCTGCTCCTGACCACACTGAGCGTGAGTGCTGCTCCTGACCACACTGAGCGTGAGTGCTGCTCCTGACCACACTAACCGTGAGTGCTGCTCCTGACCACACTAAGGGTGAGTGCTGCACCTGAACACACTGAGTGTGAGTGCTGCTCCTGACCACACTGACCGTGAGTGCTGCTCCTGACCACAGTAAGGGTGAGTGCTGCTCCTGACCACACTGAGTGTGAGTGCTGCTCCTGACCACACTGAGTGTGAGTGCTGCTCCTGACCACACTGACCGTGAGTGCTGCTCCTGACCGTGAGTGCTGCTCCTGACCACACTGACCGTGAGTGCTGCTCCTGACCACACTGAGTGTGAGTGCTGCTCCTGACCACACTGACCGTGAGTGCTGCTCCTGACCACACTGACCGTGAGTGCTGCTCCTGACCACACTGAGTGTGAGTGCTGCTCCTGACCACACTGAGCGTGAGTGCTGCTCCTGACCACACTGAGCGTGAGTGCTGCTCCTGACCACACTGACCGTGAGTGCTGCTCCTGACCACACTGAGCGTGAGTGCTGCACCTGACCACACTGAGCGTGAGTGCTGCTCCTGACCACACTGACCATGAGTGCTGCTCCTGACCACACTGAGCGTGAGTGCTGCTCCTGACCACACTGAGCGTGAGTGCTGCTCCTGACCACACTGACCTTGACTGCTGCTCCTGACCACACTGAGCGTGAGTGCTGCTCCTGACCACTCTGACCTTGAGTGCTGCTCCTGACCACACTGACCGTGAGTGCTGCTCCTGACCACACTGAGTGTGAGTGCTGCTCCTGACCACACTGAGCGTGAGTGCTGCTCCTGACCACACTGAGCGTGAGTGCTGCTCCTGACCACACTGACCGTGAGTGCTGCTCCTGACCACACTGAGTGTGAGTGCTGCTCCTGACCACACTGACCGTGAGTGCTGCTCCTGACCACACTGAGCGTGAGTGCTGCACCTGACCACACTGACCGTGAGTGCTGCACCTGACCACACTGAGCGTGAGTGCTGCACCTGACCACACTGAGCGTGAGTGCTGCTCCTGACCACACTGAGCGTGAGTGCTGCACCTGACCACACTGACCATGAGTGCTGCTCCTGACCACACTGAGCGTGAGTGCTGCTCCTGACCACACTGAACGTGAGTGCTGCTCCTGACCACACTGAGTGTGAGTGCTGCTCCTGACCACACTGACCGTGAGTGCTGCTCCTGACCACACTAAGCGTGAGTGCTGCTCCTGACCACACTGACCATGAGTGCTGCTCCTGACCACACTAAGGGTGAGTGCTGCTCCTGACCACACTGACCGTGAGTGCTGCTCCTGACCACACTAAGCGTGAGTGCTGCTCCTGACCACACTGACCATGAGTGCTGCTCCTGACCACACTAACCGTGAGTGATGCTCCTGACCACACTGACCATGAGTGCTGCTCCTGACCACACTGAGTGTGAGTGCTGCTCCTGACCACACTGACCGTGAGTGCTGCTCCTGACCACACTGAGCGTGAGTGCTGCTCCTGACCACACTGAGCGTGAGTGCTGCTCCTGACCACACTGACCGTGAGTGCTGCTCCTGACCACACTGAGCGTGAGTGCTGCTCCTGACCACACTGAGCGTGAGTGCTGCTCCTGACCACACTGAGCGTGAGTGCTGCTCCTGACCACACTGACCGTGAGTGCTGCTCCTGACCACACTGAGTGTGAGTGCTGCACCTGACCACACTGACCGTGAGTGCTGCTCCTGACCACACTGAGCGTGAGTGCTGCTCCTGACCACACTGAGGGTGAGTGCTGCACCTGACCACACTGAGCGTGAGTGCTGCTCCTGACCACACTGAGCGTGAGTGCTGCTCCTGACCACACTGAGCGTGAGTGCTGCTCCTGACCACACTGAGCGTGAGTGCTGCTCCTGACCACACTGAGCGTGAGTGCTGCTCCTGACCACACTGAGCGTGAGTGCTGCTCCTGCCCACACTGAGCGTGAGTGCTGCTCCTGACCACACTGAGCGTGAGTGCTGCTCCTGACCACACTGAGCGTGAGTGCTGCTCCTGACCACACTGAGTGTGAGTGCTGCTCCTGACCACACTAAGGATGAGTGCTGCTCCTGACCACACTGACCATGAGTGCTGCTCCTGACCGTGAGTGCTGCTCCTGACCACACTGAGCGTGAGTGCTGCTCCTGACCACACTGAGCGTGAGTGCTGCTCCTGACCACACTGAGCGTGAGTGCTGCTCCTTACCACACTGAGTGTGAGTGCTGCTCCTGACCACACTGACCGTGAGTGCTGCTCCTGACCACACTAAGCGTGAGTGCTGCTCCTGACCACACTGACCATGAGTGCTGCTCCTGACCACACTAAGGGTGAGTGCTGCTCCTGACCACACTGACCGTGAGTGCTGCTCCTGACCACACTAAGCGTGAGTGCTGCTCCTGACCACACTGACCATGAGTGCTGCTCCTGACCACACTAACCGTGAGTGATGCTCCTGACCACACTGACCATGAGTGCTGCTCCTGACCACACTGAGTGTGAGTGCTGCTCCTGACCACACTGACCGTGAGTGCTGCTCCTGACCACACTGAGCGTGAGTGCTGCTCCTGACCACACTGAGCGTGAGTGCTGCTCCTGACCACACTGACCGTGAGTGCTGCTCCTGACCACACTGAGCGTGAGTGCTGCTCCTGACCACACTGACCGTGAGTGCTGCTCCTGACCACACTGAGCGTGAGTGCTGCTCCTGACCACACTGACCGTGAGTGCTGCTCCTGACCACACTGACCGTGAGTGCTGCTCCTGACCACACTGAGCGTGAGTGCTGCTCCTGACCACACTGAGGGTGAGTGCTGCACCTGACCACACTGAGCGTGAGTGCTGCTCCTGACCACACTGAGCGTGAGTGCTGCTCCTGACCACACTGAGCGTGAGTGCTGCTCCTGACCACACTGAGCGTGAGTGCTGCTCCTGACCACACTGAGCGTGAGTGCTGCTCCTGACCACACTGAGCGTGAGTGCTGCTCCTGACCACACTGAGCGTGAGTGCTGCTCCTGACCACACTGAGCGTGAGTGCTGCTCCTGACCACACTGAGTGTGAGTGCTGCTCCTGACCACACTAAGGATGAGTGCTGCTCCTGACCACACTGACCATGAGTGCTGCTCCTGACCGTGAGTGCTGCTCCTGACCACACTGAGCGTGAGTGCTGCTCCTGACCACACTGACCGTGAGTGCTGCTCCTGACCACACTGAGCGTGAGTGCTGCTCCTGACCGCACTGAGTGTGAGTGCTGCTCCTGACCACACTAAGGATGAGTGCTGCTCCTGACCACACTGACCATGAGTGCTGCTCCTGACCGTGAGTGCTGCTCCTGACCACACTAAGCGTGAGTGCTGCTCCTGACCGTGAGTGCTGCTCCTGACCACACTAAGGGTGAGTGCTGCACCTGACCACACTGACCGTGAGTGCTGCTCCTGACCACACTAACCGTGAGTGCTGCTCCTGACCACACTGAGCGTGAGTGCTGCTCCTGACCACACTGACCGTGAGTCGTGCTCCTGACCACACTGAGCGTGATTGCTGCTCCTGACCACACTGACCATGAGTGCTGCTCCTGACCACACTGAGCGTGAGTGCTGCTCCTGACCACACTGAGCGTGAGTGCTGCTCCTGACCACACTGAACGTGAGTGCTGCTCCTGACCACACTGACCGTGAGTGCTGCTCCTGACCACACTGAGCGTGAGTGCTGCTCCTGACCACACTGAGCGTGAGTGCTGCTCCTGACTACACTGAGTGTGAGTGCTGCTCCTGACCACACTGAGCGTGAGTGCTGCTCCTGACCACACTGAGTGTGAGTGCTGCTCCTGACCACACTAAGGGTGAGTGCTGCTCCTGACCACACTGAGCGTGAGTGCTGCTCCTGACCACACTAAGGGTGAGTGCTGCTCCTGACCACACTGAGTGTGAGTGCTGCTCCTGACCACACTAAGGGTGAGTGCTGCTCCTGTCCACACTGAGCGTGAGTGCTGCTCCTGACCACACTAAGGGTGAGTGCTGCTCCTGACCACACTGACCGTGAGTGCTGCTCCTGACCACACTGAGTGTGAGTGCTGCTCCTGACCACACTGACCATGAGTGCTGCTCCTGACCACACGAAGGATGAGTGCTGCTCCTGACCACACTGACCGTGAGTGCTGCTCCTGACCACACTGAGCGTGAGTGCTGCTCCTGACCACATTGAGCGTGAGTGCTGCTCCTGACCACACTGACCGTGAGTGCTGCACCTGACCACACTGAGCGTGAGTGCTGCACCTGACCACACTGACCGTGAGTGCTGCTCCTGACCACACTGACCGTGAGTGCTGCTCCTGACCACACTGACCGTGAGTGCTGCTCCTGACCACACTGAGTGTGAGTGCTGCTCCTGACCACACTGACCATGAGTGCTGCTCCTGACCACACTGAGCGTGAGTGCTGCTCCTGACCACACTGAGCGTGAGTGCTGCTCCTGACCACACTGAGTGTGAGTGCTGCTCCTGACCACACTGAGCGTGAGTGCTGCTCCTGACCACACTGAGCGTGAGTGCTGCTCCTGACCACACTAAGAGTGAGTGCTGCACCTGACCACACTGAGTGTGAGTGCTGCTCCTGACCACACTGACCGTGAGTGCTGCTCCTGACCACCCTGACCGTGAGTGCTGCTCCTGACCACACTGAGCGTGAGTGCTGCACCTGACCACACTGACCGTGAGTGCTGCACCTGACCACACTGAGCGTGAGTGCTGCACCTGACCACACTGAACGTGAGTGCTGCTCCTGACCACACTGAGTGTGAGTGCTGCTCCTGACCACACTGACCGTGAGTGCTGCTCCTGACCACACTAAGCGTGAGTGCTGCTCCTGACCACACTGAGCGTGAGTGCTGCACCTGACCACACTGAGCGTGAGTGCTGCTCCTGACCACACTGACCATGAGTGCTGCTCCTGACCACACTGAGCGTGAGTGCTGCTCCTGACCACACCGAGCGTGAGTGCTGCTCCTGACCACACTGACCTTGACTGCTGCTCCTGACCACACTGAGCGTGAGTGCTGCTCCTGACCACTCTGACCTTGAGTGCTGCTCCTGACCACACTGACCGTGAGTGCTGCTCCTGACCACACTGAGTGTGAGTGCTGCTCCTGACCACACTGAGCGTGAGTGCTGCTCCTGACCACACTGAGCGTGAGTGCTGCTCCTGACCACACTGACCGTGAGTGCTGCTCCTGACCACACTGAGTGTGAGTGCTGCTCCTGACCACACTGACCGTGAGTGCTGCTCCTGACCACACTGAGCGTGAGTGCTGCACCTGACCACACTGACCGTGAGTGCTGCACCTGACCACACTGAGCGTGAGTGCTGCACCTGACCACACTGAGCGTGAGTGCTGCTCCTGACCACACTGAGCGTGAGTGCTGCACCTGACCACACTGACCATGAGTGCTGCTCCTGACCACACTGAGCGTGAGTGCTGCTCCTGACCACACTGAACGTGAGTGCTGCTCCTGACCACACTGAGTGTGAGTGCTGCTCCTGACCACACTGGCCGTGAGTGCTGCTCCTGACCACACTAAGCGTGAGTGCTGCTCCTGACCACACTGACCATGAGTGCTGCTCCTGACCACACTAAGGGTGAGTGCTGCTCCTGACCACACTGACCGTGAGTGATGCTCCTGACCACACTAAGCGTGAGTGCTGCTCCTGACCACACTGACCATGAGTGCTGCTCCTGACCACACTAACCGTGAGTGATGCTCCTGACCACACTGACCATGAGTGCTGCTCCTGACCACACTGAGTGTGAGTGCTGCTCCTGACCACACTGACCGTGAGTGCTGCTCCTGACCACACTGAGCGTGAGTGCTGCTCCTGACCACACTGAGCGTGAGTGCTGCTCCTGACCACACTGACCGTGAGTGCTGCTCCTGACCACACTGAGCGTGAGTGCTGCTCCTGACCACACTGACCGTGAGTGCTGCTCCTGACCACACTGAGCGTGAGTGCTGCTCCTGACCACACTGACCGTGAGTGCTGCTCCTGACCACACTGACCGTGAGTGCTGCTCCTGACCACACTGAGTGTGAGTGCTGCACCTGACCACACTGACCGTGAGTGCTGCTCCTGACCACACTGAGCGTGAGTGCTGCTCCTGACCACACTGAGGGTGAGTGCTGCACCTGACCACACTGAGCGTGAGTGCTGCTCCTGACCACACTGAGCGTGAGTGCTGCTCCTGACCACACTGAGCGTGAGTGCTGCTCCTGACCACACTGAGCGTGAGTGCTGCTCCTGACCACACTGAGCGTGAGTGCTGCTCCTGACCACACTGAGCGTGAGTGCTGCTCCTGACCACACTGAGCGTGAGTGCTGCTCCTGACCACACTGAGCGTGAGTGCTGCTCCTGACCACACTGAGCGTGAGTGCTGCTCCTGACCACACTGAGTGTGAGTGCTGCTCCTGACCACACTAAGGATGAGTGCTGCTCCTGACCACACTGACCATGAGTGCTGCTCCTGACCGTGAGTGCTGCTCCTGACCACACTGAGCGTGAGTGCTGCTCCTGACCACACTGACCGTGAGTGCTGCTCCTGACCACACTGAGCGTGAGTGCTGCTCCTGACCGCACTGAGCGTGAGTGCTGCTCCTGACCACACTAAGGATGAGTGCTGCTCCTGACCACACTGACCATGAGTGCTGCTCCTGACCGTGAGTGCTGCTCCTGACCACACTAAGCGTGAGTGCTGCTCCTGACCGTGAGTGCTGCTCCTGACCACACTAAGGGTGAGTGCTGCACCTGACCACACTGACCGTGAGTGCTGCTCCTGACCACACTAACCGTGAGTGCTGCTCCTGACCACACTGAGCGTGAGTGCTGCTCCTGACCACACTGACCATGAGTGCTGCTCCTGACCACACTAACCGTGAGTGATGCTCCTGACCACACTGACCATGAGTGCTGCTCCTGACCACACTGAGTGTGAGTGCTGCTCCTGACCACACTGACCGTGAGTGCTGCTCCTGACCACACTGAGCGTGAGTGCTGCTCCTGACCACACTGAGCGTGAGTGCTGCTCCTGACCACACTGACCGTGAGTGCTGCTCCTGACCACACTGAGCGTGAGTGCTGCTCCTGACCACACTGACCGTGAGTGCTGCTCCTGACCACACTGAGCGTGAGTGCTGCTCCTGACCACACTGAGCGTGAGTGCTGCACCTGACCACACTGACCATGAGTGCTGCTCCTGACCACACTGAGCGTGAGTGCTGCTCCTGACCACACTGAACGTGAGTGCTGCTCCTGACCACACTGAGTGTGAGTGCTGCTCCTGACCACACTGGCCGTGAGTGCTGCTCCTGACCACACTAGGCGTGAGTGCTGCTCCTGACCACACTGACCATGAGTGCTGCTCCTGACCACACTAAGGGTGAGTGCTGCTCCTGACCACACTGACCGTGAGTGATGCTCCTGACCACACTAAGCGTGAGTGCTGCTCCTGACCACACTGACCATGAGTGCTGCTCCTGACCACACTAACCGTGAGTGATGCTCCTGACCACACTGACCATGAGTGCTGCTCCTGACCACACTGAGTGTGAGTGCTGCTCCTGACCACACTGACCGTGAGTGCTGCTCCTGACCACACTGAGCGTGAGTGCTGCTCCTGACCACACTGAGCGTGAGTGCTGCTCCTGACCACACTGACCGTGAGTGCTGCTCCTGACCACACTGAGCGTGAGTGCTGCTCCTGACCACACTGACCGTGAGTGCTGCTCCTGACCACACTGAGCGTGAGTGCTGCTCCTGACCACACTGACCGTGAGTGCTGCTCCTGACCACACTGACTGTGAGTGCTGCTCCTGACCACACTGAGTGTGAGTGCTGCACCTGACCACACTGACCGTGAGTGCTGCTCCTGACCACACTGAGCGTGAGTGCTGCTCCTGACCACACTGAGGGTGAGTGCTGCACCTGACCACACTGAGCGTGAGTGCTGCTCCTGACCACACTGAGCGTGAGTGCTGCTCCTGACCACACTGAGCGTGAGTGCTGCTCCTGACCACACTGAGCGTGAGTGCTGCTCCTGACCACACTGAGCGTGAGTGCTGCTCCTGACCACACTGAGCGTGAGTGCTGCTCCTGACCACACTGAGCGTGAGTGCTGCTCCTGACCACACTGAGCGTGAGTGCTGCTCCTGACCACACTGAGCGTGAGTGCTGCTCCTGACCACACTGAGTGTGAGTGCTGCTCCTGACCACACTAAGGATGAGTGCTGCTCCTGACCACACTGACCATGAGTGCTGCTCCTGACCGTGAGTGCTGCTCCTGACCACACTGAGCGTGAGTGCTGCTCCTGACCACACTGACCGTGAGTGCTGCTCCTGACCACACTGAGCGTGAGTGCTGCTCCTGACCACACTGAGTGTGAGTGCTGCTCCTGACCACACTAAGGATGAGTGCTGCTCCTGACCACACTGACCATGAGTGCTGCTCCTGACCGTGAGTGCTGCTCCTGACCACACTAAGCGTGAGTGCTGCTCCTGACCGTGAGTGCTGCTCCTGACCACACTAAGGGTGAGTGCTGCACCTGACCACACTGACCGTGAGTGCTGCTCCTGACCACACTAACCGTGAGTGCTGCTCCTGACCACACTGAGCGTGAGTGCTGCTCCTGACCACACTGACCGTGAGTCGTGCTCCTGACCACACTGAGCGTGATTGCTGCTCCTGACCACACTGACCATGAGTGCTGCTCCTGACCACACTGAGCGTGAGTGCTGCTCCTGACCACACTGAGCGTGAGTGCTGCTCCTGACCACACTGACCGTGAGTGCTGCTCCTGACCACACTGACCGTGAGTGCTGCTCCTGACCACACTGAGCGTGAGTGCTGCTCCTGACCACACTGAGCGTGAGTGCTGCTCCTGACTACACTGAGTGTGAGTGCTGCTCCTGACCACACTGAGCGTGAGTGCTGCTCCTGACCACACTGAGTGTGAGTGCTGCTCCTGACCACACTAAGGGTGAGTGCTGCTCCTGACCACACTGAGCGTGAGTGCTGCTCCTGACCACACTAAGGGTGAGTGCTGCTCCTGACCACACTGAGTGTGAGTGCTGCTCCTGACCACACTAAGGGTGAGTGCTGCTCCTGTCCACACTGAGCGTGAGTGCTGCTCCTTACCACACTAAGGGTGAGTGCTGCTCCTGACCACACTGACCGTGAGTGCTGCTCCTGACCACACTGAGTGTGAGTGCTGCCCCTGACCACACTGACCATGAGTGCTGCTCCTGACCACACTAAGGATGAGTGCTGCTCCTGACCACACTGACCGTGAGTGCTGCTCCTGACCACACTGAGCGTGAGTGCTGCTCCTGACCACATTGAGCGTGAGTGCTGCTCCTGACCACACTGACCGTGAGTGCTGCACCTGACCACACTGAGCGTGAGTGCTGCTCATGACCACACTGACCGTGAGTGCTGCACCTGACCACACTGACCGTGAGTGCTGCTCCTGACCACACTGACCGTGAGTGCTGCTCCTGACCACACTGACCGTGAGTGCTGCTCCTGACCACACTAACCGTGAGTGCTGCTCCTGACCACACTAAGGGTGAGTGCTGCACCTGAACACACTGAGTGTGAGTGCTGCTCCTGACCACACTGACCGTGAGTGCTGCTCCTGACCACAGTAAGGGTGAGTGCTGCTCCTGACCACACTGAGTGTGAGTGCTGCTCCTGACCACACTGAGTGTGAGTGCTGCTCCTGACCACACTGACCGTGAGTGCTGCTCCTGACCGTGAGTGCTGCTCCTGACCACACTGACCGTGAGTGCTGCTCCTGACCACACTGAGTGTGAGTGCTGCTCCTGACCACACTGACCGTGAGTGCTGCTCCTGACCACACTGACCGTGAGTGCTGCTCCTGTCCACACTGAGTGTGAGTGCTGCTCCTGACCACACTGAGCGTGAGTGCTGCTCCTGACCACACTGAGCGTGAGTGCTGCTCCTGACCACACTGAGCGTGAGTGCTGCTCCTGACCACACTGAGCGTGAGTGCTGCACCTGACCACACTGAGCGTGAGTGCTGCTCCTGACCACACTGACCATGAGTGCTGCTCCTGACCACACTGAGCGTGAGTGCTGCTCCTGACCACACTGAGCGTGAGTGCTGCTCCTGACCACACTGACCTTGACTGCTGCTCCTGACCACACTGAGCGTGAGTGCTGCTCCTGACCACTCTGACCTTGAGTGCTGCTCCTGACCACACTGACCGTGAGTGCTGCTCCTGACCACACTGAGTGTGAGTGCTGCTCCTGACCACACTGAGCGTGAGTGCTGCTCCTGACCACACTGAGCGTGAGTGCTGCTCCTGACCACACTGACCGTGAGTGCTGCTCCTGACCACACTGAGTGTGAGTGCTGCTCCTGACCACACTGACCGTGAGTGCTGCTCCTGACCACACTGAGCGTGAGTGCTGCACCTGACCACACTGACCGTGAGTGCTGCACCTGACCACACTGAGCGTGAGTGCTGCACCTGACCACACTGAGCGTGAGTGCTGCTCCTGACCACACTGAGCGTGAGTGCTGCACCTGACCACACTGACCATGAGTGCTGCTCCTGACCACACTGAGCGTGAGTGCTGCTCCTGACCACACTGAACGTGAGTGCTGCTCCTGACCACACTGAGTGTGAGTGCTGCTCCTGACCACACTGACCGTGAGTGCTGCTCCTGACCACACTAAGCGTGAGTGCTGCTCCTGACCACACTGACCATGAGTGCTGCTCCTGACCACACTAAGGGTGAGTGCTGCTCCTGACCACACTGACCGTGAGTGCTGCTCCTGACCACACTAAGCGTGAGTGCTGCTCCTGACCACACTGACCATGAGTGCTGCTCCTGACCACACTAACCGTGAGTGATGCTCCTGACCACACTGACCGTGAGTGCTGCTCCTGACCACACTGAGTGTGAGTGCTGCTCCTGACCACACTGACCGTGAGTGCTGCTCCTGACCACACTGAGCGTGAGTGCTGCTCCTGACCACACTGAGCGTGAGTGCTGCTCCTGACCACACTGACCGTGAGTGCTGCTCCTGACCACACTGAGCGTGAGTGCTGCTCCTGACCACACTGACCGTGAGTGCTGCTCCTGACCACACTGAGCGTGAGTGCTGCTCCTGACCACACTGACCGTGAGTGCTGCTCCTGACCACACTGACCGTGAGTGCTGCTCCTGACCACACTGAGTGTGAGTGCTGCACCTGACCACACTGACCGTGAGTGCTGCTCCTGACCACACTGAGCGTGAGTGCTGCTCCTGACCACACTGAGGGTGAGTGCTGCACCTGACCACACTGAGCGTGAGTGCTGCTCCTGACCACACTGAGCGTGAGTGCTGCTCCTGACCACACTGAGCGTGAGTGCTGCTCCTGACCACACTGAGCGTGAGTGCTGCTCCTGACCACACTAACCGTGAGTGCTGCTCCTGACCACACTAAGGGTGAGTGCTGCACCTGAACACACTGAGTGTGAGTGCTGCTCCTGACCACACTGACCGTGAGTGCTGCTCCTGACCACAGTAAGGGTGAGTGCTGCTCCTGACCACACTGAGTGTGAGTGCTGCTCCTGACCACACTGAGTGTGAGTGCTGCTCCTGACCACACTGACCGTGAGTGCTGCTCCTGACCGTGAGTGCTGCTCCTGACCACACTGACCGTGAGTGCTGCTCCTGACCACACTGAGTGTGAGTGCTGCTCCTGACCACACTGACCGTGAGTGCTGCTCCTGACCACACTGACCGTGAGTGCTGCTCCTGACCACACTGAGTGTGAGTGCTGCTCCTGACCACACTGAGCGTGAGTGCTGCTCCTGACCACACTGAGCGTGAGTGCTGCTCCTGACCACACTGACCGTGAGTGCTGCTCCTGACCACACTGAGCGTGAGTGCTGCACCTGACCACACTGAGCGTGAGTGCTGCTCCTGACCACACTGACCATGAGTGCTGCTCCTGACCACACTGAGCGTGAGTGCTGCTCCTGACCACACTGAGCGTGAGTGCTGCTCCTGACCACACTGACCTTGACTGCTGCTCCTGACCACACTGAGCGTGAGTGCTGCTCCTGACCACTCTGACCTTGAGTGCTGCTCCTGACCACACTGACCGTGAGTGCTGCTCCTGACCACACTGAGTGTGAGTGCTGCTCCTGACCACACTGAGCGTGAGTGCTGCTCCTGACCACACTGAGCGTGAGTGCTGCTCCTGACCACACTGACCGTGAGTGCTGCTCCTGACCACACTGAGTGTGAGTGCTGCTCCTGACCACACTGACCGTGAGTGCTGCTCCTGACCACACTGAGCGTGAGTGCTGCACCTGACCACACTGACCGTGAGTGCTGCACCTGACCACACTGAGCGTGAGTGCTGCACCTGACCACACTGAGCGTGAGTGCTGCTCCTGACCACACTGAGCGTGAGTGCTGCACCTGACCACACTGACCATGAGTGCTGCTCCTGACCACACTGAGCGTGAGTGCTGCTCCTGACCACACTGAACGTGAGTGCTGCTCCTGACCACACTGAGTGTGAGTGCTGCTCCTGACCACACTGACCGTGAGTGCTGCTCCTGACCACACTAAGCGTGAGTGCTGCTCCTGACCACACTGACCATGAGTGCTGCTCCTGACCACACTAAGGGTGAGTGCTGCTCCTGACCACACTGACCGTGAGTGCTGCTCCTGACCACACTAAGCGTGAGTGCTGCTCCTGACCACACTGACCATGAGTGCTGCTCCTGACCACACTAACCGTGAGTGATGCTCCTGACCACACTGACCATGAGTGCTGCTCCTGACCACACTGAGTGTGAGTGCTGCTCCTGACCACACTGACCGTGAGTGCTGCTCCTGACCACACTGAGCGTGAGTGCTGCTCCTGACCACACTGAGCGTGAGTGCTGCTCCTGACCACACTGACCGTGAGTGCTGCTCCTGACCACACTGAGCGTGAGTGCTGCTCCTGACCACACTGAGCGTGAGTGCTGCTCCTGACCACACTGAGCGTGAGTGCTGCTCCTGACCACACTGACCGTGAGTGCTGCTCCTGACCACACTGACCGTGAGTGCTGCTCCTGACCACACTGAGTGTGAGTGCTGCACCTGACCACACTGACCGTGAGTGCTGCTCCTGACCACACTGAGCGTGAGTGCTGCTCCTGACCACACTGAGGGTGAGTGCTGCACCTGACCACACTGAGCGTGAGTGCTGCTCCTGACCACACTGAGCGTGAGTGCTGCTCCTGACCACACTGAGCGTGAGTGCTGCTCCTGACCACACTGAGCGTGAGTGCTGCTCCTGACCACACTGAGCGTGAGTGCTGCTCCTGACCACACTGAGCGTGAGTGCTGCTCCTGCCCACACTGAGCGTGAGTGCTGCTCCTGACCACACTGAGCGTGAGTGCTGCTCCTGACCACACTGAGCGTGAGTGCTGCTCCTGACCACACTGAGTGTGAGTGCTGCTCCTGACCACACTAAGGATGAGTGCTGCTCCTGACCACACTGACCATGAGTGCTGCTCCTGACCGTGAGTGCTGCTCCTGACCACACTGAGCGTGAGTGCTGCTCCTGACCACACTGAGCGTGAGTGCTGCTCCTGACCACACTGAGCGTGAGTGCTGCTCCTTACCACACTGAGTGTGAGTGCTGCTCCTGACCACACTAAGGATGAGTGCTGCTCCTGACCACACTGACCATGAGTGCTGCTCCTGACCGTGAGTGCTGCTCCTGACCACACTAAGCGTGAGTGCTGCTCCTGACCGTGAGTGCTGCTCCTGACCACACTAAGGGTGAGTGCTGCACCTGACCACACTGACCGTGAGTGCTGCTCCTGACCACACTAACCGTGAGTGCTGCTCCTGACCACACTGAGCGTGAGTGCTGCTCCTGACCACACTGACCGTGAGTCGTGCTCCTGACCACACTGAGCGTGATTGCTGCTCCTGACCACACTGACCATGAGTGCTGCTCCTGACCACACTGAGCGTGAGTGCTGCTCCTGACCACACTGAGCGTGAGTGCTGCTCCTGACCACACTGACCGTGAGTGCTGCTCCTGACCACACTGACCGTGAGTGCTGCTCCTGACCACACTGAGCGTGAGTGCTGCTCCTGACCACACTGAGCGTGAGTGCTGCTCCTGACTACACTGAGTGTGAGTGCTGCTCCTGACCACACTGAGCGTGAGTGCTGCTCCTGACCACACTGAGTGTGAGTGCTGCTCCTGACCACACTAAGGGTGAGTGCTGCTCCTGACCACACTGAGCGTGAGTGCTGCTCCTGACCACACTAAGGGTGAGTGCTGCTCCTGACCACACTGAGTGTGAGTGCTGCTCCTGACCACACTAAGGGTGAGTGCTGCTCCTGTCCACACTGAGCGTGAGTGCTGCTCCTGACCACACTAAGGGTGAGTGCTGCTCCTGACCACACTGACCGTGAGTGCTGCTCCTGACCACACTGAGTGTGAGTGCTGCTCCTGACCACACTGACCATGAGTGCTGCTCCTGACCACACTAAGGATGAGTGCTGCTCCTGACCACACTGACCGTGAGTGCTGCTCCTGACCACACTGAGCGTGAGTGCTGCTCCTGACCACATTGAGCGTGAGTGCTGCTCCTGACCACACTGACCGTGAGTGCTGCACCTGACCACACTGAGCGTGAGTGCTGCTCATGACCACACTGACCGTGAGTGCTGCACCTGACCACACTGACCGTGAGTGCTGCTCCTGACCACACTGACCGTGAGTGCTGCTCCTGACCACACTGAGTGTGAGTGCTGCTCCTGACCACACTGAGCGTGAGTGCTGCTCCTGACCACACTGAGCGTGAGTGCTGCTCCTGACCACACTGAGCGTGAGTGCTGCTCCTGACCACACTGACCGTGAGTGCTGCTCCTGACCACACTGAGTCTGAGTGCTGCTCCTGACCACACTGAGCGTGAGTGCTGCTCCTGACCACACTGAGCGTGAGTGCTGCTCCTGACCACACTGACCGTGAGTGCTGCTCCTGACCACACTGAGCGTGAGTGCTGCACCTGACCACACTGACCGTGAGTGCTGCACCTGACCACACTGAGCGTGAGTGCTGCACCTGACCACACTGACCGTGAGTGCTGCTCCTGACCACACTGAGCGTGAGTGCTGCTCCTGACCACACTGAGCGTGAGTGCTGCACCTGACCACACTGACCATGAGTGCTGCTCCTGACCACACTGAGTGTGAGTGCTGCTCCTGACCACACTGACCGTGAGTGCTGCTCCTGACCACACTGAGCGTGAGTGCTGCTCCTGACCACACTGAGCGTGAGTGCTGCTCCTGACCACACTGAGCGTGAGTGCTGCTCCTGACCACACTGAGCGTGAGTGCTGCTCCTGACCACACTGAGCGTGAGTGCTGCTCCTGACCACACTGAGCGTGAGTGCTGCTCCTGACCACACTGAGCGTGAGTGCTGCTCCTGACCACACTGAGCGTGAGTGCTGCTCCTGACCACACTGAGCGTGAGTGCTGCTCCTGACCACACTGAGTGTGAGTGCTGCTCCTGACCACACTAAGGATGAGTGCTGCTCCTGACCACACTGACCATGAGTGCTGCTCCTGACCGTGAGTGCTGCTCCTGACCACACTGAGCGTGAGTGCTGCTCCTGACCACACTGAGCGTGAGTGCTGCTCCTGACCACACTGAGCGTGAGTGCTGCTCCTGACCACACTGAGTGTGAGTGCTGCTCCTGACCACACTAAGGATGAGTGCTGCTCCTGACCACACTGACCATGAGTGCTGCTCCTGACCGTGAGTGCTGCTCCTGACCACACTAAGCGTGAGTGCTGCTCCTGACCGTGAGTGCTGCTCCCGACCACACTAAGGGTGAGTGCTGCACCTGACCACACTGACCGTGAGTGCTGCTCCTGACCACACTTACCGTGAGTGCTGCTCCTGACCACACTGAGCGTGAGTGCTGCTCCTGACCACACTGACCGTGAGTCGTGCTCCTGACCACACTGAGCGTGATTGCTGCTCCTGACCACACTGACCATGAGTGCTGCTCCTGACCACACTGAGCGTGAGTGCTGCTCCTGACCACACTGAGCGTGAGTGCTGCTCCTGACCACACTGACCGTGAGTGCTGCTCCTGACCACACTGACCGTGAGTGCTGCTCCTGCCCACACTGAGCGTGAGTGCTGCTCCTGACCACACTGAGCGTGAGTGCTGCTCCTGACTACACTGAGTGTGAGTGCTGCTCCTGACCACACTGAGCGTGAGTGCTGCTCCTGACCACACTGAGTGTGAGTGCTGCTCCTGACCACACTAAAAATGAGTGCTGCTCCTGACCACACTGAGCGTGAGTGCTGCTCCTGACCACACTAAGGGTGAGTGCTGCTCCTGACCACACTGAGTGTGAGTGCTGCTCCTGACCACACTAAGGGTGAGTGCTGCTCCTGTCCACACTGAGCGTGAGTGCTGCTCCTTACCACACTAAGGGTGAGTGCTGCTCCTGACCACACTGACCGTGAGTGCTGCTCCTGACCACACTGAGTGTGAGTGCTGCTCCTGACCACACTGACCATGAGTGCTGCTCCTGACCACACTAAGGATGAGTGCTGCTCCTGACCACACTGACCGTGAGTGCTGCTCCTGACCACACTGAGCGTGAGTGCTGCTCCTGACCACATTGAGCGTGAGTGCTGCTCCTGACCACACTGACCGTGAGTGCTGCACCTGACCACACTGAGCGTGAGTGCTGCTCATGACCACACTGACCGTGAGTGCTGCACCTGACCACACTGACCGTGAGTGCTGCTCCTGACCACACTGACCGTGAGTGCTGCTCCTGACCACACTGAGTGTGAGTGCTGCTCCTGACCACACTGAGCGTGAGTGCTGCTCCTGACCACACTGAGCGTGAGTGCTGCTCCTGACCACACTGAGCGTGAGTGCTGCTCCTGACCACACTGACCGTGAGTGCTGCTCCTGACCACACTGAGTGTGAGTGCTGCTCCTGACCACACTGAGCGTGAGTGCTGCTCCTGACCACGCTGAGCGTGAGTGCTGCTCCTGACCACACTAAGAGTGAGTGCTGCACCTGACCACACTGACCGTGAGTGCTGCTCCTGACCACACTGACCGTGAGTGCTGCTCCTGACCACACTGACCGTGAGTGCTGCTCCTGACCACACTGAGCGTGAGTGCTGCACCTGACCACACTGACCGTGAGTGCTGCACCTGACCACACTGAGCGTGAGTGCTGCTCCTGACCACACTGAACGTGAGTGCTGCTCCTGACCACACTGAGTGTGAGTGCTGCTCCTGACCACACTGACCGTGAGTGCTGCTCCTGACCACACTAAGCGTGAGTGCTGCTCCTGACCACACTGACCATGAGTGCTGCTCCTGACCACACTAAGGGTGAGTGCTGCTCCTGACCACACTGACCGTGAGTGCTGCTCCTGACCACACTAAGCGTGAGTGCTGCTCCTGACCACACTGACCATGAGTGCTGCTCCTGACCACACTAACCGTGAGTGATGCTCCTGACCACACTGACCATGAGTGCTGCTCCTGACCACACTGAGTGTGAGTGCTGCTCCTGACCACACTGACCGTGAGTGCTGCTCCTGACCACACTGAGCGTGAGTGCTGCTCCTGACCACACTGAGCGTGAGTGCTGCTCCTGACCACACTGACCGTGAGTGCTGCTCCTGACCACACTGAGCGTGAGTGCCGCTCCTGACCACACTGACCGTGAGTGCTGCTCCTGACCACACTGAGCGTGAGTGCTGCTCCTGACCACACTGACCGTGAGTGCTGCTCCTGACCACACTGACCGTGAGTGCTGCTCCTGACCACACTGAGTGTGAGTGCTGCACCTGACCACACTGACCGTGAGTGCTGCTCCTGACCACACTGAGCGTGAGTGCTGCTCCTGACCACACTGACCGTGAGTGCTGCTCCTGACCACACTGAGCGTGAGTGCTGCTCCTGACCACACTGAGTGTGAGTGCTGCTCCTGACCACACTAAGGATGAGTGCTGCTCCTGACCACACTGACCATGAGTGCTGCTCCTGACCGTGAGTGCTGCTCCTGACCACACTAAGCGTGAGTGCTGCTCCTGACCGTGAGTGCTGCTCCTGACCACACTAAGGGTGAGTGCTGCACCTGACCACACTGACCGTGAGTGCTGCTCCTGACCACACTAACCGTGAGTGCTGCTCCTGACCACACTGAGCGTGAGTGCTGCTCCTGACCACACTGACCGTGAGTCGTGCTCCTGACCACACTGAGCGTGATTGCTGCTCCTGACCACACTGACCATGAGTGCTGCTCCTGACCACACTGAGCGTGAGTGCTGCTCCTGACCACACTGAGCGTGAGTGCTGCTCCTGACCACACTGACCGTGAGTGCTGATCCTTACCACACTGACCGTGAGTGCTGCTCCTGACCACACTGAGCGTGAGTGCTGCTCCTGACCACACTGAGCGTGAGTGCTGCTCCTGACTACACTGAGTGTGAGTGCTGCTCCTGACCACACTGAGCGTGAGTGCTGCTCCTGACCACACTGAGTGTGAGTGCTGCTCCTGACCACACTAAGGGTGAGTGCTGCTCCTGACCACACTGAGCGTGAGTGCTGCTCCTGACCACACTAAGGGTGAGTGCTGCTCCTGACCACACTGAGTGTGAGTGCTGCTCCTGACCACACTAAGGGTGAGTGCTGCTCCTGTCCACACTGAGCGTGAGTGCTGCTCCTGACCACACTAAGGGTGAGTGCTGCTCCTGACCACACTGACCGTGAGTGCTGCTCCTGACCACACTAAGGATGAGTGCTGCTCCTGACCACACTGACCGTGAGTGCTGCTCCTGACCACACTGAGCGTGAGTGCTGCTCCTGACCACACTGACCGTGAGTGCTGCTCCTGACCACACTGACCGTGAGTGCTGCTCCTGACCACACTGAGTGTGAGTGCTGCTCCTGACCACACTGAGCGTGAGTGCTGCTCCTGACCACACTGAGCGTGAGTGCTGCTCCTGACCACACTGACCGTGAGTGCTGCTCCTGACCACACTGAGTGTGAGTGCTGCTCCTGACCACACTGAGCGTGAGTGCTGCTCCTGACCACACTGAGATTGAGTGCTGCTCCTGACCACACTAAGAGTGAGTGCTGCACCTGACCACACTGAGCGTGAGTGCTGCTCCTGACCACACTGAGTGTGAGTGCTGCTCCTGACCACACTGAGCGTGAGTGCTGCTCCTGACCACACTGAGCGTGAGTGCTGCTCCTGACCACACTGACCGTGAGTGCTGCTCCTGACCACACTGAGTGTGAGTGCTGCTCCTGACCACACTGAGCGTGAGTGCTGCTCCTGACCACACTGAGATTGAGTGCTGCTCCTGACCACACTAAGAGTGAGTGCTGCACCTGACCACACTGACCGTGAGTGCTGCTCCTGACCACACTGACCGTGAGTGCTGCTCCTGACCACACTGAGTGTGAGTGCTGCTCCTGACCACACTGACCGTGAGTGCTGCTCCTGACCACACTGAGTGTGAGTGCTGCTCCTGACCACACTGACCATGAGTGCTGCTCCTGACAACACTAAGGATGAGTGCTGCTCCTGACCACACTGACCGTGAGTGCTGCTCCTGACCACACTGAGTGTGAGTGCTGCTCCTGACCACACTGAGCGTGAGTGCTGCTCCTGACCACACTGAGCGTGAGTGCTGCTCCTGACCACACTGACCGTGAGTGCTGCTCCTGACCACACTGAGTGTGAGTGCTGCTCCTGACCACACTGAGCGTGAGTGCTGCTCCTGACCACACTGAGCGTGAGTGCTGCTCCTGACCACACTAAGAGTGAGTGCTGCACCTGACCACACTGACCGTGAGTGCTGCTCCTGACCACACTGACCGTGAGTGCTGCTCCTGACCACACTGACCGTGAGTGCTGCTCCTGACCACACTGAGCGTGAGTGCTGCACCTGACCACACTGACCGTGAGTGCTGCACCTGACCACACTGAGCGTGAGTGCTGCACCTGACCACACTGAGCGTGAGTGCTGCTCCTGACCACACTGAGCGTGAGTGCTGCACCTGACCACACTGACCATGAGTGCTGCTCCTGACCACACTGAGCGTGAGTGCTGCTCCTGACCACACTGAACGTGAGTGCTGCTCCTGACCACACTGAGTGTGAGTGCTGCTCCTGACCACACTGACCGTGAGTGCTGCTCCTGACCACACTAAGCGTGAGTGCTGCTCCTGACCACACTGACCATGAGTACTGCTCCTGACCACACTAAGGGTGAGTGCTGCTCCTGACCACACTGACCGTGAGTGCTGCTCCTGACCACACTAAGCGTGAGTGCTGCTCCTGACCACACTGACCATGAGTGCTGCTCCTGACCACACTAACCGTGAGTGATGCTCCTGACCACACTGAGTCTGAGTGCTGCTCCTGACCACACTGAGCGTGAGTGCTGCTCCTGACCACACTGAACGTGAGTGCTGCTCCTGACCACACTGAGTGTGAGTGCTGCTCCTGACCACACTGACCGTGAGTGCTGCTCCTGACCACACTAAGCGTGAGTGCTGCTCCTGACCACACTGACCATGAGTACTGCTCCTGACCACACTGAGTGTGAGTGCTGCTCCTGACCACACTGAGCGTGAGTGCTGCTCCTGACCACACTGAGCGTGAGTGCTGCTCCTGACCACACTGAGCGTGAGTGCTGCTCCTGACCACACTGACCGTGAGTGCTGCTCCTGACCACACTGAGTCTGAGTGCTGCTGCTGACCACACTGAGCGTGAGTGCTGCTCCTGACCACACTGAGCGTGAGTGCTGCTCCTGACCACACTAAGAGTGAGTGCTGCACCTGACCACACTGACCGTGAGTGCTGCTCCTGACCACACTGACCGTGAGTGCTGCTCCTGACCACACTGACCGTGAGTGCTGCTCCTGACCACACTGAGCGTGAGTGCTGCACCTGACCACACTGACCGTGAGTGCTGCACCTGACCACACTGAGCGTGAGTGCTGCACCTGACCACACTGACCGTGAGTGCTGCTCCTGACCACACTGAGCGTGAGTGCTGCTCCTGACCACACTGAGCGTGAGTGCTGCACCTGACCACACTGACCATGAGTGCTGCTCCTGACCACACTGAGCGTGAGTGCTGCTCCTGACCACACTGAGGGTGAGTGCTGCACCTGACCACACTGAGCGTGAGTGCTGCTCCTGACCACACTGAGCGTGAGTGCTGCTCCTGACCACACTGAGCGTGAGTGCTGCTCCTGACCACACTGAGCGTGAGTGCTGCTCCTGACCACACTGAGCGTGAGTGCTGCTCCTGACCACACTGAGTGTGAGTGCTGCTCCTGACCACACTAAGGATGAGTGCTGCTCCTGACCACACTGACCATGAGTGCTGCTCCTGACCGTGAGTGCTGCTCCTGACCACACTGAGCGTGAGTGCTGCTCCTGACCACACTGAGCGTGAGTGCTGCTCCTGACCACACTGAGCGTGAGTGCTGCTCCTGACCACACTGAGTGTGAGTGCTGCTCCTGACCACACTAAGGATGAGTGCTGCTCCTGACCACACTGACCATGAGTGCTGCTCCTGACCGTGAGTGCTGCTCCTGACCACACTAAGCGTGAGTGCTGCTCCTGACCGTGAGTGCTGCTCCTGACCACACTAAGGGTGAGTGCTGCACCTGACCACACTGACCGTGAGTGCTGCTCCTGACCACACTTACCGTGAGTGCTGCTCCTGACCACACTGAGCGTGAGTGCTGCTCCTGACCACACTGACCGTGAGTCGTGCTCCTGACCACACTGAGCGTGATTGCTGCTCCTGACCACACTGACCATGAGTGCTGCTCCTGACCACACTGAGCGTGAGTGCTGCTCCTGACCACACTGAGCGTGAGTGCTGCTCCTGACCACACTGACCGTGAGTGCTGCTCCTGACCACACTGACCGTGAGTGCTGCTCCTGACCACACTGAGCGTGAGTGCTGCTCCTGACCACACTGAGCGTGAGTGCTGCTCCTGACTACACTGAGTGTGAGTGCTGCTCCTGACCACACTGAGCGTGAGTGCTGCTCCTGACCACACTGAGTGTGAGTGCTGCTCCTGACCACACTAAAAATGAATGCTGCTCCTGACCACACTGAGCGTGAGTGCTGCTCCTGACCACACTAAGGGTGAGTGCTGCTCCTGACCACACTGAGTGTGAGTGCTGCTCCTGACCACACTAAGGGTGAGTGCTGCTCCTGTCCACACTGAGCGTGAGTGCTGCTCCTTACCACACTAAGGGTGAGTGCTGCTCCTGACCACACTGACCGTGAGTGCTGCTCCTGACCACACTGAGTGTGAGTGCTGCTCCTGACCACACTGACCATGAGTGCTGCTCCTGACCACACTAAGGATGAGTGCTGCTCCTGACCACACTGACCGTGAGTGCTGCTCCTGACCACACTGAGCGTGAGTGCTGCTCCTGACCACATTGAGCGTGAGTGCTGCTCCTGACCACACTGACCGTGAGTGCTGCACCTGACCACACTGAGCGTGAGTGCTGCTCATGACCACACTGACCGTGAGTGCTGCACCTGACCACACTGACCGTGAGTGCTGCTCCTGACCACACTGACCGTGAGTGCTGCTCCTGACCACACTGAGTGTGAGTGCTGCTCCTGACCACACTGAGCGTGAGTGCTGCTCCTGACCACACTGAGCGTGAGTGCTGCTCCTGACCACACTGAGCGTGAGTGCTGCTCCTGACCACACTGACCGTGAGTGCTGCTCCTGACCACACTGAGTGTGAGTGCTGCTCCTGACCACACTGAGCGTGAGTGCTGCTCCTGACCACACTGAGCGTGAGTGCTGCTCCTGACCACACTAAGAGTGAGTGCTGCACCTGACCACACTGACCGTGAGTGCTGCTCCTGACCACACTGACCGTGAGTGCTGCTCCTGACCACACTGACCGTGAGTGCTGCTCCTGACCACACTGAGCGTGAGTGCTGCACCTGACCACACTGACCGTGAGTGCTGCACCTGACCACACTGAGCGTGAGTGCTGCACCTGACCACACTGAGCGTGAGTGCTGCTCCTGACCACACTGAGCGTGAGTGCTGCACCTGACCACACTGACCATGAGTGCTGCTCCTGACCACACTGAGCGTGAGTGCTGCTCCTGACCACACTGAACGTGAGTGCTGCTCCTGACCACACTGAGTGTGAGTGCTGCTCCTGACCACACTGACCGTGAGTGCTGCTCCTGACCACACTAAGCGTGAGTGCTGCTCCTGACCACACTGACCATGAGTGCTGCTCCTGACCACACTAAGGGTGAGTGCTGCTCCTGACCACACTGACCGTGAGTGCTGCTCCTGACCACACTAAGCGTGAGTGCTGCTCCTGACCACACTGACCATGAGTGCTGCTCCTGACCACACTAACCGTGAGTGATGCTCCTGACCACACTGACCATGAGTGCTGCTCCTGACCACACTGAGTGTGAGTGCTGCTCCTGACCACACTGACCGTGAGTGCTGCTCCTGACCACACTGAGCGTGAGTGCTGCTCCTGACCACACTGAGCGTGAGTGCTGCTCCTGACCACACTGACCGTGAGTGCTGCTCCTGACCACACTGAGCGTGAGTGCTGCTCCTGACCACACTGACCGTGAGTGCTGCTCCTGACCACACTGAGCGTGAGTGCTGCTCCTGACCACACTGACCGTGAGTGCTGCTCCTGACCACACTGACCGTGAGTGCTGCTCCTGACCACACTGAGTGTGAGTGCTGCACCTGACCACACTGACCGTGAGTGCTGCTCCTGACCACACTGAGCGTGAGTGCTGCTCCTGACCACACTGACCGTGAGTGCTGCTCCTGACCACACTGAGCGTGAGTGCTGCTCCTGACCACACTGAGTGTGAGTGCTGCTCCTGACCACACTAAGGATGAGTGCTGCTCCTGACCACACTGACCATGAGTGCTGCTCCTGACCGTGAGTGCTGCTCCTGACCACACTAAGCGTGAGTGCTGCTCCTGACCGTGAGTGCTGCTCCTGACCACACTAAGGGTGAGTGCTGCACCTGACCACACTGACCGTGAGTGCTGCTCCTGACCACACTAACCGTGAGTGCTGCTCCTGACCACACTGAGCGTGAGTGCTGCTCCTGACCACACTGACCGTGAGTCGTGCTCCTGACCACACTGAGCGTGATTGCTGCTCCTGACCACACTGACCATGAGTGCTGCTCCTGACCACACTGAGCGTGAGTGCTGCTCCTGACCACACTGAGCGTGAGTGCTGCTCCTGACCACACTGACCGTGAGTGCTGATCCTTACCACACTGACCGTGAGTGCTGCTCCTGACCACACTGAGCGTGAGTGCTGCTCCTGACCACACTGAGCGTGAGTGCTGCTCCTGACTACACTGAGTGTGAGTGCTGCTCCTGACCACACTGAGCGTGAGTGCTGCTCCTGACCACACTGAGTGTGAGTGCTGCTCCTGACCACACTAAGGGTGAGTGCTGCTCCTGACCACACTGAGCGTGAGTGCTGCTCCTGACCACACTAAGGGTGAGTGCTGCTCCTGACCACACTGAGTGTGAGTGCTGCTCCTGACCACACTAAGGGTGAGTGCTGCTCCTGTCCACACTGAGCGTGAGTGCTGCTCCTGACCACACTAAGGGTGAGTGCTGCTCCTGACCACACTGACCGTGAGTGCTGCTCCTGACCACACTAAGGATGAGTGCTGCTCCTGACCACACTGACCGTGAGTGCTGCTCCTGACCACACTGAGCGTGAGTGCTGCTCCTGACCACACTGACCGTGAGTGCTGCTCCTGACCACACTGACCGTGAGTGCTGCTCCTGACCACACTGAGTGTGAGTGCTGCTCCTGACCACACTGAGCGTGAGTGCTGCTCCTGACCACACTGAGCGTGAGTGCTGCTCCTGACCACACTGACCGTGAGTGCTGCTCCTGACCACACTGAGTGTGAGTGCTGCTCCTGACCACACTGAGCGTGAGTGCTGCTCCTGACCACACTGAGATTGAGTGCTGCTCCTGACCACACTAAGAGTGAGTGCTGCACCTGACCACACTGACCGTGAGTGCTGCTCCTGACCACACTGACCGTGAGTGCTGCTCCTGACCACACTGACCGTGAGTGCTGCTCCTGACCACACTGAGCGTGAGTGCTGCACCTGACCACACTGACCGTGAGTGCTGCACCTGACCACACTGAGCGTGAGTGCTGCACCTGACCACACTGAGCGTGAGTGCTGCTCCTGACCACACTGAGCGTGAGTGCTGCACCTGACCACACTGACCATGAGTGCTGCTCCTGACCACACTGAGCGTGAGTGCTGCTCCTGACCACACTGAACGTGAGTGCTGCTCCTGACCACACTGAGTGTGAGTGCTGCTCCTGACCACACTGACCGTGAGTGCTGCTCCTGACCACACTAAGCGTGAGTGCTGCTGCTGACCACACTGAGCGTGAGTGCTGCACCTGACCACACTGAGCGTGAGTGCTGCTCCTGACCACACTGACCATGAATGCTGCTCCTGACCACACTGAGCGTGAGTGCTGCTCCTGACCACACTGAGCGTGAGTGCTGCTCCTGACCACACTGACCTTGACTGCTGCTCCTGACCACACTGAGCGTGAGTGCTGCTCCTGACCACTCTGACCTTGAGTGCTGCTCCTGACCACACTGACCGTGAGTGCTGCTCCTGACCACACTGAGTGTGAGTGCTGCTCCTGACCACACTGAGCGTGAGTGCTGCTCCTGACCACACTGAGCGTGAGTGCTACTCCTGACCACACTGACCGTGAGTGCTGCTCCTGACCACACTGAGTGTGAGTGCTGCTCCTGACCACACTGACCGTGAGTGCTGCTCCTGACCACACTGAGTGTGAGTGCTGCTCCTGACCACACTGACCATGAGTGCTGCTCCTGACAACACTAAGGATGAGTGCTGCTCCTGACCACACTGACCGTGAGTGCTGCTCCTGACCACACTGAGTGTGAGTGCTGCTCCTGACCACACTGAGCGTGAGTGCTGCTCCTGACCACACTGAGCGTGAGTGCTGCTCCTGACCACACTGACCGTGAGTGCTGCTCCTGACCACACTGAGTGTGAGTGCTGCTCCTGACCACACTGAGCGTGAGTGCTGCTCCTGACCACACTGAGCGTGAGTGCTGCTCCTGACCACACTAAGAGTGAGTGCTGCACCTGACCACACTGACCGTGAGTGCTGCTCCTGACCACACTGACCGTGAGTGCTGCTCCTGACCACACTGACCGTGAGTGCTGCTCCTGACCACACTGAGCGTGAGTGCTGCACCTGACCACACTGACCGTGAGTGCTGCACCTGACCACACTGAGCGTGAGTGCTGCACCTGACCACACTGAGCGTGAGTGCTGCTCCTGACCACACTGAGCGTGAGTGCTGCACCTGACCACACTGACCATGAGTGCTGCTCCTGACCACACTGAGCGTGAGTGCTGCTCCTGACCACACTGAACGTGAGTGCTGCTCCTGACCACACTGAGTGTGAGTGCTGCTCCTGACCACACTGACCGTGAGTGCTGCTCCTGACCACACTAAGCGTGAGTGCTGCTCCTGACCACACTGACCATGAGTACTGCTCCTGACCACACTAAGGGTGAGTGCTGCTCCTGACCACACTGACCGTGAGTGCTGCTCCTGACCACACTAAGCGTGAGTGCTGCTCCTGACCACACTGACCATGAGTGCTGCTCCTGACCACACTAACCGTGAGTGATGCTCCTGACCACACTGACCATGAGTGCTGCTCCTGACCACACTGAGTGTGAGTGCTGCTCCTGACCACACTGACCGTGAGTGCTGCTCCTGACCACACTGAGCGTGAGTGCTGCTCCTGACCACACTGAGCGTGAGTGCTGCTCCTGACCACACTGACCGTGAGTGCTGCTCCTGACCACACTGAGCGTGAGTGCTGCTCCTGACCACACTGACCGTGAGTGCTGCTCCTGACCACACTGAGCGTGAGTGCTGCTCCTGACCACACTGACCGTGAGTGCTGCTCCTGACCACACTGACCGTGAGTGCTGCTCCTGACCACACTGAGCGTGAGTGCTGCTCCTGACCACACTGAGCGTGAGTGCTGCTCCTGACCACACTGACCGTGAGTGCTGCTCCTGACCACACTGAGCGTGAGTGCTGCTCCTGACCACACTGACCGTGAGTGCTGCTCCTGACCACACTGAGCGTGAGTGCTGCTCCTGACCACACTGACCGTGAGTGCTGCTCCTGACCACACTGACCGTGAGTGCTGCTCCTGACCACACTGAGCGTGAGTGCTGCTCCTGACCACACTGAGCGTGAGTGCTGCTCCTGACCACACTAAGAGTGAGTGCTGCACCTGACCACACTGACCGTGAGTGCTGCTCCTGACCACACTGACCGTGAGTGCTGCTCCTGACCACACTGACCGTGAGTGCTGCTCCTGACCACACTGAGCGTGAGTGCTGCACCTGACCACACTGACCGTGAGTGCTGCACCTGACCACACTGAGCGTGAGTGCTGCACCTGACCACACTGAGCGTGAGTGCTGCTCCTGTCCACACTGAGCGTGAGTGCTGCACCTGACCACACTGACCATGAGTGCTGCTCCTGACCACACTGAGCGTGAGTGCTGCTCCTGACCACACTGAACGTGAGTGCTGCTCCTGACCACACTGAGTGTGAGTGCTGCTCCTGACCACACTGACCGTGAGTGCTGCTCCTGACCACACTAAGCGTGAGTGCTGCTCCTGACCACACTGAGCGTGAGTGCTGCACCTGACCACACTGAGCGTGAGTGCTGCTCCTGACCACACTGACCATGAATGCTGCTCCTGACCACACTGAGCGTGAGTGCTGCTCCTGACCACACTGAGCGTGAGTGCTGCTCCTGACCACACTGACCTTGACTGCTGCTCCTGACCACACTGAGCGTGAGTGCTGCTCCTGACCACTCTGACCTTGAGTGCTGCTCCTGACCACACTGACCGTGAGTGCTGCTCCTGACCACACTGAGTGCGAGTGCTGCTCCTGACCACACTGAGCGTGAGTGCTGCTCCTGACCACACTGAGCGTGAGTGCTGCTCCTGACCACACTGACCGTGAGTGCTGCTCCTGACCACACTGAGTGTGAGTGCTGCTCCTGACCACACTGACCGTGAGTGCTGCTCCTGACCACACTGAGTGTGAGTGCTGCTCCTGACCACACTGACCATGAGTGCTGCTCCTGACAACACTAAGGATGAGTGCTGCTCCTGACCACACTGACCGTGAGTGCTGCTCCTGACCACACTGAGTGTGAGTGCTGCTCCTGACCACACTGAGCGTGGGTGCTGCTCCTGACCACACTGAGCGTGAGTGCTGCTCCTGACCACACTGACCGTGAGTGCTGCTCCTGACCACACTGAGTGTGAGTGCTGCTCCTGACCACACTGAGCGTGAGTGCTGCTCCTGACCACACTGAGCGTGAGTGCTGCTCCTGACCACACTAAGAGTGAGTGCTGCACCTGACCACACTGACCGTGAGTGCTGCTCCTGACCACACTGACCGTGAGTGCTGCTCCTGACCACACTGACCGTGAGTGCTGCTCCTGACCACACTGAGCGTGAGTGCTGCACCTGACCACACTGACCGTGAGTGCTGCACCTGACCACACTGAGCGTGAGTGCTGCACCTGACCACACTGAGCGTGAGTGCTGCTCCTGACCACACTGAGCGTGAGTGCTGCACCTGACCACACTGACCATGAGTGCTGCTCCTGACCACACTGAGCGTGAGTGCTGCTCCTGACCACACTGAACGTGAGTGCTGCTCCTGACCACACTGAGTGTGAGTGCTGCTCCTGACCACACTGACCGTGAGTGCTGCTCCTGACCACACTAAGCGTGAGTGCTGCTCCTGACCACACTGACCATGAGTACTGCTCCTGACCACACTAAGGGTGAGTGCTGCTCCTGACCACACTGACCGTGAGTGCTGCTCCTGACCACACTAAGCGTGAGTGCTGCTCCTGACCACACTGACCATGAGTGCTGCTCCTGACCACACTAACCGTGAGTGATGCTCCTGACCACACTGACCATGAGTGCTGCTCCTGACCACACTGAGTGTGAGTGCTGCTCCTGACCACACTGACCGTGAGTGCTGCTCCTGACCACACTGAGCGTGAGTGCTGCTCCTGACCACACTGAGCGTGAGTGCTGCTCCTGACCACACTGACCGTGAGTGCTGCTCCTGACCACACTGAGCGTGAGTGCTGCTCCTGACCACACTGACCGTGAGTGCTGCTCCTGACCACACTGAGCGTGAGTGCTGCTCCTGACCACACTGACCGTGAGTGCTGCTCCTGACCACACTGACCGTGAGTGCTGCTCCTGACCACACTGAGTGTGAGTGCTGCACCTGACCACACTGACCGTGAGTGCTGCTCCTGACCACACTGAGCGTGAGTGCTGCTCCTGACCACACTGACCGTGAGTGCTGCTCCTGACCACACTGAGCGTGAGTGCTGCTCCTGACCACACTGAGTGTGAGTGCTGCTCCTGACCACACTAAGGATGAGTGCTGCTCCTGACCACACTGACCATGAGTGCTGCTCCTGACCGTGAGTGCTGCTCCTGACCACACTAAGCGTGAGTGCTGCTCCTGACCGTGAGTGCTGCTCCTGACCACACTAAGGGTGAGTGCTGCACCTGACCACACTGACCGTGAGTGCTGCTCCTGACCACACTAACCGTGAGTGCTGCTCCTGACCACACTGAGCGTGAGTGCTGCTCCTGACCACACTGACCGTGAGTCGTGCTCCTGACCACACTGAGCGTGATTGCTGCTCCTGACCACACTGACCATGAGTGCTGCTCCTGACCACACTGAGCGTGAGTGCTGCTCCTGACCACACTGAGCGTGAGTGCTGCTCCTGACCACACTGACCGTGAGTGCTGCTCCTGACCACACTGACCGTGAGTGCTGCTCCTGACCACACTGAGCGTGAGTGCTGCTCCTGACCACACTGAGCGTGAGTGCTGCTCCTGACTACACTGAGTGTGAGTGCTGCTCCTGACCACACTGAGCGTGAGTGCTGCTCCTGACCACACTGAGTGTGAGTGCTGCTCCTGACCACACTAAGGGTGAGTGCTGCTCCTGACCACACTGAGCGTGAGTGCTGCTCCTGACCACACTAAGGGTGAGTGCTGCTCCTGACCACACTGAGTGTGAGTGCTGCTCCTGACCACACGAAGGGTGAGTGCTGCTCCTGTCCACACTGAGCGTGAGTGCTGCTCCTGACCACACTAAGGGTGAGTGCTGCTCCTGACCACACTGACCGTGAGTGCTGCTCCTGACCACACTGAGTGTGAGTGCTGCTCCTGACCACACTGACCATGAGTGCTGCTCCTGACCACACTAAGGATGAGTGCTGCTCCTGACCACACTGACCGTGAGTGCTGCTCCTGACCACACTGAGCGTGAGTGCTGCTCCTGACCACATTGAGCGTGAGTGCTGCTCCTGACCACACTGACCGTGAGTGCTGCACCTGACCACACTGAGCGTGAGTGCTGCTCATGACCACACTGACCGTGAGTGCTGCACCTGACCACACTGACCGTGAGTGCTGCTCCTGACCACACTGACCGTGAGTGCTGCTCCTGACCACACTGACCGTGAGTGCTGCTCCTGACCACACTGAGTGTGAGTGCTGCTCCTGACCACACTGAGCGTGAGTGCTGCTCCTGACCACACTGAGCGTGAGTGCTGCTCCTGACCACACTGACCGTGAGTGCTGCTCCTGACCACACTGAGTGTGAGTGCTGCTCCTGACCACACTGAGCGTGAGTGCTGCTCCTGACCACACTGAGCGTGAGTGCTGCTCCTGACCACACTAAGAGTGAGTGCTGCACCTGACCACACTGACCGTGAGTGCTGCTCCTGACCACACTGACCGTGAGTGCTGCTCCTGACCACACTGACCGTGAGTGCTGCTCCTGACCACACTGAGCGTGAGTGCTGCACCTGACCACACTGACCGTGAGTGCTGCACCTGACCACACTGAGCGTGAGTGCTGCACCTGACCACACTGAGCGTGAGTGCTGCTCCTGACCACACTGAGCGTGAGTGCTGCACCTGACCACACTGACCATGAGTGCTGCTCCTGACCACACTGAGCGTGAGTGCTGCTCCTGACCACACTGAACGTGAGTGCTGCTCCTGACCACACTGAGTGTGAGTGCTGCTCCTGACCACACTGACCGTGAGTGCTGCTCCTGACCACACTAAGCGTGAGTGCTGCTCCTGACCACACTGAGCGTGAGTGCTGCACCTGACCACACTGAGCGTGAGTGCTGCTCCTGACCACACTGACCATGAGTGCTGCTCCTGACCACACTGAGCGTGAGTGCTGCTCCTGACCACACTGAGCGTGAGTGCTGCTCCTGACCACACTAAGGGTGAGTGCTGCTCCTGACCACACTGACCGTGAGTGCTGCTCCTGACCACACTAAGCGTGAGTGCTGCTCCTGACCACACTGACCGTGAGTGCTGCTCCTGACCACACTAACCGTGAGTGCTGCTCCTGACCACACTGACCATGAGTGCTGCTCCTGACCACACTGAGTGTGAGTGCTGCTCCTGACCACACTGACCGTGAGTGCTGCTCCTGACCACACTGAGCGTGAGTGCTGCTCCTGACCACACTGAGCGTGAGTGCTGCTCCTGACCACACTGACCGTGAGTGCTGCTCCTGACCACACTGAGCGTGAGTGCTGCTCCTGACCACACTGACCGTGAGTGCTGCTCCTGACCACACTGAGCGTGAGTGCTGCTCCTGACCACACTGACCGTGAGTGCTGCTCCTGACCACACTGACCGTGAGTGCTGCTCCTGACCACACTGAGTGTGAGTGCTGCACCTGTCCACACTGACCGTGAGTGCTGCTCCTGACCACACTGAGCGTGAGTGCTGCTCCTGACCACACTGAGGGTGAGTGCTGCACCTGACCACACTGAGCGTGAGTGCTGCTCCTGACCACACTGAGCGTGAGTGCTGCTCCTGACCACACTGAGCGTGAGTGCTGCTCCTGACCACACTGAGCGTGAGTGCTGCTCCTGACCACACTGAGCGTGAGTGCTGCTCCTGACCACACTGAGCGTGAGTGCTGCTCCTGACCACACTGAGCGTGAGTGCTGCTCCTGACCACACTGAGCGTGAGTGCTGCTCGAGTACTGCTCCTGACCACACTGAGTGTGAGTGCTGCTCCTGACCACACTAAGGATGAGTGCTGCTCCTGACCACACTGACCATGAGTGCTGCTCCTGACCGTGAGTGCTGCTCCTGACCACACTGAGCGTGAGTGCTGCTCCTGACCACACTGACCGTGAGTGCTGCTCCTGACCACACTGAGCGTGAGTGCTGCTCCTGACCACACTGAGTGTGAGTGCTGCTCCTGACCACACTAAGGATGAGTGCTGCTCCTGACCACACTGACCATGAGTGCTGCTCCTGACCGTGAGTGCTGCTCCTGACCACACTAAGCGTGAGTGCTGCTCCTGACCGTGAGTGCTGCTCCTGACCACACTAAGGGTGAGTGCTGCACCTGACCACACTGACCGTGAGTGCTGCTCCTGACCACACTAACCGTGAGTGCTGCTCCTGACCACACTGAGCGTGAGTGCTGCTCCTGACCACACTGACCGTGAGTCGTGCTCCTGACCACACTGAGCGTGATTGCTGCTCCTGACCACACTGACCATGAGTGCTGCTCCTGACCACACTGAGCGTGAGTGCTGCACCTGACCACACTGAGCGTGAGTGCTGCTCCTGACCACACTGACCGTGAGTGCTGCTCCTGACCACACTGACCGTGAGTGCTGCTCCTGACCACACTGAGCGTGAGTGCTGCTCCTGACCACACTGAGCGTGAGTGCTGCTCCTGACTACACTGAGTGTGAGTGCTGCTCCTGACCACACTGAGCGTGAGTGCTGCTCCTGACCACACTGAGTGTGAGTGCTGCTCCTGACCACACTAAGGGTGAGTGCTGCTCCTGACCACACTGAGCGTGAGTGCTGCTCCTGACCACACTAAGGGTGAGTGCTGCTCCTGACCACACTGAGTGTGAGTGCTGCTCCTGACCACACTAAGGGTGAGTGCTGCTCCTGTCCACACTGAGCGTGAGTGCTGCTCCTGACCACACGAAGGGTGAGTGCTGCTCCTGACCACACTGACCGTGAGTGCTGCTCCTGACCACACTGAGTGTGAGTGCTGCTCCTGACCACACTGACCATGAGTGCTGCTCCTGACCACACTAAGGATGAGTGCTGCTCCTGACCACACTGACCGTGAGTGCTGCTCCTGACCACACTGAGCGTGAGTGCTGCTCCTGACCACATTGAGCGTGAGTGCTGCTCCTGACCACACTGACCGTGAGTGCTGCACCTGACCACACTGAGCGTGAGTGCTGCTCATGACCACACTGACCGTGAGTGCTGCACCTGACCACACTGACCGTGAGTGCTGCTCCTGACCACACTGACCGTGAGTGCTGCTCCTGACCACACTGACCGTGAGTGCTGCTCCTGACCACACTAAGGGTGAGTGCTGCACCTGAACACACTGAGTGTGAGTGCTGCTCCTGACCACACTGACCGTGAGTGCTGCTCCTGACCACAGTAAGGGTGAGTGCTGCTCCTGACCACACTGAGTGTGAGTGCTGCTCCTGACCACACTGAGTGTGAGTGCTGCTCCTGACCACACTGACCGTGAGTGCTGCTCCTGACCGTGAGTGCTGCTCCTGACCACACTGACCGTGAGTGCTGCTCCTGACCACACTGAGTGTGAGTGCTGCTCCTGACCACACTGACCGTGAGTGCTGCTCCTGACCACACTGACCGTGAGTGCTGCTCCTGACCACACTGAGTGTGAGTGCTGCTCCTGACCACACTGAGCGTGAGTGCTGCTCCTGACCACACTGAGCGTGAGTGCTGCTCCTGACCACACTGACCGTGAGTGCTGCTCCTGACCACACTGAGCGTGAGTGCTGCACCTGACCACACTGAGCGTGAGTGCTGCTCCTGACCACACTGACCATGAGTGCTGCTCCTGACCACACTGAGCGTGAGTGCTGCTCCTGACCACACTGAGCGTGAGTGCTGCTCCTGACCACACTGACCTTGACTGCTGCTCCTGACCACACTGAGCGTGAGTGCTGCTCCTGACCACTCTGACCTTGAGTGCTGCTCCTGACCACACTGACCGTGAGTGCTGCTCCTGACCACACTGAGTGTGAGTGCTGCTCCTGACCACACTGACCGTGAGTGCTGCTCCTGACCACACTGACCGTGAGTGCTGCTCCTGACCACACTGAGCGTGAGTGCTGCTCCTGACCACACTGAGCGTGAGTGCTGCTCCTGACTACACTGAGTGTGAGTGCTGCTCCTGACCACACTGAGTGTGAGTGCTGCTCCTGACCACACTGAGTGTGAGTGCTGCTCCTGACCACACTGACCGTGAGTGCTGCTCCTGACCGTGAGTGCTGCTCCTGACCACACTGACCGTGAGTGCTGCTCCTGACCACACTGAGTGTGAGTGCTGCTCCTGACCACACTGACCGTGAGTGCTGCTCCTGACCACACTGACCGTGAGTGCTGCTCCTGACCACACTGAGTGTGAGTGCTGCTCCTGACCACACTGAGCGTGAGTGCTGCTCCTGACCACACTGAGCGTGAGTGCTGCTCCTGACCACACTGACCGTGAGTGCTGCTCCTGACCACACTGAGCGTGAGTGCTGCACCTGACCACACTGAGCGTGAGTGCTGCTCCTGACCACACTGACCATGAGTGCTGCTCCTGACCACACTGAGCGTGAGTGCTGCTCCTGACCACACTGAGCGTGAGTGCTGCTCCTGACCACACTGACCGTGAGTCGTGCTCCTGACCACACTGAGCGTGATTGCTGCTCCTGACCACACTGACCATGAGTGCTGCTCCTGACCACACTGAGCGTGAGTGCTGCACCTGACCACACTGAGCGTGAGTGCTGCTCCTGACCACACTGACCGTGAGTGCTGCTCCTGACCACACTGACCGTGAGTGCTGCTCCTGACCACACTGAGCGTGAGTGCTGCTCCTGACCACACTGAGCGTGAGTGCTGCTCCTGACTACACTGAGTGTGAGTGCTGCTCCTGACCACACTGAGCGTGAGTGCTGCTCCTGACCACACTGAGTGTGAGTGCTGCTCCTGACCACACTAAGGGTGAGTGCTGCTCCTGACCACACTGAGCGTGAGTGCTGCTCCTGACCACACTAAGGGTGAGTGCTGCTCCTGACCACACTGAGTGTGAGTGCTGCTCCTGACCACACTAAGGGTGAGTGCTGCTCCTGTCCACACTGAGCGTGAGTGCTGCTCCTGACCACACGAAGGGTGAGTGCTGCTCCTGACCACACTGACCGTGAGTGCTGCTCCTGACCACACTGAGTGTGAGTGCTGCTCCTGACCACACTGACCATGAGTGCTGCTCCTGACCACACTAAGGATGAGTGCTGCTCCTGACCACACTGACCGTGAGTGCTGCTCCTGACCACACTGAGCGTGAGTGCTGCTCCTGACCACATTGAGCGTGAGTGCTGCTCCTGACCACACTGACCGTGAGTGCTGCACCTGACCACACTGAGCGTGAGTGCTGCTCATGACCACACTGACCGTGAGTGCTGCACCTGACCACACTGACCGTGAGTGCTGCTCCTGACCACACTGACCGTGAGTGCTGCTCCTGACCACACTGACCGTGAGTGCTGCTCCTGACCACACTAAGGGTGAGTGCTGCACCTGAACACACTGAGTGTGAGTGCTGCTCCTGACCACACTGACCGTGAGTGCTGCTCCTGACCACAGTAAGGGTGAGTGCTGCTCCTGACCACACTGAGTGTGAGTGCTGCTCCTGACCACACTGAGTGTGAGTGCTGCTCCTGACCACACTGACCGTGAGTGCTGCTCCTGACCGTGAGTGCTGCTCCTGACCACACTGACCGTGAGTGCTGCTCCTGACCACACTGAGTGTGAGTGCTGCTCCTGACCACACTGACCGTGAGTGCTGCTCCTGACCACACTGACCGTGAGTGCTGCTCCTGACCACACTGAGTGTGAGTGCTGCTCCTGACCACACTGAGCGTGAGTGCTGCTCCTGACCACACTGAGCGTGAGTGCTGCTCCTGACCACACTGACCGTGAGTGCTGCTCCTGACCACACTGAGCGTGAGTGCTGCACCTGACCACACTGAGCGTGAGTGCTGCTCCTGACCACACTGACCATGAGTGCTGCTCCTGACCACACTGAGCGTGAGTGCTGCTCCTGACCACACTGAGCGTGAGTGCTGCTCCTGACCACACTGACCTTGACTGCTGCTCCTGACCACACTGAGCGTGAGTGCTGCTCCTGACCACTCTGACCTTGAGTGCTGCTCCTGACCACACTGACCGTGAGTGCTGCTCCTGACCACACTGAGTGTGAGTGCTGCTCCTGACCACACTGAGCGTGAGTGCTGCTCCTGACCACACTGAGCGTGAGTGCTGCTCCTGACCACACTGACCGTGAGTGCTGCTCCTGACCACACTGAGTGTGAGTGCTGCTCCTGACCACACTGACCGTGAGTGCTGCTCCTGACCACACTGAGCGTGAGTGCTGCACCTGACCACACTGACCGTGAGTGCTGCACCTGACCACACTGATCGTGAGTGCTGTACCTGACCACACTGAGCGTGAGTGCTGCTCCTGACCACACTGAGCGTGAGTGCTGCACCTGACCACACTGACCATGAGTGCTGCTCCTGACCACACTGAGCGTGAGTGCTGCTCCTGACCACACTGAACGTGAGTGCTGCTCCTGACCACACTGAGTGTGAGTGCTGCTCCTGACCACACTGAACGTGAGTGCTGCTCCTGACCACACTAAGCGTGAGTGCTGCTCCTGACCACACTGACCATGAGTGCTGCTCCTGACCACACTAAGGGTGAGTGCTGCTCCTGACCACACTGACCGTGAGTGCTGCTCCTGACCACACTAAGCGTGAGTGCTGCTCCTGACCACACTGACCATGAGTGCTGCTCTTGACCACACTAACCGTGAGTGATGCTCCTGACCACACTGACCATGAGTGCTGCTCCTGACCACACTGACCGTGAGTGCTGCTCCTGACCACACTGAGCGTGAGTGCTGCTCCTGACCACACTGAGCGTGAGTGCTGCTCCTGACCACACTGACCGTGAGTGCTGCTCCTGACCACACTGAGCGTGAGTGCTGCTCCTGACCACACTGACCGTGAGTGCTGCTCCTGACCACACTGAGCGTGAGTGCTGCTCCTGACCACACTGACCGTGAGTGCTGCTCCTGACCACACTGACCGTGAGTGCTGGTCCTGACCACACTGAGTGTGAGTGCTGCACCTGACCACACTGACCGTGAGTGCTGCTCCTGACCACACTGAGCGTGAGTGCTGCTCCTGACCACACTGAGGGTGAGTGCTGCACCTGACCACACTGAGCGTGAGTGCTGCTCCTGACCACACTGAGCGTGAGTGCTGCTCCTGACCACACTGAGCGTGAGTGCTGCTCCTGACCACACTGAGCGTGAGTGCTGCTCCTGACCACACTGAGGGTGAGTGCTGCACCTGACCACACTGACCGTGAGTGCTGCTCCTGACCACACTGAGCGTGAGTGCTGCTCCTGACCACACTGAGGGTGAGTGCTGCACCTGACCACACTGAGCGTGAGTGCTGCTCCTGACCACACTGAGCGTGAGTGCTGCTCCTGACCACACTGAGCGTGAGTGCTGCTCCTGACCACACTGAGCGTGAGTGCTGCTCCTGACCACACTGAGCGTGAGTGCTGCTCCTGACCACACTGAGCGTGAGTGCTGCTCCTGACCACACTGAGCGTGAGTGCTGCTCCTGACCACACTGAGCGTGAGTGCTGCTCCTGACCACACTGAGTGTGAGTGCTGCTCCTGACCACACTAAGGATGAGTGCTGCTCCTGACCACACTGACCATGAGTGCTGCTCCTGACCGTGAGTGCTGCTCCTGACCACACTGAGCGTGAGTGCTGCTCCTGACCACACTGACCGTGAGTGCTGCTCCTGACCACACTGAGCGTGAGTGCTGCTCCTGACCACACTGAGTGTGAGTGCTGCTCCTGACCACACTAAGGATGAGTGCTGCTCCTGACCACACTGACCATGAGTGCTGCTCCTGACCGTGAGTGCTGCTCCTGACCACACTAAGCGTGAGTGCTGCTCCTGACCGTGAGTGCTGCTCCTGACCACACTAAGGGTGAGTGCTGCACCTGACCACACTGAGCGTGAGTGCTGCTCCTGACCACACTGAGCGTGAGTGCTGCTCCTGACCACACTGACCATGAGTGCTGCTCCTGACCACACTGAGCGTGAGTGCTGCTCCTGACCACACTGAGCGTGAGTGCTGCTCCTGACCACACTGACCTTGACTGCTGCTCCTGACCACACTGAGCGTGAGTGCTGCTCCTGACCACTCTGACCTTGAGTGCTGCTCCTGACCACACTGACCGTGAGTGCTGCTCCTGACCACACTGAGCGTGAGTGCTGCTCCTGACCACACTGAGCGTGAGTGCTGCTCCTGACCACACTGACCGTGAGTGCTGCTCCTGACCACACTGAGCGTGAGTGCTGCTCCTGACCACACTGACCGTGAGTGCTGCTCCTGACCACACTGAGCGTGAGTGCTGCTCCTGACCACACTGACCGTGAGTGCTGCTCCTGACCACACTGACCGTGAGTGCTGCTCCTGACCACACTGAGTGTGAGTGCTGCACCTGACCACACTGACCGTGAGTGCTGCTCCTGACCACACTGAGCGTGAGTGCTGCTCCTGACCACACTGAGGGTGAGTGCTGCATCTGACCACACTGAGCGTGAGTGCTGCTCCTGACCACACTGAGCGTGAGTGCTGCTCCTGACCACACTGAGCGTGAGTGCTGCTCCTGACCACACTGAGCGTGAGTGCTGCTCCTGACCACACTGAGCGTGAGTGCTGCTCCTGACCACACTGAGCGTGAGTGCTGCTCCTGACCACACTGAGCGTGAGTGCTGCTCCTGACCACACTGAGCGTGAGTGCTGCTCCTGACCACACTGAGCGTGAGTGCTGCTCCTGACCACACTGAGTGTGAGTGCTGCTCCTGACCACACTAAGGATGAGTGCTGCTCCTGACCACACTGACCATGAGTGCTGCTCCTGACCGTGAGTGCTGCTCCTGACCACACTGAGCGTGAGTGCTGCTCCTGACCACACTGACCGTGAGTGCTGCTCCTGACCACACTGAGCGTGAGTGCTGCTCCTGACCACACTGAGTGTGAGTGCTGCTCCTGACCACACTAAGGATGAGTGCTGCTCCTGACCACACTGACCATGAGTGCTGCTCCTGACCGTGAGTGCTGCTCCTGACCACACTAAGCATGAGTGCTGCTCCTGACCGTGAGTGCTGCTCCTGACCACACTAAGGGTGAGTGCTGCACCTGACCACACTGACCGTGAGTGCTGCTCCTGACCACACTAACCGTGAGTGCTGCTCCTGACCACACTGAGCGTGAGTGCTGCTCCTGACCACACTGACCGTGAGTCGTGCTCCTGACCACACTGAGCGTGATTGCTGCTCCTGACCACACTGACCATGAGTGCTGCTCCTGACCACACTGAGCGTGAGTGCTGCTCCTGACCACACTGAGCGTGAGTGCTGCTCCTGACCACACTGACCGTGAGTGCTGCTCCTGACCACACTGACCGTGAGTGCTGCTCCTGACCACACTGAGCGTGAGTGCTGCTCCTGACTACACTGAGTGTGAGTGCTGCTCCTGACCACACTGAGCGTGAGTGCTGCTCCTGACCACACTGAGTGTGAGTGCTGCTCCTGACCACACTAAGGGTGAGTGCTGCTCCTGACCACACTGAGTGTGAGTGCTGCTCCTGACCACACTAAGGGTGAGTGCTGCTCCTGTCCACACTGAGCGTGAGTGCTGCTCCTGACCACACTAAGGGTGAGTGCTGCTCCTGACCACACTGACCGTGAGTGCTGCTCCTGACCACACTGAGTGTGAGTGCTGCTCCTGACCACACTGACCATGAGTGCTGCTCCTGACCACACTAAGGATGAGTGCTGCTCCTGACCACACTGAGCGTGAGTGCTGCACCTGACCACACTGAGCGTGAGTGCTGCTCCTGACCACACTGACCATGAGTGCTGCTCCTGACCACACTGAGCGTGAGTGCTGCTCCTGACCACACTGAGCGTGAGTGCTGCTCCTGACCACACTGACCTTGACTGCTGCTCCTGACCACACTGAGCGTGAGTGCTGCTCCTGACCACTCTGACCTTGAGTGCTGCTCCTGACCACACTGACCGTGAGTGCTGCTCCTGACCACACTGAGTGTGAGTGCTGCTCCTGACCACACTGAGCGTGAGTGCTGCTCCTGACCACACTGAGCGTGAGTGCTGCTCCTGACCACACTGACCGTGAGTGCTGCTCCTGACCACACTGAGTGTGAGTGCTGCTCCTGACCACACTGACCGTGAGTGCTGCTCCTGACCACACTGAGCGTGAGTGCTGCACCTGACCACACTGACCATGAGTGCTGCTCCTGACCACACTGAGCGTGAGTGCTGCTCCTGACCACACTGAACGTGAGTGCTGCTCCTGACCACACTGAGTGTGAGTGCTGCTCCTGACCACACTGAACGTGAGTGCTGCTCCTGACCACACTAAGCGTGAGTGCTGCTCCTGACCACACTGACCATGAGTGCTGCTCCTGACCACACTAAGGGTGAGTGCTGCTCCTGACCACACTGACCGTGAGTGCTGCTCCTGACCACACTAAGCGTGAGTGCTGCTCCTGACCACACTGACCATGTGTGCTGCTCCTGACCACACTAACCGTGAGTGATGCTCCTGACCACACTGACCATGAGTGCTGCTCCTGACCACACTGAGTGTGAGTGCTGCTCCTGACCACACTGACCGTGAGTGCTGCTCCTGACCACACTGAGCGTGAGTGCTGCTCCTGACCACACTGAGCGTGAGTGCTGCTCCTGACCACACTGACCGTGAGTGCTGCTCCTGACCACACTGAGCGTGAGTGCTGCTCCTGACCACACTGACCGTGAGTGCTGCTCCTGACCACACTGAGCGTGAGTGCTGCTCCTGACCACACTGACCGTGAGTGCTGCTCCTGACCACACTGACCGTGAGTGCTGCTCCTGACCACACTGAGTGTGAGTGCTGCACCTGACCACACTGACCGTGAGTGCTGCTCCTGACCACACTGAGCGTGAGTGCTGCTCCTGACCACACTGAGGGTGAGTGCTGCACCTGACCACACTGAGCGTGAGTGCTGCTCCTGACCACACTGAGCGTGAGTGCTGCTCCTGACCACACTGAGCGTGAGTGCTGCTCCTGACCACACTGAGCGTGAGTGCTGCTCCTGACCACACTGAGCGTGAGTGCTGCTCCTGACCACACTGAGCGTGAGTGCTGCTCCTGACCACACTGAGCGTGAGTGCTGCTCCTGACCACACTGAGCGTGAGTGCTGCTCCTGACCACACTGAGCGTGAGTGCTGCTCCTGACCACACTGAGTGTGAGTGCTGCTCCTGACCACACTAAGGATGAGTGCTGCTCCTGACCACACTGACCATGAGTGCTGCTCCTGACCGTGAGTGCTGCTCCTGACCACACTGAGCGTGAGTGCTGCTCCTGACCACACTGACCGTGAGTGCTGCTCCTGACCACACTGAGCGTGAGTGCTGCTCCTGACCACACTGAGTGTGAGTGCTGCTCCTGACCACACTAAGGATGAGTGCTGCTCCTGACCACACTGACCATGAGTGCTGCTCCTGACCACACTAAGCGTGAGTGCTGCTCCTGACCGTGAGTGCTGCTCCTGACCACACTAAGCGTGAGTGCTGCTCCTGACCGTGAGTGCTGCTCCTGACCACATTGACCGTGAGTGCTGCTCCTGACCACACTGAGCGTGAGTGCTGCTCCTGACCACACTAAGCGTGAGTGCTGCTCCTGACCGTGAGTGCTGCTCCTGACCACACTGACCGTGAGTGCTGCTCCTGACCACACTAAGCGTGAGTGCTGCTCCTGACAGTGAGTGCTGCACCTGACCACACTGACCGTGAGTGCTGCTCCTGACCACACTAACCGTGAGTGCTGCTCCTGACCACACTGAGCGTGAGTGCTGCTCCTGACCACACTGACCGTGAGTCGTGCTCCTGACCACACTGAGCGTGATTGCTGCTCCTGACCACACTGACCATGAGTGCTGCTCCTGACCACACTGAGCGTGAGTGCTGCTCCTGACCACACTGAGCGTGAGTGCTGCTCCTGACCACACTGACCGTGAGTGCTGCTCCTGACCACACTGACCGTGAGTGCTGCTCCTGACCACACTGAGCGTGAGTGCTGCTCCTGACCACACTGAGCGTGAGTGCTGCTCCTGACAACACTGAGTGTGAGTGCTGCTCCTGACCACACTGAGCGTGAGTGCTGCTCCTGACCACACTGAGTGTGAGTGCTGCTCCTGACCACACTAAGGGTGAGTGCTGCTCCTGACCACACTGAGCGTGAGTGCTGCTCCTGACCACACTAAGGGTGAGTGCTGCTCCTGACCACACTGAGTGTGAGTGCTGCTCCTGACCACACTAAGGGTGAGTGCTGCTCCTGTCCACACTGAGCGTGAGTGCTGCTCCTGACCACACTAAGGGTGAGTGCTGCTCCTGACCACACTGACCGTGAGTGCTGCTCCTGACCACACTGAGTGTGAGTGCTGCTCCTGACCACACTGACCATGAGTGCTGCTCCTGACCACACTAAGGATGAGTGCTGCTCCTGACCACACTGACCGTGAGTGCTGCTCCTGACCACACTGAGCGTGAGTGCTGCTCCTGACCACATTGAGCGTGTGTGCTGCTCCTGACCACACTGACCGTGAGTGCTGCACCTGACCACACTGACCATGAGTGCTGCTCCTGACCACACTGACCGTGAGTGCTGCTCCTGACCACACTGAGCGTGAGTGCTGCTCCTGACCACACTGAGCGTGAGTGCTGCTCCTGACCACACCAAGGCTGAGTGCTGCTCCTGACCACACTGACCGTGAGTGCTGCTCCTGACCACACTGAGCGTGAGTGCTGCTCCTGACCACACTGAGCGTGAGTGCTGCTCCTGACCACACTAAGAGTGAGTGCTGCACCTGACCACACTGACCGTGAGTGCTGCTCCTGACCACACTGACCGTGAGTGCTGCTCCTGACCACACTGACCGTGAGTGCTGCTCCTGACCACACTGAGCGTGAGTGCTGCACCTGACCACACTGACCGTGAGTGCTGCACCTGACCACACTGAGCGTGAGTGCTGCACCTGACCACACTGACCATGAGTGCTGCTCCTGACCACACTGAGCGTGAGTGCTGCTCCTAACCACACTGAACGTGAGTGCTGCTCCTGACCACACTGAGTGTGAGTGCTGCTCCTGACCACACTGACCGTGAGTGCTGCTCCTGACCACACTAAGCGTGAGTGCTGCTCCTGACCACACTGACCATGAGTGCTGCTCCTGACCACACTAAGGGTGAGTGCTGCTCCTGACCACACTGACCGTGAGTGCTGCTCCTGACCACACTAAGCGTGAGTGCTGCTCCTGACCACACTGACCATGAGTGCTGCTCCTGACCACACTAACCGTGAGTGATGCTCCTGACCACACTGACCATGAGTGCTGCTCCTGACCACACTGAGTGTGAGTGCTGCTCCTGACCACACTGACCGTGAGTGCTGCTCCTGACCACACTGAGCGTGAGTGCTGCTCCTGACCACACTGAGCGTGAGTGCTGCTCCTGACCACACTGACCGTGAGTGCTGCTCCTGACCACACTGAGCGTGAGTGCTGCTCCTGACCACACTGACCGTGAGTGCTGCTCCTGACCACACTGAGCGTGAGTGCTGCTCCTGACCACACTGACCGTGAGTGCTGCTCCTGACCACACTGACCGTGAGTGCTGCTCCTGACCACACTGAGTGTGAGTGCTGCACCTGACCACACTGACCGTGAGTGCTGCTCCTGACCACACTGAGCGTGAGTGCTGCTCCTGACCACACTGACCGTGAGTGCTGCTCCTGACCACACTGAGCGTGAGTTCTGCTCCTGACCACACTGAGTGTGAGTGCTGCTCCTGACCACACTAAGGATGAGTGCTGCTCCTGACCACACTGACCATGAGTGCTGCTCCTGACCGTGAGTGCTGCTCCTGACCACACTAAGCGTGAGTGCTGCTCCTGACCGTGAGTGCTGCTCCTGACCACACTAAGGGTGAGTGCTGCACCTGACCACACTGACCGTGAGTGCTGCTCCTGACCACACTAACCGTGAGTGCTGCTCCTGACCACACTGAGCGTGAGTGCTGCTCCTGACCACACTGACCGTGAGTCGTGCTCCTGACCACACTGAGCGTGATTGCTGCTCCTGACCACACTGACCATGAGTGCTGCTCCTGACCACACTGAGCGTGAGTGCTGCTCCTGACCACACTGACCGTGAGTGCTGCTCCTGACCACACTGACCGTGAGTGCTGCTCCTGACCACACTGAGCGTGAGTGCTGCTCCTGACCACACTGAGCGTGAGTGCTGCTCCTGACTACACTGAGTGTGAGTGCTGCTCCTGACCACACTGAGCGTGAGTGCTGCTCCTGACCACACTGAGTGTGAGTGCTGCTCCTGACCACACTAAGGGTGAGTGCTGCTCCTGACCACACTGAGCGTGAGTGCTGCTCCTGACCACACTAAGGGTGAGTGCTGCTCCTGACCACACTGAGCGTGAGTGCTGCTCCTGACCACACTAAGGGTGAGTGCTGCTCCTGACCACACTGAGCGTGAGTGCTGCTCCTGACCACACTAAGGGTGAGTGCTGCTCCTGACCACACTGACCGTGAGTGCTGCTCCTGACCACACTGAGTGTGAGTGCTGCTCCTGACCACACTGACCGTGAGTGCTGCTCCTGACCACACTGACCATGAGTGCTGCTCCTGACCACACTAAGGATGAGTGCTGCTCCTGACCACACTGACCGTGAGTGCTGCTCCTGAACACACTGAGCGTGAGTGCTGCTCCTGACCACATTGAGCGTGAGTGCTGCTCCTGACCACACTGACCGTGAGTGCTGCACCTGACCACACTGAGCGTGAGTGCTGCTCATGACCACACTGACCGTGAGTGCTGCACCTGACCACACTGACCGTGAGTGCTGCTCCTGACCACACTGACCGTGAGTGCTGCTCCTGACCACACTGACCGTGAGTGCTGCTCCTGACCACACTGAGCGTGAGTGCTGCACCTGACCACACTGACCGTGAGTGCTGCACCTGACCACACTGAGCGTGAGTGCTGCACCTGACCACACTGAGTGTGAGTGCTGCTCCTGACCACACTAAGGGTGAGTGCTGCTCCTGACCACACTGAGCGTGAGTGCTGCTCCTGACCACACTAAGGGTGAGTGCTGCTCCTGACCACACTGAGTGTGAGTGCTGCTCCTGACCACACTAAGGGTGAGTGCTGCTCCTGTCCACACTGAGCGTGAGTGCTGCTCCTGACCACACTAAGGGTGAGTGCTGCTCCTGACCACACTGACCGTGAGTGCTGCTCCTGACCACACTGAGTGTGAGTGCTGCTCCTGACCACACTGACCATGAGTGCTGCTCCTGACCACACAAAGGATGAGTGCTGCTCCTGACCACACTGACCGTGAGTGCTGCTCCTGACCACACTGAGCGTGAGTGCTGCTCCTGACCACATTGAGCGTGTGTGCTGCTCCTGACCACACTGACCGTGAGTGCTGCACCTGACCACACTGACCGTGAGTGCTGCTCCTGACCACACTGACCGTGAGTGCTGCTCCTGACCACACTGAGCGTGAGTGCTGCTCCTGACCACACTGAGCGTGAGTGCTGCTCCTGACCACACCAAGGGTGAGTGCTGCTCCTGACCACACTGACCATGAGTGCTGCTCCTGACCACACTGAGCGTGAGTGCTGCTCCTGACCACACTGAGCGTGAGTGCTGCTCCTGACCACACTAAGAGTGAGTGCTGCACCTGACCACACTGACCGTGAGTGCTGCTCCTGACCACACTGACCGTGAGTGCTGCTCCTGACCACACTGACAGTGAGTGCTGCTCCTGACCACACTGAGCGTGAGTGCTGCACCTGACCACACTGACCGTGAGTGCTGCACCTGACCACACTGAGCGTGAGTGCTGCACCTGACCACACTGAGCGTGAGTGCTGCTCCTGACCACACTGAGCGTGAGTGCTGCACCTGACCACACTGACCATGAGTGCTGCTCCTGACCACACTGAGCGTGAGTGCTGCTCCTGACCACACTGAACGTGAGTGCTGCTCCTGACCACACTGAGTGTGAGTGCTGCTCCTGACCACACTGACCGTGAGTGCTGCTCCTGACCACACTAAGCGTGAGTGCTGCTCCTGACCACACTGACCATGAGTGCTGCTCCTGACCACACTAAGAGTGAGTGCTGCTCCTGACCACACTGACCGTGAGTGCTGCTCCTGACCACACTAAGCGTGAGTGCTGCTCCTGACCACACTGACCATGAGTGCTGCTCCTGACCACACTAACCGTGAGTGATGCTCCTGACCACACTGACCATGAGTGCTGCTCCTGACCACACTGAGTGTGAGTGCTGCTCCTGACCACACTGACCGTGAGTGCTGCTCCTGACCACACTGAGCGTGAGTGCTGCTCCTGACCACACTGAGCGTGAGTGCTGCTCCTGACCACACTGACCGTGAGTGCTGCTCCTGACCACACTGAGCGTGAGTGCTGCTCCTGACCACACTGACCGTGAGTGGTGCTCCTGACCACACTGAGCGTGAGTGCTGCTCCTGACCACACTGACCGTGAGTGCTGCTCCTGACCACACTGACCGTGAGTGCTGCTCCTGACCACACTGAGTGTGAGTGCTGCACCTGACCACACTGACCGTGAGTGCTGCTCCTGACCACACTGAGCGTGAGTGCTGCTCCTGACCACACTGACCGTGAGTGCTGCTCCTGACCACACTGAGCGTGAGTTCTGCTCCTGACCACACTGAGTGTGAGTGCTGCTCCTGACCACACTAAGGATGAGTGCTGCTCCTGACCACACTGACCATGAGTGCTGCTCCTGACCGTGAGTGCTGCTCCTGACCACACTAAGCGTGAGTGCTGCTCCTGACCGTGAGTGCTGCTCCTGACCACACTAAGGGTGAGTGCTGCACCTGACCACACTGACCGTGAGTGCTGCTCCTGACCACACTAACCGTGAGTGCTGCTCCTGACCACACTGAGCGTGAGTGCTGCTCCTGACCACACTGACCGTGAGTCGTGCTCCTGACCACACTGAGCGTGATTGCTGCTCCTGACCACACTGACCATGAGTGCTGCTCCTGACCACACTGAGCGTGAGTGCTGCTCCTGACCACACTGAGCGTGAGTGCAGCTCCTGACCACACTGACCGTGAGTGCTGCTCCTGACCACACTGACCGTGAGTGCTGCTCCTGACCACACTGAGCGTGAGTGCTGCTCCTGACCACACTGAGCGTGAGTGCTGCTCCTGACTACACTGAGTGTGAGTGCTGCTCCTGACCACACTGAGCGTGAGTGCTGCTCCTGACCACACTGAGTGTGAGTGCTGCTCCTGACCACACTAAGGGTGAGTGCTGCTCCTGACCACACTGAGCGTGAGTGCTGCTCCTGACCACACTAAGGGTGAGTGCTGCTCCTGACCACACTGAGTGTGAGTGCTGCTCCTGACCACACTAAGGGTGAGTGCTGCTCCTGACCACACTGAGCGTGAGTGCTGCTCCTGACCACACTGAGCGTGAGTGCTGCTCCTGACCACACTGACCGTGAGTGCTGCTCCTGACCACACTGAGTGTGAGTGCTGCTCCTGACCACACTGACCGTGAGTGCTGCTCCTGACCACACTGACCATGAGTGCTGCTCCTGACCACACTAAGGATGAGTGCTGCTCCTGACCACACTGACCGTGAGTGCTGCTCCTGAACACACTGAGCGTGAGTGCTGCTCCTGACCACATTGAGCGTGAGTGCTGCTCCTGACCACACTGACCGTGAGTGCTGCACCTGACCACACTGAGCGTGAGTGCTGCTCATGACCACACTGACCGTGAGTGCTGCACCTGACCACACTGACCGTGAGTGCTGCTCCTGACCACACTGACCGTGAGTGCTGCTCCTGACCACACTGACCGTGAGTGCTGCTCCTGACCACACTGAGCGTGAGTGCTGCACCTGACCACACTGACCGTGAGTGCTGCACCTGACCACACTGAGCGTGAGTGCTGCACCTGACCACACTGAGCGTGAGTGCTGCTCCTGACCACACTGAGCGTGAGTGCTGCACCTGACCACACTGACCATGAGTGCTGCTCCTGACCACACTGAGCGTGAGTGCTGCTCCTGACCACACTGAACGTGAGTGCTGCTCCTGACCACACTGAGTGTGAGTGCTGCTCCTGACCACACTGACCGTGAGTGCTGCTCCTGACCACACTAAGCGTGAGTGCTGCTCCTGACCACACTGACCATGAGTGCTGCTCCTGACCACACTAAGGGTGAGTGCTGCTCCTGACCACACTGACCGTGAGTGCTGCTCCTGACCACACTAAGCGTGAGTGCTGCTCCTGACCACACTGACCATGAGTGCTGCTCCTGACCACACTAACCGTGAGTGATGCTCCTGACCACACTGACCATGAGTGCTGCTCCTGACCACACTGAGTGTGAGTGCTGCTCCTGACCACACTGACCGTGAGTGCTGCTCCTGACCACACTGAGCGTGAGTGCTGCTCCTGACCACACTGAGCGTGAGTGCTGCTCCTGACCACACTGACCGTGAGTGCTGCTCCTGACCACACTGAGCGTGAGTGCTGCTCCTGACCACACTGACCGTGAGTGCTGCTCCTGACCACACTGAGCATGAGTGCTGCTCCTGACCACACTGACCGTGAGTGCTGCTCCTGACCACACTGACCGTGAGTGCTGCTCCTGACCACACTGAGTGTGAGTGCTGCTCCTGACCACACTAAGGATGAGTGCTGCTCCTGACCACACTGACCATGAGTGCTGCTCCTGACCGTGAGTGCTGCTCCTGACCACACTAAGCGTGAGTGCTGCTCCTGACTGTGAGTGCTGCTCCTGACCACACTAAGGGTGAGTGCTGCACCTGACCACACTGACCGTGAGTGCTGCTCCTGACCACACTAACCGTGAGTGCTGCTCCTGACCACACTGAGCGTGAGTGCTGCTCCTGACCACACTGATCGTGAGTCGTGCTCCTGACCACACTGAGCGTGATTGCTGCTCCTGACCACACTGACCATGAGTGCTGCTCCTGACCACACTGAGCGTGAGTGCTGCTCCTGACCACACTGAGCGTGAGTGCTGCTCCTGACCACACTGACCGTGAGTGCTGCTCCTGACCACACTGACCGTGAGTGCTGCTCCTGACCACACTGAGCGTGAGTGCTGCTCCTGACCACACTGAGCGTGAGTGCTGCTCCTGACTACACTGAGTGTGAGTGCTGCTCCTGACCACACTGAGCGTGAGTGCTGCTCCTGACCACACTGAGTGTGAGTGCTGCTCCTGACCACACTAAGGGTGAGTGCTGCTCCTGACCACACTGAGCGTGAGTGCTGCTCCTGACCACACTAAGGGTGAGTGCTGCTCCTGACCACACTGAGTGTGAGTGCTGCTCCTGACCACACTAAGGGTGAGTGCTGCTCCTGACCACACTGAGCGTGAGTGCTGCTCCTGACCACACTGAGCGTGAGTGCTGCTCCTGACCACACTAAGAGTGAGTGTTGCACCTGACCACACTGACCGTGAGTGCTGCTCCTGACCACACTGACCGTGAGTGCTGCTCCTGACCACACTGACCGTGAGTGCTGCTCCTGACCACACTGAGCGTGAGTGCTGCACCTGACCACACTGACCGTGAGTGCTGCACCTGACCACACTGAGCGTGAGTGCTGCACCTGACCACACTGAGCGTGAGTGCTGCACCTGACCACACTGACCATGAGTGCTGCTCCTGACCACACTGAGCGTGAGTGCTGCTCCTGACCACACTGAACGTGAGTGCTGCTCCTGACCACACTGAGTGTGAGTGCTGCTCCTGACCACACTGACCGTGAGTGCTGCTCCTGACCACACTAAGCGTGAGTGCTGCTCCTGACCACACTGACCATGAGTGCTGCTCCTGACCACACTAAGGGTGAGTGCTGCTCCTGACCACACTGACCGTGAGTGCTGCTCCTGACCACACTAAGCGTGAGTGCTGCTCCTGACCACACTGACCATGAGTGCTGCTCCTGACCACACTAACCGTGAGTGATGCTCCTGACCACACTGACCATGAGTGCTGCTCCTGACCACACTGAGTGTGAGTGCTGCTCCTGACCACACTGACCGTGAGTGCTGCTCCTGACCACACTGAGCGTGAGTGCTGCTCCTGACCACACTGAGCGTGAGTGCTGCTCCTGACCACACTGACCGTGAGTGCTGCTCCTGACCACACTGAGCGTGAGTTCTGCTCCTGACCACACTGACCGTGAGTGCTGCTCCTGACCACACTGAGCGTGAGTGCTGCTCCTGACCACACTGACCGTGAGTGCTGCTCCTGACCACACTGACCGTGAGTGCTGCTCCTGACCACACTGAGTGTGAGTGCTGCACCTGACCACACTGACCGTGAGTGCTGCTCCTGACCACACTGAGCGTGAGTGCTGCTCCTGACCACACTGACCGTGAGTGCTGCTCCTGACCACACTGAGCGTGAGTGCTGCTCCTGACCACACTGAGTGTGAGTGCTGCTCCTGACCACACTAAGGATGAGTGCTGCTCCTGACCACACTGACCATGAGTGCTGCTCCTGACCGTGAGTGCTGCTCCTGACCACACTAAGCGTGAGTGCTGCTCCTGACCGTGAGTGCTGCTCCTGACCACACTAAGCGTGAGTGCTGCACCTGACCACACTGACCGTGAGTGCTGCTCCTGACCACACTAACCGTGAGTGCTGCTCCTGACCACACTGAGCGTGAGTGCTGCTCCTGACCACACTGACCGTGAGTCGTGCTCCTGACCACACTGAGCGTGATTGCTGCTCCTGACCACACTGACCATGAGTGCTGCTCCTGACCACACTGAGCGTGAGTGCTGCTCCTGACCACACTGAGCGTGAGTGCTGCTCCTGACCACACTGACCGTGAGTGCTGCTCCTGACCACACTGACCGTGAGTGCTGCTCCTGACCACACTGAGCGTGAGTGCTGCTCCTGACCACACTGAGCGTGAGTGCTGCTCCTGACTACACTGAGTGTGAGTGCTGCTCCTGACCACACTGAGCGTGAGTGCTGCTCCTGACCACACTGAGTGTGAGTGCTGCTCCTGACCACACTAAGGGTGAGTGCTGCTCCTGACCACACTGAGCGTGAGTGCTGCTCCTGACCACACTAAGGGTGAGTGCTGCTCCTGACCACACTGAGTGTGAGTGCTGCTCCTGACCACACTAAGGGTGAGTGCTGCTCCTGACCACACTGAGCGTGAGTGCTGCTCCTGACCACACTAAGGGTGAGTGCTGCTCCTGACCACACTGACCGTGAGTGCTGCTCCTGACCACACTGAGTGTGAGTGCTGCTCCTGACCACACTGACCGTGAGTGCTGCTCCTGACCACACTGACCATGAGTGCTGCTCCTGACCACACTAAGGATGAGTGCTGCTCCTGACCACACTGACCGTGAGTGCTGCTCCTGAACACACTGAGCGTGAGTGCTGCTCCTGACCACATTGAGCGTGAGTGCTGCTCCTGACCACACTGACCGTGAGTGCTGCACCTGACCACACTGAGCGTGAGTGCTGCTCATGACCACACTGACCGTGAGTGCTGCACCTGACCACACTGACCGTGAGTGCTGCTCCTGACCACACTGACCGTGAGTGCTGCTCCTGACCACACTGACCGTGAGTGCTGCTCCTGACCACACTGAGCGTGAGTGCTGCACCTGACCACACTGACCGTGAGTGCTGCACCTGACCACACTGAGCGTGAGTGCTGCACCTGACCACACTGAGCGTGAGTGCTGCTCCTGACCACACTGAGCGTGAGTGCTGCACCTGACCACACTGACCATGAGTGCTGCTCCTGACCACACTGAGCGTGAGTGCTGCTCCTGACCACACTGAACGTGAGTGCTGCTCCTGACCACACTGAGTGTGAGTGCTGCTCCTGACCACACTGACCGTGAGTGCTGCTCCTGACCACACTAAGCGTGAGTGCTGCTCCTGACCACACTGACCATGAGTGCTGCTCCTGACCACACTAAGGGTGAGTGCTGCTCCTGACCACACTGACCGTGAGTGCTGCTCCTGACCACACTAAGCGTGAGTGCTGCTCCTGACCACACTGACCATGAGTGCTGCTCCTGACCACACTAACCGTGAGTGATGCTCCTGACCACACTGACCATGAGTGCTGCTCCTGACCACACTGAGTGTGAGTGCTGCTCCTGACCACACTGACCGTGAGTGCTGCTCCTGACCACACTGAGCGTGAGTGCTGCTCCTGACCACACTGAGCGTGAGTGCTGCTCCTGACCACACTGACCGCGAGTGCTGCTCCTGACCACACTGAGCGTGAGTGCTGCTCCTGACCACACTGACCGTGAGTGCTGCTCCTGACCACACTGAGCGTGAGTGCTGCTCCTGACCACACTGACCGTGAGTGCTGCTCCTGACCACACTGACCGTGAGTGCTGCTCCTGACCACACTGAGTGTGAGTGCTGCACCTGACCACACTGACCGTGAGTGCTGCTCCTGACCACACTGAGCGTGAGTGCTGCTCCTGACCACACTGACCGTGAGTGCTGCTCCTGACCACACTGAGCGTGAGTGCTGCTCCTGACCACACTGAGTGTGAGTGCTGCTCCTGACCACACTAAGGATGAGTGCTGCTCCTGACCACACTGACCATGAGTGCTGCTCCTGACCGTGAGTGCTGCTCCTGACCACACTAAGCGTGAGTGCTGCTCCTGACTGTGAGTGCTGCTCCTGACCACACTAAGGGTGAGTGCTGCACCTGACCACACTGACCGTGAGTGCTGCTCCTGACCACACTAACCGTGAGTGCTGCTCCTGACCACACTGAGCGTGAGTGCTGCTCCTGACCACACTGACCGTGAGTCGTGCTCCTGACCACACTGAGCGTGATTGCTGCTCCTGACCACACTGACCATGAGTGCTGCTCCTGACCACACTGAGCGTGAGTGCTGCTCCTGACCACACTGAGCGTGAGTGCTGCTCCTGACCACACTGACCGTGAGTGCTGCTCCTGACCACACTGACCGTGAGTGCTGCTCCTGACCACACTGAGCGTGAGTGCTGCTCCTGACCACACTGAGCGTGAGTGCTGCTCCTGACTACACTGAGTGTGAGTGCTGCTGCTGACCACACTGAGCGTGAGTGCTGCTCCTGACCACACTGAGTGTGAGTGCTGCTCCTGACCACACTAAGGGTGAGTGCTGCTCCTGACCACACTGAGCATGAGTGCTGCTCCTGACCACACTAAGGGTGAGTGCTGCTCCTGACCACACTGAGTGTGAGTGCTGCTCCTGACCACACTAAGGGTGAGTGCTGCTCCTGACCACACTGAGCGTGAGTGCTGCTCCTGACCACACTAAGGGTGAGTGCTGCTCCTGACCACACTGACCGTGAGTGCTGCTCCTGACCACACTGACCATGAGTGCTGCTCCTGACCACACTAAGGATGAGTGCTGCTCCTGACCACACTGACCGTGAGTGCTGCTCCTGACCACACTGAGCGTGAGTGCTGCTCCTGACCACATTGAGCGTGAGTGCTGCTCCTGACCACACTGACCGTGAGTGCTGCACCTGACCACACTGAGCGTGAGTGCTGCTCATGACCACACTGACCGTGAGTGCTGCACCTGACCACACTGACCGTGAGTGCTGCTCCTGACCACACTGAGCGTGAGTGCTGCTCCTGACCACACTGAGCGTGAGTGCTGCTCCTGACCACACTGAGTGTGAGTGCTGCACCTGACCACACTGAGCGTGAGTGCTGCTCCTGACCACACTGAGCGTGAGTGCTGCTCCTGACCACACTGAGTGTGAGTGCTGCTCCTGACCACACTGAGCGTGAGTGCTGCTCCTGACCACACTGAGCGTGAGTGCTGCTCCTGACCACACTGAGCGTGAGTGCTGCTCCTGACCACACTCACCGTGAGTGCTGCTCCTGACCACACTGAGCGTGAGTGCTGCTCCTGACCACACTGAGCGTGAGTGCTGCTCCTGACCACACTGAGCGTGAGTGCTGCTCCTGACCACACTGAGCGTGAGTGCTGCTCCTGACCACACTGAGTGTGAGTGCTTCTCCTGACCACACTGAGTGTGAGTGCTGCTCCTGACCACACTGAGCGTGAGTGCTGCTCCTGACCACATTAAGCGTGAGTGCTGCTCCTGACCGTGAGTGCTGCTCCTGACCACACTAAGCGTGAGTGCTGCTCCTGACCACACTAAGGGTGAGTGCTGCACCTGACCACACTGACCGTGAGTGCTGCTCCTGACCATACTAAGGGTGAGTGCTGCACCTGACCACACTGACCGTGAGTGCTGCTCCTGACCACACTAAGGGTGAGTGCTGCTCCTGACCACACTGACCGTGAGTGCTGCTCCTGACCACACTAAGGGTGAGTGCTGCACCTGACCACACTGACCGTGAGTGCTGCTCCTGACCACACTAAGGGTGAGTGCTGCTCCTGACCACACTGACCGTGAGTGCTGCTCCTGACCACACTGACCGTGAGTGCTGCCCCTGACCACACTGACCGTGAGTGCTGCTCCTGACCACACTAAGGGTGAGTGCTGCACCTGACCACACTGACCGTGAGTGCTGCTCCTGACCACACTCAGGGTGAGTGCTGCTCCTGACCACACTGACCATGAGTGCTGCTCCTGACCACACTGACCGTGAGTGCTGCTCCTGACCACACTGAGCGTGAGTGCTGCTCCTGACCACACTGAGCGTGAGTGCTGCTCCTGACCACACTGACCGTGAGTGCTGCTCCTGACCACACTGAGCGTGAGTACTGCTCCTGACCACACTGAGCGTGAGTGCTGCTCATGACCACACTGAGCGTGAGTGCTGCTCCTGACCACACTGAGTGTGAGTGCTGCACCTGACCACACTGAGTGTGAGTGCTGCTCCTGACCACACTAAGGGTTAGTGCTGCACCTGACCACACTGAGCGTGAGTGCTGCTCCTGACCACACTGACCGTGAGTGCTGCACCTGACCACATTGAGCGTGAGTGCTGCACCTGACCACACTGAGCGTGAGTGCTGCTCCTGACCACACTGAGTGTGAGTGCTGCTCCTGACCACACTGACCGTGAGTCGTGCTCCTGACCACACTGAGCGTGATTGCTGCTCCTGACCACACTGACCATGAGTGCTGCTCCTGACCACACTGAGCGTGAGTGCTGCTCCTGACCACACTGAGCGTGAGTGCTGCTCCTGACCACACTGACCGTGAGTGCTGCTCCTGACCACACTGACCGTGAGTGCTGCTCCTGACCACACTGAGCGTGAGTGCTGCTCCTGACCACACTGAGCGTGAGTGCTGCTCCTGACCACACTGAGTGTGAGTGCTGCTCCTGACCACACTGAGCGTGAGTGCTGCTCCTGACCACATTGAGCGTGAGTGCTGCTCCTGACCACACTGAGCGTGAGTGCTGCTCCTGACCACACTGACCGTGAGTGCTGCACCTGACCACACTGAGCGTGAGTGCTGCTCCTGACCACACTGAGCGTGAGTGCTGCTCCTGACCACACTCACCGTGAGTGCTGCTCCTGACCACACTCACCGTGAGTGCTGCACCTGAGCACACTGAGCGTGAGTGCTGCTCCTGACCACACTGACCGTGAGTGCTGCACCTGACCACACTGAGCGTGAGTGCTGCTCCTGACCACATTGAGCGTGAGTGCTGCTCCTAACCACACTGAGTGTGAGTGCTGCTCCTGACCACACTAAGGATGAGTGCTGCTCCTGACCACACTGAGCGTGAGTGCTGCTCCTAACCACACTGAGTGTGAGTGCTGCTCCTGACCACACTAAGGATGAGTGCTGCTCCTGACCACACTGAGCGTGAGTGCTGCTCCTGACCACACTAAGCGTGAGTGCTGCTCCTGACCACACTGAGTGTGAGTGCTGCTCCTGACCACACTAAGCGTGAGTGCTGCTCCTGACCACACTGACCGTGAGTGCTGCACCTGACCACACTGAGCGTGAGTGCTGCTCCTGACCACACTCACCGTGAGTGCTGCACCTGACCACACTGAGCGTGAGTGCTGCTCCTGACCACACTGACCGTGAGTGCTGCACCTGACCACACTGAGCGTGAGTGCTGCACCTGACCACACTGAGCGTGAGTGCTGCTCCTGACCACATTGAGCGTGAGTGCTGCACCTGACCACACTGAGCGTGAGTGCTGCTCCTGACCACACTGAGTGTGAGTGCTGCTCCTGACCACACTAAGGATGAGTGCTGCTCCTGACCACACTGAGCGTGAGTGCTGCTCCTGACCACACTGAGCGTGAGTGCTGCTCCTAACCACACTGAGTGTGAGTGCTGCTCCTGACCACACTAAGGATGAGTGCTGCTCCTGACCACACTGAGCGTGAGTGCTGCTCCTAACCACACTGAATGTGAGTGCTGCTCCTGACGACACTAAGGATGAGTGCTGCTCCTGACCACACTGAGCGTGAGTGCTGCTCCTGACCACACTAAGCGTGAGTGCTGCTCCTGACCACACTGAGTGTGAGTGCTGCTCCTGACCACACTGAGTGAGTGCTGCTCCTGACCACACTGAGTGTGAGTGCTGCTCCTGACCACACTGAGTGAGTGCTGCTCCTGACCACACTGAGTGTGAGTGCTGCTCCTGACCACACTGAGTGTGAGTGCTGCACCTGACCACACTGACCATGAGTGCTGCTCCTGACCACACTAAGCGTGAATGCTGCTCCTGACCACACTGACCATGAGTGCTGCTCCTGACCACACTAAGTGTGAGTGCTGCTCCTGACCACACTAAGTGTGAGTGCTGCTCCTAACCACACTGAGTGTGAGTGCTGCACCTGACCACACTGACCGTGAGTGCTGCTCCTGACCACACTGACCGTGAGTGCTGCACCTGACCACACTGACCGTGAGTGCTGCTCCTAACCACACTGAGCGTGAGTGCTGCACCTGACCACACTGACCATGAGTGCTGCTCCTGACCACACTAAGTGTGAGTGCTGCTCCTGACCACACTGACCATGAGTGCTGCTCCTGACCACACTAACCGTGAGTGCTGCTCCTGACCACACTGACCATGAGTGCTGCTCCTGACCACACTGAGCGTGAGTGCTGCTCCTGACCACACTGACCTTGAGTGCTGCTCCTGACCACACTGAGTGTGAGTGCTGCTCCTGACCACACTAAGGGTGAGTGCTGCTCCTGACCACACTGAGCGTGAGTGCTGCTCCTGACCACACTGACCGTGAGTGCTGCACCTGACCACACTGAGCGTGAGTGCTGCTCCTGACCACACTGACCATGAGTGCTGCTCCTGACCACACTGAGCGTGAGTGCTGCTCCTGACCACACTGACCGTGAGTGCTGCTCCTGACCACACTGAGTGTGAGTGCTGCACCTGACCACACTGAGCGTGAGTGCTGCTCCTGACCACACTGACCATGAGTGCTGCTCCTGACCACACTGAGCGTGAGTGCTGCTCCTGACCACACTGACCGTGAGTGCTGCTCCTGACCACACTGAGTGTGAGTGCTGCACCTGACCACACTGAGTGTGAGTGCTGCACCTGACCACACTGAGCGTGAGTGCTGCTCCTGACCACACTGACCGTGAGTGCTGCTCCTGACCACACTAAGTGTGAGTGCTGCTCCTGACCACACTAAGTGTGAGTGCTGCTCCTAACCACACTGAGTGTGAGTGCTGCTCCTGACCACACTGAGCGTGAGTGCTGCTCCTGACCACACTGAGTGTGAGTGCTGCTCCTGACCACACTGAGTGTGAGTGCTGCTCCTGACCACACTGAGTGTGAGTGCTGCTCCTGACCACACTGAGTGTGAGTGCTGCTCCTGACCAGACTGAGCGTGCGTGCGCCTCCTGACCACACTGACCGTGAGTGCTGCTCCTGACCACACTAAGGGTTAGTGCTGCTCCTGACCACACTGAGCGTGAGTGCTGCTCCTGACCATATTGAGTGTGAGTGCTGCTCCTGACCACACTGAGCGTGAGTGCTGCTCCTGACCACACTGACCGTGAGTGCTGCACCTGACCACACTGAGCGTGAGTGCTGCTCCTGACCACACTGACCGTGAGTGCTGCACCTGACCACACTGAGCGTGAGTGCTGCTCCTGACCACACTGACCGTGAGTGCTGCACCTGACCACACTGAGCGTGAGTGCTGCTCCTGACCACATTGAGCGTGAGTGCTGCACCTGACCACACTGAGCGTGAGTGCTGCTCCTGACCACACTGAGTGTGAGTGCTGCTCCTGACCACACTAAGGATGAGTGCTGCTCCTGACCACACTAAGGGTTAGTGCTGCTCCTGACCACACTGAGCGTGAGTGCTGCTCCTGACCACATTGAGCGTGAGTGCTGCTCCTGACCACACTGAGCGTGAGTGCTGCTCCTGACCACACTGACCGTGAGTGCTGCACCTGACCACACTGAGCGTGAGTGCTGCTCCTGACCACACTCACTGTGAGTGCTGCACCTGACCACACTGAGCGTGAGTGCTGCTCCTGACCACACTGACCGTGAGTGCTGCTCCTGACCACACTGAGCGTGAGTGCTGCTCCTGACCACACTGACCGTGAGTGCTGCACCTGACCACACTGAGCGTGAGTGCTGCACCTGACCACATGAGCGTGAGTGCTGCTCCTGACCACATTGAGCGTGAGTGCTGCACCTGACCACACTGAGCGTGAGTGCTGCTCCTGACCACACTGAGTGTGAGTGCTGCTCCTGACCACACTAAGGATGAGTGCTGCTCCTGACCACACTGAGCGTCAGTGCTGCTCCTGACCACACTGAGCGTGAGTGCTGCTCCTGACCACACTGAGTGTGAGTGCTGCTCCTGACCACACTAAGGATGAGTGCTGCTCCTGACCACACTGAGCGTCAGTGCTGCTCCTGACCACACTGAGCGTGAGTGCTGCTCCTAACCACACTGAGTGTGAGTGCTGCTCCTGACCACACTAAGGATGAGTGCTGCTCCTGACCACACTGAGCGTGAGTGCTGCTCCTAACCACACTGAGTGTGAGTGCTGCTCCTGACCACACTAAGGATGAGTGCTGCTCCTGACCACACTGAGCGTGAGTGCTGCTCCTGACCACACTAAGCGTGAGTGCTGCTCCTGACCACACTGAGTGTGAGTGCTGCTCCTGACCACACTGAGTGAGTGCTGCTCCTGACCACACTGAGTGTGAGTGCTGCTCCTGACCACACTGAGTGAGTGCTGCTCCTGACCACACTGAGTGAGTGCTGCTCCTGACCACACTGAGTGTGAGTGCTGCTCCTAACCACACTGAGTGTGAGTGCTGCTCCTGACCACACTGACCGTGAGTGCTGCTCCTGACCACACTGACCGTGACTGCTGCACCTGACCACACTGACCGTGAGTGCTGCTCCTAACCACACTGAGCGTGAGTGCTGCACCTGACCACACTGACCATGAGTGCTGCTCCTGACCACACTAAGTGTGAGTGCTGCTCCTGACCACACTGACCATGAGTGCTGCTCCTGACCACACTAACCGTGAGTGCTGCTCCTGACCACACTGACCATGAGTGCTGCTCCTGACCACACTGAGCGTGAGTGCTGCTCCTGACCACACTGACCTTGAGTGCTGCTCCTGACCACACTGAGTGTGAGTGCTGCTCCTGACCACACTAAGGGTGAGTGCTGCTCCTGACCACACTGAGCGTGAGTGCTGCTCCTGACCACACTGACCGTGAGTGCTGCACCTGACCACACTGAGCGTGAGTGCTGCTCCTGACCACACTGACCATGAGTGCTGCTCCTGACCACACTGAGCGTGAGTGCTGCACCTGACCACACTGAGCGTGAGTGCTGCTCCTGACCACACTGACCATGAGTGCTGCTCCTGACCACACTGACCGTGAGTGCTGCTCCTGACCACACTGAGTGTGAGTGCTGCACCTGACCACACTGAGTGTGAGTGCTGCACCTGACCACACTGAGCATGAGTGCTGCTCCTGACCACACTGACCGTGAGTGCTGCTCCTGACCACACTGAGTGTGAGTGCTGCTCCTGACCACACTGAGTGTGAGTGCTGCACCTGACCACACTGACCGTGAGTGCTGCTCCTGACCACACTGAGCGTGAGTGCTGCTCCTGACCACATTAAGTGTGAGTGCTGCTCCTGACCACACTGACCGTGAGTGCTGCTCCTGACCACACTGAGCGTGAGTGCTGCTCCTGACCACACTAAGGGTGAGTGCTGCTCCTGACCACACTGACCGTGAGTGCTGCTCCTGACCACACTGACCGTGAGTGCTGCACCTGACCACACTGACCGTGAGTGCTGCACCTGACCACACTGACCGTGAGTGCTGCCCCTGACCACACTGACCGTGAGTGCTGCACCTGACCACACTGAGCGTGAGTGCTGCTCCTGACCACACTGACCATGAGTGCTGCTCCTGACCACACTGAGCGTGAGTGCTGCTCCTGACCACACTGAGTGTGAGTGCTGCTCCTGACCACACTGAGTGTGAGTGCTGCACCTGACCACACTGAGCGTGAGTGCTGCTCCTGACCACACTGAGCGTGAGTGCTGCTCCTGACCACACTGAGCGTGAGTGCTGCTCCTGACCACACTGAGCGTGAGTGCTGCTCCTGACCACACTGAGCGTGAGTGCTGCTCCTGACCACACTGAGTGTGAGTGCTTCTCCTGACCACACTGAGTGTGAGTGCTGCTCCTGACCACACTGAGCGTGAGTGCTGCTCCTGACCACATTAAGCGTGAGTGCTGCTCCTGACCGTGAGTGCTGCTCCTGACCACACTAAGCGTGAGTGCTGCTCCTGACCACACTAAGGGTGAGTGCTGCACCTGACCACACTGACCGTGAGTGCTGCTCCTGACCACACTAAGGGTGAGTGCTGCACCTGACCACACTGACCGTGAGTGCTGCTCCTGACCACACTAAGGGTGAGTGCTGCTCCTGACCACACTGACCGTGAGTGCTGCTCCTGACCACACTGACCGTGAGTGCTGCCCCTGACCACACTGACCGTGAGTGCTGCTCCTGACCACACTAAGGGTGAGTGCTGCACCTGACCACACTGACCGTGAGTGCTGCTCCTGACCACACTAAGGATGAGTGCTGCTCCTGACCACACTGACCATGAGTGCTGCTCCTGACCACACTGACCGTGAGTGCTGCTCCTGACCACACTGAGCGTGAGTGCTGCTCCTGACCACACTGACCGTGAGTGCTGCTCCTGACCACACTGAGCGTGAGTACTGCTCCTGACCACACTGAGTGTGAGTGCTGCTCCTGACCAGACTGAGCGTGAGTGCTCCTCCTGACCACACTGACCGTGAGTGCTGCTCCTGACCACACTAAGGGTTAGTGCTGCTCCTGACCACACTGAGCGTGAGTGCTGCTCCTGACCACATTGAGCGTGAGTGCTGCTCCTGACCACACTGAGCGTGAGTGCTGCTCCTGACCACACTGACCGTGAGTGCTGCTCCTGACCACACTGAGTGTGAGTGCTGCACCTGACCACACTGAGCGTGAGTGCTGCTCCTGACCACATTGAGCGTGAGTGCTGCACCTGACCACACTGAGCGTGAGTGCTGCTCCTGACCACACTGAGTGTGAGTGCTGCTCCTGACCACACTAAGGATGAGTGCTGCTCCTGACCACACTAAGGGTTAGTGCTGCTCCTGACCACACTGAGCGTGAGTGCTGCTCCTGACCACATTGAGCGTGAGTGCTGCTCCTGACCACACTGAGCGTGAGTGCTGCTCCTGACCACACTGACCGTGAGTGCTGCACCTGACCACACTGAGCGTGAGTGCTGCTCCTGACCACACTCACCGTGAGTGCTGCACCTGACCACACTGAGCGTGAGTGCTGCTCCTGACCACACTGACCGTGAGTGCTGCACCTGACCACACTGAGCGTGAGTGCTGCACCTGACCACACTGAGCGTGAGTGCTGCTCCTGACCACATTGAGCGTGAGTGCTGCACCTGACCACACTGAGCGTGAGTGCTGCTCCTGACCACACTGAGTGTGAGTGCTGCTCCTGACCACACTAAGGATGAGTGCTGCTCCTGACCACACTGAGCGTGAGTGCTGCTCCTGACCACACTGAGCGTGAGTGCTGCTCCTAACCACACTGAGTGTGAGTGCTGCTCCTGACCACACTAAGGATGAGTGCTGCTCCTGACCACACTGAGCGTGAGTGCTGCTCCTAACCACACTGAATGTGAGTGCTGCTCCTGACCACACTAAGGATGAGTGCTGCTCCTGACCACACTGAGCGTGAGTGCTGCTCCTGACCACACTAAGCGTGAGTGCTGCTCCTGACCACACTGAGTGTGAGTGCTGCTCCTGACCACACTGAGTGAGTGCTGCTCCTGACCACACTGAGTGTGAGTGCTGCTCCTGACCACACTGAGTGAGTGCTGCTCCTGACCACACTGAGTGTGAGTGCTGCTCCTGACCACACTGAGCGTGAGTGCTGCTCCTGACCACACTGAGTGTGAGTGCTGCTCCTGACCACACTGAGTGAGTGCTGCACCTGACCACACTGACCATGAGTGCTGCTCCTGACCACACTCAGCGTGAATGCTGCTCCTGACCACACTGACCATGAGTGCTGCTCCTGACCACACTAAGTGTGAGTGCTGCTCCTGACCACACTAAGTGTGAGTGCTGCTCCTAACCACACTGAGTGTGAGTGCTGCACCTGACCACACTGACCGTGAGTGCTGCTCCTGACCACACTGACCGTGAGTGCTGCACCTGACCACACTGACCGTGAGTGCTGCTCCTAACCACACTGAGCGTGAGTGCTGCACCTGACCACACTGACCATGAGTGCTGCTCCTGACCACACTAAGTGTGAGTGCTGCTCCTGACCACACTGACCATGAGTGCTGCTCCTGACCACACTAACCGTGAGTGCTGCTCCTGACCACACTGACCATGAGTGCTGCTCCTGACCACACTGAGCGTGAGTGCTGCTCCTGACCACACTGACCTTGAGTGCTGCTCCTGACCACACTGAGTGTGAGTGCTGCTCCTGACCACACTAAGGGTGAGTGCTGCTCCTGACCACACTGAGCGTGAGTGCTGCTCCTGACCACACTGACCGTGAGTGCTGCACCTGACCACACTGAGCGTGAGTGCTGCTCCTGACCACACTGACCATGAGTGCTGCTCCTGACCACACTGAGCGTGAGTGCTGCTCCTGACCACACTGACCGTGAGTGCTGCTCCTGACCACACTGAGTGTGAGTGCTGCACCTGACCACACTGAGCGTGAGTGCTGCTCCTGACCACACTGACCATGAGTGCTGCTCCTGACCACACTGAGCGTGAGTGCTGCTCCTGACCACACTGACCGTGAGTGCTGCTCCTGACCACACTGAGTGTGAGTGCTGCACCTGACCACACTGAGTGTGAGTGCTGCACCTGACCACACTGAGCGTGAGTGCTGCTCCTGACCACACTGACCGTGAGTGCTGCTCCTGACCACACTAAGTGTGAGTGCTGCTCCTGACCACACTAAGTGTGAGTGCTGCTCCTAACCACACTGAGTGTGAGTGCTGCTCCTGACCACACTGAGTGTGAGTGCTGCACCTGACCACACTGAGCGTGAGTGCTGCTCCTGACCACACTGACCGTGAGTGCTGCACCTGACCACACTGACCGTGAGTGCTGCCCCTGACCACACTGAGTGTGAGTGCTGCTCCTGACCACACTGAGTGTGAGTGCTGCACCTGACCACACTGAGCGTGAGTGCTGCTCCTGACCACACTGAGCGTGAGTGCTGCTCCTGACCACACTAAGTGTGAGTGCTGCTCCTGACCACACTGACCGTGAGTGCTGCTCCTGACCACACTGAGCGTGAGTGCTGCTCCTGACCACACTAAGGGTGAGTGCTGCTCCTGACCACACTGACCATGAGTGCTGCTCCTGACCACACTGACCGTGAGTGCTGCTCCTGACCACACTGAGCGTGAGTACTGCTCCTGACCACACTGAGCGTGAGTGCTGCTCATGACCACACTGAGCGTGAGTGCTGCTCCTGACCACACTGACCGTGAGTGCTGCACCTGACCACACTGAGCGTGAGTGCTGCTCCTGACCACACTGACCGTGAGTGCTGCACCTGACCACACTGAGCGTGAGTGCTGCTCCTGACCACATTGAGCGTGAGTGCTGCACCTGACCACACTGAGCGTGAGTGCTGCTCCTGACCACATTGAGCGTGAGTGCTGCTCCTGACCACACTGAGCGTGAGTGCTGCTCCTGACCACACTGACCGTGAGTGCTGCACCTGACCACACGGAGCGTGAGTGCTGCTCCTGACCACATTGAGCGTGAGTGCTGCTCCTGACCACACTGAGTGTGAGTGCTGCTCCTGACCACACTAAGGATGAGTGCTGCTCCTGACCACACTGAGCGTGAGTGCTGCTCCTGACCACACTGACCGTGAGTGCTGCACCTGACCACACTGAGCGTGAGTGCTGCACCTGACCACACTGAGCGTGAGTGCTGCTCCTGACCACATTGAGCGTGAGTGCTGCACCTGACCACACTGAGCGTGAGTGCTGCTCCTGACCACACTGAGTGTGAGTGCTGCTCCTGACCACATTGAGCGTGAGTGCTGCTCCTGACCACACTGAGCGTGAGTGCTGCTCCTGACCACACTGACCGTGAGTGCTGCACCTGACCACACTGAGCGTGAGTGCTGCTCCTGACCACATTGAGCGTGAGTGCTGCTCCTGACCACACTGAGTGTGAGTGCTGCTCCTGACCACACTAAGGATGAGTGCTGCTCCTGACCACACTGAGCGTGAGTGCTGCTCCTGACCACACTGACCGTGAGTGCTGCACCTGACCACACTGAGCGTGAGTGCTGCACCTGACCACACTGAGCGTGAGTGCTGCTCCTGACCACATTGAGCGTGAGTGCTGCACCTGACCACACTGAGCGTGAGTGCTGCTCCTGACCACACTGAGTGTGAGTGCTGCTCCTGACCACACTAAGGATGAGTGCTGCTCCTGACCACACTGAGCGTGAGTGCTGCTCCTGACCACACTGAGCGTGAGTGCTGCTCCTAACCACACTGAGTGTGAGTGCTGCTCCTGACCACACTAAGGATGAGTGCTGCTCCTGACCACACTGAGCGTGAGTGCTGCTCCTAACCACACTGAGTGTGAGTGCTGCTCCTGACCACACTAAGCATGAGTGCTGCTCCTGACCACACTGAGCGTGAGTGCTGCTCCTGACCACACTAAGCGTGAGTGCTGCTCCTGACCACACTGAGTGTGAGTGCTGCTCCTGACCACACTGAGTGAGTGCTGCTCCTGACCACACTGAGTGTGAGTGCTGCTCCTGACCACACTGAGTGAGTGCTGCTCCTGACCACACTGACCGTGAGTGCTGCTCCTGACCACACTAAGGGTGAGTGCTGCACCTGACCACACTGACCGTGAGTGCTGCTCCTGACCACACTAAGGGTGAGTGCTGCTCCTGACCACACTGACCGTGAGTGCTGCTCCTGACCACACTGACCGTGAGTGCTGCCCCTGACCACACTGACCGTGAGTGCTGCTCCTGACCACACTAAGGGTGAGTGCTGCACCTGACCACACTGACCGTTAGTGCTGCTCCTGACCACACTAAGGGTGAGTGCTGCTCCTGACCACACTGACCATGAGTGCTGCTCCTGACCACACTGACCGTGAGTGCTGCTCCTGACCACACTGAGCGTGAGTGCTGCTCCTGACCACACTGACCATGAGTGCTGCTCCTGACCACACTGACCGTGAGTGCTGCTCCTGACCACACTGAGCGTGAGTACTGCTCCTGACCACACTGAGCGTGAGTGCTGCTCATGACCACACTGAGCGTGAGTGCTGCTCCTGACCACACTGAGTGTGAGTGCTGCACCTGACCACACTGAGTGTGAGTGCTGCTCCTGACCAGACTGAGCGTGAGTGCTCCTCCTGACCACACTGACCATGAGTGCTGCTCCTGACCACACTAAGGGTTAGTGCTGCTCCTGACCACACTAAGCGTGAGTGCTGCTCCTGACCACATTGAGCGTGAGTGCTGCTCCTGACCACACTGAGCGTGAGTGCTGCTCCTGACCACACTGACCGTGAGTGCTGCTCCTGACCACACTGAGTGTGAGTGCTGCACCTGACCACACTGAGCGTGAGTGCTGCTCCTGACCACATTGAGCGTGAGTGCTGCACCTGACCACACTGAGCGTGAGTGCTGCTCCTGACCACACTGAGTGTGAGTGCTGCTCCTGACCACACTAAGGATGAGTGCTGCTCCTGACCACACTAAGGGTTAGTGCTGCTCCTGACCACACTGAGCGTGAGTGCTGCTCCTGACCACATTGAGCGTGAGTGCTGCTCCTGACCACACTGAGCGTGAGTGCTGCTCCTGACCACACTGACCGTGAGTGCTGCACCTGACCACACTGAGCGTGAGTGCTGCTCCTGACCACACTCACCGTGAGTGCTGCACCTGACCACACTGAGCGTGAGTGCTGCTCCTGACCACACTGACCGTGAGTGCTGCACCTGACCACACTGAGCGTGAGTGCTGCACCTGACCACACTGAGCGTGAGTGCTGCTCCTGACCACATTGAGCGTGAGTGCTGCACCTGACCACACTGAGCGTGAGTGCTGCTCCTGACCACACTGACCGTGAGTGCTGCTCCTGACCACACTGAGTGTGAGTGCTGCTCCTGACCACACTGAGTGTGAGTGCTGCTCCTGACCACACTAAGGATGAGTGCTGCTCCTGACCACACTGAGCGTGAGTGCTGCTCCTGACCACACTGAGCGTGAGTGCTGCTCCTAACCACACTGAGTGTGAGTGCTGCTCCTGACCACACTAAGGATGAGTGCTGCTCCTGACCACACTGAGCGTGAGTGCTGCTCCTAACCACACTGAATGTGAGTGCTGCTCCTGACCACACTAAGGATGAGTGCTGCTCCTGACCACACTGAGCGTGAGTGCTGCTCCTGACCACACTAAGCGTGAGTGCTGCTCCTGACCACACTGAGTGTGAGTGCTGCTCCTGACCACACTGAGTGAGTGCTGCTCCTGACCACACTGAGTGTGAGTGCTGCTCCTGACCACACTGAGTGAGTGCTGCTCCTGACCACACTGAGTGTGAGTGCTGCTCCTGACCACACTGAGTGTGAGTGCTGCACCTGACCACACTGACCATGAGTGCTGCTCCTGACCACACTAAGCGTGAATGCTGCTCCTGACCACACTGACCATGAGTGCTGCTCCTGACCACACTAAGTGTGAGTGCTGCTCCTGACCACACTAAGTGTGAGTGCTGCTCCTAACCACACTGAGTGTGAGTGCTGCACCTGACCACACTGACCGTGAGTGCTGCTCCTGACCACACTGACCGTGAGTGCTGCACCTGACCACACTGACCGTGAGTGCTGCTCCTAACCACACTGAGCGTGAGTGCTGCACCTGACCACACTGACCATGAGTGCTGCTCCTGACCACACTAAGTGTGAGTGCTGCTCCTGACCACACTGACCATGAGTGCTACTCCTGACCACACTAACCGTGAGTGCTGCTCCTGACCACACTGACCATGAGTGCTGCTCCTGACCACACTGAGCGTGAGTGCTGCTCCTGACCACACTGACCTTGAGTGCTGCTCCTGACCACACTGAGTGTGAGTGCTGCTCCTGACCACACTAAGGGTGAGTGCTGCTCCTGACCACACTGAGCGTGAGTGCTGCTCCTGACCACACTGACCGTGAGTGCTGCACCTGACCACACTGAGCGTGAGTGCTGCTCCTGACCACACTGACCATGAGTGCTGCTCCTGACCACACTGAGCGTGAGTGCTGCTCCTGACCACACTGACCGTGAGTGCTGCTCCTGACCACACTGAGTGTGAGTGCTGCACCTGACCACACTGAGCGTGAGTGCTGCTCCTGACCACACTGACCATGAGTGCTGCTCCTGACCACACTGAGCGTGAGTGCTGCTCCTGACCACACTGACCGTGAGTGCTGCTCCTGACCACACTGAGTGTGAGTGCTGCACCTGACCACACTGAGTGTGAGTGCTGCTCCTGACCACACTGACCATGAGTGCTGCTCCTGACCACACTGAGCGTGAGTGCTGCCCCTGACCACACTGAGTGTGAGTGCTGCTCCTGACCACACTGAGTGTGAGTGCTGCACCTGACCACACTGAGCGTGAGTGCTGCTCCTGACCACACTGAGCGTGAGTGCTGCTCCTGACCACACTAAGTGTGAGTGCTGCTCCTGACCACACTGACCGTGAGTGCTGCTCCTGACCACACTGAGCGTGAGTGCTGCTCCTGACCACACTAAGGGTGAGTGCTGCTCCTGACCACACTGACCATGAGTGCTGCTCCTGACCACACTGACCGTGAGTGCTGCTCCTGACCACACTGAGCGTGAGTACTGCTCCTGACAACACTGAGCGTGAGTGCTGCTCATGACCACACTGAGCGTGAGTGCTGCTCCTGACCACACTGAGTGTGAGTGCTGCTCCTGACCAGACTGAGCGTGAGTGCTCCTCCTGACCACACTGACCGTGAGTGCTGCTCCTGACCACACTAAGGGTTAGTGCTGCTCCTGACCACACTGAGCGTGAGTGCTGCTCCTGACCACATTGAGCGTGGGTGCTGCTCCTGACCACACTGAGCGTGAGTGCTGCTCCTGACCACACTGACCGTGAGTGCTGCACCTGACCACACTGAGCGTGAGTGCTGCTCCTGACCACACTGAGTGTGAGTGCTGCTCCTGACCACACTAAGGATGAGTGCTGCTCCTGACCACACTGAGCGTGAGTGCTGCTCCTGACCACACTGACCGTGAGTGCTGCACCTGACCACACTGAGCGTGAGTGCTGCACCTGACCACACTGAGCGTGAGTGCTGCTCCTGACCACATTGAGCGTGAGTGCTGCTCCTGACCACACTGAGCGTGAGTGCTGCTCCTAACCACACTGAGTGTGAGTGCTGCTCCTGACCACACTAAGGATGAGTGCTGCTCCTGACCACACTGAGCGTGAGTGCTGCTCCTGACCACACTAAGCGTGAGTGCTGCTCCTGACCACACTGAGTGTGAGTGCTGCTCCTGACCACACTGAGTGAGTGCTGCTCCTGACCACACTGAGTGTGAGTGCTGCTCCTGACCACACTGACCGTGAGTGCTGCTCCTGACCACACTGAGCGTGAGTGCTGCTCATGACCACACTGAGCGTGAGTGCTGCTCCTGACCACACTGAGTGTGAGTGCTGCACCTGACCACACTGAGTGTGAGTGCTGCTCCTGACCAGACTGAGCGTGAGTGCTCCTCCTGACCACACTGACCGTGAGTGCTGCTCCTGACCACACTAAGGGTTAGTGCTGCTCCTGACCACACTGAGCGTGAGTGCTGCTCCTGACCACATTGAGCGTGAGTGCTGCTCCTGACCACACTGAGCGTGAGTGCTGCTCCTGACCACACTGACCGTGAGTGCTGCACCTGACCACACTGAGCGTGAGTGCTGCTCCTGACCACACTGAGTGTGAGTGCTGCACCTGACCACACTGAGTGTGAGTGCTGCTCCTGACCAGACTGAGCGTGAGTGCTCCTCCTGACCACACTGACCGTGAGTGCTGCTCCTGACCACACTAAGGGTTAGTGCTGCTCCTGACCACACTGAGCGTGAGTGCTGCTCCTGACCACATTGAGCGTGAGTGCTGCTCCTGACCACACTGAGCGTGAGTGCTGCTCCTGACCACACTGACCGTGAGTGCTGCACCTGACCACACTGAGCGTGAGTGCTGCTCCTGACCACACTGACCGTGAGTGCTGCACCTGACCACACTGAGCGTGAGTGCTGCTCCTGACCACACTGACCGTGAGTGCTGCACCTGACCACACTGAGCGTGAGTGCTGCTCCTGACCACATTGAGCGTGAGTGCTGCACCTGACCACACTGAGCGTGAGTGCTGCTCCTGACCACATTGAGCGTGAGTGCTGCTCCTGACCACACTGAGTGTGAGTGCTGCTCCTGACCACACTAAGGATGAGTGCTGCTCCTGACCACACTAAGTGTTAGTGCTGCTCCTGACCACACTGAGCGTGAGTGCTGCTCCTGACCACATTGAGCGTGAGTGCTGCTCCTGACCACACTGAGCGTGAGTGCTGCTCCTGACCACACTGACGGTGAGTGCTGCACCTGACCACACTGAGCGTGAGTGCTGCTCCTGACCACACTCACCGTGAGTGCTGCACCTGACCACACTGAGCGTGAGTGCTGCTCCTGACCACACTGACCGTGAGTGCTGCTCCTGACCACACTGAGCGTGAGTGCTGCACCTGACCACACTGAGCGTGAGTGCTGCTCCTGACCACATTGAGCGTGAGTGCTGCACCTGACCACACTGAGCGTGAGTGCTGCTCCTGACCACACTGAGTGTGAGTGCTGCTCCTGACCACACTAAGGATGAGTGCTGCTCCTGACCACACTGAGCGTGAGTGCTGCTCCTGACCACACTGAGCGTGAGTGCTGCTCCGAACCACACTGAGTGTGAGTGCTGCTCCTGACCACACTAAGGATGAGTGCTGCTCCTGACCACACTGAGCGTGAGTGCTGCTCCTAACCACACTGAGTGTGAGTGCTGCTCCTGACCACACTGACCGTGAGTGCTACTCCTGACCACACTGAGTGTGAGTGCTGCACCTGACCACACTAAGGATGAGTGCTGCTCCTGACCACACTGAGCGTGAGTGCTGCTCCTAACCACACTGAGCGTGAGTGCTGCTCCTGACCACACTGACCGTGAGTGCTGCTCCTGACCACACTGAGCGTGAGTGCTGCTCCTGACCACACTAAGCGTGAGTGCTGCTCCTGACCACACTGAGTGTGAGTGCTGCTCCTGACCACACTGAGTGAGTGCTGCTCCTGACCACACTGAGTGTGAGTGCTGCTCCTGACCACACTGAGTGAGTGCTGCTCCTGACCACACTGAGTGTGAGTGCTGCTCCTGACCACACTGAGTGTGAGTGCTGCACCTGACCACACTGACCATGAGTGCTGCTCCTGACCACACTAAGCGTGAATGCTGCTCCTGACCACACTGACCATGAGTGCTGCTCCTGACCACACTAAGTGTGAGTGCTGCTCCTGACCACACTAAGTGTGAGTGCTGCTCCTAACCACACTGAGTGTGAGTGCTGCACCTGACCACACTGACCGTGAGTGCTGCTCCTGACCACACTGACCGTGAGTGCTGCACCTGACCACACTGACCGTGAGTGCTGCTCCTAACTACACTGAGCGTGAGTGCTGCACCTGACCACACTGACCATGAGTGCTGCTCCTGACCACACTAAGTGTGAGTGCTGCTCCTGACCACACTGACCATGAGTGCTGCTCCTGACCACACTAACCGTGAGTGCTGCTCCTGACCACACTGACCATGAGTGCTGCTCCTGACCACACTGAGCGTGAGTGCTGCTCCTGACCACACTGACCTTGAGTGCTGCTCCTGACCACACTGAGTGTGAGTGCTGCTCCTGACCACACTAAGGGTGAGTGCTGCTCCTGACCACACTGAGCGTGAGTGCTGCTCCTGACCACACTGACCGTGAGTGCTGCACCTGACCACACTGAGCGTGAGTGCTGCTCCTGACCACACTGACCATGAGTGCTGCTCCTGACCACACTGAGCGTGAGTGCTGCTCCTGACCACACTGACCGTGAGTGCTGCTCCTGACCACACTGAGTGTGAGTGCTGCACCTGACCACACTGAGCGTGAATGCTGCTCCTGACCACACTGACCATGAGTGCTGCTCCTGACCACACTGAGCGTGAGTGCTGCTCCTGACCACACTGACCGTGAGTGCTGCTCCTGACCACACTGAGTGTGAGTGCTGCACCTGACCACACTGAGTGTGAGTGCTGCACCTGACCACACTGAGCGTGAGTGCTGCTCCTGACCACACTGACCGTGAGTGCTGCTCCTGACCACACTAAGTGTGAGTGCTGCTCCTGACCACACTAAGTGTGAGTGCTGCTCCTAACCACACTGAGTGTGAGTGCTGCTCCTGACCACACTGAGTGTGAGTGCTGCACCTGACCACACTGAGCGTGAGTGCTGCTCCTGACCACACTGACCGTGAGTGCTGCACCTGACCACACTGACCGTGAGTGCTGCCCCTGACCACACTGAGTGTGAGTGCTGCTCCTGACCACACTGAGTGTGAGTGCTGCACCTGACCACACTGAGCGTGAGTGCTACTCCTGACCACACTGAGCGTGAGTGCTGCTCCTGACCACACTAAGTGTGAGTGCTGCTCCTGACCACACTGACCGTGAGTGCTGCTCCTGACCACACTGAGCGTGAGTGCTGCTCCTGACCACACTAAGGGTGAGTGCTGCTCCTGACCACACTGACCATGAGTGCTGCTCCTGACCACACTGACCGTGAGTGCTGCTCCTGACCACACTGAGCGTGAGTACTGCTCCTGACCACACTGAGCGTGAGTGCTGCTCATGACCACACTGAGCGTGAGTGCTGCTCCTGACCACACTGAGTGTGAGTGCTGCACCTGACCACACTGAGTGTGAGTGCTGCTCCTGACCAGACTGAGCGTGAGTGCTCCTCCTGACCACACTGACCGTGAGTGCTGCTCCTGACCACACTAAGGGTTAGTGCTGCTCCTGACCACACTGAGCGTGAGTGCTGCTCCTGACCACATTGAGCGTGAGTGCTGCTCCTGACCACACTGAGCGTGAGTGCTGCTCCTGACCACACTGACCGTGAGTGCTGCACCTGACCACACTGAGCGTGAGTGCTGCTCCTGACCACACTGACCGTGAGTGCTGCACCTGACCACACTGAGCGTGAGTGCTGCTCCTGACCACACTAAGTGTGAGTGCTGCTCCTAACCACACTGTGTGTGAGTGCTGCTCCTGACCACACTGAGTGTGAGTGCTGCACCTGACCACACTGAGCGTGAGTGCTGCTCCTGACCACACTGAGCGTGAGTGCTGCTCCTGACCACACTAAGTGTGAGTGCTGCTCCTGACCACACTGACCTTGAGTGCTGCTCCTGACCACACTGAGTGTGAGTGCTGCTCCTGACCACACTGACCATGAGTGCTGCTCCTGACCACACTAACCGTGAGTGCTACTCCTGACCACACTGACCATGAGTGCTGCTCCTGACCACACTGAGCGTGAGTGCTGCTCCTGACCACACTGACCTTGAGTGCTGCTCCTGACCACACTGAGTGTGAGTGCTGCTCCTGACCACACTAAGGGTGAGTGCTGCTCCTGACCACACTGAGCGTGAGTGCTGCTCCTGACCACACTGACCGTGAGTGCTGCACCTGACCACACTGAGCGTGAGTGCTGCTCCTGACCACACTGACCGTGAGTGCTGCTCCTGACCACACTGAGCGTGAGTGCTGCTCCTGACCACACTGACCGTGAGTGCTGCTCCTGACCACACTGAGTGTGAGTGCTGCACCTGACCACACTGAGCGTGAGTGCTGCTCCTGACCACACTGACCGTGAGTGCTGCTCCTGACCACACTGAGCGTGAGTGCTGCTCCTGACCACACTGACCGTGAGTGCTGCTCCTGACCACACTGAGTGTGAGTGCTGCACCTGACCACACTGAGTGTGAGTGCTGCACCTGACCACACTGAGCGTGAGTGCTGCTCCTGACCACACTGACCGTGAGTGCTGCTCCTGACCACACTAAGTGTGAGTGCTGCTCCTGACCACACTATGTGTGAGTGCTGCTCCTAACCACACTGAGTGTGAGTGCTGCTCCTGACCACACTGAGTGTGAGTGCTGCACCTGACCACACTGAGCGTGAGTGCTGCTCCTGACCACACTGAGCTTGAGTGCTGCTCCTGACCACACTAAGTGTGAGTGCTGCTCCTGACCACACTGACCGTGAGTGCTGCTCCTGACCACACTGAGCGTGAGTGCTGCTCCTGACCACACTAAGGGTGAGTGCTGCTCCTGACCACACTGACCGTGAGTGCTGCTCCTGACCACACTGACCGTGAGTGCTGCACCTGACCACACTGACCGTGAGTGCTGCTCCTGACCACACTGACCGTGAGTGCTGCACCTGACCACACTGACCGTGAGTGCTGCTCCTGACCACACTGACCGTGAGTGCTGCTCCTGACCACACTGACCGTGAGTGCTGCACCTGACCACACTGAGCGTGAGTGCTGCTCCTGACCACACTGAGCGTGAGTGCTGCTCCTGACCACACTGACCGTGAGTGCTGCTCCTGACCACACTGACCGTGAGTGCTGCACCTGACCACACTGACCGTGAGTGCTGCTCCTGACCACACTGACCGTGAGTGCTGCTCCTGACCACACTGACCGTGAGTGCTGCTCCTGACCACACTGAGCGTGAGTGCTGCTCCTGACCACACTGACCGTGAGTGCTGCTCCTGACCACACTGAGTGTGAGTGCTGCTCCTGACCACACTGAGCGTGAGTGCTGCTCCTGACCACACTGAGCGTGAGTGCTGCTCCTGACCACACTGACCGTGAGTGCTGCTCCTGACCACACTGACCGTGAGTGCTGCACCTGACCACACTGACCATGAGTGCTGCTCCTGACCACACTGACCGTGAGTGCTGCTCCTGACCACACTGACCGTGAGTGCTGCTCCTGACCACACTGAGTGTGAGTGCTGCTCCTGACCACACTGACCGTGAGTGCTGCTCCTGACCACACTGACCGTGAGTGCTGCTCCTGACCACACTGACCGTGAGTGCTGCTCCTGACCACACTGACCGTGAGTGCTGCTCCTGACCACACTGAGCGTGAGTGCTGCTCCTAACCACACTGACCGTGAGTGCTGCTCCTGACCACACTGACCGTGAGTGCTGCTCCTGACCACACTGAGTGTGAGTGCTGCTCCTGACCACACTGACCGTGAGTGCTGCTCCTGACCACACTGAGTGTGAGTGCTGCTCCTGACCACACTGACCGTGAGTGCTGCTCCTGACCACACTGAGTGTGAGTGCTGCTCCTGACCACACTGACCGTGAGTGCTGCTCCTGACCACACTGAGTGTGAGTGCTGCTCCTGACTGTGAGTGCTCAGTAATTCTCTGGAAACATCAGGGTTTATTCTCAGGGTTAATAAATGAAAGTCAGCACGGATTTGTTAAAGGCAAATCATGTTTGACTAACTTGATTGAGTTCTTTGATGAAGTAATGGAGAGGATTGTTGAGGATAGTGTGGTTAATCTTGTATATATGGACTTTCATAAAACATTTGATAAAGTACCACATAATAGTCTTGTTGGCAAAATTGAACCCCATGGAATTAAATGGGCAGTGGGTGTTTGGTTACAAAATTGGCTACGGGACAGAAAGCAGAGAGTAGTGGTGAACGGGTGTTTTTCAGACTGTAGGGAAGTATACAGTGATGCTCCCCAGGGGTCAGTATTCGTACCACTGCTTTTTTTGGCTTTATATACAGAGGCTTGGAGTACAAAAGCAAGGAAGTTATGCTAAACCTTTATAAAACACTGATTAGACCCCAGCTGGAGTATTGTGTCCAATTCTGGGCACTACTTTAGGAAGGATGTCAAGATCTTGGAGAGGGTGCAGAGGAGATTTACTAGAATGGTATCAGGGATGAGGGACTTCAGTTACATGGAGGGACTGGAGAAACTGGGTTGCTCTCCTCACAGCAGAGACAGTTAAGGGGAGATTTGGTAGAAATGTTGAAAATCCAGAAGGGATTTGATCCAGTAAATAAGGGGAAACTGTTTCCAGTGGCAGAAGGGTCGATAACCAGAGGACACAGATTTACGGTGATGGGCAAAAGAACCAGAGGGAGATGACGTAACAAGTTTTTACTCATCGAGATGTTGTGATCTGGATTGCACGGTCTGAAAGGGCGATGGGAGCAGATTCAATCGTAACTTTCTGAAGGGAATTGGATAAATACTTGAAGGGGCTATGGAGAAAGAGCAGGGGGAGTGGGTCTAATTGGATACTGCTTTCACAGAGCTGGCACAGGTACGATGGGCCGAATGGCCTCATTCTGTGCTGTATCATTCTATGATTTTATGATGACCTCCAGGGATTAGAGGAAAGAGGTCAAGTGTATCTAACAATGAGTCAACCTTTGCTAATATTTATTATTGAGAAACTCAGGTGAAGGGTTGAGTCCCACAGTGCAGGGCGCTAGCAAGGTTAACACAAAGCAGGATAGAGGAGCAGATCAATAGAGAAATAGCGATTTAGTGACATCAAGCTTGGGTTGTGAAAGCCTGCAAATTGTAGCTAGTAAGCGTTTTCTTGTATTGTGCACTGTCAATTGACTGCCCACAATTCAGTGCTTTCTGTTGAGTACGTAGGCTTATTTCTGTTATCAACCTTGTTTTCAAATCCCTCCATGGCCTCGACCCTCCCTATCTCTGCAATATCCTCCAGCCCCACAACCTTCCAAGTTATGCAGGTACAGCAAATGATCAGGAAGGTGAATGGAATCTTGGCCTTTATTGCAAAGGTATAAAAGCAGAGAAGTCTTGCTACAGTTGTACAGCATATTGGTGAGGCCAATTTTGGTTTCTATATTTACGAAAGGATATACTTGCTTTGGAGGCAGTTCAGAGAAGGTTCACTTGGTTGATTCTGGGGATGAGGTGGTTGACTCATGAGGATAGGTTGAGTAGGTTGGGCCTCTACTCATTGGAATTCAGAAGAATGAGAGGTGATCTTATCGAAACGTATAAGATTATGAGGGGGCTTGACAAGGTGGATGCAGAGAGAATGTTTCCATTGATGGGAGAGACTAGAACTAGAGGGCACGATCTTAGAATAAGGGGTCGCCCATTTAAAACTGAGATGAGGAAAAATTTTGTTTCTCAGAGGGTTGTAAATCTATGTAATTCTCTGCCTCAGAGAGCTGTGAAAGCTGGGACATTGAATACATTTAAGACAGCGATAGATAGTTTCTTAACCAATAAGGGAATAAGGGGTTGTGGCGAACGGCAGGAAAGTGAACCTGAGTCCATGATCGGATCAGCCAAGATTGTATTAAATGGCGGAGCAGGCTCGAGGGGCCGTATGGCCTACTCCTGCTCCTATTTCTTATGTTTTTATGTACTTATATCTGCGCTCCTCTAATTCTGGCCTCTTGAGCATCCCTGATTTCCATCGGTCAACCATTGGCGGGTGTGCCTCCAGCTACCAAGGCCCTAAGCTCTGGAATTCCCTTCCTAAACCTCTCTGCCTTGCCACCTCTCTTTCCTCTTTTAAGACGCTCCTTGAATCCTACCTCTTTGATCAAGCTTTTGGTCATCTGTCCTAATATCCCCTTATGTGGCTCAGTGTCAAGTGTTGCTTTGTAACACTCCTGTGAAGTATCGTGGGACATTTTACAGTCTGAATGCTATATATAAACACAAGTTGTTGTTATTTTTTTAAACATAAGGTTACCTGCCCGCTATTTACTGCAGCGTGCTGGCCAGAGCAGGTGAATATGACCATGGTCAGATACTTGGTGAGATCTACTTTAGTACAGAATGATGATGGGATACCTGGAATTGACAGAACATGAATATGCCATTCACCATGAACAGTGCAACATTGTCAAAATGGTGCCAAAAATTCACTGTTTTGGGATGCCACTGTCATAATAAAAATTATTCTACTCAATTGTCATATAATCCTAAATGTTAGAAAGAGTGGGTGGCTTTCCTAGTATTTTCTTGCTTCAGTATTTTATAGGAACATAGGAATTTCTAGACATAAAAATACCATGGTCCATTTAGTTCATCTTCTACCATCCTTGTACTTGCATGATACAATGATAATGGAGTAGTTGACTAATTACAGCAATCAATCAATGAGTCTGCAACAGTCCCAGACATGACACGAGGAAACCCCCAGAGGTAAAAAGCTTTGGGAACCATAGGTCTAAAATCACCTGTCCCTCCCGAGCACACTACACTCACCACATATCACATCTGATTGAATCGGATAATACAAAGCTGAAATTTTTGTTGGTGAAGGATTCAGCCAGCCGACAGAGTGACTTTGAGAGCTTCTTTCTTTTTGGAAACAGCTACAAATCCAAGATAAATTACGAGCACACTTGGTTAAACTGCCAGAGTCAAAATGGCTGCCCCTATGGGAGTGATAGGGCATGTGGGGGAATTTGAACATGACCGTGAAAGTTTCAGACCAGATGTGGATCAGGGAGAAATGTTTTTCACCGCAAATAATATCATCGAAATTCCCGGTAATGAAGACAATAACCGGGCAGTGTTGGAATGAAAAAGAGCTATATTCTTAATTGAGGCCGGGCCCGAGTTGTATGAAACGCTGATAAATTTGTTTGTGCCAGACAAGCCAAAGGATACAACTCTGAAACAGATTCTAACTAAGCTAGAACAATATTACAGCCCCGTTCCATTAGAAATTGCTGAATGTTATCATTTTGGAATACGAAATCAGAAGACAGAAGAAAATATCAGTGTGTACATTGTAGCATTAAAAAAGCTATCTGTTCACTGTAATTTCAGAGACTTTCAGAACCGAGCATTGCGAGACCGCTTTGTTTGTCGGATGAAAAATGATGCGATCAGAAGAAAGTTATTGACAACGCCTGACTTGACTTTTGATTTAGCTTATCAGACAGCTAGGTCGATGAGCATACTAATTTCAGTCATCAGACAACTGAGATGAATCGGCTGCAGGTTCAAAGTAAAAGGCGGTGGCGCCCCAAAGTCTCAGAAACTGGAAATGGGAACAGAGCATTGACATCCTGCTATCGGTGCCTGGGACAACACATTGCTCAAAGTTGTCCATATGTGAAGGCAGAGTGTTCCATCTGCAGGAAAACTGGGCATCTTGCGGAGGCATGCCGACTGAAGGGTAAACCAGCTTTCAAAGCTATGAGTAGAAATCCCTCGAGAAGACATAGCATGGAAGAGCAACAACAGGACGAGGAGATGTTAAGAGTTAAAACGTCATCAGGAGCACGAAGTTAATGGACGCCGATTCGAAAAGTATCATAATTCACATAGATGTTGCAGGATTCAAGATACCCATGGAAATCGACACTGGTGCATCTGTGAGTGTAGTATCGGAGTCGCTATACTGCGACAAATTGCGGGATTTCCCATTTGAGAAAGCCAAGATGGAGCTGCGAGGCTACTCGGGAGAGAACATTCCGGTGGTAGGTCGTATCAGTGAAATACAAGGATCAAGTTCAGAGCTTGCCTCTAATAGTAGTGGCAGGAGACAAGCCTGCCTTACTAGGAAGAAATTGTTTGGGATCACCGAAGCTGGACTGGTGTGAGATTTTTCGTGTTGAAACGAGATTTGCATCAAAGGATGATGTCATCAAGAATTACCCGAAGGTGTTCTGCGAAATGGGCAGTCCGATCCAAGGCTTCAAGGCGAGTGTCAGGGTACAGAAGGACGCTAGTCCGCAAGCCACGTTCCGTACCATATGCACTCAAGGAGAAAGTTGAGCAAGAACTCAAAAGACTAGAGACTGAGAACATTATTTCTAAGATAGATCGATGTAATTGGACTACACCCATTGTTGTTGTACCTAAGTCCGATGGTAAGGTAAGATTGTGTGGTGATTATAAAGTAACTGTAAACCAGGTTCTGGAGGATAATGTCCCCAATACATTGCCAAATATAGAAGATTTGTTCACAACACTGACAGGGGGTCAGATTTTTTCAAAGTTGGATCTACTTACAGCTGGAATTAGATAAGGAGTCCAAGTCATGCTTGACTATAAATACTCATCTAGGCCTATATGAATTTAATAGCCTACCATTTGGAGTGTCTTCCACCCCTGCCATATTCCAAGGGGTAATGAAACAGATTTTTCAAGGTATTGAAGGGGTAGTATGTTATTTAGATGACATACTAATTCCAGCACCAAATAGGCAAATTCATAACATATTGAATGAAGTCCTCAAACAGCTAGAGAAGAACAGAGTACGAGTGGCTGCTCGCAAGTGTGAGTTATTTCAAAACTCAGTGGAGTACTTAGGGTACATATTAGACAAAGATGGTTTACAAGGAAAAACTGGATGCAATCAGAAAAACACCCACTCCCAATAATGTCACTGAACTTCGATCATTTTTGGGTCTTTTGAACTGTTATGGGAAGTTCCTGCCAAATTTGGCTACAGTATTACATCCACTGAATGACCTATTGAAAAAACAGGTCCATTGGAAGTGGTCAAAAGAATGCGATACAGCATTCAAGGAGTATAAAACAGCTTGGTAGAGAGCACCATGTTAGTTCACTATGATGTATCTCAGGAGATCAAGCCAGCATGTGATGCCTCTCCGTATGGAGTTAGGGCAGTAATCTCTCATGTATTACGTAGTGAGGAGGAGAGACCAATTGCTTTTGCTTCATGCACTCTCAGTGCCAATGAGCATAATTATGTGCAAATTGAAAGGGTAGCTTTGGCATTCATTTTTGGTGTCAAAATGTTCCACAAATACTTGTATGGTCGTAAGTTTACTCTCGTTGCGGACCATAAGCCCCTGACAGCAATCCTCCATCCAAAGTCCTCAGTTCCAACATTAGCTGCAGCCCGAATGCAGAGATGGGCTTTGATTTTGTCAGCATATACATATGAAATTGAATACAGACGATCAGCTGATCACAATAATGCTGATGCTATGTCTAGATTGCCTTCCCCATCACAAGTTATACCCGATAGGAAAAGAGGTGTTCTATTTTTCATACATCGATGAACTGCCAGTCATAGCTGAAGAAATTGCGAGGGCAACCAAACGTGACCCAATTATATCAAAGGTATATGATTATATTGCAAACGGATGGCCAAACCAGGCAACAGACAAAGATATTCATCCATTCTTCATTCGTAGGAATGAATTATCAGTTGATAAAGATTGTATCATGTGGGGTGCAAGTGTGGTTATACCAAATAAATTCAGGTCCAAATTATTAGGAGACCTCCATGACCAGCACCTGGGAATGTGCTTGACCAAGAGTTTTGCACGCAGTTACTTATGGTGGCCAGGTCTTGATAAAGATATGGAGTACATCATCAGGCAGTGTATGACATGTCAATCGGTAAGCAAGCAACCACCGTCAGTACCATTACAGCCATGGAAATGGCCTCCCAGGGTGTGGCAAAGGCTACATATCGATTTTGCTGAGCAAGAAGGACAACAATTGTTCATTGTGATTGGTAGCCATTCGAAGTGGTTCGAGGTGTTTCCAATGTGGAAAATAACAACAAGTAAAACATTAGACATTTTGCAAAGATTATTTTCTTCATTTGGCCTCCCAGAAGAAATTGTTTGGATAATGGACCACAATTTCATTCAGAAGAATTTGCACAGCTCACGAGCAAAAATGATGTGAAACATACCAAGGTTCCACCATACCATCCTGCTTCGAATGGTGCAGCAGAGCGCACTGTACAAATTGTAAAACGTGCCCTTATCAAACAAATATTGGATCCAAATCCAAAGAAACGACAGTTGTCATTGGACCACAAATTGGCTAATTTTCTAATAACGTATCATAATACTCCTCACACAGCTACTGGTAGAACACCAGCAGAGTTGTTTCTCAAATGACAGCCACAAACCAGATTCTCGTTATCAAAACCAAACTTGGCACAGTCCGTAGAAGAGACACAATAAAGACAGAAAAAGAATCATGATAGAGGTAGAGTAAAAGAGAGAAGTGTGAAATTAAACCAGAAGGTGAGAGTGAAGAACCATGACCATAAATGGTTAAAGTGGTTACCAGGAAGAGTGATGAAGATATGTGGTCTTCGCACATATTTGGTCAAGATGTTTGATAATGGACAGGTTAGGTTTGTTCACATTGATCATATTTTACCCACAGACATGGAAATAGTTGAAGGTGGAAGTGATTCTATTATTTCTGACTCATCAGATAGTATTGATACACCAGTAGCATATCCTACATCCAATGTACTGGAAACAAATCCAAGAGAAAGTCAGAATTTAAGTCTGAGTTTGAGTCAGGAAAACAAACAGTCTGAGGTTAGAGAGGGTTCAAATGGAAATCAAGGGCATCCCTTGGAGGAAAACTTCCCTCAGGATTAGCCTCGAATGAGTTTAAATTCAACACCATGTTTGGAAGGTTCTGTTCAAGAACGAAAGTATCCTCTTCGAAACAAAAAACAAGTGGTTAAGCTTGATTTGTAAATATAACAAAATAAATTCATATCCTTTGTTATGTATAACCATGCAAGTTATGTATGATGATTTTTTATTATATTAACTTCATTAAGGAGGGAGAAGTGTAATGTCTGTAGCTCCATACTGTGGACGCCTGTGTTACTGTAGCTAGTGCTGTTAATAAAGAGCAGGTCACCTGACCAGCAGGTCAAAGGTTACCGGAACCTGCAGCCATTTTACAGGCTGTGTGATGTGTTGCTCTCTAAAGATATGACAGATAATGTATCTCAAAATGCTATTTCTGTAATAAATCAATCTATTTTGCATTTGAATGAATCAATACAAACTGATTCCACCATCTCCCTAGGGAGCCTGTTCCATAGATTGACCACTCGCTTACTGAAATAATATTTCCTCAGATTAGTTTGGAATTCCCCCCCCCCCCCCCCCCCCGCCCCTTCAAGTATTGACCGTGTCCTCTGGTTCTACTGTTCTGGACAAGATGAAACAATTAATCGTGGTCGACATTATCCAGTCCCTTCAGAATCCTAAAAAGTAATCATATCATCTTTCAACCTTCTCCTCCAGTGAGATCATGCTTATGTTATACTTGGAGGAGTCGTCTTATGTGACATCACCTCTTGAATAACATCACCAATTCGAGTGTGGTGCTCTGACATCACTGAATGAGAACTCCTGCACAAAATAGCTGCTCCCACAGTGCCTTAAGTCGAGACAACTTTGATTAAGCTGAAAGCTGCTAGTTAATAACAGTACACAAGAATAGTTTAGTGCCAATCATGTTACCCCAGAGATGGTTATCGCGGGTGATTTTTGCTGATATAAGTGACCAATTACCACTAAACCATAATATTTTTGAAAATCAGACATTTCAAAAATGAAACCTGGTGATTGTCTTGCCAAGAATCCTTCAGTAAAGATTTCATTTGCCCACTCTTGAGTTTTAGTATCATCCTGAATGGACGCATCATTCTTGTAGTAGACGTCAACAATGCTTTCCACAAACTTTTGAAAGAAGAAGGAATATACATCTGTATGTATTTTGCTCAGACTTTCTATCCATTCAAATATCTATGTTTAAGGCTAAGGCCTATTGCTGGGCAACACCAACAAGACTGATACTGTACAATTCAGGTGTTGTAACATTATGGAATACCATCTGCGGGACCATGGGGCTCCACAATGAAACAACACAATAACATCTTCAACGTGGGAAAAGGAACAGCAAAGAGTAAAGATAATGGCTGAGCATGAGTGGGGAGTTGGGAGAGCTGATTAAAACCTTGATTCAAAAGAGGAAGTGAGGAGGGGTTTCAGGGTCTGCCATCGAACGGGGAAAAGCATATTAGCCAGAGTTAGAACAAGGACAGGGCATAAAGGTGGAAAAGGTATCAGAGTTAGGGTGGAGTAAGACCATGAAGAGATTTGTGGATGAGGATGAGCATATTGAACCATGTCTTAAAGGATACCCAAAATCGGCCGGCCAGGATTGGAGAGATGGGGTTTAATGTAAGAGATATTCAGATGGTGACATTTTGGACTAGCTGGAGACCTACACAAACATCATCTTTATGCTCGCTAACCTACAATTATCTCCCAGTGCCTCAAATTTAAAATAGTCATCCTTGTGTTTAAAGCTTTTCAAAGCCTTGTACATCCCTACCTCTGTAACCTCCTCCAGCTCTGCAACCCTCCAAGAATTCTGCAGTCCTCCAACTCTGGCTCTTGTCAGTGGTGGGGGGGGGGTGATGTGTAATGCAGGGGACGGTTGGGGGACCATGATCTCTCCCCAATCACCTATAGATTGGCCAATTTTGTTTGTCAGAACTCAGCCAAAGCTTACTGCAAGCTGCGTTGCTGTTTTGAGTTGGCTGTGAACAGCAAAGCTGCATTGGAGGATGTCGTCAAGGCTGTGCTGTGCCAAGTCAGTGAAATCAGGATTGTCTTCAGCTGATCAACTGCTTAATGTATGAGCCCCTTTCCTGCTATATCACATGCAGGCTGTTGAATGAACATTACTTTAATGGCTAGAGTTGTGTCAGCAGAAGAAAGGAGAAAGTATTGATAGGGTGCGTGAGATGCGTTTGATGTATTCCCACCTGTTGATTGCGAACCATATTTTCAGTGCATCATCCCTATAGTAATAGTTGGGCAGCTTTTCCATACCTCGAAAGGCCAGGTCTTCCGGGAGACACAGAGATGTGTAGGTAGTCCGCTCCAAAGCCCGTTGCAAGATTAGAACTTTTGCTTCTCCTCCTGTGGAAAATATCTGGAGTGACATAATACAAATATGACGTGGTATTTGGAACATGCAATGAGGTACATCATCATCCACAGCACGAAAGAGTTTTAGGGGGAGAAATTCATCTTGTTTGCGCCTTCCGTGAGCCCCCGTTGGGGCGGTGCTGGGGCGCAAACTATCCCTCGCCGGGGATGGGGGCTGGGGGGGGAGGGAGTTAATGGAGGCGCAAACTGGCAGAGTCCCGCTCCCACCGATAGCGCCCCAGGCCTCAGCGCCATGCGCAGAGACCCGTTTTTGCCCCGCAGCGGAAATTAGGTAGCCACGGGCGATGTCAGCGCCAGCCTCGTGGGTCATGATCCGGGCTGCACTCCGCTCGTGGGGCGCAAATTAAAGGGGAAGTCCACGCCGCCATTTTTTTTCCCGGCCGAATTACTGGTCTGGCCGCTCGTTGTCTATTTCGGGGGGTCCGTGCGGCGATTGTGCAGCCCAGCACCCTGCTTCTGTGCCAGGCTGCAGCCACGGTATCTTGGATCCCCAGTGGCGTAGTGCAGGCCGCTCACCCCACTGCAGAGCTCACAGCGGGTCCTCCCCTTTAACGGAAGGGGAGGGCCCTGTGATCAAGTCTGCACTACGCAGAGAGGCCGTATAACACTGGAAAATTCACGCGCTTACCGGCCCGGTCCCGCCCCCGACATTGAGCTCCACTTCCTCTTGGGGGCGGTAACCCCAATTTCGCAGCCGGGGCAATTACCACCTCCAAACGGGGCGATACTGAATTTCGCCCCCTGCTCCAGCACTCATTGGACCAGGGAATAGCACATCATCAGGCATTGCTTCATTAACATGGGACTGCAGATCTTGTGAGCAGTGGAGTCTGTGTGGGAAAGCTGCCCAATTGCATCAAGACAATGGGCTAGGCTTTCCACTAGGGGGACATCGCCAGAAAAAATGGGCCTTGTTCCAGCGATGTAGGAAGTCTCAGCCTTACTGATCACTGGTATATGGCCCATTTTCTTTTGCGATTTTCCACTCGGCCGTAGCCCGGCGATGTGTGATGGCCAATGTGATTTTTCGGCGATCTCACGATCGCCCACCAAAAACGGAAATTCAAAAAAAGCTTCCCTAGCAACGGCCTTGTGCACATGTGTGAGTTTTTTTTTCGCCCGATTTCTTTTTTTAACCACGTTTTGGGAGGTCAGGGGTCATCACACATGCACAGAGAGCACAGGGAGGGTCAAGAGAGAGCGAGAGTGCTGATCGAGAGGGAGGAGAAAGCTGGAGAGAAGAACTGTTTATTGTTGCTGGGTTTCGTGGTGTAAAAGCCAATATAAATCTCACTTTAATAATCTTCAAGATTTATAATCTAATAAATCAGAATGTCGCAGGAGTTTGAAGCTGAAAGAAAAAGGTCAAAAGCCTTTAGTGATGAGGCGAATGAGATCCTTGTCAATGAGGTGCATGCAAGGCGGGCAGACCTTACACGGGGTGTGCGTGGAAAACCTCCAACCCGTGCATATAGAAAGATGTGGCAGGAGACTGCAGCCCTGGTGACTTCTTCATCCCTTGAGGCGAGGTCACCTGACCAGTGCCGAAAAAGGTGGAATAGCTTGGTGGCGGCAGCGAGAGTAAGTTGCTTATATTTCAAATGTTATATTTAATATTCTAATGATGCATGCAAATGTTGATTAGAACATTGAAATTCAATACATGAAAATCAGTTTGTCATTCTTAAATGTATTCATTAATTAAGCTATGCTAACATGAAGTTGCATTTTCCACTGCCAAAAAAATTTCAGTGATGCATGCAAATTTTAAATCATCTCCTGCATTTCATTTAAGCTTGTCATTCTTAAATGGTTTATTAGCAAGTCCATTAGCTTATGCCATGCCGTGCTTTCTTCTCGTTTGCAGAAGAAACTATCAATCAACCGGGCAGAGCAGAGGGCGACGGGGGGGGGGGCTCTGCTCAACTTCAACCCTTGAGTGAAATTGAGGAGCGTGCGGTCGCGCTGGTGGGAATTGAAAGCCGTTTGGTCACCACCCGTGGTCTGGCCGAACCCAGCCTTGAGTCTCGTGAGTAATGTGTACTGTATAATGTGTGAAACAGTATGAAAAACATTTTTAAAAACTAAAATAAGTAACGCATGTAATGTCCTGTAATTATAATGTAATATGGAATATACTGGAGATGTACTGTTGATATACTAATGATGTCATGTCTGGCTATGCATGCATGCAGGAAGCCCGGGTGCAGCTCTTGTGCATAAGAAGCTGGGGATATAGCCGCTACAACTTAATGGGGTATTAAAAAGTATCGCTATGTAACGTCTATTGGTAATAGACGTCCTGTTCTAATAAGTTCTTCAAAAATGTCATCCGTTTTTTTAAGGCCAACCAGAGAAGTGAGTGTCATTGCACCACCACCAACCACCTCTGAGGATGAAGAGGAGGAACCTCAAACTCGAGGGAGTCCATAGAAGAAGAAGATACTTTTCCTCACCTCCTGGTGGAGGACGAGGAGGAGGAGGATCAAGATATAAATCCAGAGCTGCTGGAACCTTCAAATGTTGTGGGGGGATGCGGGGGGATAAGCCTGTGGCCACCTGCATTGATATTGAAGAGGCACCGGTACCAAGCAGTCAAGACCGGCAACGACAAGACGCAACGGAGGGATCGGGTCAGCGAGGTGAGCAATCGCCTACTGTAGAAGGGCAGATGGAGTGCTTGATTTCCCTGTGCAGGGAGACGGTCGCGATTGGTCACAATCTTACCCAGGGGTTCCATGAGTTCTCCACAAACTGGAGCCAGTTCAACACCAACTTCTCCAACTGGTCTACCGTGCAAACGGAGATAGCACAGCAGACCTTGGAGGGGATTCGCGAGCAGACCGCCGCAATCAATGCCCTTCGGCATGCGTTGCTGGCTGGACACGACGCTGCACCCCAAGGTGTCGTTTCAGCTCAGAGTGCATTCCCTAGCACTCAAGCGAGTACGGAGGATTCAGTTCCTGCTGACTCGGAAGACGAACCTCAGGCTTCGCCTTCCACTCCATCACCTCCACCACGGCAGGAAGTCTTGCCATTGCCCGCTCCATGTCAGCTTCGAACTGGTCTGCAAAGACCAAAACGGGAGGGCGGTGTTAAAACATGGGGTGGTAGAGGACCTGGAGGGAAATGTGGCCGCAGGTAGGGAGGGGGGTTGTTTGTTTGTTCAAGTTACATGTTAAATGTTTTACAGTTCTTGTGTTCATTGTTGTTTGGGGTGGGGAGGAGGTGCGGGGGTGGGAGGGTGTTGATAAAATATTTTTACAAATTCATTATGTTAAATAAAATTTTTTATTGAGTTAAACAATTGCTGTGCATTCTCTTATAGTTACGGTAAGCATAACATATTTACAGTTGTTCTGCATTAGCTGTTCATTCTTTTATTTTATTTTAACGAGTTTACTTAAAATAAGCATAAATGCATATGCAAATGCCAGGCCAATGCAGGCAAGGAAAAAACGTAACTCAATGCAAATGAAACTTTTGCTTAACTGTAACTGTAACTTTAAATTTAATTTTAACTATCCACAATGTAAGTTCATGCAAAGTGTTCATAAATGAGCTGCTGACGCAACAGCTTAGCTGCCGTGTAACTGCCCCTGCATACTGGTCTTCGGGTGGGGGGGGTGGTAACATGGATACGTCGCAAGGCTGATTGCCCTCCCCTAGGTCCTCACCAGCCTCCACTTCCGCCGGTTCCTCCTCTTGCTCCTCGCCGGCTGGCTCTTCCGTATCCCCTCCTTCTGGAGGTGGACCTACAGCCAAGTATAGCTAGGTTATGCAACATACAACACACCACAATAAATTCAGCGACCTAGTCAGGATGGTACTGTAGGCTGCCACCAGAATGGTCGAGGAATCTGAAGCGCTGCTTTAAGGCTCCAATTGTCTTTTCGACGATGTTGCGTGTCGCTATGAGGCTTTCATTGTAACGTTTCTCTGCTTCAGTGAAGGGATTACGCAGTGGGGTCATCAGCCAACTGCCAAGGCCATATCCCTTATCCCCCAGCATCCAACTGTGACCTTCTGGCTGATTGAGAAATAAGTCAGGGATAGCACACTCATGTAGAATGTGTGCATCATGGATGCTGCCAGGAAATGTAGCATTTACTGTCATGATTATTTGGTTGTAGTCAACAACAAGCTGCACATTCAGGAAGTGAAATCCCTTTCTGTTACGAAACACCTCCGCGTTTTTTAAAGGTGCTTTCAGGGCAATGTGGTCATCGGGAAGCTTATAAAGTCCATCCTGTGAGCGTAAAGGGCTTCAGTCACCTGCCGAATGCAACAGTGTGTGGCATGCTGAGAGATATGACAGATGTCTCCAGCTGAAGCCTGAAAGGATCCTGATGCATAGAAGGCTAGGGCTGCAGTAACCTTCACTTCAATGGACAGTGCGGTTCTGATGGTGCTGGAAGGCTGCAGATCACCCTTGATGAGATGGCAAATCTCATCGATGACCTCCTTCCGGAAGCGCAGCCTCCTAAGAGAGTCGTTTTCAGACCTGTTTAGGTAAGATTACGTTTCTTTGTACCTTCGTTGGCTGTACACTCACCTCTTCTGTCTCCTCTGTCTCTGTCCATGCCTTACTCTGCCACCTCCTCGATTGATCTTTTCAGAAAGCTTGTGAGCAGTTACGAGTAATGGCGCAGAAAGCATAGGCCCCATTGTTGTGTATGCATGCCTGTTTACTGTGTGATGTCTGTAACACTGTATGCAACATTGAATACCTTTGTACTGTACACACCTTACCGGTACACTAGAGGGTGCTGTTGCTGGAGACCCAGGGGTTGCCTGCACATGGCAGGTAACCCCAGTATAAAAGGGAACTCACAGCTTGTTGTTCTCACTCAGGAGCTGGAATAAAAGACTGCACGCTCAACATGTCTAACCTCAGCAACTTTCAGCAATTTACAGAGGGGGAGAATTGGGACGCTTTTGTGGAAAGATTGGAACATTTCTTCATAGTCAATGACCTGGACTGGGACACATCGGCTACACTACCGAACAAACACAGGGCCATCCTGCTTAGCAGTTGTGGGCCCACCATCTACGGTCTTGTCAGGGACTTACTAGCCCCGGAGAAGACAACCACCAAGAGCTATGAGGAACTTGTAACAATCATACAGGAACAACTAAAACCGAAAGAAAGCATCCTCACAGCCGGTTCTACACTTACTGGTGACCTGAGGGCCAAGAAATTGCCAAGTATGCTGCACACTTAAGAAGACTAGCTGCACTGTGTGAGTTTGGCGACCACCTTAATGAAGCACTAAGAGACATATTTGTCATCGGAATTGGCCACGAAGGCCTCCTGCACAAATTGCTCTCGGCTGACACTACGGTCACCCTGCAGAAAGCAATTCAAGTGAGCCAGGCCTACATGGTTTCGGCCAGCGACTCCATGCGAATACTGACCCAGGACTCTAAACCGGCGAGCGCAGTGCACCACATGGACACTTCTAAAAGCAGAAATGCTGCCCCGAGTCCCGCAACCCTGAGTCCGCCACATGGGGCAAACCGGATGGCCCCGTGCTGGCACTGTGGAGGAAACCACAGGGCCCACAGTGTCACTACAAAGAGTATGCTTGCAAAGGCTGCAAAGAGAAAAGGCACCTTCAGAGAATGTGCAGAAAAGGCTGTACTCACTGTGTCTCTGATGAGTTGGCTGATCACCGGGGCTCTGACACAGATGAAGATGAAGCTGCTCACACCCTGGAAGAAGAGTATGGAATCTTTACCTGCTCCACTGGAAGTTCTCCGTGGATGATGGAAGTGGATGTCGACGGGGTCCCAGTCTCCATGGAGATCGAAACAAGCACGAGCCAGTCTGTGATGAGCCAAATGACCTTTAAAAAAATTTGGAGGAATCCTGCCACTCGACCAAAACTGTCTCCTGTCCAGGCAAAGCTGCTCACCTACACCAAAGGTAAAATCCAAATCGTTGGTAGTGTAGACGTCCAGGTCTCCCAGGGCGGCTTGTTGCACAAACTCCCCCTGTGGATTGTAGCCGGCGACGGTCCCACGCTGCTGGGCAGGAATTGGATGAACCGGGTCCACATCAGGTGAAGTGGTGCTGTGGAAGAAAAGACCATCACAGCCTTCCTGCAGCAAGACCACAGAATGACTGCAGTACCACAAGTATGTGGAAGAAAAGACCACCACAGCCTGCATGCAACAAGACCACAAGGACGTGGAAGAAAGGAGCACCACAAAATGGCTGCTGCTTGACCTGCATTCAAAATGCGAGTCAACATGGAGGAGCATCATGTGACATCGAGCGGCCAATCGGATTTGAAAGCTCCCTTAAAGGAGACCGGTAACCAAAAAAACTTAAAGGGGAAGTATTTGAGTACACGGACTTTAAAGCTAAAGATGCAAGTAAAGGGTGCAAGTATGAAAATGTATGCAATGTAACCATGAATTGTGATGCTGGTTTAACTAATGTGACTAATGAGATGAATGCAGGTGTCAGTAAGGTTAAGAACAAGTTTATTATGCTCAACAATAATGACAGAGATTGTGAAATGCCGAATTTAACCATGTTTCTTGAAACCAGGACACCCAAAAGTGATGCAAGTGCAAGAATGTATAATGCAGGCTCGACTATGTGTGATCAGAGCCAAGGAGCCAAAGAACATTAGGTCCGACAGTGACCATGCTAATGCCAATGGAATCTCCCTGTGGGAGATCCCCGGGTTCAGCAGGCTACCTGACCATGTAGCCTGGACCTTTGGAACAAATGTGATGCCCCTTGCAGGACACACACACAGGCAGTGGGAGCAGACCCACTACAGGGACAGTGGTCAATGGGCAGCCCAGCCACCACCAATGGCAACTGGCACCAGACCAGCCCTACAGCCCCTGGCCACTAGGGCCAACACCAGAAGCATGAGGCCAATACCCTCCAGCTTCCCTGGCAAACCGTGGGATAACGTGAACCTCATCCCCATTGGTGGACATGGAGCCCACTCAGTATTGTGGCCCTGCCCACCACCCCACAACTACCCACATCACAGTGTATACACACCACCCACTACTGCCATGGCTACCTCCCCGAGGGATCCCACAACAGTGACACCCACTTGGTTTGTGTGTGAGGGAGGGGAAAAGGACAAGGCCAGCCTCAAGCACAAGGGTCACACCTGGCAACCACACAACCCTCACCACAACACCCCATAGCCCACCACTGATCACCTCCCCTGGTCATGACAACTAAGATATGAAAAATGCTCAGGGGGGAGTATTGTTGTGTATGCATGTCTGTTTACTGTGTGATGTCTGTAACACTGTATGCAACATTGAATGTACCCTTGTACTGTACACACCTTACCGGTGCACTAGAGGGTGCTGATGCTGGAGACCCACGGGTTGCCTGCACACGGCAGGTAAGCCAGTATAAAAGGGAATTCCCAGCTTGTTGTTCTCACTCAGGAGCTGGAATAAAAGACTGCAGGTCTGCAGAGTTTAAGCACCATACCCTGCCTCGTGGAGTCATTACTAAAGGTGCCTACATACACCACACCCATCACTATCAATTACTTTCACTTTAATAAACTATTCTCTCTCTCTACTACTCTCTCTACTCTCTGTACACTAACCACAGTCTAACACTGTATACCAGTCAGTCTAATAGGCCCCAACAATATCAATAATTGTTTTAACTTACTATAAATGCACTTTTCACAAAAAAATGCTATCCACTAAGCTACTATCAATAAATTTATAAATAAGTTAATATTCTGAGTTGATCTATCTACAACTAACTATAAATAACTCACAATTATCTTTTTTCAGTTGCCTCCACCCTTCCTCCGATCTTCAAAATGGTGTCCGTAGTGCCATTTCTTTCTGTAAAGCCTGGGAAAAGCAACTATTTCTCAGCGATATTTTCAGACTTCTATCAGCCTGGCGAAGTGCCGGCGATGTGCCGAAAGTTGGGATGGCCTTGTGTCGGCGATCAGTTCGTCGAAACTTGGGGGCTTATTTTTCCGACAATGTTTTGGGCCTAGTTTGCACTTTTTACTCAAAATGGGCGCAAGAGGTCCGTTTTGGGTGATATATGGGCCATAAATGGGCGATGTGAAGTGGAAAGTCTAGCCCAATGTTTTTAATTCATTCTCAGGATGTGGGCATCGCTGACATGGTTGGCATTTATTACCCATCCCTAGTTTCCCTTGAGAAGGCGGCGGTGCTACAAAAAATAATCAAAAAGGCTAATGGAATGCTAGCCTTTATATTGTGATCCTCCTCATAACTTAACCTTTGGAATCCGGGTATCATTCTAGTAAACCGACGCTGCACTCCCTCCAAGGCCAATATATTCTCCCAGTTCTGCCCAGAACTGCTCACATTCTCCAGGTGTGGGCTAACCAGAGCTCTGTATAGCTGCAGCATAACTTCTACCTCCTTGTATTCTAGTCCTCTAGATATAAAGGCCAGCTTCCCATTAGCCTTTTTGATTATTTTCTGAACCTGTCCATAATATTTTTTAATGATCAATGTACATGGACGTGAAGTCTCTTTGGGCCTCCACTGTTTCAAGTTTTTCACGATTCAGAAAGTATTCTGGTCTATCCTTTTTTGGTCCAAAGTGGATGAACTCACAATTGCCTACAGTGAAATTAATTTACCAAAGTTTTGTCAATTCACTTAATCTATTAATATCTCCTTGTAATGATATGCTTACAATGCCGCCTATCTTTGTGTCAGCACCAAACTTGGATTTGTGGCTCTCTATCCCGTCATCTATGTCATTAATAAATACAGTGAATAGATGATACTTTAACACAGATCCCTGCAGGGTGCCACTGGTCACATCCTATACCTTCTGTATACACCACTGTTCCCCAGTGTGTCCCTCTATGTATTCCTATTTTCCACATTGTGCCCGTTCTATATAACCCTATTTTTCTCAGCGTGTCCCCTCTATATATCCCAATGTTCCCCAGTGTGTCCCCTCTATATATCCCGCTCCCCGGTGTTTCCCTTTTATATATTCCTATTTTCTCCGGAATGTAACCTCTATTTATCCAAATGTTCCCGGCGCTTCCCCTCTATATATCCCTCTGTTCCCCAGTGTGTCCCCTCTATATATCCCAATGTTCCCCAGTGTGTCCCCTCTATATATCCCAATGTTCCCCAGTGTGTCCCCTCTATATATCCGACTGTTCCCCAGTATTTATCCTCTGTATATCCCTCTGTTCCCCAGTGTGTCCCCTCGATATATCCCAATGTTCCCCAGTGTGTCCCCTCTATATATCCCAATGTTCCCCAGTGTGTCCCCTCTATAGATCCCAATGTTCCCCGGTGTGTCCCCTCTATATATCACTCTGTTCCCGGGTGTGTGCCCTCTATATATCCCAATGTTCCCCAGTGTGTCCCCTCTATATATCCCAATATTCCCCGGTGTGTCCCCTCTATATATCACTCTGTTCCCGGGTGTGTCCCCTCTATATATTCCTATGTTCCCCGGTCTGTCCTCTCTATATATTCCAATGTTCCCCAGTGTGTCCCCTCTATATATCCCAATGTTCCCCGGTGTGTCCGCTCTATAGATCCCTCTGTTCCCCAATGTGTCCCCTCGATATATCCCAATGTACCTCAGTGTGTACCCTCTAAATATCCCAATGTTCCCAATGTTTCCACTCTATATATCCCAATGTTCCCCAGTGTGTCCCCTCTATATATCCCTCTGTTCCGAAGTGTGTGCCTTCTATGTTTCCCAATGTTCCCCGGTGTTTCCCCACTATATATCACAATGTTCCCCGGTGTGTCCCCTCTATATATCACTCTGTTCCCGGGTGTGTCCCCTCTATATATCCCTCTGTTCCCCGGTGTTTCCCCTCTATATATCCCAATGTTCCCTGGTGTGTCCCCTCTATATATCCCACTGTTCCCCAGTGTGCGCCCTCTATATATCCCACCAAAGTTCCACGGTGTGTCCGCTCTATATATCCGTCTCTTAGACGGTGTGTCCCCTCTATGTATCCCAATGTTCCCCGGTGTGTGCGCTCTATATATCCCAATGTTCCCCGCTGTGTCCACTCTATATATCTCTCTGTTCCCCAATGTTTCCCCACTATATATCCCAATGTTCCCCGGTGTGTCCCCTCTATATATCCCTCTGTTCCTCAGTGTGTTCCCTCTGTATATTCCAATGTTCCCCAGTGTGTCCCCTCGATATATCCCAATGTTCCCCAGTGTGTCCCCTCTATATATCCTTCTGTTCCCCAGTGTGTGCCCTCTATATATCCCAATGTTCCCCAGTGTGTCCCCTCTATATATCCCAATGTTCCCCAGTGTGTCCCCTCTATATATCCGACTGTTCCCCAGTATTTATCCTCTGTATATCCCTCTGTTCCCCAGTGTGTCCCCTCGATATATCCCAATGTTCCCCAGTGTGTCCCCTCTATATATCCCAATGTTCCCCAGTGTGTCCCCTCTATAGATCCCAATGTTCCCCGGTGTGTCCCCTCTATATATCACTCTGTTCCCGGGTGTGTCCCCTCTATATATTCCTATGTTCCCCGGTCTGTCCTCTCTATATATCCCAATGTTCCCCAGTGTGTCCCCTCTATATATCCCAATGTTCCCCGGTGTGTCCGCTCTATAGATCCCTTTGTTCCCCAATGTGTCCCCTCGATATATCCCAATGTACCTCAGTGTGTACCCTCTAAATATCCCAATGTTCCCAATGTTTCCACTCTATATATCCCAATGTTCCCCAGTGTGTCCCCTCTATATATCCCTCTGTTCAGAAGTGTGTCCCTTCTATGTTTCCCAATGTTCCCCGGTGTTTCCCCACTATATATCACAATGTTCCCCGGTGTGTCCCCTCTATATATCACTCTGTTCCCGGGTGTGTCCCCTCTATATATCCCTCTGTTCCCCGGTGTTTCCCCTCTATATATCCCAATGTTCCCTGGTGTGTCCCCTCTATATATCCCACTGTTCCCCAGTGTGCGCCCTCTATATATCCCACCAAAGTTCCACGGTGTGTCCGCTCTATATATCCGTCTCTTAGACGGTGTGTCCCCTCTATGTATCCCAATGTTCCCCGGTGTGTGCGCTCTATATATCCCAATGTTCCCCGCTGTGTCCACTCTATATATCTCTCTGTTCCCCAATGTTTCCCCACTATATATCCCAATGTTCCCCGGTGTGTCCCCTCCATGTATCCCTCTGTTCTCCAGTGTTTCCCCTCTATATATCCCTCTGTTCCCCGGTGTGTCCCCTCTATATATCCCTCTGTTCCTCAGTGTGTTCCCTCTGTATATTCCAATGTTCCCCAGTGTGTCCCCTCGATATATCCCAATGTTCCCCAGTGTGTCCCCTCTATATATCCTTCTGTTCCCCAGTGTGTGCCCTCTATATATCCCAATGTTCCCCAGTGTGTCCACTCTATATATCCCAATGTTCCCCGGTGTGTCCCCTCTATATATCTCAATGTTCCCCGATGTGTCCCCCCTTTTTATCCCTCTGTTCGCCGGTGTGTCCCCTCTATATATCCTAATGTTGCCCGGTATGTCCCCTCGATATAGCCCTCTGTTCCCAAGTGTGTCCCCTCTATATATCCCAATATTCCCCGGTGTTTCCCCTCTATATATCCCACTGTTTCCCGGTGTTTCCCCTCTATATATCCCAATGTTCCTTCGTGTGTCCGCTTTATATACCCCAATGTTCCCCGGTGTGTCCCCTCTGTATATCCCAATGTTCCCCAGTGTGTCCCCTCTATATATCCCAATGTTCCCCGGTGTGTCCCCTCTATATATCCCAATGTTGCCCAGTGTGTCCCCTCTATATATCCCGCTCCCCGGTGTTTCCCTTTTATATATTCCTATTTTCTCCGGTATGTAACCTCTATTTATCCAAATGTTCCCGGCGCTTCCCTTCTATATATCCCAATGTTCCCCGGTGTGTCCCCTCTATATATCCCTCTGTTCGCCAGTCTGTCCCCTCTATATATCCCTCTGTTCGCCGGTGTGTCCCCTCTATATATCCCAATGTTCCCCAGTGTGTCCCCTCTATATATCCCAATGTTCCCCAGTGTGTCCCCTCTATATATCACTCTGTTCCCGGGTGTGTCCCCTCTATATATTCCTATGTTCCCCGGTCTGTCCCCTCTTATTATCCCAATGTGCCCCAGTGTGTCCCCTCTATATATCCCAATGTTCCCCAGTGTTTCCCCTCTATATATCCCTCTGTTCCCCAGTGTGTGCCCTCTATATATCCCAATGTTCCCCAGTGTGTCCCCTCTATATATCCCTCTGTTCTCCAGTGTGTCCCCTCAATAGATCCCAATGATCGCCGGTGTGTCCGCTCTATATATCCCAATGTTCCCTGGTGTGTCCTCTCTACATATCCCAATGTTCCCTGATGGGTCCCCTCTATATATTCCAATATTCCCCGGTGTTTCCCCTCGAAATATACCAATGTTCCCTGGTGTGTCCGCTTTATCTGTCCCAATGTTCCCTGGTGTGTCCCCACTATATATCTCACTGTTCCCCAGTGTGTGCCCTCTATATATCCCTCTGTTCCCCAATGTGTCCCCTCTATATATCCCAATGTACCCCAGTGTGTACCCTCTAAATATCCCAATGTTCCCCGGTGTGTCTCCTCTATATATCCCAATGTTCCCCAATGTTTCCACTCTATATATCCCAATGTTCCCCAGTGTGTCCCCTCTATATATCCCTCTGTTCCAAAATATGTCCCTTCTATATATCCCAATGTTCCCCGGTGTTTCCCCGCTATATATCACAATGTTCCCCGGTGTGTCCCCTCTATATATCAGTCTGTTTCCGGGTGTGTCCCCTCGATATATCCCTCTGTTCCCCGGTCTGTCCCTTCTATATATCCCAATGTTCCCCAGTATGTCCCCTCTATATATCCCAATGTTCCCCAGTGTGTGCCCTCTATATATCCCAATGTTCCCCAGTGCGTCCCCTCTATATATCCCTCTGTTTCCCAGTGTGTCCCCTCAATAGATCCCAATGATCGCCGGTGTGTCCGCTCTATATATCCCAATGTTCCCTGGTGTGTCCTCTCTATATGTCCCAATATTCCCTGATGGGTCCCCTCTAGAGATTCCAATATTCCCCGGTGTTTCCCCTCGAAATATTCCAATGTTCCCTGGTGTGTCCCCTCTATATATACCACTGTTCCCCAGTGTGTGCCCTCTATATATCCCTCTGTTCCCCGGTGTGTCCGCTCTATTACTCTGTTCCTCAGTGTGTTCCCTCTATATATTCCAATGTTCCCCAGTGTGTCCCCTCGATATATCCCAATGTTCCCCAGTGTGTCCCCTCTATATATCCCAATGTTTGCCGGTGTGTCCCCTCTATATATCCCAATGTTCCCCAGTGTGTCCCCTCGATATATCCCAATGTTCGCCGATGTGTCGCCTCTATATTTCCCTATGTTCCCCAGTGTGTCCCCTCTATATATCCTAATGTTCCCCAGTGTGTCCCCTCTATATATCCCTCTGTTCCCCAGTGTTTCCCCTCTATATATCCCTCTGTTCCCCAGTGTGTGCCCTCTATATATCTCAATGTTCCCCAGTGTGTCCCCTCTATATATCCCAATGTTCCCCGGTGTGTCCCCTCGATATATCCCAATGTTCCCCGGTGTTTCCCCTCTATATATCACACTGTTCCCTGGTGTTTCCTCTCTATATATCCCAATGTTCTGTGGTGTATCCCCTCTATATATCCCAATGTTCCCCGGTGTGTCCGCTCTATATATCCCTCTGTTCTCCAAAGTGTCGCCTCTAAATATCCTAATGTTCCCCGGTGTGTCCGCTCTATGTATCCCGCTGTTCCCCGGTGTGTCCGCTATATATATCCCAATGTTCCCCAGTGTGTCCCCTCTATATATCCCAATGTTTCTCAGTGTGTCCCCTCTATATATCCCTCTGTTCCCCAGTGTTTCCCCTCTATATATCCCTCTGTTCCCCAGTGTGTGCCCACTATATATCCCAATGTTCCCCAGTGTGTCCCCTCGATATATCCCAATGTTCCCCGGTGTGTCCCCTCTATATATCCCAAAGTTCCCCGGTGTGGCCCCTCTATATATCCCTCTGTTTCCCAGTGTTTCCCCTCTATATTTCCCTCTGTTCCCCAGTGTGTCCCCTCTATATATCCCTCTGTTCCCCGGTGTGTCCCCTCTATATATCCCTCTGTTCGCCGGTGTGTTTCCTCTATAAATCCTAATGTTGCCCGGTATGTCCCCTCTATATAGCCCTCTGTTCCCAAGTGTGTCCCCTCTATATATCCCAATATTCCCCGGTGTTTCCCCTCTATATATCCCACTGTTCCCCGGTGTTTCCCCTCTATATATCCCAATGTTCCTTCGTGTGTCCGCTCTATATATCCCAATGTTCCATGGTGTGTCCCCTCTATATATCCCAATATTCCCTGCTGTTTCCCCTCTATATATCACACTGTTCCCTGGTGTTTCCTCTCTATATATCCCAATGTTCTCTGGTGTAACCCCTCTATATATCCCAATGTTCCCCAGTGTGTGCCCTCTATGTATCCCAATGTTCCCCGGTGTGTTCGCTCTATATATCCCAATGTTCCCCGGTGTGTCCGCTCTATATATCCCTCTGTTCCCCAATGTGTCGCCTCTATATATCCTAATGTTCCCCGGTGTGTCCTCTCTATATATCCCAATGTTCTCCAATGTTTCTCCTCTATATATCCCAATGTTCCCTGGTGTGTCCCCTCTATATATCCCACTGTTCCCCAGTGTGTGCCCTCTATATATCCCTCTGTTCCCCGGTGTGTCCGCTCTATATATCCCAATGTTCCCCAGTGTGTCCCCTCTATATATCCCAATGTTCGCCGGTGTGTTCCCCAGTGTGTCCCCTCGATATATCCCAATGTTCGCCGGTGTGTCCCCTCTATATATCCCTCTGTTCCCCGGTGTGTCTCCTCTATATATCCCAATGTACCCCAGTGTGTACCCTCTAAATATCACAATGTTCCCCGGTGTGTCCCCTCTATATATCACTCTGTTCCCGGGTGTGTCCCCTCTATATATCCCTCTGTTCCCCGGTGTGTCTCCTCTATATATCCCAATGTACCCCAGTGTGTACTCTCTAAATATCCCAATGTTCCCCGGTGTGTCTCCTCTATATATCCCAATGTTCCCCAATGTTTCCACTCTATATACCCCAATGTTCCCCAGTGTGTCCCCTCTATATATCCCTCTGTTCCCCAGTGTGTCCCCTCAATAGATCCCAATGATCGCCGGTGTGTCCGCTCTATATATCCCAATGTTCCCTGGTGTGTTCTCTCTATATGTCCCAATGATCGCCGGTGTGTCCCCTCTATATATCCCACTGTTCCCCACTGTGCGCCCTCTATATATCCCACCAAAGTTCCACGGTGTGTCCGCTCTATATATCCGTCTATTCGCCGATATGTCCCCTCTATGTATCCCAATGTTCCCCAGTGTGTACCCTCTAAATATCCCAATGTTCCCCGGTGTGTCCCCTCTATATATCCCAATGTTCCCCAATGTTTCCACTCTATATATCCCAATGTTCCCCAGTGTGTCCCCTATTTGTATCCCTCTGTTCCGAAGTGTGTCCCCTCTATACATCCCAATGTTCCCCGGTGTTTCCCCACTCTATATCCCAATGTTCCCCGGTGTGTCCCCTCTATGTATCCCTCTGTTCCCAATGTTTCCCCTCTATATATCCCTCTGTTCCCCAGTGTTTCCCCTCTATATATCCCTCTGTTCCCCAGTGTGTCCCCTCAATAGCTCCCAATGATCGCCGGTGTGTCCGCTCTATATATCCCAATATGTCCCAATATTCCCTGATAGGTCCCCTCTATATATTCCAATATTCCCCGGTGTTTCCCCTCGAAATATCCCAATGTTCCCTGGTGTGTCCCCTCTATATATACCACTGTTCCCCAGTGTGTGCCCTCTATATATTCCAATGTTCCCCAGTGTGTCCCCTCGATATATCCCAATGTTCCCCAGTGTGTCCCCTCTATATATCACAATGTTCGCCGGTGTGTCCCCTCTATATATCCCAATGTTCCCCAGTGTGTCCCCTCGATATATCCCAATGTTCCCCAATGTTTCCACTCTATATACCCCAATGTTCCCCAGTGTGTCCCCTCTATATATCCCTCTGTTCCCCAGTGTGTCCCCTCAATAGATCCCAATGATCGCCGGTGTGTCCGCTCTATATATCCCAATGTTCCCTGGTGTGTTCTCTCTATATGTCCCAATGATCGCCGGTGTGTCCCCTCTATATATCCCACTGTTCCCCACTGTGCGCCCTCTATATATCCCACCAAAGTTCCACGGTGTGTCCGCTCTATATATCCGTCTATTCGCCGATATGTCCCCTCTATGTATCCCAATGTTCCCCAGTGTGTACCCTCTAAATATCCCAATGTTCCCCGGTGTGTCCCCTCTATATATCCCAATGTTCCCCAATGTTTCCACTCTATATATCCCAATGTTCCCCAGTGTGTCCCCTATTTGTATCCCTCTGTTCCGAAGTGTGTCCCCTCTATACATCCCAATGTTCCCCGGTGTTTCCCCACTCTATATCCCAATGTTCCCCGGTGTGTCCCCTCTATGTATCCCTCTGTTCCCAATGTTTCCCCTCTATATATCCCTCTGTTCCCCAGTGTTTCCCCTCTATATATCCCTCTGTTCCCCAGTGTGTCCCCTCAATAGCTCCCAATGATCGCCGGTGTGTCCGCTCTATATATCCCAATATGTCCCAATATTCCCTGATAGGTCCCCTCTATATATTCCAATATTCCCCGGTGTTTCCCCTCGAAATATCCCAATGTTCCCTGGTGTGTCCCCTCTATATATACCACTGTTCCCCAGTGTGTGCCCTCTATATATTCCAATGTTCCCCAGTGTGTCCCCTCGATATATCCCAATGTTCCCCAGTGTGTCCCCTCTATATATCACAATGTTCGCCGGTGTGTCCCCTCTATATATCCCAATGTTCCCCAGTGTGTCCCCTCGATATATCCCAATGTTCGCCGATGTGTCGCCTCTATATTTCCCTCTGTTCCCCAGTGTGTCCCCTCCATATATCCCAATGTTCCCCAGTGTGTCCCCTCTATATATCCCTCTGTTCCCCAGTGTTTACCCTCTATATATCCCTCTGTTCCCCAGTGTGTGCCCCCTATATATTCCAATGTTCCCCAGTGTGTCCCCTCTATATATCCCAATGTTCCCCGGTGTGTACCCTCGATATATCCCAATGTTCCCCGGTGTGTCCCCTCTATATATCCCTCTGTTCGCCGGTGTGTCCCCTCTATATATCCTAATGTTGCCCGGTATGTCCCCTCTATATAGCCCTCTGTTCCCAAGTGTGTCCCCTCTAAATATCCCAATATTCCCCGGTGTTTCCCCACTATATATCCCACTGTTCCCCGGTGTTTCCCCTCTATATATCCCAATGTTCCTTCGTGTGTTCACTCTATATATCCCAATGTTCCCTGGTGTGTCCCCTCTATATATCCCAATATTCCCTGCTGTTTCCCCTCTATATATCACACTGTTCCCTGGTGTTTCCTCTCTATATATCCCAATGTTCTCTGGTGTATCCCCTCTATATATCCCAATGTTCCCCAGTGTGTGCCCTCTATGTATCCCAATGATCCCCGATGTGTTCGCTCTATATATCCCAATGTTCCCCGGTGTGTCCGCTCTATATATCCCAATGTTCTCCAATGTTTCTCCTCTATATATCCCTCTGTTCCCCGGTGTGTCCCCTCTATATATCCCAATGTTCCCAAGTGTGTCCTCTCAAAATATCCCTCTGTTCCCCAGTGTGTCCCCTCAATAGATCCCAATGATCGCCGGTGTGTACCCTCGAATTGTCCCTCTGTTCGCCGATGTGTCCCCTCTATATATCCCAATGTTCCCCAGTGTGTCCCCTCTATATATCCCAATGTTCCCCGGTGTGTCCCCTCTATATATCCCAATGTTCCCCAGTGTGTCCCCTCTATATATCCCGACCCCCGGTGTTTCCCTTTTATATATTCCTATTTTCTCCGGTATGTAACCTCTATTTATCCAAATGTTCCCGGCGCTTCCCTTCTATATAGCCCTCTGTTCCACAGTGTGTCCCCTCTATATATCCCAATGTTTCCCGGTGTTTCCCCTCTATATATCCCAATGTTCCCTGGTGTGTCCCCTCTATATACCCCTCTGTTCCCCAGTCTGTCCCCTCTATATATCCCTCTGTACCCCAGTGTGTCCCCTCGATATTTCCCAATGTTCCCCGGTGTGTCCCCTCTATATATCACTCTGTTCCCGGGTGTGTCCCCTCTATATATTCTTATGTTCCCCGGTCTGTCCCCTTTATATATCCCAATGTTCCCCAGTGTGTCCCCTCTATATATCCCAATGTTCCCCAGCGTTTCCCCTCTATATATCCATCTGTTCCCCAGTGTGTGCCCTCTATATATCCCAATGTTCCCCAGTGTGTCACCTCTATATATCCCTCTGTTCCCCAGTGTGTCTCCTCAATAGATCCCAATGATCGCCGGTGTGTCCGCTCTATGTATCCCAATGTTCCCTGGTGTGTCCTCTCTATATATCCCAATGTTCCCTGGTGTGTCCCCTCTATCTATCCCACTGTTCCCCAGTGTGTGCCCTCGATATATCCCTCTGTTCCCCGGTGTGTCCCCTCTATATATCCCAATGTTCCCCGGTGTGTCCGTTCTATATATCCCAATGTTCCCCTGTGTGTCCGCACTATATATCCCTCTGTTCCCCTGTGTGTCCGCACTATATATCCCTCTGTTCCCCAATGTGTCGCCTCTAAATATCGTAATGTTCCCCGGTGTGTCCTCTCTATATATCCCAATGTTCTCCAGTGTTTCCCCTCAAAATATCCCTCTGTTCCCCAGTGTGTCCCCTCAATAGGTCCCAATGATCGCCGGTGTGTCCCCTCTATATATCCCAATGTTCCCTGGTGTGTCTCCTCTATATATCCCATTGTTCCCCAGTGTGTGCCCTCTATATATCACTCTGTTCCCCGGTGTGTCCGCTCCATATATCCCTCTGTTCCCCGGTGTGTCCACTCTATATATCCCAATGTTCCCCAGTGTGTCCCCTCTATATATCCCAATGTTCGCCGGTGTGTCCCCTCTATATATCCCAATGTTCCCCAGTGTGTCCCCTCGATATATCCCAATGTTCGCCGGTGTGTCCCCTCTATATTTCCCTCTGTTCCCCAGTGTGTCCCCTCTATATATCCCAATGTTCCCCAGTGTGTCCCCTCTATATATCCCTCTGTTCCGAAGTGTGTCTCTTCTATATATGCCAATGTTCCCCGGTGTTTCCCCACTAGACATCACAATGTTCCCCGGTGTGTCCCCTCTATATATCACTCTGTTCCCGGGTGTGTCCCCTCTATATATCCCTCTGTTCCCCGGTGTGTCCCCTCTATATATCCCAATGTACCCCAGTGTGTACCCTCTAAATATCCCAATGTTCCCCGGTGTGTCTCCTTCTATATATCCCAATGTTCCCCAATGTTTCCACTCTATGTATCCCAATGTTCCCCAGTGTGTCCCCTCTATATATCCCTCTGTTCCAAAATATGTCCCTTCTATATATCCCAATGTTGCCCGGTGTTTCCCCACTATATATCCCAATGTTCCCCAGTATGTCCCCTCTATATATCCCAATGTTCCCCAGTGTTTCCCCTCTATATATCCCTCTGTTCCCCAGTGTGTGCCCTCTATACATCCCAATGTTCCGCAGTGTGTCCCCTCTATATATCCCTCTGTTTCCCAGTGTGTCCCCTCAATAGATCCCAATGATCGCCGGTGTGTCCGCTGTATATATCCCAATGTTCCCTGGTGTGTCCTCTCTATATGTCCCAATATTCCCTGATGGGTCCCCTCTAGAGATTCCAATATTCCCCAGTGTTTCCCCTCGAAATATCCCAATGTTCCCTGGTGTGTCCCCTCTATATATCCCAATGTTCCTCAGTGTTTCCCCTCTATATATCCCTCTGTTCCCCAGTGTGTGCCCTCTATATATTCCAATGTTCCCCAGTGTGTCCCCTTGATATATCCCAATGTTCCCCAGTGTGTCCCCTCTACATATCCCAATGTTCGCCGGTGTGTCCCCTCTATATATCCCAATGTTCCCCAGTGTGCCCCCTCGATATATCCCAATGTTCGCCGATGTGACGCCTCTATATATCCCAATGTTCCCCAGTGTGTCCCCTCTATATATCCCTCTGTTCCGAAGTGTGTCTCTTCTATATATGCCAATGTTCCCCGGTGTTTCCCCACTAGATATCACAATGTTCCCCGGTGTGTCCCCTCTATATATCACTCTGTTCCCGGGTGTGTCCCCTCTATATATCCCTCTGTTCCCCGGTGTGTCCCCTCTATATATCCCAATGTACTCCAGTGTGTACCCTCTAAATATCCCAATGTTCCCCGGTGTGTCTCCTCTATATATCCCAATGTTCCCCAATGTTTCCACTCTATGTATCACAATGTTCCCCAGTGTGTCCCCTCTATATATCCCTCTGTTCCAAAATATGTCCCTTCTATATATCCCAATGTTGCCCGGTGTTTCCCCACTATATATCCCAATGTTCCCCAGTATGTCCCCTCTATATATCCCAATGTTCCCCAGTGTTTCCCCTCTATATATCCCTCTGTTCCCCAGTGTGTGCCCTCTATACATCCCAATGTTCCGCAGTGTGTCCCCTCTATATATCCCTCTGTTTCCCAGTGTGTCCCCTCAATAGATCCCAATGATCGCCGGTGTGTCCGCTGTATATATCCCAATGTTCCCTGGTGTGTCCTCTCTATATGTCCCAATATTCCCTGATGGGTCCCCTCTAGAGATTCCAATATTCCCCGGTGTTTCCCCTCGAAATATCCCAATGTTCCCTGGTGTGTCCCCTCTATATATCCCAATGTTCCTCAGTGTTTCCCCTCTATATATCCCTCTGTTCCCCAGTGTGTGCCCTCTATATATTCCAATGTTCCCCAGTGTGTCCCCTCGATATATCCCAATGTTCCCCAGTGTGTCCCCTCTACATATCCCAATGTTCGCCGGTGTGTCCCCTCTATATATCCCAATGTTCCCCAGTGTGTCCCCTCGATATATCCCAATGTTCGCCGATGTGACGCCTCTATATTTCCCTCTGTTCCCCAGTGTGTCCCCTCTATATATCCCAATGTTCCCCAGTGTGTCCCCTCTATAGATCCCTCTGTTCCCCAGTGTTTCCCCTCGATATATCCCTCTGTTCCCCAGTGTGTGCCCTCTATATATCCCAATGTTCCCCGGTGTGTCCCCTCTATATATCCCAATGTTCCCCGGTGTGTCCCCTCTATATATCCCTCTGTTCGCCGGTGTGTCCCCTCTATATATCCTAATGTTGCCCGGTATGTCCCTCTATATAGCCCTCTGTTCCCAAGTGTGTCCCCTCTATATATCCCAATGTTCTCTGGTGTATCCCCTCTATATATCCCAATGTTCCCCAGTGTGTGCCCTCTATGTATCCAAATGTTCCCCGGTGTGTTCGCTCTATATATCCCAATGTTCCCCGGTGTGTCCGCTCTATATATCCCTCTGTTCCCCAATGTGTCGCCTCTAAATATCCTAATGTTCCCCGGTGTGTCCTCTCTATATATCCCAATGTTCTCCAATGTTTCTCCACTGTATATCCGTCTGTTCCCCGGTGTGTCCCCTCTATATATCCCAATGTTCCCCAGTGTGTCCTCTCAAAATATCCCTCTGTTCCCCAGTGTGTCCCCTCAATAGATCCCAATGATCGCCGGTGTGTCCGCTCTATATATCCCAATGTTCCCTGGTGTGTCCCCTCTATATATCCCACTGTTCCCCAGTGTGTGCCCTCTATATATCCCTCTGTTTCCCGGTGTTTCCCCTCTATATATCCCTCTGTTCCCCAGTGTGTCCCCTCAATAGCTCCCAATGATCGCCGGTGTGTCCGCTCTATATATCCCAATATGTCCCAATATTCCCTGATAGGTCCCCTCTATATATTCCAATATTCCCCGGTGTTTCCCCTCGAAATATCCCAATGTTCCCTGGTGTGTCCCCTCTATATATACCACTGTTCCCCAGTGTGTGCCCTCTATATATCCCTCTGTTCCCCAGTGTGTCCGCTCTATATATCCCAATGTTCCCCGGTGTGTCCGCTCTATATATCCCTCTGTTCCTCAGTGTGTTCCCTCTATATATTCCAATGTTCCCCAGTGTGTCCCCTCCATATATCCCAATGTTCCCCAGTGTGTCCCCTCTATATATCACAATGTTCGCCGGTGTGTCCCCTCTATATATCCCAATGTTCCCCAGCGTTTCCCCTCTATATATCCATCTGTTCCCCAGTGTGTGCCCTCTATATATCCCAATGTTCCCCAGTGTGTCACCTCTATATATCCCTCTGTTCCCCAGTGTGTCTCCTCAATAGATCCCAATGATCGCCGGTGTGTCCGCTCTATGTATCCCAATGTTCCCTGGTGTGTCCTCTCTATATATCCCAATGTTCCCTGGTGTGTCCCCTCTATCTATCCCACTGTTCCCCAGTGTGTGCCCTCGATATATCCCTCTGTTCCCCGGTGTGTCCCCTCTATATATCCCAATGTTCCCCGGTGTGTCCGTTCTATATATCCCATTGTTCCCCTGTGTGTCCGCACTATATATCCCTCTGTTCCCCAATGTGTCGCCTCTAAATATCGTAATGTTCCCCAGTGTGTCCTCTCTATATATCCCAATGTTCTCCAGTGTTTCCCCTCAAAATATCCCTCTGTTCCCCAGTGTGTCCCCTCAATAGCTCCCAATGATCGCCGGTGTGTCCGCTCTATATATCCCAATATATCCCAATATTCCCTGATAGGTCCCCTCTATATATTCCAATATTCCCCGGTGTTTCCCCTCGAAATATCCCAATGTTCCCTGGTGTGTCCCCTCTATATATACCACTGTTCCCCAGTGTGTGCCCTCTATATATCCCTCTGTTCCCCAGTGTGTCCGCTCTATATATCCCAATGTTCCCCGGTGTGTCCGCTCTATATATCCCTCTGTTCCTCAGTGTGTTCCCTCTATATATTCCAATGTTCCCCAGTGTGTCCCCTCGATATATCCCAATGTTCCCCAGTGTGTCCCCTCTATATATCACAATGTTCGCCGGTGTGTCCCCTCTATATATCCCAATGTTCCCCAGTGTGTCCCCTCGATATATCCCAATGTTCGCCGATGTGTCGCCTCTATATTTCCCTCTGTTCCCCAGTGTGTCCCCTCCATATATCCCAATGTTCCCCAGTGTGTCCCCTCTATATATCCCTCTGTTCCCCAGTGTTTACCCTCTATATATCCCTCTGTTCCCCAGTGTGTGCCTCCTATATATTCCAATGTTCCCCAGTGTGTCCCCTCTAAATATCCCAATGTTCCCCGGTGTGTCTCCTCTATATATCCCAATGTTCCCCAATGTTTCCACTCTATGTATCACAATGTTCCCCAGTGTGTCCCCTCTATATATCCCTCTGTTCCAAAATATGTCCCTTCTATATATCCCAATGTTGCCCGGTGTTTCCCCACTATATATCCCAATGTTCCCCAGTATGTCCCCTCTATATATCCCAATGTTCCCCAGTGTTTCCCCTCTATATATCCCTCTGTTCCCCAGTGTGTGCCCTCTATACATCCCAATGTTCCGCAGTGTGTCCCCTCTATATATCCCTCTGTTTCCCAGTGTGTCCCCTCAATAGATCCCAATGATCGCCGGTGTGTCCGCTGTATATATCCCAATGTTCCCTGGTGTGTCCTCTCTATATGTCCCAATATTCCCTGATGGGTCCCCTCTAGAGATTCCAATATTCCCCAGTGTTTCCCCTCGAAATATCCCAATGTTCCCTGGTGTGTCCCCTCTATATATCCCAATGTTCCTCAGTGTTTCCCCTCTATATATCCCTCTGTTCCCCAGTGTGTGCCCTCTATATATTCCAATGTTCCCCAGTGTGTCCCCTTGATATATCCCAATGTTCCCCAGTGTGTCCCCTCTACATATCCCAATGTTCGCCGGTGTGTCCCCTCTATATATCCCAATGTTCCCCAGTGTGCCCCCTCGATATATCCCAATGTTCGCCGATGTGACGCCTCTATATATCCCAATGTTCCCCAGTGTGTCCCCTCTATATATCCCTCTGTTCCGAAGTGTGTCTCTTCTATATATGCCAATGTTCCCCGGTGTTTCCCCACTAGATATCACAATGTTCCCCGGTGTGTCCCCTCTATATATCACTCTGTTCCCGGGTGTGTCCCCTCTATATATCCCTCTGTTCCCCGGTGTGTCCCCTCTATATATCCCAATGTACCCGAGTGTGTACCCTCTAAATATCCCAATGTTCCCCGGTGTGTCTCCTCTATATATCCCAATGTTCCCCAATGTTTCCACTCTATGTATCACAATGTTCCCCAGTGTGTCCCCTCTATATATCCCTCTGTTCCAAAATATGTCCCTTCTATATATCCCAATGTTGCCCGGTGTTTCCCCACTATATATCCCAATGTTCCCCAGTATGTCCCCTCTATATATCCCAATGTTCCCCAGTGTTTCCCCTCTATATATCCCTCTGTTCCCCAGTGTGTGCCCTCTATACATCCCAATGTTCCGCAGTGTGTCCCCTCTATATATCCCTCTGTTTCCCAGTGTGTCCCCTCAATAGATCCCAATGATCGCCGGTGTGTCCGCTGTATATATCCCAATGTTCCCTGGTGTGTCCTCTCTATATGTCCCAATATTCCCTGATGGGTCCCCTCTAGAGATTCCAATATTCCCCGGTGTTTCCCCTCGAAATATCCCAATGTTCCCTGGTGTGTCCCCTCTATATATCCCAATGTTCCTCAGTGTTTCCCCTCTATATATCCCTCTGTTCCCCAGTGTGTGCCCTCTATATATTCCAATGTTCCCCAGTGTGTCCCCTCGATATATCCCAATGTTCCCCAGTGTGTCCCCTCTACATATCCCAATGTTCGCCGGTGTGTCCCCTCTATATATCCCAATGTTCCCCAGTGTGTCCCCTCGATATATCCCAATGTTCGCCGATGTGACGCCTCTATATTTCCCTCTGTTCCCCAGTGTGTCCCCTCTATATATCCCAATGTTCCCCAGTGTGTCCCCTCTATAGATCCCTCTGTTCCCCAGTGTTTCCCCTCGATATATCCCTCTGTTCCCCAGTGTGTGCCCTCTATATATCCCAATGTTCCCCGGTGTGTCCCCTCTATATATCCCAATGTTCCCCGGTGTGTCCCCTCTATATATCCCTCTGTTCGCCGGTGTGTCCCCTCTATATATCCTAATGTTGCCCGGTATGTCCCTCTATATAGCCCTCTGTTCCCAAGTGTGTCCCCTCTATATATCCCAATGTTCTCTGGTGTATCCCCTCTATATATCCCAATGTTCCCCAGTGTGTCCCCTCTACATATCCCAATGTTCGCCGGTGTGTCCCCTCTATATATCCCAATGTTCCCCAGTGTGTCCCCTCGATATATCCCAATGTTCGCCGATGTGACGCCTCTATATTTCCCTCTGTTCCCCAGTGTGTCCCCTCTATATATCCCAATGTTCCCCAGTGTGTCCCCTCTATAGATCCCTCTGTTCCCCAGTGTTTCCCCTCGATATATCCCTCTGTTCCCCAGTGTGTGCCCTCTATATATCCCAATGTTCCCCGGTGTGTCCCCTCTATATATCCCAATGTTCCCCGGTGTGTCCCCTCTATATATCCCTCTGTTCGCCGGTGTGTCCCCTCTATATATCCTAATGTTGCCCGGTATGTCCCTCTATATAGCCCTCTGTTCCCAAGTGTGTCCCCTCTATATATCCCAATGTTCTCTGGTGTATCCCCTCTATATATCCCAATGTTCCCCAGTGTGTGCCCTCTATGTATCCAAATGTTCCCCGGTGTGTTCGCTCTATATATCCCAATGTTCCCCGGTGTGTCCGCTCTATATATCCCTCTGTTCCCCAATGTGTCGCCTCTAAATATCCTAATGTTCCCCGGTGTGTCCTCTCTATATATCCCAATGTTCTCCAATGTTTCTCCACTGTATATCCGTCTGTTCCCCGGTGTGTCCCCTCTATATATCCCAATGTTCCCCAGTGTGTCCTCTCAAAATATCCCTCTGTTCCCCAGTGTGTCCCCTCAATAGATCCCAATGATCGCCGGTGTGTCCGCTCTATATATCCCAATGTTCCCTGGTGTGTCCCCTCTATATATCCCACTGTTCCCCAGTGTGTGCCCTCTATATATCCCTCTGTTTCCCGGTGTTTCCCCTCTATATATCCCTCTGTTCCCCAGTGTGTCCCCTCAATAGCTCCCAATGATCGCCGGTGTGTCCGCTCTATATATCCCAATATGTCCCAATATTCCCTGATAGGTCCCCTCTATATATTCCAATATTCCCCGGTGTTTCCCCTCGAAATATCCCAATGTTCCCTGGTGTGTCCCCTCTATATATACCACTGTTCCCCAGTGTGTGCCCTCTATATATCCCTCTGTTCCCCAGTGTGTCCGCTCTATATATCCCAATGTTCCCCGGTGTGTCCGCTCTATATATCCCTCTGTTCCTCAGTGTGTTCCCTCTATATATTCCAATGTTCCCCAGTGTGTCCCCTCCATATATCCCAATGTTCCCCAGTGTGTCCCCTCTATATATCACAATGTTCGCCGGTGTGTCCCCTCTATATATCCCAATGTTCCCCAGCGTTTCCCCTCTATATATCCATCTGTTCCCCAGTGTGTGCCCTCTATATATCCCAATGTTCCCCAGTGTGTCACCTCTATATATCCCTCTGTTCCCCAGTGTGTCTCCTCAATAGATCCCAATGATCGCCGGTGTGTCCGCTCTATGTATCCCAATGTTCCCTGGTGTGTCCTCTCTATATATCCCAATGTTCCCTGGTGTGTCCCCTCTATCTATCCCACTGTTCCCCAGTGTGTGCCCTCGATATATCCCTCTGTTCCCCGGTGTGTCCCCTCTATATATCCCAATGTTCCCCGGTGTGTCCGTTCTATATATCCCATTGTTCCCCTGTGTGTCCGCACTATATATCCCTCTGTTCCCCAATGTGTCGCCTCTAAATATCGTAATGTTCCCCAGTGTGTCCTCTCTATATATCCCAATGTTCTCCAGTGTTTCCCCTCAAAATATCCCTCTGTTCCCCAGTGTGTCCCCTCAATAGCTCCCAATGATCGCCGGTGTGTCCGCTCTATATATCCCAATATATCCCAATATTCCCTGATAGGTCCCCTCTATATATTCCAATATTCCCCGGTGTTTCCCCTCGAAATATCCCAATGTTCCCTGGTGTGTCCCCTCTATATATACCACTGTTCCCCAGTGTGTGCCCTCTATATATCCCTCTGTTCCCCAGTGTGTCCGCTCTATATATCCCAATGTTCCCCGGTGTGTCCGCTCTATATATCCCTCTGTTCCTCAGTGTGTTCCCTCTATATATTCCAATGTTCCCCAGTGTGTCCCCTCGATATATCCCAATGTTCCCCAGTGTGTCCCCTCTATATATCACAATGTTCGCCGGTGTGTCCCCTCTATATATCCCAATGTTCCCCAGTGTGTCCCCTCGATATATCCCAATGTTCGCCGATGTGTCGCCTCTATATTTCCCTCTGTTCCCCAGTGTGTCCCCTCCATATATCCCAATGTTCCCCAGTGTGTCCCCTCTATATATCCCTCTGTTCCCCAGTGTTTACCCTCTATATATCCCTCTGTTCCCCAGTGTGTGCCTCCTATATATTCCAATGTTCCCCAGTGTGTCCCCTCTAAATATCCCAATGTTCCCCGGTGTGTCTCCTCTATATATCCCAATGTTCCCCAATGTTTCCACTCTATGTATCACAATGTTCCCCAGTGTGTCCCCTCTATATATCCCTCTGTTCCAAAATATGTCCCTTCTATATATCCCAATGTTGCCCGGTGTTTCCCCACTATATATCCCAATGTTCCCCAGTATGTCCCCTCTATATATCCCAATGTTCCCCAGTGTTTCCCCTCTATATATCCCTCTGTTCCCCAGTGTGTGCCCTCTATACATCCCAATGTTCCGCAGTGTGTCCCCTCTATATATCCCTCTGTTTCCCAGTGTGTCCCCTCAATAGATCCCAATGATCGCCGGTGTGTCCGCTGTATATATCCCAATGTTCCCTGGTGTGTCCTCTCTATATGTCCCAATATTCCCTGATGGGTCCCCTCTAGAGATTCCAATATTCCCCGGTGTTTCCCCTCGAAATATCCCAATGTTCCCTGGTGTGTCCCCTCTATATATCCCAATGTTCCTCAGTGTTTCCCCTCTATATATCCCTCTGTTCCCCAGTGTGTGCCCTCTATATATTCCAATGTTCCCCAGTGTGTCCCCTCGATATATCCCAATGTTCCCCAGTGTGTCCCCTCTACATATCCCAATGTTCGCCGGTGTGTCCCCTCTATATATCCCAATGTTCCCCAGTGTGTCCCCTCGATATATCCCAATGTTCGCCGATGTGACGCCTCTATATTTCCCTCTGTTCCCCAGTGTGTCCCCTCTATATATCCCAATGTTCCCCAGTGTGTCCCCTCTATAGATCCCTCTGTTCCCCAGTGTTTCCCCTCGATATATCCCTCTGTTCCCCAGTGTGTGCCCTCTATATATCCCAATGTTCCCCGGTGTGTCCCCTCTACATATCCCAATGTTCCCCGGTGTGTCCCCTCTATATATCCCTCTGTTCGCCGGTGTGTCCCCTCTATATATCCTAATGTTGCCCGGTATGTCCCTCTATATAGCCCTCTGTTCCCAAGTGTGTCCCCTCTATATATCCCAATGTTCTCTGGTGTATCCCCTCTATATATCCCAATGTTCCCCAGTGTGTGCCCTCTATGTATCCAAATGTTCCCCGGTGTGTTCGCTCTATATATCCCAATGTTCCCCGGTGTGTCCGCTCTATATATCCCTCTGTTCCCCAATGTGTCGCCTCTAAATATCCTAATGTTCCCCGGTGTGTCCTCTCTATATATCCCAATGTTCTCCAATGTTTCTCCACTGTATATCCGTCTGTTCCCCGGTGTGTCCCCTCTATATATCCCAATGTTCCCCAGTGTGTCCTCTCAAAATATCCCTCTGTTCCCCAGTGTGTCCCCTCAATAGATCCCAATGATCGCCGGTGTGTCCGCTCTATATATCCCAATGTTCCCTGGTGTGTCCCCTCTATATATCCCACTGTTCCCCAGTGTGTGCCCTCTATATATCCCTCTGTTCCCCGGTGTTTCCCCTCTATATATCCCTCTGTTCCCCAGTGTGTCCCCTCAATAGCTCCCAATGATCGCCGGTGTGTCCGCTCTATATATCCCAATATGTCCCAATATTCCCTGATAGGTCCCCTCTATATATTCCAATATTCCCCGGTGTTTCCCCTCGAAATATCCCAATGTTCCCTGGTGTGTCCCCTCTATATATACCACTGTTCCCCAGTGTGTGCCCTCTATATATCCCTCTGTTCCCCAGTGTGTCCGCTCTATATATCCCAATGTTCCCCGGTGTGTCCGCTCTATATATCCCTCTGTTCCTCAGTGTGTTCCCTCTATATATTCCAATGTTCCCCAGTGTGTCCCCTCCATATATCCCAATGTTCCCCAGTGTGTCCCCTCTATATATCACAATGTTCGCCGGTGTGTCCCCTCTATATATCCCAATGTTCCCCAGCGTTTCCCCTCTATATATCCATCTGTTCCCCAGTGTGTGCCCTCTATATATCCCAATGTTCCCCAGTGTGTCACCTCTATATATCCCTCTGTTCCCCAGTGTGTCTCCTCAATAGATCCCAATGATCGCCGGTGTGTCCGCTCTATGTATCCCAATGTTCCCTGGTGTGTCCTCTCTATATATCCCAATGTTCCCTGGTGTGTCCCCTCTATCTATCCCACTGTTCCCCAGTGTGTGCCCTCGATATATCCCTCTGTTCCCCGGTGTGTCCCCTCTATATATCCCAATGTTCCCCGGTGTGTCCGTTCTATATATCCCAATGTTCCCCTGTGTGTCCGCACTATATATCCCTCTGTTCCCCAATGTGTCGCCTCTAAATATCGTAATGTTCCCCAGTGTGTCCTCTCTATATATCCCAATGTTCTCCAGTGTTTCCCCTCAAAATATCCCTCTGTTCCCCAGTGTGTCCCCTCAATAGATCCCAATGATCGCCGGTGTGTCCCCTCTATATATCCCAATGTTCCCTGGTGTGTCTCCTCTATATATCCCATTGTTCCCCAGTGTGTGCCCTCTATATATCACTCTGGTCCCCGGTGTGTCCGCTCCATATATCCCTCTGTTCCCCAGTGTGTCCCCTCTATATATCCCAATGTTCGCCGGTGTGTCCCCTCTATATATCCCAATGTTCCCCAGTGTGTCCCCTCGATATATCCCAATGTTCGCCGGTGTGTCCCCTCTATATTTCCCTCTGTTCCCCAGTGTGTCCCCTCTATATATCCCAATGTTCCCCAGTGTGTCCCCTCTATATATCCCTCTGTTCCGAAGTGTGTCTCTTCTATATATGCCAATGTTCCCCGGTGTTTCCCCACTAGACATCACAATGTTCCCCGGTGTGTCCCCTCTATATATCACTCTGTTCCCGGGTGTGTCCCCTCTATATATCCCTCTGTTCCCCGGTGTGTCCCCTCTATATATCCCAATGTACCCCAGTGTGTACCCTCTAAATATCCCAATGTTCCCCGGTGTGTCTCCTTCTATATATCCCAATGTTCCCCAATGTTTCCACTCTATGTATCCCAATGTTCCCCAGTGTGTCCCCTCTATATATCCCTCTGTTCCAAAATATGTCCCTTCTATATATCCCAATGTTGCCCGGTGTTTCCCCACTATATATCCCAATGTTCCCCAGTATGTCCCCTCTATATATCCCAATGTTCCCCAGTGTTTCCCCTCTATATATCCCTCTGTTCCCCAGTGTGTGCCCTCTATACATCCCAATGTTCCGCAGTGTGTCCCCTCTATATATCCCTCTGTTTCCCAGTGTGTCCCCTCAATAGATCCCAATGATCGCCGGTGTGTCCGCTGTATATATCCCAATGTTCCCTGGTGTGTCCTCTCTATATGTCCCAATATTCCCTGATGGGTCCCCTCTAGAGATTCCAATATTCCCCGGTGTTTCCCCTCGAAATATCCCAATGTTCCCTGGTGTGTCCCCTCTATATATCCCAATGTTCCTCAGTGTTTCCCCTCTATATATCCCTCTGTTCCCCAGTGTGTGCCCTCTATATATTCCAATGTTCCCCAGTGTGTCCCCTTGATATATCCCAATGTTCCCCAGTGTGTCCCCTCTACATATCCCAATGTTCGCCGGTGTGTCCCCTCTATATATCCCAATGTTCCCCAGTGTGCCCCCTCGATATATCCCAATGTTCGCCGATGTGACGCCTCTATATATCCCAATGTTCCCCAGTGTGTCCCCTCTATATATCCCTCTGTTCCGAAGTGTGTCTCTTCTATATATGCCAATGTTCCCCGGTGTTTCCCCACTAGATATCACAATGTTCCCCGGTGTGTCCCCTCTATATATCACTCTGTTCCCGGGTGTGTCCCCTCTATATATCCCTCTGTTCCCCGGTGTGTCCCCTCTATATATCCCAATGTACCCCAGTGTGTACCCTCTAAATATCCCAATGTTCCCCGGTGTGTCTCCTCTATATATCCCAATGTTCCCCAATGTTTCCACTCTATGTATCACAATGTTCCCCAGTGTGTCCCCTCTATATATCCCTCTGTTCCAAAATATGTCCCTTCTATATATCCCAATGTTGCCCGGTGTTTCCCCACTATATATCCCAATGTTCCCCAGTATGTCCCCTCTATATATCCCAATGTTCCCCAGTGTTTCCCCTCTATATATCCCTCTGTTCCCCAGTGTGTGCCCTCTATACATCCCAATGTTCCGCAGTGTGTCCCCTCTATATATCCCTCTGTTTCCCAGTGTGTCCCCTCAATAGATCCCAATGATCGCCGGTGTGTCCGCTGTATATATCCCAATGTTCCCTGGTGTGTCCTCTCTATATGTCCCAATATTCCCTGATGGGTCCCCTCTAGAGATTCCAATATTCCCCAGTGTTTCCCCTCGAAATATCCCAATGTTCCCTGGTGTGTCCCCTCTATATATCCCAATGTTCCTCAGTGTTTCCCCTCTATATATCCCTCTGTTCCCCAGTGTGTGCCCTCTATATATTCCAATGTTCCCCAGTGTGTCCCCTCGATATATCCCAATGTTCCCCAGTGTGTCCCCTCTACATATCCCAATGTTCGCCGGTGTGTCCCCTCTATATATCCCAATGTTCCCCAGTGTGTCCCCTCGATATATCCCAATGTTCGCCGATGTGACGCCTCTATATTTCCCTCTGTTCCCCAGTGTGTCCCCTCTATATATCCCAATGTTCCCCAGTGTGTCCCCTCTATAGATCCCTCTGTTCCCCAGTGTTTCCCCTCGATATATCCCTCTGTTCCCCAGTGTGTGCCCTCTATATATCCCAATGTTCCACAGTGTGTCCCCTATATATATCCCAATGTTCCCCGGTGTGTCCCCTCTATATATCCCAATGTTCCCCGGTGTGTCCCCTCTATATATCCCTCTGTTCGCCGGTGTGTCCCCTCTATATATCCTAATGTTGCCCGGTATGTCCCTCTATATAGCCCTCTGTTCCCAAGTGTGTCCCCTCTATATATCCCAATATTCCCCGGTGTTTCCCCTCTATATATCCCACTGTTCCCCGGTGTTTCCCCTCTATATATCCCAATGTTCCTTCGTGTGTCCGCTCTATATATCCCAATGTTCCCTGGTGTGTCCCCTCTATATATCCCAATATTCCCTGCTGTTTCCCCTATATATATCACACTGTTCCCTGGTGTTTCCTCTCTATATATCCCAATGTTCTCTGGTGTATCCCCTCTATATATCCCAATGTTCCCCAGTGTGTGCCCTCTATGTATCCAAATGTTCCCCGGTGTGTTCGCTCTATATATCCCAATGTTCCCCGGTGTGTCCGCTCTATATATCCCTCTGTTCCCCAATGTGTCGCCTCTAAATATCCTAATGTTCCCCGGTGTGTCCTCTCTATATATCCCAATGTTCTCCAATGTTTCTCCTCTGTATATCCGTCTGTTCCCCGGTGTGTCCCCTCTATATATCCCAATGTTCCCCAGTGTGTCCTCTCAAAATATCCCTCTGTTCCCCAGTGTGTCCCCTCAATAGATCCCAATGATCGCCGGTGTGTCCGCTCTATATATCCCAATGTTCCCTGGTGTGTCCCCTCTATATATCCCACTGTTCCCCAGTGTGTGCCCTCTATATATCCCTCTGTTCCCCGGTGTTTCCCCTCTATATATCCCTCTGTTCCCCAGTGTGTCCCCTCAATAGCTCCCAATGATCGCCGGTGTGTCCGCTCTATATATCCCAATATATCCCAATATTCCCTGATAGGTCCCCTCTATATATTCCAATATTCCCCGGTGTTTCCCCTCGAAATATCCCAATGTTCCCTGGTGTGTCCCCTCTATATATACCACTGTTCCCCAGTGTGTGCCCTCTATATATCCCTCTGTTCCCCAGTGTGTCCGCTCTATATATCCCAATGTTCCCCGGTGTGTCCGCTCTATATATCCCTCTGTTCCTCAGTGTGTTCCCTCTATATATTCCAATGTTCCCCAGTGTGTCCCCTCGATATATCCCAATGTTCCCCAGTGTGTCCCCTCTATATATCACAATGTTCGCCGGTGTGTCCCCTCTATATATCCCAATGTTCCCCAGTGTGTCCCCTCGATATAGCCCAATGTTCGCCGATGTGTCGCCTCTATATTTCCCTCTGTTCCCCAGTGTGTCCCCTCCATATATCCCAATGTTCCCCAGTGTGTCCCCTCTATATATCCCTCTGTTCCCCAGTGTTTACCCTCTATATATCCCTCTGTTCCCCAGTGTGTGCCTCCTATATATTCCAATGTTCCCCAGTGTGTCCCCTCTATATATCCCAATGTTCCCCGGTGTGTACCCTCGATATATCCCAATGTTCTCCGGTGTGTCCCCTCTATATATCCCTCTGTTCGCCGGTGTGTCCCCTCTATATATCCTAATGTTGCCCGGTATGTCCCCTCTATATAGCCCTCTGTTCCCAAGTGTGTCCCCTCTAAATATCCCAATATTCCCCGGTGTTTCCCCACTATATATCCCACTGTTCCCCGGTGTTTCCCCTCTATATATCCCAATGTTCCTTCGTGTGTTCGCTCTATATATCCCAATGTTCCCTGGTGTGTCCCCTCTATATATCCCAATATTCCCTGCTGTTTCCCCTCTATATATCACACTGTTCCCTGGTGTTTCCTCTCTATATATCCCAATGTTCTCTGGTGTATCCCCTCTATATATCCCAATGTTCCCCAGTGTGTGCCCTCTCTGTATCCCAATGATCCCCGATGTGTTCGCTCTATATATCCAAATGTTCCCCGGTGTGTCCGCTCTATATATCCCTCTGTTCCCCAATGTGTCGCCTCTAAATATCCTAATGTTCCCCGGTGTGTCCTCTCTATATATCCCAATGTTCTCCAATGTTTCTCCTCTATATATCCCTCTGTTCCCCGGTGTGTCCCCTCTATATATCCCAATGTTCCCAAGTGTGTCCTCTCAAAATATCCCTCTGTTCCCCAGTGTGTCCCCTCAATAGATCCCAATGATCGCCGGTGTGTCCCCTCGAATTGTCCCTCTGTTCGCCGATGTGTCCCCTCTATATATCCCAATGTTCCCCAGTGTGTCCCCTCTATATATCCCAATGTTCCCCGGTGTGTCCCCTCTATATATCCCAATGTTCCCCAGTGTGTCCCCTCTATATATCCCGACCCCCGGTTTTTCCCTTTTATATATTCCTATTTTCTCCGGTATGTAACCTCTATTTATCCAAATGTTCCCGGCGCTTCCCCTCTATATATCCCAATGTTCCCCAGTGTGTCCCCTCTATATATCCCGCTCCCCGGTGTTTCCCTTTTATATATTCCTATTTTCTCCGGTTTGTAACCTCTATTTATCCAAATGTTCCCGGCGCTTCCCTTCGATATAGCCCTCTGTTCCACAGTGTGTCCCCTCTATATATCCCAATGTTTCCCGGTGTTTCCCCTCTATATATCCCAATGTTCCCTGGTGTGTCCCCTCTATATACCCCTCTGTTCCCCAGTCTGTCCCCTCTATATATCCCTCTGTTCCCCAGTGTGTCCCCTCGATATTTCCCAATGTTCCCCGGTGTGTCCCCTCTATATATCACTCTGTTCCCGGGTGTGTCCCCTCTATATATTCTTATGTTCCCCGGTCTGTCCCCTTTATATATCCCAATGTTCCCCAGTGTGTCCCCTCTATATATCCCAATGTTCCCCAGCGTTTCCCCTCTATATATCCATCTGTTCCCCAGTGTGTGCCCTCTATATATCCCAATGTTCCCCAGTGTGTCCCCTCTATATATCCCTCTGTTCCCCAGTGTGTCTCCTCAATAGATCCCAATGATCGCCGGTGTGTCCGCTCTATGTATCCCAATGTTCCCTGGTGTGTCCTCTCTATATATCCCAATGTTCCCTGGTGTGTCCCCTCTATCTATCCCACTGTTCCCCATTGTGTGCCCTCGATATATCCCTCTGTTCCCCGGTGTGTCCCCTCTATATATCCCAATGTTCCCCGGTGTGTCCGTTCTATATATCCCAATGTTCCCCTGTGTGTCCGCACTATATATCCCTCTGTTCCCCAATGTGTCGCCTCTAAATATCGTAATGTTCCCCGGTGTGTCCTCTCTATATATCCCAATGTTCTCCAGTGTTTCCCCTCAAAATATCCCTCTGTTCCCCAGTGTGTCCCCTCAATAGATCCCAATGATCGCCGGTGTGTCCCCTCTATATATCCCAATGTTCCCTGGTGTGTCTCCTCTATATATCCCATTGTTCCCCAGTGTGTGCCCTCTATATATCACTCTGTTCCCCGGTGTGTCCGCTCCATATATCCCTCTGTTCCCCGGTGTGTCCACTCTATATATCCCAATGTTCCCCAGTGTGTCCCCTCTATATATCCCAATGTTCGCCGGTGTGTCCCCTCTATATATCCCAATGTTCCCCAGTGTGTCCCCTCGATATATCCCAATGTTCGCCGGTGTGTCCCCTCTATATTTCCCTCTGTTCCCCAGTGTGTCCCCTCTATATATCCCAATGTTCCCCAGTGTGTCCCCTCTATATATCCCTCTGTTCCGAAGTGTGTCTCTTCTATATATGCCAATGTTCCCCGGTGTTTCCCCACTAGACATCACAATGTTCCCCGGTGTGTCCCCTCTATATATCACTCTGTTCCCGGGTGTGTCCCCTCTATATATCCCTCTGTTCCCCGGTGTGTCCCCTCTATATATCCCAATGTACCCCAGTGTGTACCCTCTAAATATCCCAATGTTCCCCGGTGTGTCTCCTTCTATATATCCCAATGTTCCCCAATGTTTCCACTCTATGTATCCCAATGTTCCCCAGTGTGTCCCCTCTATATATCCCTCTGTTCCAAAATATGTCCCTTCTATATATCCCAATGTTGCCCGGTGTTTCCCCACTATATATCCCAATGTTCCCCAGTATGTCCCCTCTATATATCCCAATGTTCCCCAGTGTTTCCCCTCTATATATCCCTCTGTTCCCCAGTGTGTGCCCTCTATACATCCCAATGTTCCGCAGTGTGTCCCCTCTATATATCCCTCTGTTTCCCAGTGTGTCCCCTCAATAGATCCCAATGATCGCCGGTGTGTCCGCTGTATATATCCCAATGTTCCCTGGTGTGTCCTCTCTATATGTCCCAATATTCCCTGATGGGTCCCCTCTAGAGATTCCAATATTCCCCGGTGTTTCCCCTCGAAATATCCCAATGTTCCCTGGTGTGTCCCCTCTATATATCCCAATGTTCCTCAGTGTTTCCCCTCTATATATCCCTCTGTTCCCCAGTGTGTGCCCTCTATATATTCCAATGTTCCCCAGTGTGTCCCCTTGATATATCCCAATGTTCCCCAGTGTGTCCCCTCTACATATCCCAATGTTCGCCGGTGTGTCCCCTCTATATATCCCAATGTTCCCCAGTGTGCCCCCTCGATATATCCCAATGTTCGCCGATGTGACGCCTCTATATATCCCAATGTTCCCCAGTGTGTCCCCTCTATATATCCCTCTGTTCCGAAGTGTGTCTCTTCTATATATGCCAATGTTCCCCGGTGTTTCCCCACTAGATATCACAATGTTCCCCGGTGTGTCCCCTCTATATATCACTCTGTTCCCGGGTGTGTCCCCTCTATATATCCCTCTGTTCCCCGGTGTGTCCCCTCTATATATCCCAATGTACCCCAGTGTGTACCCTCTAAATATCCCAATGTTCCCCGGTGTGTCTCCTCTATATATCCCAATGTTCCCCAATGTTTCCACTCTATGTATCACAATGTTCCCCAGTGTGTCCCCTCTATATATCCCTCTGTTCCAAAATATGTCCCTTCTATATATCCCAATGTTGCCCGGTGTTTCCCCACTATATATCCCAATGTTCCCCAGTATGTCCCCTCTATATATCCCAATGTTCCCCAGTGTTTCCCCTCTATATATCCCTCTGTTCCCCAGTGTGTGCCCTCTATACATCCCAATGTTCCGCAGTGTGTCCCCTCTATATATCCCTCTGTTTCCCAGTGTGTCCCCTCAATAGATCCCAATGATCGCCGGTGTGTCCGCTGTATATATCCCAATGTTCCCTGGTGTGTCCTCTCTATATGTCCCAATATTCCCTGATGGGTCCCCTCTAGAGATTCCAATATTCCCCGGTGTCTCCCCTCGAAATATCCCAATGTTCCCTGGTGTGTCCCCTCTATATATCCCAATGTTCCTCAGTGTTTCCCCTCTATATATCCCTCTGTTCCCCAGTGTGTGCCCTCTATATATTCCAATGTTCCCCAGTGTGTCCCCTCGATATATCCCAATGTTCCCCAGTGTGTCCCCTCTACATATCCCAATGTTCGCCGGTGTGTCCCCTCTATATATCCCAATGTTCCCCAGTGTGTCCCCTCGATATATCCCAATGTGCGCCGATGTGACGCCTCTATATTTCCCTCTGTTCCCCAGTGTGTCCCCTCTATATATCCCAATGTTCCCCAGTGTGTCCCCTCTATAGATCCCTCTGTTCCCCAGTGTTTCCCCTCGATATATCCCTCTGTTCCCCAGTGTGTGCCCTCTATATATCCCAATGTTCCCCAGTGTGTCCCCTATATATATCCCAATGTTCCCCGGTGTGTCCCCTCTATATATCCCAATGTTCCCCGGTGTGTCCCCTCTATATATCCCTCTGTTCGCCGGTGTGTCCCCTCTATATATCCTAATGTTGCCCGGTAGGTCCCTCTATATAGCCCTCTGTTCCCAAGTGTGTCCCCTCTATATATCCCAATATTCCCCGGTGTTTCCCCTCTATATATCCCACTGTTCTCCAATGTTTCTCCTCTGTATATCCGTCTGTTCCCCGGTGTGTCCCCTCTATATATCCCAATGTTCCCCAGTGTGTCCTCTCAAAATATCCTTCTGTTCCCCAGTGTGTCCCCTCAATAGATCCCAATGATCGCCGGTGTGTCCGCTCTATATATCCCAATGTTCCCTGGTGTGTCCCCTCTATATATCCCACTGTTCCCCAGTGTGTGCCCTCTATATATCCCTCTGTTCCCCGGTGTTTCCCCTCTATATATCCCAATGTTCCCTGGTGTGTCCCCTCTATATATCCCAATGTTCCCCAGTGTGTCCCCTCTATATATCCCAATGTTCGCCGGTGTGTCCCCTCTATATATCCCAATGTTCCCCAGTGTGTCCCCTTGATATATCCCAATGTTCGCCGGTGTGTCCCCTCTATATTTCCCTCTGTTCCCCAGTGTGTCCCCTCTATATATCCCTCTGTTCCGAAGTGTGTCCCTTCTATATATCCCAATGTTCCCCGGTGTTTCCCCACTAGATATCACAATGTTCCCCGGTGTGTCCCCTCTATATATCACTCTGTTCCGGGTGTGTCCCCTCTATATATCCCTCTGTTCCCCGGTGTGTCTCCTCTATATATCCCAATGTACCCCAGTGTGTAACCTCTAAATATCCCTCTGTTCCCCGGTGTGTCTCCTCTATATATCCCAATGTACGCCAGTGTGTACCCTCTAAATATCCCAATGTTCCCCGGTGTGTCTCCTCTATATATCCCAATGTTCCCCAGTGTGTCCCTCTATATATCCCATTGTTACCCGGTGTGTCCCCTCTATATATCCCAATGTTGCCCAGTGTGTCCCCTCTATATATCCCAATGTTCCCCAGTGTGTCCCCTCTATATATCCCCCGGTCCCCCGTATGTCTCCTCTATATATCCCAATGTACCCCAGTGTGTACCCTCTAAATATCCCAATGTTCCCCGGTGTGTCTCCTCTATATATCCCAATGTTCCCCAATGTTTCCACTCTATATATCCCAATGTTCCCCAGTGTGTCCCCTCTATATATCCCTCTGTTCCCCAGTGTGTGCTCTCTATATATCCCAATGTTTCCCAGTGTGTCCCCTCTATATATCCCTCTGTTCCCCAGTGTGTCCCCTCAATAGATCCCAATGATCGCCGGTGTGTCCGCTCTATATATCCCAATGTTCCCTGGTGTGTCCTCTCTATATGTCCCAATGTTCCCTGGTGTGTCCCCTCTATATATCCCACTGTTCCCCAGTGTGCGCCCTCTATATATCCCACCAAAGTTCCACGGTGTGTCCCCTCTATATATCCCAATGTTCCCCAATGTTTCCACTCTGTATATCCCAATGTTCCCCAGTGTGTCCCCTCTATATATCCCAATGTTCCCCAGTGTGTACCCTCTAAATATCCCAATGTTCCCCGGTGTGTCCCCTCTATATATCCCAATGTTCCCCAATGTTTCCACTCTATATATCCCAATGTTCCCAAGTGTGTCCCCTCTATATATCCCTCTGTTCCGAAGTGTGTCCCCTCTATACATCCCAATATCCCCCGGTGTTTCCCCACTCTATATCCCAATGTTCCCCGGTGTGTCACCTCTATGTATCCCTCTGTTCCCAATGTTTCCCCTCTATATATCCCTCTGTTCCCCGGTGTGTCCCCTCTATATATCCCTCTGTTCCTCAGTGTGTTCCCTCTATATATCCCAATGTTCCCCAGTTTGTCCCCTCTCTATATCCCTCTGTTCGCCGATGTGTCCCCTCTATATATCTCAATGTTCCCCAGTGTGTCCCCTCTATATATCCCAATGTTCCCCGGTGTGTCCCCTCTATATATCCCAATGTTCCCCAGTGTGTCCCCTCTATATATCCCGCTCCCCGGTGTTTCCCTTTTATATATTCCTATTTTCTCCGGTATGTAACCTCTATTTATCCAAATGTTCCCGGAGCTTCCCCTCTATATATCCCTCTGTTCCCCAGTGTGTCCCCTCTAGATATCCCAATGTTTCCCGGTGTTTCCCCTCTATATCTCCCAATATTCCCTATTGTGTCCCCTCTATATATCCCTCTGTTCCCCAGTCTGTCCCCTCTATATATCCCTCTGTTCCCCAGTGTGTCCCCTCTATATATCCCAATGTTCCCCAGTGTGTCCCCTCTATATATCCGACTGTTCCCCAGTATTTATCCTCTGTATATGCCTCTGTTCCCCAGTGTGTCCCCTCGATATATTCCAATGTTCCCCAGTGTGTCCCCTCCATATATCCCAATGTTCCCCGGTGTGTCCCCTCTATATATCACTCTGTTCCCGGGTGTGTCCCCTCTATATATTCCTATGTTCCCCGGTCTGTCCCCTCTATATATCCCAATGTTCCCCAGTGTGTCCCCTCTATATATCCCAATGTTCCCCAGTGTTTCCCCTCTATATATCCCTCTGTTCCCCAGTGTGTGCCCTCTATATATCCCAATGTTCCCCAGTATGTCCCCTCTATATATCCCTCTGTTCCCCAATGTGTCCCCTCTATATATCCCAATGTACCCCAGTGTGTACCCTCTAAAGATCCCAATGTTCCCCGGTGTGTCTCCTCTATATATCCCAATGTTCCCCAGTGTGTCCGCTCTATATATCCCAATGTTCCCCAATGTGTCCCCTTGATATATCCCAATGTACCCCAGTGTTTCCCCTCTATATATCCCTCTGTTCCCCAGTGTGTGCCCTCTATATATCCCAATGATCCCCAGTGTGTCCCCTCTATATATCCCTCTGTTCCCCGGTGTGTCCGCTCTATATATCCCAATGTTCCCCGGTGTTTCCGCTCTATATATCCCAATGTTCCCCAGTGTGTCCCGTCTATATATCCCAATGTTCCCCGGTGTGTCCCCTCTATATATCCCAATGTTCCCCGGTGTGTCCCCTCTATATATCCCTCTGTTCGCCGGTGTGTCCCCTCTATATATCCTAATGTTGCCCGGTATGTCCCCTCAATATAGCCCTCTGTTCCCAAGTGTGTCCCCTATATATATCCCAATATTCCCCGGTGTTTCCCCTCTATATATCCCACTGTTCCCCGGTGTTTCCCCTCTATATATCCCAATGTTCCTTCGTGTGTCCGCTCTATATATCCCAATGTTCCCTGGTGTGTCCCCTCTATATATCCCAATATTCCCTGCTGTTTCCCCTCTATATATCACACTGTTCCCTGGTGTTTCCCCTCTATATATCCCAATGTTCCCCGGTGTGTTCGCTCTATATATCCCAATGTTCCCCCGTGTGTCCGCTCTATATATCCCTCTGTTCCCCAATGTGTCGCCTCTAAATATCCTAATGGTCCCCGGTGTGTCCTCTCGATATATCCCAATGTTCTCCATTGTTTCCCCTCTATATATCACTCTGTTCTCCGGTGTGTCCCCTCTATATATCCCAATGTTCCCCAGTGTGTCCCCTCAAAATATCCCTCTGTTCCCCAGTGTGTCCCCTCAATAGATCCCAATGATCGCCGGTGTGTCCGCTCTATATATCCCAATGTTCCTTGGTGTGTCCCCTCTATATATCCCACTGTTCCCCAGTGTGTGCCCTCTATATATCCCTCTGTTCCCCGGTGTGTCCGCTCTATATATCCCAATGTTCCCCAGTGTGTCCCCTCTATATATCCCAATGTTCCCCAGCGTGTCCCCTCTATATATACCTCTGTTCCGAAGAGTGTCTCCTTTATATATCCCAATGTTCCCCAGTGTGCCCCCTCTATATATCCCGCCCCCCGGTGTTTCCCTTTTATATATTCCTATTTTCTCCGGTATGTAACCTCTATTTATCCAAATGTTCCCGGCGCTTCCCCTCTATATATCCCAATGTTCCCCGGTGTGTCCTCTCTATATATCCCTCTGTTCCCCAGTATTTATCCTCTGTATATCCCTCTGTTCCCCAGTGTGTCCACTCGATATATTCCAATGTTCCCCAGTGTGTCCCCTCCATACATCCCAATGTTCACCAGTGTGTCCCTCTATATATCCCATTGTTACCCGGTGTGTCCCCTCTTTATATCCCAATGTTCCCCAGTGTGTCCCCTCTATATATCCCTCTGTTCGCCGGTGTGTCCCCTCTATATATCCTAATGTTGCCCGGTATGTCCCCTCAATATAGCCCTCTGTTCCCAAGTGTCTCCCCTATATATATCCCAATATTCCCCGGTGTTTCCCCTCTATATATCCCACTGTTCCCCGGTGTTTCCCCTCCATATATCCCAATGTTCCTTCGTGTGTCCGCTCTATATATCCCAATGTTCGCTGGTGTGTCCCCTCTATATATCCCAATATTCCCTGCTGTTTCCCCTCTATATATCACACTGTTCCCTGGTGTTTCCCCTCTATATATCCCAATGTTCTCTGGTGTATCCCCTCTATATATCCCAATGCTCCCCGGTGTGTTCGCTCTATATATCCCAATATTCCCCCGTGTGTCCGCTCTATATATCCCTCTGTTCCCCAATGTGTCGCCTCTAAATATCCTAATGGTCCCCGGTGTGTCCTCTCGATATATCCCAATGTTCTCCATTGTTTCCCCTCTATATATCACTCTGTTCTCCGGTGTGTCCCCTCTATATATCCCAATGTTCCCCAGTGTGTCCCCTCAAAATATCCCTCTGTTCCCCAGTGTGTCCCCTCAATAGATCCCAATGATCGCCGGTGTGTCCGCTCTATATATCCCAATGTTTCCTGGTGTGTCCCCTCTATATATCCCACTGTTCCCCGGTGTTTCCCCTCTATATATCCCAATGTTCCTTCGTGTGTCCGCTCTATATATCCCAATGTTCCCTGGTGTGTCCCCTCTATATATCCAAATATATTCCCTGCTGTTTCCCCTCTATATATCACACTGTTCTCTGGTGTTTCCCCTCTATATATCCCAATGTTCTCTGGTGTATCCCCTCTATATATCTCAATGTTCACCGGTGTGTTCGCTCTATATATCCCAATGTTCCCCCGTGTGTCCGCTCTATATATCCCTCTGTTCCCCAATGTGTCGCCTCTAAATATCCCAATGGTCCCCGGTGTGTCCTCTCTATATATCCCAATGTTCTCCATTGTTTCCCCTCTATATATCCCTCTGTTCTCCGGTGTGTCCCCTCGATATATCCCAATGTTCCCCAGTGTGTCCCCTCAAAATATCCCTCTGTTCCCCAGTGTGTCCCCTCAATAGATCCCAATGATCGCCGGTGTGTCCGCTCTATATATCCCAATGTTCCTTGGTGTGTCCCCTCTATATATCCCACTGTTCCCCAGTGTGTGCCCTCTATATATCCCTCTGTTCCCCGGTGTGTCCGCTCTGTATATCCCAATGTTCCCCAGTGTGTCCCCTCTATATATCCCAATGTTCCCCAGCGTGTAACCTCTATATATCCCTCTGTTCCGAAATGTGTCTCCTCTATATATCCCAATGTTCCCAAATGTTTCCACTCTATATATCCCAATGTTCCCCAGTGTGTCCCCTCTATATATCCCTCTGTTCCCCAGTGTGTGCCCTCTATATATCCCAATGTTCCCCAGTGTGTCCCCTCTATATATCCCTCTGTTCCCCAGTGTGTCCCCTCAATAGATCCCAATGATCGCCGGTGTGTCCGCTCTATATATCCCAATGTTCCCTGGTGTGTCCTCTCTATATGTCCCAATGTTCCCTGCTGTGTCCCCTCTATATATCCCACTGTTTCCCAGTGTGCGCCATCTATATATCCCACCAAAGTTCCACGGTGTGTCCGCTCTATATATCCGTCTCTTCGCCGGTATGTCCCCTCTATGTATCCCAATGTTCCCCAGTGTGTACCCTCTAAATATCCCAATGTTCCCAGGTGTGTCCCCTCTATATATCCCAATGTTCCCCAATGCTTCCACTCTATATATCCCAATGTTCCCCAGTGTGTCCCCTCTATATATCCCTCTGTTCCGAAGTGTGTCACCTCTATACATCCCAATGTTCCCCGGTGTTTCCCCACTCTATATCCCAATGTTCCCCGGTGTGTCCCCTCTATGTATCCCTCTGTTCCCAATGTTTCCCCTCTATATATCCCTCTGTTCCCAGGTGTGTCCCGTCTATATATCCCTCTGTTCCTCAGTGTGTTCCCTCTATATATTCCAAAGTTCCCCAGTGTGTCCCCTCGATATATCCCAATGTTCCCCAGTGTGTCCCCTCTATATATCCCTCTGTTCGCCGATGTGTCCCCTCTATATATCCCAATATTCCCCAGTGTGTCCCCTCTATATATCCCAATGTTCCCCGGTGTGTCCCCTCGATATATCCCAATGTTCCCCAGTGTGTCCCCTCTATATATCCCGCCCCCCGGTGTTTCCCTTTTATATATTCCTATTTTCTCCGGTATGTAACCTCTATTTATCCAAATGTTCCCGGCGCTTCCCCTCTATATATCCCTCTGTTCCCCAGTGTGTCCCCTCGATATATTCCAATGTTCCACAGTGTGTCCCCTCCATATATCCCAATGTTCCCCAGTGTGTCCCTCTATATATCCCATTGTTACCCGGTGTGTCCCCTCTATATATCCCAATGTTCCCCAGTGTGTCCCCTCTATATATCCCTCTGTTCCCCAGTGTGTGCCCTCTATATATCCCAATGTTCCCCAGTGTGTCCCCTCTATATATCCCTCTGTTCCCCAATGTGTCCCCTCTATATATCCCAATGTACCCCAGTGTGTACCCTCTAAATATCCCAATGTTCCCCGGTGTGTCTCCTCTATATATCCCAATGTTCCCCAGTGTGTCCGCTCTATATATCCCAATGTTCCCCGGTGTGTCCGCTCTATATATCCCAATGTTCCCCAATGTGTCCCCTCGATATATCCCAATGTACCCCAGTGTGTACCCTCTAAATATCCCAATGTTCCCAGGTGTGTCTCCTCTATATATGCCAATGTTCTCCAATGTTTCCACTCTATATATCCCAATGTTCCCCGGTGATTCCCCACTATATATCACAATATTCCCCGGTGTGTCCGCTCTATATATCACTCTGTTCCCGGGTGTGTCCCCTCTATATATCCATCTGTTCCCCGGTCTGTCCCCTCTATATATCCCAATGTTCCCCAGTGTGTCCCCTCTATATATCCCAATGTTCCCCAGTGTTTCCCCTCTATATATCCCTCTGTTCCCCAGTGTGTGCCCTCTATATGACCCAATGTTCCCCAGTGTGTCCCCTCTATATATCCCTCTGTTCCCCAGTGTTTCCCCTCAATAGATCCCAATGATCGCCGGTGTGTCCGCTCTATATATCCCAATGTTCCCTGGTGTGTCCTCTCTATATATCCCAATGTTCCCTGGTGTGTCCCCTCTATATATCCCACTGTTCCCCGGTGTTTCCCCTCTATATGTCCCAATGTTCTCTGGTGTGTCCCCTCTATATGTCCCAATGTTCCCTGGTGTGTCCCCTCTATATATCCCACTGTTCCCCAGTGTGCGCCCTCTATATATCGCACCAAAGTTCCACGGTGTGTCCTCTCTATATATCCGTCTCTTCGCCTGTGTGTCCCCTCTATGTATCCCAATGTTCCCCGGTGTGTCCCCTCCATATATCCCAATGTTTCCACTCGATATATCCCAATGTTCCCCAGTGTGTCCCCTCTTTATATCCCTCTGTTCCGAAGTGTGTCCCCTCTATACATCCCAATGTTCCCCGGTGTGTCCCCTCTATGTATCCCTCTGCTCCCCAGTGTTTCCCCTCTATATATCCCTCTGTTCCCCGGTGTGTCCCCTCTATATATCCCTCTGTTCCTCAGTGTGTTCCCTCTAAATATTCCAATGTTCCCCAGTGTGTCCCCTCGATATATCCCAATGTTCCCCAGTGTGTCCCCTCTATATATCCCAATGTTCGCCGGTGTGTCCCCTCTATATATCCCAATGTTCCCCAGTGTGTACCCTCTAAATATCCCAATGTTCCCAGGTGTGTCCCCTCTATATATCCCAATGTTCCCCAATGTTTCCACTCTATATATCCCAATGTTCCCCAGTGTGTCCCCTCTATATATCCCTCTGTTCCGAAGTGTGTCACCTCCATACATCCCAATGTTCCCCGGTGTTTCCCCACTCTATATCCCAATGTTCCCCGGTGTGTCCCCTCTATGTATCCCTCTGTTCCCAATGTTTCCCCTCTATATATCCCTCTGTTCCCAGGTGTGTCCCGTTTATATATTCCTCTGTTCCTCAGTGTGTTCTCACTATATATTCCAAAGTTCCCCAGTGTGTCCCCTCGATACATCCCAATGTTCCCCAGTGTGTCCCCTCTATATATCCCTCTGTTCGCCGATGTGTCCCCTCTATATATCCCAATGTTCCCCAGTGTGTCCCCTCTATATATCCCAATGTTCCCCGGTGTGTCCCCTCGATATATCCCAATGTTCCCCAGTGTGTCCCCTCTATATATCCCTCTGTTCCCCAGTGTGTGCCCTCTATATATCCCAATGTTCCCCAGTGTGTCCCCTCTATATATCCCTCTGTTCCCCAATGTGTCCCCTCTATATATCCCAATGTACCCCAGTGTGTACCCTCTAAATATCCCAATGTTCCCCGGTGTGTCTCCTCTATATATCCCAATGTTCCCCAGTGTGTCCGCTCTATATATCCCAATGTTCCCCGGTGTGTCCGCTCTATATATCCCAATGTTCCCCAATGTGTCCCCTCGATATATCCCAATGTACCCCAGTGTGTACCCTCTAAATATCCCAATGTTCCCAGGTGTGTCTCCTCTATATATCCCAATGTTCTCCAATGTTTCCACTCTATATATCCCAATGTTCCCCGGTGATTCCCCACTATATATCACAATATTCCCCGGTGTGTCCGCTCTATATATCACTCTGTTCCCGGGTGTGTCCCCTCTATATATCCATCTGTTTCCCGGTCTGTCCCCTCTATATATCCCAATGTTCCCCAGTGTGTCCCCTCTATATATCCCAATGTTCCCCAGTGTTTCCCTTCTATATATCCCTCTGTTCCCCAGTGTGTGCCCTCTATATGTCCCAATGTTCCCCAGTGTGTCCCCTCTATATATCCCTCTGTTCCCCAGTGTTTCCCCTCAATAGATCCCAATGATCGCCGGTGTGTCCGCTCTATATATCCCAATGTTCCCTGGTGTGTCCTCTCTATATATCCCAATGTTCCCTGGTGTGTCCCCTCTATATATCCCACTGTTCCCCGGTGTTTCCCCTCTATATGTCCCAATGTTCTCTGGTGTGTCCCCTCTATATGTCCCAATGTTCCCTGGTGTGTCCCCTCTATATATCCCACTGTTCCCCAGTGTGCGCCCTCTATATATCGCACCAAAGTTCCACGGTGTGTCCTCTCTATATATCCGTCTCTTCGCCTGTGTGTCCCCTCTATGTATCCCAATGTTCCCCGGTGTGTCCCCTCCATATATCCCAATGTTCCCCAATGTTTCCACTCGATATATCCCAATGTTCCCCAGTGTGTCCCCTCTTTATATCCCTCTGTTCCGAAGTGTGTCCCCTCTATACATCCCAATGTTCCCCGGTGTGTCCCCTCTATGTATCCCTCTGCTCCCCAGTGTTTCCCCTCTATATATCCCTCTGTTCCCCGGTGTGTCCCCTCTATATATCCCTCTGTTCCTCAGTGTGTTCCCTCTAAATATTCCAATGTTCCCCAGTGTGTCCCCTCGATATATCCCAATGTTCCCCAGTGTGTCCCCTCTATATATCCCAATGTTCGCCGGTGTGTCCCCTCTATATATCCCAATGTTCCCCGGTGTGTCCTCTCTATATATCCCTCTGTTCCCCAGTATTTATCCTCTGTATATCCCTCTGTTCCCCAGTGTGTCCACTCGATATATTCCAATGTTCCCCAGTGTGTCCCCTCCATACATCCCAATGTTCACCAGTGTGTCCCTCTATATATCCCATTGTTACCCGGTGTGTCCCCTCTTTATATCCCAATGTTCCCCAGTGTGTCCCCTCTATATATCCCTCTGTTCGCCGGTGTGTCCCCTCTATATATCCTAATGTTGCCCGGTATGTCCCCTCAATATAGCCCTCTGTTCCCAAGTGTCTCCCCTATATATATCCCAATATTCCCCGGTGTTTCCCCTCTATATATCCCACTGTTCCCCGGTGTTTCCCCTCCATATATCCCAATGTTCCTTCGTGTGTCCGCTCTATATATCCCAATGTTCGCTGGTGTGTCCCCTCTATATATCCCAATATTCCCTGCTGTTTCCCCTCTATATATCACACTGTTCCCTGGTGTTTCCCCTCTATATATCCCAATGTTCTCTGGTGTATCCCCTCTATATATCCCAATGCTCCCCGGTGTGTTCGCTCTATATATCCCAATATTCCCCCGTGTGTCCGCTCTATATATCCCTCTGTTCCCCAATGTGTCGCCTCTAAATATCCTAATGGTCCCCGGTGTGTCCTCTCGATATATCCCAATGTTCTCCATTGTTTCCCCTCTATATATCACTCTGTTCTCCGGTGTGTCCCCTCTATATATCCCAATGTTCCCCAGTGTGTCCCCTCAAAATATCCCTCTGTTCCCCAGTGTGTCCCCTCAATAGATCCCAATGATCGCCGGTGTGTCCGCTCGATATATCCCAATGTTTCCTGGTGTGTCCCCTCTATATATCCCACTGTTCCCCGGTGTTTCCCCTCTATATATCCCAATGTTCCTTCGTGTGTCCGCTCTATATATCCCAATGTTCCCTGGTGTGTCCCCTCTATATATCCAAATATATTCCCTGCTGTTTCCCCTCTATATATCACACTGTTCTCTGGTGTTTCCCCTCTATATATCCCAATGTTCTCTGGTGTATCCCCTCTATATATCTCAATGTTCACCGGTGTGTTCGCTCTATATATCCCAATGTTCCCCCGTGTGTCCGCTCTATATATCCCTCTGTTCCCCAATGTGTCGCCTCTAAATATCCCAATGGTCCCCGGTGTGTCCTCTCTATATATCCCAATGTTCTCCATTGTTTCCCCTCTATATATCCCTCTGTTCTCCGGTGTGTCCCCTCGATATATCCCAATGTTCCCCAGTGTGTCCCCTCAAAATATCCCTCTGTTCCCCAGTGTGTCCCCTCAATAGATCCCAATGATCGCCGGTGTGTCCGCTCTATATATCCCAATGTTCCTTGGTGTGTCCCCTCTATATATCCCACTGTTCCCCAGTGTGTGCCCTCTATATATCCCTCTGTTCCCCGGTGTGTCCGCTCTGTATATCCCAATGTTCCCCAGTGTGTCCCCTCTATATATCCCAATGTTCCCCAGCGTGTAACCTCTATATATCCCTCTGTTCCGAAATGTGTCTCCTCTATATATCCCAATGTTCCCAAATGTTTCCACTCTATATATCCCAATGTTCCCCAGTGTGTCCCCTCTATATATCCCTCTGTTCCCCAGTGTGTGCCCTCTATATATCCCAATGTTCCCCAGTGTGTCCCCTCTATATATCCCTCTGTTCCCCAGTGTGTCCCCTCAATAGATCCCAATGATCGCCGGTGTGTCCGCTCTATATATCCCAATGTTCCCTGGTGTGTCCTCTCTATATGTCCCAATGTTCCCTGCTGTGTCCCCTCTATATATCCCACTGTTTCCCAGTGTGCGCCATCTATATATCCCACCAAAGTTCCACGGTGTGTCCGCTCTATATATCCGTCTCTTCGCCGGTATGTCCCCTCTATGTATCCCAATGTTCCCCAGTGTGTACCCTCTAAATATCCCAATGTTCCCAGGTGTGTCCCCTCTATATATCCCAATGTTCCCCAATGCTTCCACTCTATATATCCCAATGTTCCCCAGTGTGTCCCCTCTATATATCCCTCTGTTCCGAAGTGTGTCACCTCTATACATCCCAATGTTCCCCGGTGTTTCCCCACTCTATATCCCAATGTTCCCCGGTGTGTCCCCTCTATGTATCCCTCTGTTCCCAATGTTTCCCCTCTATATATCCCTCTGTTCCCAGGTGTGTCCCGTCTATATATCCCTCTGTTCCTCAGTGTGTTCCCTCTATATATTCCAAAGTTCCCCAGTGTGTCCCCTCGATATATCCCAATGTTCCCCAGTGTGTCCCCTCTATATATCCCTCTGTTCGCCGATGTGTCCCCTCTATATATCCCAATATTCCCCAGTGTGTCCCCTCTATATATCCCAATGTTCCCCGGTGTGTCCCCTCGATATATCCCAATGTTCCCCAGTGTGTCCCCTCTATATATCCCGCCCCCCGGTGTTTCCCTTTTATATATTCCTATTTTCTCCGGTATGTAACCTCTATTTATCCAAATGTTCCCGGCGCTTCCCCTCTATATATCCCTCTGTTCCCCAGTGTGTCCCCTCGATATATTCCAATGTTCCACAGTGTGTCCCCTCCATATATCCCAATGTTCCCCAGTGTGTCCCTCTATATATCCCATTGTTACCCGGTGTGTCCCCTCTATATATCCCAATGTTCCCCAGTGTGTCCCCTCTATATATCCCTCTGTTCCCCAGTGTGTGCCCTCTATATATCCCAATGTTCCCCAGTGTGTCCCCTCTATATATCCCTCTGTTCCCCAATGTGTCCCCTCTATATATCCCAATGTACCCCAGTGTGTACCCTCTAAATATCCCAATGTTCCCCGGTGTGTCTCCTCTATATATCCCAATGTTCCCCAGTGTGTCCGCTCTATATATCCCAATGTTCCCCGGTGTGTCCGCTCTATATATCCCAATGTTCCCCAATGTGTCCCCTCGATATATCCCAATGTACCCCAGTGTGTACCCTCTAAATATCCCAATGTTCCCAGGTGTGTCTCCTCTATATATGCCAATGTTCTCCAATGTTTCCACTCTATATATCCCAATGTTCCCCGGTGATTCCCCACTATATATCACAATATTCCCCGGTGTGTCCGCTCTATATATCACTCTGTTCCCGGGTGTGTCCCCTCTATATATCCATCTGTTCCCCGGTCTGTCCCCTCTATATATCCCAATGTTCCCCAGTGTGTCCCCTCTATATATCCCAATGTTCCCCAGTGTTTCCCCTCTATATATCCCTCTGTTCCCCAGTGTGTGCCCTCTATATGACCCAATGTTCCCCAGTGTGTCCCCTCTATATATCCCTCTGTTCCAAAATATGTCCCTTCTATATATCCCAATGTTGCCCGGTGTTTCCCCACTATATATCCCAATGTTCCCCAGTGTGTCCCCTCTATAGATCCCTCTGTTCCCCAGTGTTTCCCCTCGATATATCCCTCTGTTCCCCAGTGTGTGCCCTCTATATATCCCAATGTTCCCCGGTGTGTCCCCTCTACATATCCCAATGTTCCCCGGTGTGTCCCCTCTATATATCCCTCTGTTCGCCGGTGTGTCCCCTCTATATATCCTAATGTTGCCCGGTATGTCCCTCTATATAGCCCTCTGTTCCCAAGTGTGTCCCCTCTATATATCCCAATGTTCTCTGGTGTATCCCCTCTATATATCCCCAATGTTCCCCAGTGTGTGCCCTCTATGTATCCAAATGTTCCCCGGTGTGTTCGCTCTATATATCCCAATGTTCCCCGGTGTGTCCGCTCTATATATCCCTCTGTTCCCCAATGTGTCGCCTCTAAATATCCTAATGTTCCCCGGTGTGTCCTCTCTATATATCCCAATGTTCTCCAATGTTTCTCCACTGTATATCCGTCTGTTCCCCGGTGTGTCCCCTCTATATATCCCAATGTTCCCCAGTGTGTCCTCTCAAAATATCCCTCTGTTCCCCAGTGTGTCCCCTCAATAGATCCCAATGATCGCCGGTGTGTCCGCTCTATATATCCCAATGTTCCCTGGTGTGTCCCCTCTATATATCCCACTGTTCCCCAGTGTGTGCCCTCTATATATCCCTCTGTTCCCCGGTGTTTCCCCTCTATATATCCCTCTGTTCCCCAGTGTGTCCCCTCAATAGCTCCCAATGATCGCCGGTGTGTCCGCTCTATATATCCCAATATGTCCCAATATTCCCTGATAGGTCCCCTCTATATATTCCAATATTCCCCGGTGTTTCCCCTCGAAATATCCCAATGTTCCCTGGTGTGTCCCCTCTATATATACCACTGTTCCCCAGTGTGTGCCCTCTATATATCCCTCTGTTCCCCAGTGTGTCCGCTCTATATATCCCAATGTTCCCCGGTGTGTCCGCTCTATATATCCCTCTGTTCCTCAGTGTGTTCCCTCTATATATTCCAATGTTCCCCAGTGTGTCCCCTCCATATATCCCAATGTTCCCCAGTGTGTCCCCTCTATATATCACAATGTTCGCCGGTGTGTCCCCTCTATATATCCCAATGTTCCCCAGCGTTTCCCCTCTATATATCCATCTGTTCCCCAGTGTGTGCCCTCTATATATCCCAATGTTCCCCAGTGTGTCACCTCTATATATCCCTCTGTTCCCCAGTGTGTCTCCTCAATAGATCCCAATGATCGCCGGTGTGTCCGCTCTATGTATCCCAATGTTCCCTGGTGTGTCCTCTCTATATATCCCAATGTTCCCTGGTGTGTCCCCTCTATCTATCCCACTGTTCCCCAGTGTGTGCCCTCGATATATCCCTCTGTTCCCCGGTGTGTCCCCTCTATATATCCCAATGTTCCCCGGTGTGTCCGTTCTATATATCCCAATGTTCCCCTGTGTGTCCGCACTATATATCCCTCTGTTCCCCAATGTGTCGCCTCTAAATATCGTAATGTTCCCCAGTGTGTCCTCTCTATATATCCCAATGTTCTCCAGTGTTTCCCCTCAAAATATCCCTCTGTTCCCCAGTGTGTCCCCTCAATAGATCCCAATGATCGCCGGTGTGTCCCCTCTATATATCCCAATGTTCCCTGGTGTGTCTCCTCTATATATCCCATTGTTCCCCAGTGTGTGCCCTCTATATATCACTCTGTTCCCCGGTGTGTCCGCTCCATATATCCCTCTGTTCCCCAGTGTGTCCCCTCTATATATCCCAATGTTCGCCGGTGTGTCCCCTCTATATATCCCAATGTTCCCCAGTGTGTCCCCTCGATATATCCCAATGTTCGCCGGTGTGTCCCCTCTATATTTCCCTCTGTTCCCCTAGTGTGTCCCCTCTATATATCCCAATGTTCCCCAGTGTGTCCCCTCTATATATCCCTCTGTTCCGAAGTGTGTCTCTTCTATATATGCCAATGTTCCCCGGTGTTTCCCCACTAGACATCACAATGTTCCCCGGTGTGTCCCCTCTATATATCACTCTGTTCCCGGGTGTGTCCCCTCTATATATCCCTCTGTTCCCCGGTGTGTCCCCTCTATATATCCCAATGTACCCCAGTGTGTACCCTCTAAATATCCCAATGTTCCCCGGTGTGTCTCCTTCTATATATCCCAATGTTCCCCAATGTTTCCACTCTATGTATCCCAATGTTCCCCAGTGTGTCCCCTCTATATATCCCTCTGTTCCAAAATATGTCCCTTCTATATATCCCAATGTTGCCCGGTGTTTCCCCACTATATATCCCAATGTTCCCCAGTATGTCCCCTCTATATATCCCAATGTTCCCCAGTGTTTCCCCTCTATATATCCCTCTGTTCCCCAGTGTGTGCCCTCTATACATCCCAATGTTCCGCAGTGTGTCCCCTCTATATATCCCTCTGTTTCCCAGTGTGTCCCCTCAATAGATCCCAATGATCGCCGGTGTGTCCGCTGTATATATCCCAATGTTCCCTGGTGTGTCCTCTCTATATGTCCCAATATTCCCTGATGGGTCCCCTCTAGAGATTCCAATATTCCCCGGTGTTTCCCCTCGAAATATCCCAATGTTCCCTGGTGTGTCCCCTCTATATATCCCAATGTTCCTCAGTGTTTCCCCTCTATATATCCCTCTGTTCCCCAGTGTGTGCCCTCTATATATTCCAATGTTCCCCAGTGTGTCCCCTTGATATATCCCAATGTTCCCCAGTGTGTCCCCTCTACATATCCCAATGTTCGCCGGTGTGTCCCCTCTATATATCCCAATGTTCCCCAGTGTGCCCCCTCGATATATCCCAATGTTCGCCGATGTGACGCCTCTATATATCCCAATGTTCCCCAGTGTGTCCCCTCTATATATCCCTCTGTTCCGAAGTGTGTCTCTTCTATATATGCCAATGTTCCCCGGTGTTTCCCCACTAGATATCACAATGTTCCCCGGTGTGTCCCCTCTATATATCACTCTGTTCCCGGGTGTGTCCCCTCTATATATCCCTCTGTTCCCCGGTGTGTCCCCTCTATATATCCCAATGTACCCCAGTGTGTACCCTCTAAATATCCCAATGTTCCCCGGTGTGTCTCCTCTATATATCCCAATGTTCCCCAATGTTTCCACTCTATGTATCACAATGTTCCCCAGTGTGTCCCCTCTATATATCCCTCTGTTCCAAAATATGTCCCTTCTATATATCCCAATGTTGCCCGGTGTTTCCCCACTATATATCCCAATGTTCCCCAGTATGTCCCCTCTATATATCCCAATGTTCCCCAGTGTTTCCCCTCTATATATCCCTCTGTTCCCCAGTGTGTGCCCTCTATACATCCCAATGTTCCGCAGTGTGTCCCCTCTATATATCCCTCTGTTTCCCAGTGTGTCCCCTCAATAGATCCCAATGATCGCCGGTGTGTCCGCTGTATATATCCCAATGTTCCCTGGTGTGTCCTCTCTATATGTCCCAATATTCCCTGATGGGTCCCCTCTAGAGATTCCAATATTCCCCAGTGTTTCCCCTCGAAATATCCCAATGTTCCCTGGTGTGTCCCCTCTATATATCCCAATGTTCCTCAGTGTTTCCCCTCTATATATCCCTCTGTTCCCCAGTGTGTGCCCTCTATATATTCCAATGTTCCCCAGTGTGTCCCCTCGATATATCCCAATGTTCCCCAGTGTGTCCCCTCTACATATCCCAATGTTCGCCGGTGTGTCCCCTCTATATATCCCAATGTTCCCCAGTGTGTCCCCTCGATATATCCCAATGTTCGCCGATGTGACGCCTCTATATTTCCCTCTGTTCCCCAGTGTGTCCCCTCTATATATCCCAATGTTCCCCAGTGTGTCCCCTCTATAGATCCCTCTGTTCCCCAGTGTTTCCCCTCGATATATCCCTCTGTTCCCCAGTGTGTGCCCTCTATATATCCCAATGTTCCACAGTGTGTCCCCTATATATATCCCAATGTTCCCCGGTGTGTCCCCTCTATATATCCCAATGTTCCCCGGTGTGTCCCCTCTATATATCCCTCTGTTCGCCGGTGTGTCCCCTCTATATATCCTAATGTTGCCCGGTATGTCCCTCTATATAGCCCTCTGTTCCCAAGTGTGTCCCCTCTATATATCCCAATATTCCCCGGTGTTTCCCCTCTATATATCCCACTGTTCCCCGGTGTTTCCCCTCTATATATCCCAATGTTCCTTCGTGTGTCCGCTCTATATATCCCAATGTTCCCTGGTGTGTCCCCTCTATATATCCCAATATTCCCTGCTGTTTCCCCTATATATATCACACTGTTCCCTGGTGTTTCCTCTCTATATATCCCAATGTTCTCTGGTGTATCCCCTCTATATATCCCAATGTTCCCCAGTGTGTGCCCTCTATGTATCCAAATGTTCCCCGGTGTGTTCGCTCTATATATCCCAATGTTCCCCGGTGTGTCCGCTCTATATATCCCTCTGTTCCCCAATGTGTCGCCTCTAAATATCCTAATGTTCCCCGGTGTGTCCTCTCTATATATCCCAATGTTCTCCAATGTTTCTCCTCTGTATATCCGTCTGTTCCCCGGTGTGTCCCCTCTATATATCCCAATGTTCCCCAGTGTGTCCTCTCAAAATATCCCTCTGTTCCCCAGTGTGTCCCCTCAATAGATCCCAATGATCGCCGGTGTGTCCGCTCTATATATCCCAATGTTCCCTGGTGTGTCCCCTCTATATATCCCACTGTTCCCCAGTGTGTGCCCTCTATATATCCCTCTGTTCCCCGGTGTTTCCCCTCTATATATCCCTCTGTTCCCCAGTGTGTCCCCTCAATAGCTCCCAATGATCGCCGGTGTGTCCGCTCTATATATCCCAATATATCCCAATATTCCCTGATAGGTCCCCTCTATATATTCCAATATTCCCCGGTGTTTCCCCTCGAAATATCCCAATGTTCCCTGGTGTGTCCCCTCTATATATACCACTGTTCCCCAGTGTGTGCCCTCTATATATCCCTCTGTTCCCCAGTGTGTCCGCTCTATATATCCCAATGTTCCCCGGTGTGTCCGCTCTATATATCCCTCTGTTCCTCAGTGTGTTCCCTCTATATATTCCAATGTTCCCCAGTGTGTCCCCTCGATATATCCCAATGTTCCCCAGTGTGTCCCCTCTATATATCACAATGTTCGCCGGTGTGTCCCCTCTATATATCCCAATGTTCCCCAGTGTGTCCCCTCGATATAGCCCAATGTTCGCCGATGTGTCGCCTCTATATTTCCCTCTGTTCCCCAGTGTGTCCCCTCCATATATCCCAATGTTCCCCAGTGTGTCCCCTCTATATATCCCTCTGTTCCCCAGTGTTTACCCTCTATATATCCCTCTGTTCCCCAGTGTGTGCCTCCTATATATTCCAATGTTCCCCAGTGTGTCCCCTCTATATATCCCAATGTTCCCCGGTGTGTACCCTCGATATATCCCAATGTTCTCCGGTGTGTCCCCTCTATATATCCCTCTGTTCGCCGGTGTGTCCCCTCTATATATCCTAATGTTGCCCGGTATGTCCCCTCTATATAGCCCTCTGTTCCCAAGTGTGTCCCCTCTAAATATCCCAATATTCCCCGGTGTTTCCCCACTATATATCCCACTGTTCCCCGGTGTTTCCCCTCTATATATCCCAATGTTCCTTCGTGTGTTCGCTCTATATATCCCAATGTTCCCTGGTGTGTCCCCTCTATATATCCCAATATTCCCTGCTGTTTCCCCTCTATATATCACACTGTTCCCTGGTGTTTCCTCTCTATATATCCCAATGTTCTCTGGTGTATCCCCTCTATATATCCCAATGTTCCCCAGTGTGTGCCCTCTCTGTATCCCAATGATCCCCGATGTGTTCGCTCTATATATCCAAATGTTCCCCGGTGTGTCCGCTCTATATATCCCTCTGTTCCCCAATGTGTCGCCTCTAAATATCCTAATGTTCCCCGGTGTGTCCTCTCTATATATCCCAATGTTCTCCAATGTTTCTCCTCTATATATCCCTCTGTTCCCCGGTGTGTCCCCTCTATATATCCCAATGTTCCCAAGTGTGTCCTCTCAAAATATCCCTCTGTTCCCCAGTGTGTCCCCTCAATAGATCCCAATGATCGCCGGTGTGTCCCCTCGAATTGTCCCTCTGTTCGCCGATGTGTCCCCTCTATATATCCCAATGTTCCCCAGTGTGTCCCCTCTATATATCCCAATGTTCCCCGGTGTGTCCCCTCTATATATCCCAATGTTCCCCAGTGTGTCCCCTCTATATATCCCGACCCCCGGTTTTTCCCTTTTATATATTCCTATTTTCTCCGGTATGTAACCTCTATTTATCCAAATGTTCCCGGCGCTTCCCCTCTATATATCCCAATGTTCCCCAGTGTGTCCCCTCTATATATCCCGCTCCCCGGTGTTTCCCTTTTATATATTCCTATTTTCTCCGGTTTGTAACCTCTATTTATCCAAATGTTCCCGGCGCTTCCCTTCTATATAGCCCTCTGTTCCACAGTGTGTCCCCTCTATATATCCCAATGTTTCCCGGTGTTTCCCCTCTATATATCCCAATGTTCCCTGGTGTGTCCCCTCTATATACCCCTCTGTTCCCCAGTCTGTCCCCTCTATATATCCCTCTGTTCCCCAGTGTGTCCCCTCGATATTTCCCAATGTTCCCCGGTGTGTCCCCTCTATATATCACTCTGTTCCCGGGTGTGTCCCCTCTATATATTCTTATGTTCCCCGGTCTGTCCCCTTTATATATCCCAATGTTCCCCAGTGTGTCCCCTCTATATATCCCAATGTTCCCCAGCGTTTCCCCTCTATATATCCATCTGTTCCCCAGTGTGTGCCCTCTATATATCCCAATGTTCCCCAGTGTGTCCCCTCTATATATCCCTCTGTTCCCCAGTGTGTCTCCTCAATAGATCCCAATGATCGCCGGTGTGTCCGCTCTATGTATCCCAATGTTCCCTGGTGTGTCCTCTCTATATATCCCAATGTTCCCTGGTGTGTCCCCTCTATCTATCCCACTGTTCCCCATTGTGTGCCCTCGATATATCCCTCTGTTCCCCGGTGTGTCCCCTCTATATATCCCAATGTTCCCCGGTGTGTCCGTTCTATATATCCCAATGTTCCCCTGTGTGTCCGCACTATATATCCCTCTGTTCCCCAATGTGTCGCCTCTAAATATCGTAATGTTCCCCGGTGTGTCCTCTCTATATATCCCAATGTTCTCCAGTGTTTCCCCTCAAAATATCCCTCTGTTCCCCAGTGTGTCCCCTCAATAGATCCCAATGATCGCCGGTGTGTCCCCTCTATATATCCCAATGTTCCCTGGTGTGTCTCCTCTATATATCCCATTGTTCCCCAGTGTGTGCCCTCTATATATCACTCTGTTCCCCGGTGTGTCCGCTCCATATATCCCTCTGTTCCCCGGTGTGTCCACTCTATATATCCCAATGTTCCCCAGTGTGTCCCCTCTATATATCCCAATGTTCGCCGGTGTGTCCCCTCTATATATCCCAATGTTCCCCAGTGTGTCCCCTCGATATATCCCAATGTTCGCCGGTGTGTCCCCTCTATATTTCCCTCTGTTCCCCAGTGTGTCCCCTCTATATATCCCAATGTTCCCCAGTGTGTCCCCTCTATATATCCCTCTGTTCCGAAGTGTGTCTCTTCTATATATGCCAATGTTCCCCGGTGTTTCCCCACTAGACATCACAATGTTCCCCGGTGTGTCCCCTCTATATATCACTCTGTTCCCGGGTGTGTCCCCTCTATATATCCCTCTGTTCCCCGGTGTGTCCCCTCTATATATCCCAATGTACCCCAGTGTGTACCCTCTAAATATCCCAATGTTCCCCGGTGTGTCTCCTTCTATATATCCCAATGTTCCCCAATGTTTCCACTCTATGTATCCCAATGTTCCCCAGTGTGTCCCCTCTATATATCCCTCTGTTCCAAAATATGTCCCTTCTATATATCCCAATGTTGCCCGGTGTTTCCCCACTATATATCCCAATGTTCCCCAGTATGTCCCCTCTATATATCCCAATGTTCCCCAGTGTTTCCCCTCTATATATCCCTCTGTTCCCCAGTGTGTGCCCTCTATACATCCCAATGTTCCGCAGTGTGTCCCCTCTATATATCCCTCTGTTTCCCAGTGTGTCCCCTCAATAGATCCCAATGATCGCCGGTGTGTCCGCTGTATATATCCCAATGTTCCCTGGTGTGTCCTCTCTATATGTCCCAATATTCCCTGATGGGTCCCCTCTAGAGATTCCAATATTCCCCGGTGTTTCCCCTCGAAATATCCCAATGTTCCCTGGTGTGTCCCCTCTATATATCCCAATGTTCCTCAGTGTTTCCCCTCTATATATCCCTCTGTTCCCCAGTGTGTGCCCTCTATATATTCCAATGTTCCCCAGTGTGTCCCCTTGATATATCCCAATGTTCCCCAGTGTGTCCCCTCTACATATCCCAATGTTCGCCGGTGTGTCCCCTCTATATATCCCAATGTTCCCCAGTGTGCCCCCTCGATATATCCCAATGTTCGCCGATGTGACGCCTCTATATATCCCAATGTTCCCCAGTGTGTCCCCTCTATATATCCCTCTGTTCCGAAGTGTGTCTCTTCTATATATGCCAATGTTCCCCGGTGTTTCCCCACTAGATATCACAATGTTCCCCGGTGTGTCCCCTCTATATATCACTCTGTTCCCGGGTGTGTCCCCTCTATATATCCCTCTGTTCCCCGGTGTGTCCCCTCTATATATCCCAATGTACCCCAGTGTGTACCCTCTAAATATCCCAATGTTCCCCGGTGTGTCTCCTCTATATATCCCAATGTTCCCCAATGTTTCCACTCTATGTATCACAATGTTCCCCAGTGTATCCCCTCTATATATCCCTCTGTTCCAAAATATGTCCCTTCTATATATCCCAATGTTGCCCGGTGTTTCCCCACTATATATCCCAATGTTCCCCAGTATGTCCCCTCTATATATCCCAATGTTCCCCAGTGTTTCCCCTCTATATATCCCTCTGTTCCCCAGTGTGTGCCCTCTATACATCCCAATGTTCCGCAGTGTGTCCCCTCTATATATCCCTCTGTTTCCCAGTGTGTCCCCTCAATAGATCCCAATGATCGCCGGTGTGTCCGCTGTATATATCCCAATGTTCCCTGGTGTGTCCTCTCTATATGTCCCAATATTCCCTGATGGGTCCCCTCTAGAGATTCCAATATTCCCCGGTGTCTCCCCTCGAAATATCCCAATGTTCCCTGGTGTGTCCCCTCTATATATCCCAATGTTCCTCAGTGTTTCCCCTCTATATATCCCTCTGTTCCCCAGTGTGTGCCCTCTATATATTCCAATGTTCCCCAGTGTGTCCCCTCGATATATCCCAATGTTCCCCAGTGTGTCCCCTCTACATATCCCAATGTTCGCCGGTGTGTCCCCTCTATATATCCCAATGTTCCCCAGTGTGTCCCCTCGATATATCCCAATGTGCGCCGATGTGACGCCTCTATATTTCCCTCTGTTCCCCAGTGTGTCCCCTCTATATATCCCAATGTTCCCCAGTGTGTCCCCTCTATAGATCCCTCTGTTCCCCAGTGTTTCCCCTCGATATATCCCTCTGTTCCCCAGTGTGTGCCCTCTATATATCCCAATGTTCCCCAGTGTGTCCCCTATATATATCCCAATGTTCCCCGGTGTGTCCCCTCTATATATCCCAATGTTCCCCGGTGTGTCCCCTCTATATATCCCTCTGTTCGCCGGTGTGTCCCCTCTATATATCCTAATGTTGCCCGGTAGGTCCCTCTATATAGCCCTCTGTTCCCAAGTGTGTCCCCTCTATATATCCCAATATTCCCCGGTGTTTCCCCTCTATATATCCCACTGTTCTCCAATGTTTCTCCTCTGTATATCCGTCTGTTCCCCGGTGTGTCCCCTCTATATATCCCAATGTTCCCCAGTGTGTCCTCTCAAAATATCCTTCTGTTCCCCAGTGTGTCCCCTCAATAGATCCCAATGATCGCCGGTGTGTCCGCTCTATATATCCCAATGTTCCCTGGTGTGTCCCCTCTATATATCCCACTGTTCCCCAGTGTGTGCCCTCTATATATCCCTCTGTTCCCCGGTGTTTCCCCTCTATATATCCCAATGTTCCCTGGTGTGTCCCCTCTATATATCCCAATGTTCCCCAGTGTGTCCCCTCTATATATCCCAATGTTCGCCGGTGTGTCCCCTCTATATATCCCAATGTTCCCCAGTGTGTCCCCTTGATATATCCCAATGTTCGCCGGTGTGTCCCCTCTATATTTCCCTCTGTTCCCCAGTGTGTCCCCTCTATATATCCCTCTGTTCCGAAGTGTGTCCCTTCTATATATCCCAATGTTCCCCGGTGTTTCCCCACTAGATATCACAATGTTCCCCGGTGTGTCCCCTCTATATATCACTCTGTTCCGGGTGTGTCCCCTCTATATATCCCTCTGTTCCCCGGTGTGTCTCCTCTATATATCCCAATGTACCCCAGTGTGTAACCTCTAAATATCCCTCTGTTCCCCGGTGTGTCTCCTCTATATATCCCAATGTACGCCAGTGTGTACCCTCTAAATATCCCAATGTTCCCCGGTGTGTCTCCTCTATATATCCCAATGTTCCCCAGTGTGTCCCTCTATATATCCCATTGTTACCCGGTGTGTCCCCTCTATATATCCCAATGTTGCCCAGTGTGTCCCCTCTATATATCCCAATGTTCCCCAGTGTGTCCCCTCTATATATCCCCCGGTCCCCCGTATGTCTCCTCTATATATCCCAATGTACCCCAGTGTGTACCCTCTAAATATCCCAATGTTCCCCGGTGTGTCTCCTCTATATATCCCAATGTTCCCCAATGTTTCCACTCTATATATCCCAATGTTCCCCAGTGTGTCCCCTCTATATATCCCTCTGTTCCCCAGTGTGTGCTCTCTATATATCCCAATGTTTCCCAGTGTGTCCCCTCTATATATCCCTCTGTTCCCCAGTGTGTCCCCTCAATAGATCCCAATGATCGCCGGTGTGTCCGCTCTATATATCCCAATGTTCCCTGGTGTGTCCTCTCTATATGTCCCAATGTTCCCTGGTGTGTCCCCTCTATATATCCCACTGTTCCCCAGTGTGCGCCCTCTATATATCCCACCAAAGTTCCACGGTGTGTCCCCTCTATATATCCCAATGTTCCCCAATGTTTCCACTCTGTATATCCCAATGTTCCCCAGTGTGTCCCCTCTATATATCCCAATGTTCCCCAGTGTGTACCCTCTAAATATCCCAATGTTCCCCGGTGTGTCCCCTCTATATATCCCAATGTTCCCCAATGTTTCCACTCTATATATCCCAATGTTCCCAAGTGTGTCCCCTCTATATATCCCTCTGTTCCGAAGTGTGTCCCCTCTATACATCCCAATATCCCCCGGTGTTTCCCCACTCTATATCCCAATGTTCCCCGGTGTGTCACCTCTATGTATCCCTCTGTTCCCAATGTTTCCCCTCTATATATCCCTCTGTTCCCCGGTGTGTCCCCTCTATATATCCCTCTGTTCCTCAGTGTGTTCCCTCTATATATCCCAATGTTCCCCAGTTTGTCCCCTCTCTATATCCCTCTGTTCGCCGATGTGTCCCCTCTATATATCTCAATGTTCCCCAGTGTGTCCCCTCTATATATCCCAATGTTCCCCGGTGTGTCCCCTCTATATATCCCAATGTTCCCCAGTGTGTCCCCTCTATATATCCCGCTCCCCGGTGTTTCCCTTTTATATATTCCTATTTTCTCCGGTATGTAACCTCTATTTATCCAAATGTTCCCGGAGCTTCCCCTCTATATATCCCTCTGTTCCCCAGTGTGTCCCCTCTAGATATCCCAATGTTTCCCGGTGTTTCCCCTCTATATCTCCCAATATTCCCTATTGTGTCCCCTCTATATATCCCTCTGTTCCCCAGTCTGTCCCCTCTATATATCCCTCTGTTCCCCAGTGTGTCCCCTCTATATATCCCAATGTTCCCCAGTGTGTCCCCTCTATATATCCGACTGTTCCCCAGTATTTATCCTCTGTATATGCCTCTGTTCCCCAGTGTGTCCCCTCGATATATTCCAATGTTCCCCAGTGTGTCCCCTCCATATATCCCAATGTTCCCCGGTGTGTCCCCTCTATATATCACTCTGTTCCCGGGTGTGTCCCCTCTATATATTCCTATGTTCCCCGGTCTGTCCCCTCTATATATCCCAATGTTCCCCAGTGTGTCCCCTCTATATATCCCAATGTTCCCCAGTGTTTCCCCTCTATATATCCCTCTGTTCCCCAGTGTGTGCCCTCTATATATCCCAATGTTCCCCAGTATGTCCCCTCTATATATCCCTCTGTTCCCCAATGTGTCCCCTCTATATATCCCAATGTACCCCAGTGTGTACCCTCTAAAGATCCCAATGTTCCCCGGTGTGTCTCCTCTATATATCCCAATGTTCCCCAGTGTGTCCGCTCTATATATCCCAATGTTCCCCAATGTGTCCCCTTGATATATCCCAATGTACCCCAGTGTTTCCCCTCTATATATCCCTCTGTTCCCCAGTGTGTGCCCTCTATATATCCCAATGATCCCCAGTGTGTCCCCTCTATATATCCCTCTGTTCCCCGGTGTGTCCGCTCTATATATCCCAATGTTCCCCGGTGTTTCCGCTCTATATATCCCAATGTTCCCCAGTGTGTCCCGTCTATATATCCCAATGTTCCCCGGTGTGTCCCCTCTATATATCCCAATGTTCCCCGGTGTGTCCCCTCTATATATCCCTCTGTTCGCCGGTGTGTCCCCTCTATATATCCTAATGTTGCCCGGTATGTCCCCTCAATATAGCCCTCTGTTCCCAAGTGTGTCCCCTATATATATCCCAATATTCCCCGGTGTTTCCCCTCTATATATCCCACTGTTCCCCGGTGTTTCCCCTCTATATATCCCAATGTTCCTTCGTGTGTCCGCTCTATATATCCCAATGTTCCCTGGTGTGTCCCCTCTATATATCCCAATATTCCCTGCTGTTTCCCCTCTATATATCACACTGTTCCCTGGTGTTTCCCCTCTATATATCCCAATGTTCCCCGGTGTGTTCGCTCTATATATCCCAATGTTCCCCCGTGTGTCCGCTCTATATATCCCTCTGTTCCCCAATGTGTCGCCTCTAAATATCCTAATGGTCCCCGGTGTGTCCTCTCGATATATCCCAATGTTCTCCATTGTTTCCCCTCTATATATCACTCTGTTCTCCGGTGTGTCCCCTCTATATATCCCAATGTTCCCCAGTGTGTCCCCTCAAAATATCCCTCTGTTCCCCAGTGTGTCCCCTCAATAGATCCCAATGATCGCCGGTGTGTCCGCTCTATATATCCCAATGTTCCTTGGTGTGTCCCCTCTATATATCCCACTGTTCCCCAGTGTGTGCCCTCTATATATCCCTCTGTTCCCCGGTGTGTCCGCTCTATATATCCCAATGTTCCCCAGTGTGTCCCCTCTATATATCCCAATGTTCCCCAGCGTGTCCCCTCTATATATACCTCTGTTCCGAAGAGTGTCTCCTTTATATATCCCAATGTTCCCCAGTGTGCCCCCTCTATATATCCCGCCCCCCGGTGTTTCCCTTTTATATATTCCTATTTTCTCCGGTATGTAACCTCTATTTATCCAAATGTTCCCGGCGCTTCCCCTCTATATATCCCAATGTTCCCCGGTGTGTCCTCTCTATATATCCCTCTGTTCCCCAGTATTTATCCTCTGTATATCCCTCTGTTCCCCAGTGTGTCCACTCGATATATTCCAATGTTCCCCAGTGTGTCCCCTCCATACATCCCAATGTTCACCAGTGTGTCCCTCTATATATCCCATTGTTACCCGGTGTGTCCCCTCTTTATATCCCAATGTTCCCCAGTGTGTCCCCTCTATATATCCCTCTGTTCGCCGGTGTGTCCCCTCTATATATCCTAATGTTGCCCGGTATGTCCCCTCAATATAGCCCTCTGTTCCCAAGTGTCTCCCCTATATATATCCCAATATTCCCCGGTGTTTCCCCTCTATATATCCCACTGTTCCCCGGTGTTTCCCCTCCATATATCCCAATGTTCCTTCGTGTGTCCGCTCTATATATCCCAATGTTCGCTGGTGTGTCCCCTCTATATATCCCAATATTCCCTGCTGTTTCCCCTCTATATATCACACTGTTCCCTGGTGTTTCCCCTCTATATATCCCAATGTTCTCTGGTGTATCCCCTCTATATATCCCAATGCTCCCCGGTGTGTTCGCTCTATATATCCCAATATTCCCCCGTGTGTCCGCTCTATATATCCCTCTGTTCCCCAATGTGTCGCCTCTAAATATCCTAATGGTCCCCGGTGTGTCCTCTCGATATATCCCAATGTTCTCCATTGTTTCCCCTCTATATATCACTCTGTTCTCCGGTGTGTCCCCTCTATATATCCCAATGTTCCCCAGTGTGTCCCCTCAAAATATCCCTCTGTTCCCCAGTGTGTCCCCTCAATAGATCCCAATGATCGCCGGTGTGTCCGCTCTATATATCCCAATGTTTCCTGGTGTGTCCCCTCTATATATCCCACTGTTCCCCGGTGTTTCCCCTCTATATATCCCAATGTTCCTTCGTGTGTCCGCTCTATATATCCCAATGTTCCCTGGTGTGTCCCCTCTATATATCCAAATATATTCCCTGCTGTTTCCCCTCTATATATCACACTGTTCTCTGGTGTTTCCCCTCTATATATCCCAATGTTCTCTGGTGTATCCCCTCTATATATCTCAATGTTCACCGGTGTGTTCGCTCTATATATCCCAATGTTCCCCCGTGTGTCCGCTCTATATATCCCTCTGTTCCCCAATGTGTCGCCTCTAAATATCCCAATGGTCCCCGGTGTGTCCTCTCTATATATCCCAATGTTCTCCATTGTTTCCCCTCTATATATCCCTCTGTTCTCCGGTGTGTCCCCTCGATATATCCCAATGTTCCCCAGTGTGTCCCCTCAAAATATCCCTCTGTTCCCCAGTGTGTCCCCTCAATAGATCCCAATGATCGCCGGTGTGTCCGCTCTATATATCCCAATGTTCCTTGGTGTGTCCCCTCTATATATCCCACTGTTCCCCAGTGTGTGCCCTCTATATATCCCTCTGTTCCCCGGTGTGTCCGCTCTGTATATCCCAATGTTCCCCAGTGTGTCCCCTCTATATATCCCAATGTTCCCCAGCGTGTAACCTCTATATATCCCTCTGTTCCGAAATGTGTCTCCTCTATATATCCCAATGTTCCCAAATGTTTCCACTCTATATATCCCAATGTTCCCCAGTGTGTCCCCTCTATATATCCCTCTGTTCCCCAGTGTGTGCCCTCTATATATCCCAATGTTCCCCAGTGTGTCCCCTCTATATATCCCTCTGTTCCCCAGTGTGTCCCCTCAATAGATCCCAATGATCGCCGGTGTGTCCGCTCTATATATCCCAATGTTCCCTGGTGTGTCCTCTCTATATGTCCCAATGTTCCCTGCTGTGTCCCCTCTATATATCCCACTGTTTCCCAGTGTGCGCCATCTATATATCCCACCAAAGTTCCACGGTGTGTCCGCTCTATATATCCGTCTCTTCGCCGGTATGTCCCCTCTATGTATCCCAATGTTCCCCAGTGTGTACCCTCTAAATATCCCAATGTTCCCAGGTGTGTCCCCTCTATATATCCCAATGTTCCCCAATGCTTCCACTCTATATATCCCAATGTTCCCCAGTGTGTCCCCTCTATATATCCCTCTGTTCCGAAGTGTGTCACCTCTATACATCCCAATGTTCCCCGGTGTTTCCCCACTCTATATCCCAATGTTCCCCGGTGTGTCCCCTCTATGTATCCCTCTGTTCCCAATGTTTCCCCTCTATATATCCCTCTGTTCCCAGGTGTGTCCCGTCTATATATCCCTCTGTTCCTCAGTGTGTTCCCTCTATATATTCCAAAGTTCCCCAGTGTGTCCCCTCGATATATCCCAATGTTCCCCAGTGTGTCCCCTCTATATATCCCTCTGTTCGCCGATGTGTCCCCTCTATATATCCCAATATTCCCCAGTGTGTCCCCTCTATATATCCCAATGTTCCCCGGTGTGTCCCCTCGATATATCCCAATGTTCCCCAGTGTGTCCCCTCTATATATCCCGCCCCCCGGTGTTTCCCTTTTATATATTCCTATTTTCTCCGGTATGTAACCTCTATTTATCCAAATGTTCCCGGCGCTTCCCCTCTATATATCCCTCTGTTCCCCAGTGTGTCCCCTCGATATATTCCAATGTTCCACAGTGTGTCCCCTCCATATATCCCAATGTTCCCCAGTGTGTCCCTCTATATATCCCATTGTTACCCGGTGTGTCCCCTCTATATATCCCAATGTTCCCCAGTGTGTCCCCTCTATATATCCCTCTGTTCCCCAGTGTGTGCCCTCTATATATCCCAATGTTCCCCAGTGTGTCCCCTCTATATATCCCTCTGTTCCCCAATGTGTCCCCTCTATATATCCCAATGTACCCCAGTGTGTACCCTCTAAATATCCCAATGTTCCCCGGTGTGTCTCCTCTATATATCCCAATGTTCCCCAGTGTGTCCGCTCTATATATCCCAATGTTCCCCGGTGTGTCCGCTCTATATATCCCAATGTTCCCCAATGTGTCCCCTCGATATATCCCAATGTACCCCAGTGTGTACCCTCTAAATATCCCAATGTTCCCAGGTGTGTCTCCTCTATATATGCCAATGTTCTCCAATGTTTCCACTCTATATATCCCAATGTTCCCCGGTGATTCCCCACTATATATCACAATATTCCCCGGTGTGTCCGCTCTATATATCACTCTGTTCCCGGGTGTGTCCCCTCTATATATCCATCTGTTCCCCGGTCTGTCCCCTCTATATATCCCAATGTTCCCCAGTGTGTCCCCTCTATATATCCCAATGTTCCCCAGTGTTTCCCCTCTATATATCCCTCTGTTCCCCAGTGTGTGCCCTCTATATGACCCAATGTTCCCCAGTGTGTCCCCTCTATATATCCCTCTGTTCCCCAGTGTTTCCCCTCAATAGATCCCAATGATCGCCGGTGTGTCCGCTCTATATATCCCAATGTTCCCTGGTGTGTCCTCTCTATATATCCCAATGTTCCCTGGTGTGTCCCCTCTATATATCCCACTGTTCCCCGGTGTTTCCCCTCTATATGTCCCAATGTTCTCTGGTGTGTCCCCTCTATATGTCCCAATGTTCCCTGGTGTGTCCCCTCTATATATCCCACTGTTCCCCAGTGTGCGCCCTCTATATATCGCACCAAAGTTCCACGGTGTGTCCTCTCTATATATCCGTCTCTTCGCCTGTGTGTCCCCTCTATGTATCCCAATGTTCCCCGGTGTGTCCCCTCCATATATCCCAATGTTTCCACTCGATATATCCCAATGTTCCCCAGTGTGTCCCCTCTTTATATCCCTCTGTTCCGAAGTGTGTCCCCTCTATACATCCCAATGTTCCCCGGTGTGTCCCCTCTATGTATCCCTCTGCTCCCCAGTGTTTCCCCTCTATATATCCCTCTGTTCCCCGGTGTGTCCCCTCTATATATCCCTCTGTTCCTCAGTGTGTTCCCTCTAAATATTCCAATGTTCCCCAGTGTGTCCCCTCGATATATCCCAATGTTCCCCAGTGTGTCCCCTCTATATATCCCAATGTTCGCCGGTGTGTCCCCTCTATATATCCCAATGTTCCCCAGTGTGTACCCTCTAAATATCCCAATGTTCCCAGGTGTGTCCCCTCTATATATCCCAATGTTCCCCAATGTTTCCACTCTATATATCCCAATGTTCCCCAGTGTGTCCCCTCTATATATCCCTCTGTTCCGAAGTGTGTCACCTCCATACATCCCAATGTTCCCCGGTGTTTCCCCACTCTATATCCCAATGTTCCCCGGTGTGTCCCCTCTATGTATCCCTCTGTTCCCAATGTTTCCCCTCTATATATCCCTCTGTTCCCAGGTGTGTCCCGTTTATATATTCCTCTGTTCCTCAGTATGTTCTCACTATATATTCCAAAGTTCCCCAGTGTGTCCCCTCGATACATCCCAATGTTCCCCAGTGTGTCCCCTCTATATATCCCTCTGTTCGCCGATGTGTCCCCTCTATATATCCCAATGTTCCCCAGTGTGTCCCCTCTATATATCCCAATGTTCCCCGGTGTGTCCCCTCGATATATCCCAATGTTCCCCAGTGTGTCCCCTCTATATATCCCTCTGTTCCCCAGTGTGTGCCCTCTATATATCCCAATGTTCCCCAGTGTGTCCCCTCTATATATCCCTCTGTTCCCCAATGTGTCCCCTCTATATATCCCAATGTACCCCAGTGTGTACCCTCTAAATATCCCAATGTTCCCCGGTGTGTCTCCTCTATATATCCCAATGTTCCCCAGTGTGTCCGCTCTATATATCCCAATGTTCCCCGGTGTGTCCGCTCTATATATCCCAATGTTCCCCAATGTGTCCCCTCGATATATCCCAATGTACCCCAGTGTGTACCCTCTAAATATCCCAATGTTCCCAGGTGTGTCTCCTCTATATATCCCAATGTTCTCCAATGTTTCCACTCTATATATCCCAATGTTCCCCGGTGATTCCCCACTATATATCACAATATTCCCCGGTGTGTCCGCTCTATATATCACTCTGTTCCCGGGTGTGTCCCCTCTATATATCCATCTGTTTCCCGGTCTGTCCCCTCTATATATCCCAATGTTCCCCAGTGTGTCCCCTCTATATATCCCAATGTTCCCCAGTGTTTCCCTTCTATATATCCCTCTGTTCCCCAGTGTGTGCCCTCTATATGTCCCAATGTTCCCCAGTGTGTCCCCTCTATATATCCCTCTGTTCCCCAGTGTTTCCCCTCAATAGATCCCAATGATCGCCGGTGTGTCCGCTCTATATATCCCAATGTTCCCTGGTGTGTCCTCTCTATATATCCCAATGTTCCCTGGTGTGTCCCCTCTATATATCCCACTGTTCCCCGGTGTTTCCCCTCTATATGTCCCAATGTTCTCTGGTGTGTCCCCTCTATATGTCCCAATGTTCCCTGGTGTGTCCCCTCTATATATCCCACTGTTCCCCAGTGTGCGCCCTCTATATATCGCACCAAAGTTCCACGGTGTGTCCTCTCTATATATCCGTCTCTTCGCCTGTGTGTCCCCTCTATGTATCCCAATGTTCCCCGGTGTGTCCCCTCCATATATCCCAATGTTCCCCAATGTTTCCACTCGATATATCCCAATGTTCCCCAGTGTGTCCCCTCTTTATATCCCTCTGTTCCGAAGTGTGTCCCCTCTATACATCCCAATGTTCCCCGGTGTGTCCCCTCTATGTATCCCTCTGCTCCCCAGTGTTTCCCCTCTATATATCCCTCTGTTCCCCGGTGTGTCCCCTCTATATATCCCTCTGTTCCTCAGTGTGTTCCCTCTAAATATTCCAATGTTCCCCAGTGTGTCCCCTCGATATATCCCAATGTTCCCCAGTGTGTCCCCTCTATATATCCCAATGTTCGCCGGTGTGTCCCCTCTATATATCCCAATGTTCCCCGGTGTGTCCTCTCTATATATCCCTCTGTTCCCCAGTATTTATCCTCTGTATATCCCTCTGTTCCCCAGTGTGTCCACTCGATATATTCCAATGTTCCCCAGTGTGTCCCCTCCATACATCCCAATGTTCACCAGTGTGTCCCTCTATATATCCCATTGTTACCCGGTGTGTCCCCTCTTTATATCCCAATGTTCCCCAGTGTGTCCCCTCTATATATCCCTCTGTTCGCCGGTGTGTCCCCTCTATATATCCTAATGTTGCCCGGTATGTCCCCTCAATATAGCCCTCTGTTCCCAAGTGTCTCCCCTATATATATCCCAATATTCCCCGGTGTTTCCCCTCTATATATCCCACTGTTCCCCGGTGTTTCCCCTCCATATATCCCAATGTTCCTTCGTGTGTCCGCTCTATATATCCCAATGTTCGCTGGTGTGTCCCCTCTATATATCCCAATATTCCCTGCTGTTTCCCCTCTATATATCACACTGTTCCCTGGTGTTTCCCCTCTATATATCCCAATGTTCTCTGGTGTATCCCCTCTATATATCCCAATGCTCCCCGGTGTGTTCGCTCTATATATCCCAATATTCCCCCGTGTGTCCGCTCTATATATCCCTCTGTTCCCCAATGTGTCGCCTCTAAATATCCTAATGGTCCCCGGTGTGTCCTCTCGATATATCCCAATGTTCTCCATTGTTTCCCCTCTATATATCACTCTGTTCTCCGGTGTGTCCCCTCTATATATCCCAATGTTCCCCAGTGTGTCCCCTCAAAATATCCCTCTGTTCCCCAGTGTGTCCCCTCAATAGATCCCAATGATCGCCGGTGTGTCCGCTCTATATATCCCAATGTTTCCTGGTGTGTCCCCTCTATATATCCCACTGTTCCCCGGTGTTTCCCCTCTATATATCCCAATGTTCCTTCGTGTGTCCGCTCTATATATCCCAATGTTCCCTGGTGTGTCCCCTCTATATATCCAAATATATTCCCTGCTGTTTCCCCTCTATATATCACACTGTTCTCTGGTGTTTCCCCTCTATATATCCCAATGTTCTCTGGTGTATCCCCTCTATATATCTCAATGTTCACCGGTGTGTTCGCTCTATATATCCCAATGTTCCCCCGTGTGTCCGCTCTATATATCCCTCTGTTCCCCAATGTGTCGCCTCTAAATATCCCAATGGTCCCCGGTGTGTCCTCTCTATATATCCCAATGTTCTCCATTGTTTCCCCTCTATATATCCCTCTGTTCTCCGGTGTGTCCCCTCGATATATCCCAATGTTCCCCAGTGTGTCCCCTCAAAATATCCCTCTGTTCCCCAGTGTGTCCCCTCAATAGATCCCAATGATCGCCGGTGTGTCCGCTCTATATATCCCAATGTTCCTTGGTGTGTCCCCTCTATATATCCCACTGTTCCCCAGTGTGTGCCCTCTATATATCCCTCTGTTCCCCGGTGTGTCCGCTCTGTATATCCCAATGTTCCCCAGTGTGTCCCCTCTATATATCCCAATGTTCCCCAGCGTGTAACCTCTATATATCCCTCTGTTCCGAAATGTGTCTCCTCTATATATCCCAATGTTCCCAAATGTTTCCACTCTATATATCCCAATGTTCCCCAGTGTGTCCCCTCTATATATCCCTCTGTTCCCCAGTGTGTGCCCTCTATATATCCCAATGTTCCCCAGTGTGTCCCCTCTATATATCCCTCTGTTCCCCAGTGTGTCCCCTCAATAGATCCCAATGATCGCCGGTGTGTCCGCTCTATATATCCCAATGTTCCCTGGTGTGTCCTCTCTATATGTCCCAATGTTCCCTGCTGTGTCCCCTCTATATATCCCACTGTTTCCCAGTGTGCGCCATCTATATATCCCACCAAAGTTCCACGGTGTGTCCGCTCTATATATCCGTCTCTTCGCCGGTATGTCCCCTCTATGTATCCCAATGTTCCCCAGTGTGTACCCTCTAAATATCCCAATGTTCCCAGGTGTGTCCCCTCTATATATCCCAATGTTCCCCAATGCTTCCACTCTATATATCCCAATGTTCCCCAGTGTGTCCCCTCTATATATCCCTCTGTTCCGAAGTGTGTCACCTCTATACATCCCAATGTTCCCCGGTGTTTCCCCACTCTATATCCCAATGTTCCCCGGTGTGTCCCCTCTATGTATCCCTCTGTTCCCAATGTTTCCCCTCTATATATCCCTCTGTTCCCAGGTGTGTCCCGTCTATATATCCCTCTGTTCCTCAGTGTGTTCCCTCTATATATTCCAAAGTTCCCCAGTGTGTCCCCTCGATATATCCCAATGTTCCCCAGTGTGTCCCCTCTATATATCCCTCTGTTCGCCGATGTGTCCCCTCTATATATCCCAATATTCCCCAGTGTGTCCCCTCTATATATCCCAATGTTCCCCGGTGTGTCCCCTCGATATATCCCAATGTTCCCCAGTGTGTCCCCTCTATATATCCCGCCCCCCGGTGTTTCCCTTTTATATATTCCTATTTTCTCCGGTATGTAACCTCTATTTATCCAAATGTTCCCGGCGCTTCCCCTCTATATATCCCTCTGTTCCCCAGTGTGTCCCCTCGATATATTCCAATGTTCCACAGTGTGTCCCCTCCATATATCCCAATGTTCCCCAGTGTGTCCCTCTATATATCCCATTGTTACCCGGTGTGTCCCCTCTATATATCCCAATGTTCCCCAGTGTGTCCCCTCTATATATCCCTCTGTTCCCCAGTGTGTGCCCTCTATATATCCCAATGTTCCCCAGTGTGTCCCCTCTATATATCCCTCTGTTCCCCAATGTGTCCCCTCTATATATCCCAATGTACCCCAGTGTGTACCCTCTAAATATCCCAATGTTCCCCGGTGTGTCTCCTCTATATATCCCAATGTTCCCCAGTGTGTCCGCTCTATATATCCCAATGTTCCCCGGTGTGTCCGCTCTATATATCCCAATGTTCCCCAATGTGTCCCCTCGATATATCCCAATGTACCCCAGTGTGTACCCTCTAAATATCCCAATGTTCCCAGGTGTGTCTCCTCTATATATGCCAATGTTCTCCAATGTTTCCACTCTATATATCCCAATGTTCCCCGGTGATTCCCCACTATATATCACAATATTCCCCGGTGTGTCCGCTCTATATATCACTCTGTTCCCGGGTGTGTCCCCTCTATATATCCATCTGTTCCCCGGTCTGTCCCCTCTATATATCCCAATGTTCCCCAGTGTGTCCCCTCTATATATCCCAATGTTCCCCAGTGTTTCCCCTCTATATATCCCTCTGTTCCCCAGTGTGTGCCCTCTATATGACCCAATGTTCCCCAGTGTGTCCCCTCTATATATCCCTCTGTTCCCCAGTGCTTCCCCTCAATAGATCCCAATGATCGCCGGTGTGTCCGCTCTATATATCCCAATGTTCCCTGGTGTGTCCTCTCTATATATCCCAATGTTCCCTGGTGTGTCCCCTCTATATATCCCACTGTTCCCCGGTGTTTCCCCTCTATATGTCCCAATGTTCTCTGGTGTGTCCCCTCTATATGTCCCAATGTTCCCTGGTGTGTCCCCTCTATATATCCCACTGTTCCCCAGTGTGCGCCCTCTATATATCGCACCAAAGTTCCACGGTGTGTCCTCTCTATATATCCGTCTCTTCGCCTGTGTGTCCCCTCTATGTATCCCAATGTTCCCCGGTGTGTCCCCTCCATATATCCCAATGTTTCCACTCGATATATCCCAATGTTCCCCAGTGTGTCCCCTCTTTATATCCCTCTGTTCCGAAGTGTGTCCCCTCTATACATCCCAATGTTCCCCGGTGTGTCCCCTCTATGTATCCCTCTGCTCCCCAGTGTTTCCCCTCTATATATCCCTCTGTTCCCCGGTGTGTCCCCTCTATATATCCCTCTGTTCCTCAGTGTGTTCCCTCTAAATATTCCAATGTTCCCCAGTGTGTCCCCTCGATATATCCCAATGTTCCCCAGTGTGTCCCCTCTATATATCCCAATGTTCGCCGGTGTGTCCCCTCTATATATCCCAATGTTCCCCAGTGTGTACCCTCTAAATATCCCAATGTTCCCAGGTGTGTCCCCTCTATATATCCCAATGTTCCCCAATGTTTCCACTCTATATATCCCAATGTTCCCCAGTGTGTCCCCTCTATATATCCCTCTGTTCCGAAGTGTGTCACCTCCATACATCCCAATGTTCCCCGGTGTTTCCCCACTCTATATCCCAATGTTCCCCGGTGTGTCCCCTCTATGTATCCCTCTGTTCCCAATGTTTCCCCTCTATATATCCCTCTGTTCCCAGGTGTGTCCCGTTTATATATTCCTCTGTTCCTCAGTGTGTTCTCACTATATATTCCAAAGTTCCCCAGTGTGTCCCCTCGATACATCCCAATGTTCCCCAGTGTGTCCCCTCTATATATCCCTCTGTTCGCCGATGTGTCCCCTCTATATATCCCAATGTTCCCCAGTGTGTCCCCTCTATATATCCCAATGTTCCCCGGTGTGTCCCCTCGATATATCCCAATGTTCCCCAGTGTGTCCCCTCTATATATCCCTCTGTTCCCCAGTGTGTGCCCTCTATATATCCCAATGTTCCCCAGTGTGTCCCCTCTATATATCCCTCTGTTCCCCAATGTGTCCCCTCTATATATCCCAATGTACCCCAGTGTGTACCCTCTAAATATCCCAATGTTCCCCGGTGTGTCTCCTCTATATATCCCAATGTTCCCCAGTGTGTCCGCTCTATATATCCCAATGTTCCCCGGTGTGTCCGCTCTATATATCCCAATGTTCCCCAATGTGTCCCCTCGATATATCCCAATGTACCCCAGTGTGTACCCTCTAAATATCCCAATGTTCCCAGGTGTGTCTCCTCTATATATCCCAATGTTCTCCAATGTTTCCACTCTATATATCCCAATGTTCCCCGGTGATTCCCCACTATATATCACAATATTCCCCGGTGTGTCCGCTCTATATATCACTCTGTTCCCGGGTGTGTCCCCTCTATATATCCATCTGTTTCCCGGTCTGTCCCCTCTATATATCCCAATGTTCCCCAGTGTGTCCCCTCTATATATCCCAATGTTCCCCAGTGTTTCCCTTCTATATATCCCTCTGTTCCCCAGTGTGTGCCCTCTATATGTCCCAATGTTCCCCAGTGTGTCCCCTCTATATATCCCTCTGTTCCCCAGTGTTTCCCCTCAATAGATCCCAATGATCGCCGGTGTGTCCGCTCTATATATCCCAATGTTCCCTGGTGTGTCCTCTCTATATATCCCAATGTTCCCTGGTGTGTCCCCTCTATATATCCCACTGTTCCCCGGTGTTTCCCCTCTATATGTCCCAATGTTCTCTGGTGTGTCCCCTCTATATGTCCCAATGTTCCCTGGTGTGTCCCCTCTATATATCCCACTGTTCCCCAGTGTGCGCCCTCTATATATCGCACCAAAGTTCCACGGTGTGTCCTCTCTATATATCCGTCTCTTCGCCTGTGTGTCCCCTCTATGTATCCCAATGTTCCCCGGTGTGTCCCCTCCATATATCCCAATGTTCCCCAATGTTTCCACTCGATATATCCCAATGTTCCCCAGTGTGTCCCCTCTTTATATCCCTCTGTTCCGAAGTGTGTCCCCTCTATACATCCCAATGTTCCCCGGTGTGTCCCCTCTATGTATCCCTCTGCTCCCCAGTGTTTCCCCTCTATATATCCCTCTGTTCCCCGGTGTGTCCCCTCTATATATCCCTCTGTTCCTCAGTGTGTTCCCTCTAAATATTCCAATGTTCCCCAGTGTGTCCCCTCGATATATCCCAATGTTCCCCAGTGTGTCCCCTCTATATATCCCAATGTTCGCCGGTGTGTCCCCTCTATATATCCCAATGTTCCCCAGTGTGTCCCCTCGATATATCCCAATGTTCGCCGATGTGTCCTTTCTATATTTCCCTCTGTTCCCCAGTATGTCCCCTCTCTATATCCCAATGTTCCCCAGTGTGTCCCCTCTATATATCCCTCTGTTCCCCGGTGTGTCCGCTCTATATATCCCAATGTTCCCCGGTATTTCCGCTCTATATATCCCAATGTTCCCCAGTGTGTCCCCTCTATATATCCCAATGTTCCCCGGTGTGTCCCCTCTATATATCCCAATGTTCCCCGGTGTGTCCCCTCTATATATCCCTCTGTTCGCCGGTGTGTCCCCTCTATATATCCTAATGTTGCCCGGTATGTTCCCTCAATATAGCCCTCTGTTCCCAAGTGTGTCCCCTATATATATCCCAATATTCCCCGGTGTTTCCCCTCTATATATCCCACTGTTCCCCGGTGTTTCCCCTCTATATATCCCAATGTTCCATGTGTGTCCGCTCTATATATGCCAATGTTCCCTGGTGTGTCCCCTCTATATATCCAAATATATTCCCTGCTGTTTCCCCTCTATATATCACACTGTTCCCTGGTGTTTCCCCTCTATATATCCCTCTGTTCCCCGGTGTGTCCGCTCTATATATCCCAATGTTCCCCGGTGTTTCCGCTCGATATATCCCTCTGTTCCCCAATGTGTCCCCACTATATATCCCAATGTACCCCCGTGTGTACCCTCTAAATATCCCAATGTTCCCCGGTGTGTCTCCTTTATATATCCCAATGTTCCCCAATGTTTCCACTCTAGATATCCCAATGTTCCCCAGTGTGTCCCCTCTATATATCCCTCTGTTCCGAAGTATGTCCCTTCTATATATCCCAATGTTCCCCGGTGTTTCCCCACTATATATCACAATGTTCCCCGGTGTGTCCCCTCTATATATTACTCTGTTCCCGGTTGTGTCCCCTCTATATATCCCTCTGTTCCCCTGTCTGTCCCCTCTATATATCCCAATGTTCCCCAGTATGTCCCATCTATATATCCCAATGTTCCCCAGTGTTTCCCCTCTATATATCCCTCTGTTCCCCAGTGTGTGCCCTCTATATATCCCAATGTTCCCCAGTGTGTCCCCTCTATATATCCCAATGTTCCCCAGTGCATCCGCTCTATATATCCCTCTGTTCCCCGGTCTGTCCCCTCGAAATATCCTAATGTTCCCCAGTGTGTCCGCTCTATATATCCCAATGTTCCCCAGTGTTTCCCCTCTATATATCCCTCTGTTCCCCAGTGTGTCCCCTCAATAGATCCCAATGATCGCCGGTGTGTCCACTCTATATATCGCAATGTTCCCTGATGTGTCCTCTCTATATATCCCAATGTTCCCTGGTGTGTCCCCTCTATATATCCCACTGTTCCCCGGTGTTTCCCCTCTATATATCCCAATGTTCCCTGGTGTGTCCCCTCTATATGTCCCAATGTTCCATGGTGTGTCCCCTCTATATATCCCACTGTTGCCCAGTGTGCGCCCTCAATATATCCCATCAAAGTTCCACGATGTGTCCGCTCTATATATCCGTCTCTTTGCCGGTGTGTCCCCTCTATGTATCCCAATGTTCCCTTGTGTTTCCCCTCTATATATCCCTCTGTTCCCCGGTGTGTCCCCTCTATATATCCCTCTGTTCCTCAGTGTGTTCCCTCTATATATTCCAATGTTCCCCAGTGTGTCCCCTCGATATATCCCAATGTTCCCCAGTGTGTCCCCTCTATATATCCCAATGTTCGCCGGTGTGTCCCCTCTATATATCCCAATGTTCCCCAGTGTGTCCCCTCGATATATCAAAATGTTCGCCGATGTGTCCCCTCTATATTTCCCTCTGTTCCCCAGTGTGTCCCCTCTATATATCCCAATGTTCCCCAGTGTGTTCCCTCTATATATCCCTCTGTTCCTCAGTGTTTCCCCTCGATATATCACTCTTTTCCCCAGTGTGTGCCCTCTATATATCCCAATGTTCCCCAGTGTGTCCTCTCTATATATCCCAATGTTCCCCGGTGTGTCCACTCTATATATCCCAATGTTCCCCGGTGTGTCCCCTCTATATATCCCTCTGTTCGCCGGTGTGTCCCCTCTATATATCCTAATGTTGCCCGGTATATCCCCTCAATATAGCCCTCTGTTCCCAAGTGTGTCCCCTATATATATCCCAATATTCCCCGGTGTTTCCCCTCTTTATATCCCACTGTTCCCCGGTGTTTCCCCTCTATATATCCCAATGTTCCTTCGTGTGTCCGCTCTATATATCCCAATGTTCCCTAGTGTCTCCCCTCTATATATCCCAATATTCCCTGCTGTTTCTCCTCTATATATCACACTGTTCCCTGGTGTTTCTCCTCTATATATCCCAATGTTCTCTGGTGTATCCCCTCTATATATCCCAATGTTCCCCGGTGTGTGCCCTCTATGTATCCCAATGTTCCCCGGTGTGTTCGCTCTATATATACCAATGTTCCCCCGTGTGTCCGCTCTATATATCCCTCTGTTCCCCAATGTGTCGCCTCTAAATATCCTAATGGTCCCCGGTGTGTCCTCTCTATATATCCCAATGTTCTCCAGTGTTTCCCCTCTATATATCCCTCTGTTGTCTGGTGTGTCCCCTCTATATATCCCAATGTTCCCCAGTGTGTCCCCTCAAAATATCCCTCTGTTCCCCAGTGTGTCCCCTCAATAGATCCCAATGATCGCCGGTGTGTCCGCTCTATATATCCCAATGTTCCTTGGTGTGTCCCCTCTATATATCCCACTGTTCCCCAGTGTGTGCCCTCTATATATCCCTCTGTTCCCCGGTGTGTCCGCTCTCTATATCCCAATGTTCCCCAGTGTGTCCCCTCTATATATCCCAATGTACCCCAGCGGGTCCCCTCTATATATCCCTCTGTTCCGAAGTGTGTCTCCTCTATATATCCCACTGTTCCCCAGTGTGTGCCCTCTATATATCCCTCTGTTCCCCGGTGTGTCCCCTCTATATATCACAATGTTCCCCGGTGTGTCCCCTCTATATATCACTCTGTTCCCGTTTGTGTCCCCTCTATATATCCCTCTGTTCCCCTGTCTGTCCCCTCTATATATCCCAATGTTCCCCAGTATGTCCCATCTATATATCCCAATGTTCCCCAGTGTTTCCCCTCTATATATCCCTCTGTTCCCCAGTGTGTGCCCTCTATATATCCCAATGTTCCCCAGTGTGTCCCCTCTATATATCCCAATGTTCCCCAGTGTATCCCCTCTATATATCCCTCTGTTCCCCGGTCTGTCCCCTCGAAATATCCCAATGTTCCCTGATGTGTCCTCTCTATATATCCCAATGTTCCCTGGTGTGTCCCCTCTATATATCCCACTGTTCCCCGGTGTTTCCCCTCTATATATCCCAATGTTCCCTGGTGTGTCCCCTCTATATGTCCCAATGTTCCCTGGTGTGTCCCCTCTATATATCCCACTGTTCCCCAGTGTGCGCCCTCTATATATCCCATCAAAGTTCCACGATGTGTCCGCTCTATATATCCGTCGCTTCGCCGGTGTGTCCCCTCTATGTATCCCAATGTTCCTCGGTTCGTGCGCTCTATATATCCCAATGTTCCCCGCTGTGTCCGCTCTATATATCTCTCTGTTCCCCAATGTGTCCCCTCTATATATCCCAATGTTCCCCAGTGTGTACCCTCTAAATATCCCAATGTTCGCCGGTTTGTCTCCTCTATATATCCCAATGTTCCCCAGTGTGTCCCCTCGATATATCCCAATGTTCGCCGATGTGTCGCCTCTATATTTCCCTCTGTTCCCCGGTGTTTCCCCTCTAAATATCCTAATGTTCCCCGGTGTGTCCTCTCTATATAACCCAATGTTCTCCAGTGTTTCCCCTCTATATATCCGTCTGTTCCCCGGTGTGTCCCCTCTATATATCCCAATGTTCCCCAGTGTGTCCTCTCAAAATATCCCTCTGTTCCCCAGTGTGTCCCCTCAATAGATCCCAATGATCGCCGATGTGTCCGCTCCATATATCCCAATGTTCCCTGGTGTGTCCCCTCTATATATCCCACTGTTCCCCAGTGTGTGCCCTCTATATATCCCTCTGTTCCCCGGTGTGTCCGCTCTATATATCCCAATGTTCCCCAGTGTGTCCCCTCTATATATCCCAATGTTCGCCAGTGTGTCCCCTCTATATATCCCAATGTTCCCCAGTGTGTCCCCTCGATATATCCCAATGTTCCGAAGTGTGTCCCTTCTATATATCCCAATGTTCCCCGGTGTTTCCCCACTAGATATCACAATGTTCCCCAATGTGTCCCCTCTATATATCACTCTGTTCCCGGGTGTGTCCCCTCTATATATCCCTCTGTTCCCCGGTGTGTCCCCTCTATATATCCCTCTGTTCCCCAGTGTGTGCCCTCTATATATCCCAATGTCCCCCAGTGTGTCCCCTCTATATATCCCTCTGTTCCCCAGTGTGTCCCCTCAATAGATCCCAATGATCGCCGGTGTGTCCGCTCTATATATCCCAATGTTCCCTGGTGTGTCCTCGCTATATATCCCAATGTTCCCTGGTGTGTCCCCTCTATATATCCCACTGTTCCCCGGTGTATCCCCTCTATATATCCCAATATTCCCTGGTGTGTACTCTCTATATGTCCCAATGTTCCCTGGTGTGTCCGCTCTATATATCCCACTGTTCCCCAGTGTGCGCCCTCTATATATCCCACCAAAGTTCCACCGTGTGTCCGCTCTATATATCCGTCTCTTCGCCGGTATGTCCCCTCTATGTATCCCAATGTTCCCCGGTGTGTGCGCTCTATATATCCCAATGTTCCCCGCTATGTCCGCTCTATATATCTTTCTGTTCCCCAATGTGTCCCCTCTATCTATCCCAATGTTCCCCAGTGTGTACCCTCTAAATATCCCAATGTTCCCCGGTGTGTCCCCTCTATATATCCCTCTGTTCCGAAGTGTGTCCCCTCCATAAATCCCAATGTTCCCCGGTGTGTCCCCTCTATATATCCCAATGTTCCCCGGTGTGTCCCCTCTATATATCCCAATGTTCCCCGGTGTGTCCCCTCTCTATATCCCAATGTTCCCCGGTGTGTCCCGTCGATATATCCCTCTGTTCGCCGGTGTGTCCCCTCTATATATCCTAATGTTGCCGGTATGTCCCCTCTATATAGCCCTCTGTTCCCAAGTGTGTCCCCTCTATATATCCCAATGTTCCCCGGTGTGTCCCCTCTATATATCCCAATGTTCCCTGGTGTGTCCCCTCTATATATCCCAATATTCCTCGGTGTTTCCCCTCTATATATCACTGTTCCCTGGTGTGTCCCCTCTACATATCTCAATGTTCTCTGGTGTATCCCCTCTATATATCCCAATGTTCCCCAGTGTGTGCCCTCTATGTATCCCTCTGTACCCCAATGTGTCGCCTCTAAATATCCTAATGTTCCCCGGTGTGTCCTCTCTATATATCCCAATGTTCTCCAGTGTTTCCCCTCTATATATCCTTCTGTTCCCAAGTGTGTCCCCTCTATATATCCCAATGTTCAATGTTCCCCGGTGTTTCCCCTCTATATATCCCAATGCTCCCTGGTGTGTCCCCTCTATATATCCCACTGTTCCCCGGTGTTTCCCCTCTATTTATCCCAATGTTCCCTGGTGTGTCCCCTCGATATGTCCCAATGTTCCCTGGTGTGTCCCCTCTATATATCCCAATGTTCCCAAGTGTGTCCCCTCTATATATCCCAATGTTCCCCATTGTTTCCCCTCAAAATATCCCTCTGTTCCCCAGTGTCTCCCCTCAATAGATCCCAATGATCGCCGGTGTGTCCGCTCTATATATCCCAATGTTCCCTGGTGTATCCTCTCTATATATCCCAATGTTCCCTGATGGGTCCCCTCTATATATTCCAATATTCCCCGGTGTTTCCCCTCGAAATATCCCAATGTTCCCTGGTGTGTCCCCTCTATATGTCCCAATGTTCCCTGGTGTGTCCCTCTATATATCCCAATATTCCCTGGTGTGTCCCCTCTATATATACCACTGTTCCCCAGTGTGTGCCCTCTATATATACCTCTGTTCCCCAGTATTTATCCTCTGTATATCCCTCTGTTCCCCAGTGTGTCCCCTCGATATATTCCAATGTTCCCCAGTGTGTCCCCTCCATATATCCCAATGTTACCCAATGTGTCCCTCTATATATCCCAATGTTCCCTGGTGTGTCCCCTCTATATATCCCAATGTTCGCCGGTGTGTCCCCTCTATATATCCCAATGTTCCCCAGTGTGTCCCCTCGATATATCCCAATGTTCGCCGATGTGTCGCCTCTATATTTCCCTCTGTTCCCCAGTGTGTCCCCTCTATATAGCCCTCTGTTCCCAAGTGTGTCCCCTCTATATATCCCAATATTCCCCGGTGTTTCCCCTCTATATATCCCACTGTTCCCCGGTGTTTCCCCGCTATATATCCCAATGTTCCTTCGTGTGTCCGCTCTATATATCCCAATGTTCCCTGGTGTGTCCCCTCTATATATCCCAATATTCCCTGCTGTTTCCCCTCTATATATCACACTGTTCCCTGGTGTTTCCTCTCTATATATCCCAATGTTCTCTGGTGTATCCCCTCTATATATCCCAATGTTCCCCAGTGTGTGCCCTCTATGTATCCCAATGATCCCCGGTGTGTTCGCTCTATATATCCCAATGTTTCCCGGTGTGTCCGCTCTATATATCCCTCTGTTCCCCAATGTGTCGCCTCTAAATATCCTAATGTTCCCCGGTGTGTCCTCTCTATATATTCCAATGTTCTCCAGTGTTTCCTCTCTATATATCCCTCTGTTCCCCGGTGTGTCCCCTCTATATATCCCAATGTTCCCCAGTGTGTCCTCTCAAAATATCCCTCTGTTCCCCAGTGTGTCCCCTCAATAGATCCCTCTGTTCCGAAGTGTGTCCCTTCTATATATCCCAATGTTCCCCGGTGTTTCCCCACTAGATATCACAATGTTCCCCAGTGTGTCCCTCGATATATCACTCTGTTCCCGGGTGTGTCCCCTCTATATATCCCTCTGTTCCCCGGTGTGTCCCCTCTACATATCCCTCTGTTCCCCAGTGTGTGCCCTCTATATATCCCAATGTTCCCCAGTGTGTCCCCTCTATATATCCCTCTGTTCCCCAATGTGTCCCCTCAATAGATCCTAATTATCGCCGGTGTGTCCGCTCTATATATCCCAATGTTCCCTGGTGTGTCCTCTCTATATATCCCAATGTTCCCTGGTGTGTCCCCTCTATATATCCCACTGTTCCCCGGTGTTTCCCCTCTATATATCCCAATGTTCCCTGGTGTGTCCCCTCTATATGTCCCAATGTTCCCTGGTGTGTCCCCTCTATATATCCCACTGTTCCCAAGTGTGCGCCCTCTATATATCCCACCAAAGTTCCACGGTGTGTCCGCTCTATATATCCGTCTCTTCGCCGGTGTGTCCCCTCTATGTATCCCAATGTTCCCCGGTGTGTGCGCTCTATATATCCCAATGTTCCCCGCTATGTCCGCGCTATATATCTCTCTGTTCCCCAATGTGTCCCCTCTATCTATCCCAATGTTCCCCAGTGTGTACCCTCTAAATATCCCAATGTTCCCCGGTGTGTCCCCTCTATATATCCCTCTGTTCCGAAGTGTGTCCCCTCCATACATCCCAATGTTCCCCGGTGTGTCCCCTCTATATATCCCAATGTTCCCCGGTGTGTCCCCTCGATATATCCCAATGTTCCCCGGTGTGTCCCCTCTCTATATCCCAATGTTCCCCGGTGTGTCCCCTCTATATATCCCTCTGTTCGCCGGTGTGTCCCCTCTATATATCCTAATGTTGCTGGTATGTCCCCTCTATATAGCCCTCTGTTCCCAAGTGTGTCCTCTCTATATATCCCAATATTCCCAGCTGTTTCCCCTCTATATATCCCACTGTTCCCCGGTGTTTCCCCTCTATATATCCCAATGTTCCTTCGTGTGTCCGCTCTATATATCCCAATGTTCCCTGGTGTGTCCCCTCTATATATCTCAATATTCCCTGCTGTTTCCCCTCTATATATCACACTGTTCCCTGGTGTTTCCTCTCTATATATCCCAATGTTCTCTGGTGTATCCCCTCTATATATCCCAATGTTCCCCAGTGTGTGCCCTCTATGTATCCCAATGATCCCCGGTGTGTTTGCTCTATATATCCCAATGTTCCCCGGTGTGTCCGCTCTATATATCCCTCTGTTCCCCAATGTGTCGCCTCTAAATATCCTAATGTTCCCCGGTGTGTCCTCTCTATATATCCCAATGTTCTCCAGTGTTTCCCTTCTATATATCCCTCTGTTCCCCGGTGTGTCCCCTCTATATGTCCCAATGTTCCCCAGTGTGTCCTCTCAAAATATCCCTCTGTTCCCCAGTGTGTCCCCTCAATAGATCCCAATGATCGCCGGTGTGTCCGCTCTATATATCCCAATGTTCCCTGGTGTGTCCCCTCTATATATCCCACTGTTCCCCAGTGTGTGCCCTCTATATATCCCTCTGTTCCCCGGTGTGTCCGCTCTATATATCCCAATGTTCCGCAGTGTGTCCCCTCTATATATCCCAATGTTCGCCGGTGTGTCCCCTCTCTATATCCCAATGTTCCCCAGTGTGTCTCCTCGATATATCCCAATGTTCGCCGGTGTGTCCCCTCTATATTTCCCTCTGTTCCCCAGTGTGTCCCTTCTATATATCCCAATGTTCCCCAGTGTGTCCCCTCTATATATCCCTCTGTTCCGAAGTGTGTCCCTTCTATATATCCCAATGTTCCCCGGTGTTTCCCCACTAGATATCACAATGTTCCCCAGTGTGTCCCCTCGATATATCACTCTGTTCCCGGGTGTGTCCCCTCTATATATCCCTCTGTTCCCCGGTGTGTCCCCTCTATATATCCCTCTGTTCCCCAGTGTGTGCCCTCTATATATCCCAATGTTCCCCAGTGTGTCCCCTCTATATATCCCTCTGTTCCCCAGTGTGTATCCCTCAATAGATCCTAATTATCGCCGGTGTGTCCGCTCTATATATCCCAATGTTCCCTGGTGTGTCCTCTCTATATATCCCAATGTTCCCTGGTGTGTCCCCTCTATATGTCCCAATGTTCCCTGGTGTGTCCCCTCTATATATCCCACTCTTCCCCAGTGTGCGCCCTCTATATGTCCCACCAAAGTTCCACGGTGTGTCCGCTCTATATATCCGTCTCTTCGCCGGTGTGTCCCCTCTATGTATCCCAATGTTCCCCGGTGTGTGCGCTCTATATATCCCAATGTTCCCCGCTATGTCCGCTCTATATATCTCTCTGTTCCCCAATGTGTCCCCTCTATCTATCCCAATGTTCCCCAGTGTGCACCCTCTAAATATCCCAATGTTCCCCGGTGTGTCCCCTCTATATATCCCTCTGTTCCGAAGTGTGTCCCCTCCATACATCCCAATGTTCCCCGGTGTATCCCCTCTATATATCCCAATGTTCCCCGGTGTGTCCCCTCTATATATCCCAATGTTCCCCGGTGTGTCCCCTCTCTATATCCCAATGTTCCCCGGTGTGTCCCCTCTATATATCCCTCTGTTCGCCGGTGTGTCCCCTCTATATATCCTAATGTTGCTGGTATGTCCCCTCTATATAGCCCTCTGTTCCCAAGTGTGTCCCCTCTATATATCCCAATATTCCCAGCTGTTTCCCCTCTATATATCCCACTGTTCCCCGGTGTTTCCCCTCTATATATCCCAATGTTCGTTCGTGTGTCCGCTCCATATATCCCAATGTTCCCCAGTGTGTCCCCTCGATATATCCCAATGTTTGCCGATGTGTCGCCTCTATATTTCCCTCTGTTCCCCAGTGTGTCCCCTCTGTATATCCCAATGTTCCCAAGTGTGTCCCCTCTATATATCCCAATGTTCGCCGGTGTGTCCCCTCTATATATCCCAATGTTCCCCAGTGTGTCCCCTCGATATATCCCAATGTTCGCCGATGTGTCGCCTCTATATTTCCCTCTGTTCCCCAGTGTGTCCCCGCTAGAAAGCCCTCTGTTCCCAAGTGTGTCCCCTCTATATATCCCAATATTCCCCGGTGTTTCCCCTCTATATATCCCACTGTTCCCCGGTGTTTCCCCGCTATATATCCCAATGTTCCTTCGTGTGTCCGCTCTATATATCCCAATGTTCCCTGGTGTGTCCCCTCTATATATCCCAATATTCCCTGCTGTTTCCCCTCTATATATCACACTGTTCCCTGGTGTTTCCTCTCTATATATCCCAATGTTCTCTGGTGTATCCCCTCTATATATCCCAATGTTCCCCAGTGTGTGCCCTCTATGTATCCCAATGTTCCCCAGTGTGTCCGCTCTATATATCCCTCTGTTCTCCAATGTGTCGCCTCTAAATATCCTAATGTTCCCCGGTGTGTCCTCTCTATATATCCCAATGTTCTCCAGTGTTTCCCCTCTATATATCCCTCTGTTCCCCGGTGTGTCCCCTCTATATATCCCAATGTTCCCCAGTGTGTCCTCTCAAAATATCCCTCTGTTCCCCAGTGTGTCCCCTCAATAGATCCCAATGATCGCCAGTGTGTCCGCTCTATATATCCCAATGTTCCCTGGTGTGTCCTCTCTATATATCCCACTGTTCCCCAGTGTGTGCCCTCTATATATCCCTCTGTTCCCCGGTGTGTCCCCTCTATATATCCCTCTGTTCCCCAGTGTGTCCCCTCCATATATCCCAATGTTCCCCAGTGTGTCCCCTCTATATATCCCTCTGTTCCGAAGTGTGTCCCTTCTATATATCCCAATGTTCCCCGGTGTTTCCCCACTAGATATCACAATGTTCCCCAGTGTGTCCCCTCGATATATCACTCTGTTCCCGGGTGTGTCCCCTCTATATATCCCTCTGTTCCCCGGTGTGTCCCCTCTATATATCCCTCTGTTCCCCAGTGTGTGCCCTCTATATATCCCAATGTTCCCCAGTGTGTCCCCTCTATATATCCCTCTGTTCCCCAGTGTGTCCCCTCAATAGATCCTAATTATCGCCGGTGTGTCCGCTCTATATATCCCAATGTTCCCTGGTGTGTCCTCTCTATATATCCCAATGTTCCCTGGTGTGTCCCCTCTATATATCCCACTGTTCCCCGGTGTTTCCCCTCTATATATCCCAATGTTCCCTGGTGTGTCCCCTCTATATGTCCCAATGTTCCCTGGTGTGTCCCCTCTATATATCCCACTGTTCCCCAGTGTGCGCCCTCTATATATCCCACCAAAGTTCCACGGTGTGTCCGCTCTATATATCCGTCTCTTCGCCGGTGTGTCCCCTCTATGTATCCCAATGTTCCCCGGTGTGTGCGCTCTATATATCCCAATGTTCCCCGCTATGTCCGCTCTATATATCTCTCTGTTCCCCAATGTGTCCCCTCTATCTATCCCAATGTTTCCCAGTGTGTACCCTCTAAATATCCCAATGTTCCCCGGTGTGTCCCCTCTATATATCCCTCTGTTCCGAAGTGTGTCCCCTCCATACATCCCAATGTTCCCCGGTGTGTCCCCTCTATATATCCCAATGTTCCCCGGTGTGTCCCCTCTCTATATCCCAATGTTCCCCGGTGTGTCCCCTCTATATATCCCTCTGTTCGCCGGTGTGTCCCCTCTATATATCCTAATGTTGCTGGTATGTCCCCTCTATATAGCCCTCTGTTCCCAAGTGTGTCCTCTCTATATATCCCAATATTCCCAGCTGTTTCCCCTCTATATATCCCACTGTTCCCCGGTGTTTCCCCTCTATATATCCCAATGTTCCTTCGTGTGTCCGCTCTATATATCCCAATGTTCCCTGGTGTGTCCCCTCTATATATCCCAATATTCCCTGCTGTTTCCCCTCTATATATCACACTGTTCCCTGGTGTTTCCTCTCTATATATCCCAATGTTCTCTGGTGTATCCCCTCTATATATCCCAATGTTCCCCAGTGTGTGCCCTCTATGTATCCCAATGATCCCCGGTGTGTTCGCTCTATATATCCCAATGTTCCCCGCTGTGTCCGCTCTATATATGCCTCTGTTCCCCAATGTGTCGCCTCTAAATATCCTAATGTTCCCCGGTGTGTCCTCTCTATATATCCCAATGTTCTCCAGTGTTTCCCCTCTATATATCCCGCTGTTCCCCGGTGTGTCCCCTCTATATATCCCAATGTTCCCCAGTGTGTCCTCTCAAAATATCCCTCTGTTCCCCAGTGTGTCCCCTCAATAGATCCCAATGATCGCCGGTGTGTCCCCTCTATATATCCCAATGTTCCCTGGTGTGTCCCCTCTATATATCCCACTGTTCCCCAGTGTGTGCCCTCTATATATCCCTCTGTTCCCCGGTGTGTCCGCTCTATATATCCCAATGTTCCGCAGTGTGTCCCCTCTATATATCCCAATGTTCGCCGGTGTGTCCCCTCTCTATATCCCAATGTTCCCCAGTGTGTCCCCTCGATATATCCCAATGTTCGCCGGTGTGTCCCCTCTATATTTCCCTCTGTTCCCCAGTGTGTCCCCTCTATATATCCCAATGTTCCCCAGTGTATCCCCTCTATATATCCTAATGTTGCTGGTATGTCCCCTCTATTTAGCCCTCTGTTCCCAAGTGTGTCCCCTCTATATATCCCAATATTCCCAGCTGTTTCCCCTCTATATATCCCAATGTTCCCTGGTGTGTCCGCTCTATATATCCCAATGTTCCGCAGTGTGTCCCCTCTATATATCCCAATGTTCGCCGGTGTGTCCCCTCTCTATATCCCAATGTTCCCCAGTGTGTCCCCTCGATATATCCCAATGTTCGCCGGTGTGTCCCCTCTATATTTCCCTCTGTTCCCCAGTGTGTCCCCTCTATATATCCCAATGTTCCCCAGTGTATCCCCTCTATATATCCCTCTGTTCCGAAGTGTGTCCCTTCTATATATCCCAATGTTCCCCGGTGTTTCCCCACTAGATATCACAATGTTCCCCAGTGTGTCCCCTCGATATATCACTCTGTTCCCGGGTGTGTCCCCTCTATATATCCCTCTGTTCCCCGGTGTGTCCCCTCTATATATCCCTCTGTTCCCCAGTGTGTGCCCTCTATATATCCCAATGTTCCCCAGTGTTTCCCCTCTATATATCCCTCTGTTCCCCAGTGTGTATCCCTCAATAGATCCTAATTATCGCCGGTGTGTCCGCTCTATATATCCCAATGTTCCCTGGTGTGTCCTCTCTATATATCCCAATGTTGCCTGGTGTGTCCCCTCTATATATCCCACTGTTCCCCGGTGTTTCCCCTCTATATATCCCAATGTTCCCTGGTGTGTCCCCTCTATATGTCCCAATGTTCCCTGGTGTGTCCCCTCTATATATCCCACTGTTCCCCAGTGTGCGCCCTCTATATATCCCACCAAAGTTCCACGGTGTGTCCGCTCTATATATCCGTCTCTTCGCCGGTGTGTCCCCTCTATGTATCCCAATGTTCCCCGGTGTGTGCGCTCTATATATCCCAATGTTCCCCGCTATGTCCGCTCTATATATCTCTCTGTTCCCCAATGTGTCCCCTCTATCTATCCCAATGTTCCCCAGTGTGTACCCTCTAAATATCCCAATGTTCCCCGGTGTGTCCCCTCTATATATCCCTCTGTTCCGAAGTGTGTCCCCTCCATACATCCCAATGTTCCCCGGTGTATCCCCTCTATATATCCCAATGTTCCCCGTTGTGTCCCCTCTATATATCCCAATGTTCCCCGGTGTGTCCCCTCTCTATATCCCAATGTTCCCCGGTGTGTCCCCTCTATATATCCCTCTGTTCGCCGGTGTGTCCCCTCTATATATCCTAATGTTGCTGGTATGTCCCCTCTATATAGCCCTCTGTTCCCAAGTGTGTCCCCTCTATATATCCCAATATTCCCAGCTGTTTCCCCTCTATATATCCCACTGTTCCCCGGTGTTTCCCCTCTATATATCCCAATGTTCCTTCGTGTGTCCGCTCCATATATCCCAATGTTCCCCAGTGTGTCCCCTCGATATATCCCAATGTTTGCCGATGTGTCGCCTCTATATTTCCCTCTGTTCCCCAGTGTGTCCCCTCTGTATATCCCAATGTTCCCAAGTGTGTCCCCTCTATATATCCCAATGTTCGCCGGTGTGTCCCCTCTATATATCCCAATGTTCCCCAGTGTGTCCCCTCGATATATCCCAATGTTCGCCGATGTGTCGCCTCTATATTTCCCTCTGTTCCCCAGTGTGTCCCCTCTATATAGCCCTCTGTTCCCAAGTGTGTCCCCTCGATATGTCCCAATATTCCCCGGTGTTTCCCCTCTATATATCCCACTGTTCCCCGGTGTTTCCCCGCTATATATCCCAATGTTCCTTCGTGTGTCCGCTCTATATATCCCAATGTTCCCTGGTGTGTCCCCTCTATATATCCCAATATTCCCTGCTGTTTCCCCTCTATATATCACACTGTTCCCTGGTGTTTCCTCTCTATATATCCCAATGTTCTCTCGTGTATCCCCTCTATATATCCCAATGTTCCCCAGTGTGTGCCCTGTATGTATCCCAATGATCCCCGGAGTGTTCGCTCTATATATCCCAATGTTCCCCGGTGTGTCCGCTCTATATATCCCTCTGTTCCCCAATGTGTCGCCTCTAAATATCCTAATGTTCCCCGGTGTGTCCTCTCTATATATCCCAATGTTCACCAGTGTTTCCCCTCTATATATCCCTCTGTTCCCCGGTGTGTCCCCTCTATATATCCCAATGTTCCCCAGTGTGTCCTCTCAAAATATCCCTCTGTTCCCCGGTGTTTCCCCGCTATATATCCCAATGTTCCTTCGTGTGTCCGCTCTATATATCCCAATGTTCCCTGATGTGTCCCCTCTATATATCCCAATATTCCCTGCTGTTTCCCCTCTATATATCACACTGTTCCCTGGTGTTTCCTCTCTATATATCCCAATGTTCTCTGGTGTGTCCCCTCAATAGATCCCAATGATCGCCGGTGTGTCCGCTCTATATATCCCAATGTTCCCTGGTGTGTCCCCTCTATATATCCCACTGTTCCCCAGTGTGTGCCCTCTATATATCCCTCTGTTCCCCGGTGTGTCCCCTCTATATATCCCTCTGTTCCCCAGTGTGTCCCCTCTATATATCCCAATGTTCCCCAGTGTGTCCCCTCTATATATCCCTCTGTTCCGAAGTGTGTCCCTTCTATATATCCCAATGTTCCCCGGTGTTTCCCCACTAGATATCACAATGTTCCCCAGTGTGTCCCCTCGATATATCACTCTGTTCCCGGGTGTGTCCCCTCTATATATCCCTCTGTTCCCCGGTGAGTCCCCTCTATATATCCCTCTGTTCCCCAGTGTGTGCCCTCTATATATCCCAATGTTCCCCAGTGTGTCCCCTCTATATATCCCTCTGTTCCCCAGTGTGTCCCCTCTATAGATCCTAATTATCGCCGGTGTGTCCGCTCTATATATCCCAATGTTCCCTGGTGTGTCCTCTCTATATATCCCAATGTTCCCTGGTGTGTCCCCTCTATATATCCCACTGTTCCCCGGTGTTTCCCCTCTATATATCCCAATGTTCCCTGGTGTGTCCCCTCTATATGTCCCAATGTTCCCTGGTGTGTCCCCTCTATATATCCCACTGTTCCCCAGTGTGCGCCCTCTATATATCCCACCAAAGTTCCACGGTGTGTCCGCTCTATATATCCGTCTCTTCGCCGGTGTGTCCCCTCTATGTATCCCAATGTTCCCCGGTGTGTGCGCTCTATATATCCCTCTGTTCCGAAGTGTGTCCCCTCCATACATCCCAATGTTCCCCGGTGTGTCCCCTCTATATATCCCAATGTTCCCCGGTGTGTCTCCTCTATATATCCCAATGTTCCCCGGTGTGTCCCCTCTCTATATCCCAATGTTCCCCGGTGTGTCCCCTCGATATATCCCTCTGTTCGCCGGTGTGTCCCCTCTATATATCCTAATGTTGCTGGTATGTCCCCTCTATATAGCCCTCTGTTCCCAAGTGTGTCCTCTCTATATATCCCAATATTCCCAGCTGTTTCCCCTCTATATATCCCACTGTTCCCCGGTGTTTCCCCTCTATATATCCCAATGTTCCTTCGTGTGTCCGCTCTATATATCCCAATGTTCCATGGTGTGTCCCCTCTATATATCCCAATATTCCCTGCTGTTTCCCCTCTATATATCACACTGTTCCCTGGTGTTTCCTCTCTATATATCCCAATGTTCTCTGGTGTATCCCCTCTATATATCCCAATGTTCCCCAGTGTGTGCCCTCTATGTATCCCAATGATCCCCGGTGTGTTCGCTCTATATATCCCAATGTTCCCCGGTGTGTCCGCTCTATGTATCCCTCTGTTCCCCAATGTGACGGCTCTAAATATCCTAATGTTCCCCGGTGTGTCCTCTCTATATATCCCAATGTTCTCCAGTGTTTCCCCTCTATATATCCCTCTGTTCCCCGGTGTGTCCCCTCTATATATCCCAATGTTCCCCAGTGTGTCCTCTCAAAATATCCCTCTGTTCCCCAGTGTGTCCCCTCAATAGATCCCAATGATCACCGGTGTGTCCGCTCTATATATCCCAATGTTCCCTGGTGTGTCCCCTCTATATATCCCACTGTTCCCCAGTGTGTGCCCTCTATATATCCCTCTGTTCCCCGGTGTGTCCGCTCTATATATCCCAATGTTCCCTGGTGTGTCCCCTCTATATATCCCACTGTTCCCCAGTGTGTGCCCTCTATATATCCCTCTGTTCCCCGGTGTGTCCCCTCTATATATCCCTCTGTTCCCCAGTGTGTCCCCTCTATATATCCCAATGTTCCCCAGTGTGTCCCCTCTATATATCCCTCTGTTCCGAATTGTGTCCCTTCTATACATCCCAATGTTCCCCGGTGTTTCCCCACTAGATATCACAATGTTCCCCAGTGTGTCCCCTCGATATATCACTCTGTTCCCGGGTGTGTCCCCTCTATATATTCCTCTGTTCCCCGGTGTGTCCCCTCTATATATCCCTCTGTTCCCCAGTGTGTGCCCTCTATATATCCCAATGTTCCCCAGTGTGTCCCCTCTATATATCCCTCTGTTCCCCAGTGTGTCCCCTCAATAGATCCTAATTATCGCCGGTGTGTCCGCTCTATATATCCCAATGTTCCCTGGTGTGTCCTCTCTTTCTATCCCAATGTTCCCTGGTGTGTCCCCTCTATATATCCCACTGTTCCCCGGTGTTTCCCCTCTATATATCCCAATGTTCCCTGGTGTGTCCCCTCTATATGTCCCAATGTTCCCTGGTGTGTCCCCTCTATATATCCCACTGTTCCCCAGTGTGCGCCCTCTATATATCCCACCAAAGTTCCACGGTGTGTCCGCTCTATATATCCGTCTCTTCGCCGGTGTGTCCCCTCTATGTATCCCAATGTTCCCCGGTGTGTGCGCTCTATATATCCCAATGTTCCCCGCTATGTCCGCTCGATATAGCTCTCTGTTCCCCAATGTGTCCCCTCTATCTATCCCAATGTTCCCCAGTGTGTACCCTCTAAATATCCCAATGTTCCCCGGTGTGTCCCCTCTATATATCCCTCTGTTCCAAAGTGTGTCCCCTCCATACATCCCAATGTTCCCCGGTGTGTCCCCTCTATATATCCCAATGTTCCCCGGTGTGTCCCCTCTATATATCCCAATGTTCCCCGGTGTGTCCCCTCTCTATATCCCAATGTTCCCCGGTGTGTCCCCTCTATATATCCCTCTGTTCGCCGGTGTGTCCCCTCTATATATCCTAATGTTGCTGGTATGTCCCCTCTATATAGCCCTCTGTTCCCAAGTGTGTCCTCTCTATATATCCCAATATTCCCAGCTGTTTCCCCTCTATATATCCCACTGTTCCCCGGTGTTTCCCCTCTATATATCCCAATGTTCCTTCGTGTGTCCGCTCTATATATCCCAATGTTCCCTGGTGTGTCCCCTCTATATATCCCAATATTCCCTGCTGTTTCCCCTCTATATATCACACTGTTCCCTGGTGTTTCCTCTCTATATATCCCAATGTTCTCTGGTGTATCCCCTCTATATATCCCAATGTTCCCCAGTGTGTGCCCTCTATGTATCCCAATGATCCCCGGTGTGTTCGCTCTATATATCCCAATGTTCCCCGGTGTGTCCGCTCTATATATCCCTCTGTTCCCCAATGTGACGGCTCTAAATATCCTAATGTTCCCCGGTGTGTCCTCTCTATATATCCCAATGTTCTCCAGTGTTTCCCCTCTATATATCCCTCTGTTCCCCGGTGTGTCCCCTCTATATATCCCAATGTTCCCCAGTGTGTCCTCTCAAAATATCCCTCTGTTCCCCAGTGTGTCCCCTCAATAGATCCCAATGATCGCCGGTGTGTCCGCTCTATATATCCCAATGTTCCCTGGTGTGTCCCCTCTATATATCCCACTGTTCCCCAGTGTGTGCCCTCTATATATCCCTCTGTTCCCCGGTGTGTCCGCTCTATATATCCCAATGTTCCGCAGTGTGTCCCCTCTATATATCCCAATGTTCGCCGGTGTGTCCCCTCTCTATATCCCAATGTTCCCCAGTGTGTCCCCTCGATATATTCCAATGTTCGCCGGTGTGTCCCCTCTATATTTCCCTCTGTTCCCCAGTGTGTCCCCTCTATATATCCCAATGTTCCCCAGTGTGTCCCCTCTATATATCCCTCTGTTCCGAAGTGTGTCCCTTCTATATATCCCAATGTTCCCCGGTGTTTCCCCACTAGATATCACAATGTTCCCCAGTGTGTCCCCTCGATATATCACTCTGTTCCCGGGTGTGTCCCCTCTATATATCCCTCTGTTCCCCGGTGTGTCCCCTCTATATATCCCTCTGTTCCCCAGTGTGTGCCCTCTATATATCCCAATGTTCCCCAGTGTGTCCCCTCTATATATCCCTCTGTTCCCCAGTGTGTATCCCTCAATAGATCCTAATTATCGCCGGTGTGTCCGCTCTATATATCCCAATGTTCCCTGGTGTGTCCTCTCTATATATCCCAATGTTCCCTGGTGTGTCCCCTCTATATATCCCACTGTTCCCCGGTGTTTCCCCTCTATATATCCCAATGTTCCCTGGTGTGTCCCCTCTATATGTCCCAATGTTCCCTGGTGTGTCCCCTCTATATATCCCACTGTTCCGCAGTGTGCGCCCTCTATATATCCCACCAAAGTTCCACGGTGTGTCCGCTCTATATATCCGTCTCTTCGCCGGTGTGTCCCCTCTATGTATCCCAATGTTCCCCGGTGTGTGCGCTCTATATATCCCAATGTTCCCCGCTATGTCCGCTCTATATATCTCTCTGTTCCCCAATGTGTCCCCTCTATCTATCCCAATGTTCCCCAGTGTGTACCCTCTAAATATCCCAATGTTCCCCGGTGTGTCCCCTCTATATATCCCTCTGTTCCGAAGTGTGTCCCCTCCATACATCCCAATGTTCCCCGGTGTATCCCCTTTATATATCCCAATGTTCCCCGGTGTGTCCCCTCTATATATCCCAATGTTCCCCGGTGTGTCCCCTCTCTATATCCCAATGTTCCCCGGTGTGTCCCCTCTATATATCCCTCTGTTCGCCGGTGTGTCCCCTCTATATATCCTAATGTTGCTGGTATGTCCCCTCTATATAGCCCTCTGTTCCCAAGTGTGTCCCCTCTATATATCCCAATATTCCCAGCTGTTTCCCCTCTATATATCCCACTGTTCCCCGGTGTTTCCCCTCTATATATCCCAATGTTCCTTCGTGTGTCCGCTCCATATATCCCAATGTTCCCCAGTGTGTCCCCTCGATATATCCCAATGTTTGCCGATGTGTCGCCTCTATATTTCCCTCTGTTCCCCAGTGTGTCCCCTTTGTATATCCCAATGTTCCCAAGTGTGTCCCCTCTATATATCCCAATATTCGCCGGTGTGTCCCCTCTATATATCCCAATGTTCCCCAGTGTGTCCCCTCGATATATCCCAATGTTCGCCGATGTGTCGCCTCTATATTTCCCTCTGTTCCCCAGTGTGTCCCCTCTATATAGCCCTCTGTTCCCAAGTGTGTCCCCTCTATATATCCCACTGTTCCCCGGTGTTTCCCCGCTATATATCCCAATGTTCCTTCGTGTGTCCGCTCTATATATCCCAATGTTCCCTGGTGTGTCCCCTCTATATATCCCAATATTCCCTGCTGTTTCCCCTCTATATATCACACTGTTCCCTGGTGTTTCCTCTCTATATATCCCAATGTTCTCTGGTGTATCCCCTCTATATATCCCAATGTTCCCCAGTGTGTGCCCTCTATGTATCCCAATGATCCCCGGTGTGTTCGCTCTATATATCCCAATGTTCCCCGGTGTGTCCGCTCTATATATCCCTCTGTTCCCCAATGTGTCGCCTCTAAATATCCTAATGTTCCCCGGTGTGTCCTCTCTATATATCCCAATGTTCTCCAGTGTTTCCCCTCTATATATCCCTCTGTTCGCCGGTGTGTCCCCTCTATATATCCCAATGTTCCCCAGTGTGTCCTCTCAAAATATCCCTCTGTTCCCCAGTGTGTCCCCTCAATAGATCCCGATGATCGCCGGTGTGCCCGCTCTATATATCCCAATGTTCCCTGGTGTGTCCCCTCTCTATATCCCATTGTTCCCCAGTGTGTGCCCTCTATATATCCCTCTGTTCCCCGGTGTGTCCGCTCTATATATCCCAATGTTCCCCGGTGTGTCCGCTCTATATATCCCTCTGTTCCCCAATGTGTCGCCTCTAAATATCCTAATGTTCCCCGGTGTGTCCTCTCTATATATCCCAATGTTCTCCAGTGTTTCCCCTCTATATATCCCTCTGTTCGCCGGTGTGTCCCCTCTATATATCCCAATGTTCCCCAGTGTGTCCTCTCAAAATATCCCTCTGTTCCCCAGTGTGTCCCCTCAATAGATCCCGATGATCGCCGGTGTGCCCGCTCTATATATCCCAATGTTCCCTGGTGTGTCCCCTCTCTATATCCCATTGTTCCCCAGTGTGTGCCCTCTATATATCCCTCTGTTCCCCGGTGTGTCCGCTCTATATATCCCAATGTTCCCCGGTGTGTCCGCTCTATATATCCCTCTGTTCCCCAATGTGTCCCCTCTATATATCCCAATGTACCCCAGTGTGTACCCTCTAAATATCCCAATGTTCCCCGGTGTGTCTCATCTATATATCCCAATGTTCCCCAATGTTTCCACTCTATATATCCCAATGTTCCCCAGTGTGTCCTCTCTATATATCCCTCTGTTCCGAAGTATGTCCCTTCTATATATCCCAATGTTCCCCGGTGTTTCCCCACTATATATCACAATGTTCCCCGGTGTGTCCCCTCTATATATCACTCTGTTCCCGGTTGTGTCCCCTCTATATATCCCTCTGTTCCCCTGTCTGTCCCCTCTATATATCCCAATGTTCCCCAGTATGTCCCCTCTATATATCCCAATGTTCCCCAGTGTTTCCCCTCTATATATCCCTCTGTTCCCCAGTGTGTGCCCTCTTTATATCCCAATGTTCCCCAGTGTGTCCCCTCTATATATCCCAATGTTCCCCAGTGTATCCCCTCTATATATCCCTCTGTTCCCCGGTCTGTCCCCTCGAAATATCCCAATGTTCCCCAGTGTGTCCCCTCTATATATCCCAATGTTCCCCAGTGTGTCCCCTCAATAGATTCCAATGATCGCCGGTGTGTCCGCTCTATATATCCCAATGTTCCCTGGTGTGTCCTCTCTATATATCCCAATGTTCCCTGGTGTGTCCCCTCTATATGTCCCAATGTTCCCCACTGTGCGCCCTCTATATATCCCATCAAAGTTCCACCATGTGTCCGCTCTATATATCCGTCTCTTCGCCGGTGTGTCCCCTCTATGTATCCCAATGTTCCCCGGTGCGTGCGCTCTATATATCCCAATGTTCCCCGCTGTGTCCGCTCTATATATCTCTCTGTTCCCCAATGTGTCCCCTCTATATATCCCAATGTTCCCCAGTGTGTACCCTCTAAATATCCCAATGTTCGCCGGTGTGTCCCCTCTATATATCCCAATGTTCCTCAGTGTGTCCCCTCGATATATCCCAATGTTCGCCGATGTGTCGTCTCTATATTTCCCTCTGTTCCCCAGTGTGTCCCCTCTGTATATCCCAATGTTCCCCAGTGTGTCCCCTCTCTATATCCCAATGTTCCCTGGTGTGTCCCCTCTATATATCCCTATGTTCGCCGGTGTGTCCCCTTTATATATCCTAATGTTGCCCGGTATGTCCCCTCTATATAGCCCTCTGTTCCCAAGTGTGTCCCCTCTATATATCCCAATGTTCCTTCGTGTGTCCGCTCTATATATCCCAATGTTCCCTGGTGTGTCCCCTCTATATATCCCAATATTCCCTGCTGTTTCCCCTCTATATATCACACTGTTCCCTGGTGTTTCCTCTCTATATATCCCAATGTTCTCTGGTGTATCCCCTCTATATATCCCAATGTTCCCCAGTGTGTGCCCTCGATGTATCCCAATGTTCCCCGGTGTGTTCGCTCTATATATCCCAATGTTCCCCGGTGTGTCCGCTCTATATATCCCTCTGTTCCCCAATGTGTCGCCTCTAAATATCCAAATGTTCCCCGGTGTGTCCTCTCTATATATCCCAATGTTCTCCAGTGTTTCCCCTCTATATATCCCTCTGTTCCCCGGTGTGTCCCCTCTATATATCCCTCTGTTCCCTGGTGTGTCCTCTCAAAATATCCCTCTGTTCCCCAGTGTGTCCCCTCAATAGATCCCAATGATCGCCGGTGTGTCCGCTCTATATATCCCAATATTCCCTGGTGTGTCCCCTCTATATATCCCACTGTTCCCCAGTGTGTGCCCTCTATATATCCCTCTGTTCCCCTGTGTGTCCGCTCTATATATCCCAATGTTCACCAGTGTGTCCCCTCTATATATCCCAATGTCCGCCGGTGTGTCCCCTCTATATATCCCAATATTCCCCAGTGTGTCCCCTCGATATATCCCAATGTTCGCCGGTGTGTCCCCTCTATATTTCCCTCTGTTCCCCAGTGTTTCCCCTCTATCTATCCCAATGTTCCCTGGTGTGTCCCCTCGATATGTCCCAATGTTCCCTGGTGTGTCCCCTCTATATATCCCACTGTTCCCCTGTGTGCGCCCTCTAAATATCCCACCAAAGTTCCACGGTGTGTCCGCTCGATATATCCGTCTCTTCGCCGGTGTGTCCCCTCTATGTATCCCAATGTTCCCCGGTGTGTCCCCTCTATATATCCCAATGTTCCCCAATGTTTCCACTCGATATATCCCAATGTTCCCCAGTGTGTCCCCTCTTTATATCGCTCTGTTCCGAAGTGTGTCCCCTCCATACATCCCAATTTCCCCGATGTTTCCCCACTATATATCCCAATGTTCCCCGGTGTGTGCGCTCTATATATCCCAATGTTCCCCGCTGTGTCCGCTCTATATATCTCTCTGTTCCCCAATGTGTCCACTCTATATATCGCAATGTTCCCCAGTGTGTACCCTCTAAATATCCCAATGTTCGCCGGTGTGTCCCCTCGATATATCCCAATGTTCCCCAGTGTGTCCCCTCGATATATCCCAATGTTCGCCGATGTGTCGTCTCTATATTTCCCTCTGTTCCCCAGTGTGTCCCCTCTGTATATCCCGATGTTCCCCAGTGTGTCCCCTCTCTATATCCCAATGTTCCCCGGTGTGTCCCCTCGATATATCCCAATGTTCCCCGGTGTGTCCCCTCTATATATCCCAATGTTCGCCGGTGTGTCCCCTCTATATATCCTAATGTTGCCCGGTATGTCCCCTCAATATAGCCCTCTGTTCCCAAGTGTGTCCCCTCTATATATCCCAATATTCCCCGGTGTTTCCCCTCTATATATCCCACTGTTCCCCGGTGTTTCCCCTCTATATATCCCAATGTTCCTTCGTGTGTCCGCTTTATATATCCCAATGTTCCCTGGTGTGTCCCCTCTATATATCCCAATATTCCCTGCTGCTTCCCCTCTATATATCACACTGTTCCCTGGTGTTTCCCCTCTATATATCCCAATGTTCTCTGGTGTATCCCCTCTATATATCCCAATCTTCCCCAGTGTGTGCCCTCTATGTATCCCAATGTTCCCCGGTGTGTTCGCTCCATATATCCCAATGTTCCCCCGTGTGTCCGCTCTATATATCCCTCTGTTCCCCAATGTGTCGCCTCTAAATATCCTAATGGTCCCCGGTGTGTCCTCTCTATATATCCCAATGTTCTCCAGTGTTTCCCCTCTATATATCCCTCTGTTCCCCGGTGTGTCCCCTCTATATATCCCAATGTTCCCCAGTGCGTCCCCTCAAAATATCCCTCTGTTCCCCAGTGTGTCCCCTCAATAGATCCCAATGATCGCCGGTGTGCCCGCTCTATATATCCCAATGTTCCCTGGTGTGTCCCCTCTCTATATCCCATTGTTCCCCAGTGTGTGCCCTCTATATATCCCTCTGTTCCCCAGTGTGTCCGCTCTATATATCCCAATGTTCCCCGGTGTGTCCGCTCTATATATCCCTCTGTTCCCCAATGTGTCCCCTCTATATATCCCAATGTACCCCAGTGTGTACCCTCTAAATATCCCAATGTTCCCCGGTGTGTCTCCTCTATATATCCCAATGTTCCCCAATGTTTCCACTCTTTATATCCCAATGTTCCCCAGTGTGTCCCCTCTATATATCCCTCTGTTCCGAAGTATGTCCCTTCTATATATCCCAATGTTCCCCGGTGTTTCCCCACTATATATCACAATGTTCCCCGGTGTGTCCCCTCTATATATCACTCTGTTCCCGGTTGTGTCCCCTCTATATATCCCTCTGTTCCCCTGTCTGTCCCCTCTATATATCCCAATGTTCCCCAGTATGTCCCCTCTATATATCCCAATGTTCCCCAGTGTTTCCCCTCTATATATCCCTCTGTTCCCCAGTGTGTGCCCTCTTTATATCCCAATGTTCCCCAGTGTGTCCCCTCTATATATCCCAATGTTCCCCAGTGTATCCCCTCTATATATCTCTCTGTTCCCCGGTCTGTCCCCTCAAAATATCCCAATGTTCCCCAGTGTGTCCCCTCTATATATCCCAATGTTCCCCTGTGTTTCCCCTCTATGTATCCCTCTGTTCCCCAGTGTGTCCCCTCAATAGATTCCAATGATCGCCGGTGTGTACGCTCTATATATCCCAATGTTCCCTGGTCGTCCTCTCTATATATCCCAATGTTCCCTGGTGTGTCCCCTCTATATGTCCCAATGTTCCCTGGTGTGTCCCCTCTATATATCCCACTGTTCCCCACTGTGCGCCCTCTATATATCCCATCAAAGTTCCACCATGTGTCCGCTCTATATATCCGTCTCTTCGCCGGTGTGTCCCCTCTATGTATCCCAATGTTCCCCGGTGCGTGCGCTCTATATATCCCAATGTTCCCCGCTGTGTACGCTCTATATATCTCTCTGTTCCCCAATGTGTCCCCTCTATATATCCCAATGTTCCCCAGTGTGTACCCTCTAAATATCCCAATGTTCGCCGGTGTGTCCCCTCTATATATCCCAATGTTCCCCAGTGTGTCCCCTCGATATATCCCAATGTTCGCCGATATGTCGTCTCTATATTTCCCTCTGTTCCCCAGTATGTCCCCTCTGTATATCCCAATGTTCCGCAGTGTGTCCCCTCTCTATATCCCAATGTTCCCCGGTGTCTCCCCTCTATATATCCCAATGTTCCCCGGTGTGTCCCCTCTATATATCCCTATGTTCGCCGGTGTGTCCCCTCTATATATCCTAATGTTGCCCGGTATGTCCCCTCTATATAGCCCTCTGTTCCCAAGTGTGTCCCCTCTATATATCCCAATATTCCCCGGTGTTTCCCCTCTATATATCCCACTGTTCCCCGGTGTTTCCCCTCTATATATCCCAATGTTCCTTCGTGTGTCCGCTCTATATATCCCAATGTTCCCTGGTGTGTCCCCTCTATATATCCCAATATTCCCTGCTGTTTCCCCTCTATATATCACACTGTTCCCTGGTGTTTCCTCTCTATATATCCCAATGTTCTCTGGTGTATCCCCTCTATATATCCCAATGTTCCCCAGTGTGTGCCCTCTATGTATCCCAATGTTCCCCGGTGTGTTCGCTCTATATATCCCAATGTTCCCCGGTGTGTCCGCTCTATATATCCCTCTGTTCCCCAATGTGTCGCCTCTAAATATCCTAATGTTCCCCGGTGTGTCCTCTCTATATATCCCAATGTTCTCCAGTGTTTCCCCTCTATATATCCCTCTGTTCCCTGGTGTGTCCTCTCAAAATATCCCTCTGTTCCCCAGTGTGTCCCCTCAATAGATCCCAATGATCGCCGGTGTGTCCGCTCTATATATCCCAATGTTCCCTGGTGTGTCCCCTCTATATATCCCACTGTTCCCCAGTGTGTGCCGTCTATATATCCCTCTGTTCGCCGGTGTGTCCGCTCTATATATCCCAATGTTCACCAGTGTGTCCCCTCTATTTATCCCAATGTCCGCCGGTGTGTCCCCTCTATATATCCCAATGTTCCCCAGTGTGTCCCCTCGATATATCCCAATGTTCGCCGGTGTGTCCCCTCTATATTTCCCTCTGTTCCCCAGTGTTTCCCCTCTATCTATCCCAATGTTCCCTGGTGTGTCCCCTCTATATGTCCCAATCTTCCCTGGTGTGTCCCCTCTATATATCCCACTGTTCCCCGGTGTTTCCCCTCTATATATCCCACCAAAGTTCCACGGTGTGTCCGCTCTATATATCCGTCTCTTCGCCGGTGTGTCCCCTCTATGTATCCCAATGTTCCCCGGTGTGTCCCCTCTATATATCCCAATGTTCCCCAATGTTTCCACTCGATATATCCCAATGTTCCCCAGTGTGTCCCCTCTTTATATCCCTCTGTTCCGAAGTGTGTCCCCTCTATACATCCCAATGTTCCCCGGTGTTTCCCCACTATATATCCCAATGTTCCCCGGTGTGTCCCCTCGATGTATCCCCCTGTTCCCCAGTGTTTCCCCTCTATATATCCCTCTGTTCCCCGGTGTGTCCCCTCTATATATCCCTCTGTTCCTCAGTGTGTTCCCTCTATATATTCTAATGTTCCCCAGTGTGTCCCCTCGATATATCCCAATGTTCCCCAGTGTGTCCCCTCTATATATCACAATGTTCGCCGGTGTGTCCCCTCTATATATCCCAATGTTCGCCGATGTGTCCCATCTATATATCCCTCTGTTCCCCAGTGTGTGCCCTCTATATATCCCAATGTTCACCAGTGTGTCCCCTCTATATATCACAATGTTCCCCGGTGTGTCCCCTCTATATATCCCAATGTTCCCCGGTGTGTCCCCTCTATATCTCCCTCTGTTCGCCGGTGTGTCCCCTCTATATATCCTAATGTTGCCCGGTATGTCCCCTCAATATAGCCCTCTGTTCCCAAGTGTGTCCCCTCTATATATCCCAATATTCCCCGGTGTTTCCCCTCTATATATCCCACTGTTCCCCGGTGTTTCCCCTCTATATATCCCAATGTTCCTTTGTGTGTCCGCTCTATATATCCCAATGTTCCCTGGTGTGTCCCCTCTATATATCCCAATATTCCCTGCTGCTTCCCCTCTATATATCACACTGTTCCCTGGTGTTTCCCCTCTATATATCCCAATGTTCTCTGGTGTATCCCCTCTATATATCACACTGTTCCCAAGTGTGTCCCCTCTATATATCACAATGTTCGCCGGTGTGTCCCCTCTATATATCCCAATGTTCGCCGATGTGTCCCATCTATATATCCCTCTGTTCCCCAGTGTGTGCCCTCTATATATCCCAATGTTCACCAGTGTGTCCCCTCTATATATCCCAATGTTCTCCAGTGTTTCCCCTCTATATATCCCTCTGTTCCCCGGTGTGTCCCATCTATATATCCCAATGTTCCCCAGATTGTCCCCTCAAAATATCCCTCTGTTCCCCAGTGTGTCTCCTCAATAGATCCCAATGATCGCTGGTGTGTCCGCTCTATATATCCCAATGTTCCCTGGTGTGTCCCCTCTCTATATCCCATTGTTCCCCAGTGTGTGCCCTCCATATATCCCTCTGTTCCCCGGTGTGTCCGCTCTATGTATCCCAATGTTCCCCGGTGTGTCCGCTCTATATATCCCTCTGTTCCCCAATGTGTCCCCTCTATATATCCCAATGTACCCCAGTGTGTACCCTATAAATATCCCAATGTTCCCCGGTGTGTCTCCTCTATATATCCCAATGTTCCCCAATGTTTCCACTCTTTATATCCCAATGTTCCCCAGTGTGTCCCCTCTATATAGCCCTCTGTTCCGAAGTATGTCCCTTCTATATATCCCAATGTTCCCCGGTGTTTCCCCACTATATATCACAATGTTCCCCGGTGTGTCCCCTCTATATATCACTCTGTTCCCGGTTGTGTCCCCTCGATATATCCCTCTGTTCCCCTGTCTGTCCCCTCTATATATCCCAATGTTCCCCAGTATGTCCCCTCTATATATCCCAATGTTCCCCAGTGTTTCCCCTCTATATATCCCTCTGTTCCCCAGTGTGTGCCCTCTTTATATCCCAATGTTCCCCAGTGTGTCCCCTCTATATATCCCAATGTTCCCCAGTGTATCCCCTCTATATATCCCTCTGTTCCCCGGTCTGTCCCCTCGAAATATCCCAATGTTCCCCAGTGTGTCCCCTCTATATATCCCAATGTTCCAAAGTGTTTCCCCTCTATGTATCCCTCTGTTCCCCAGTGTGTCCCCTCAATAGATCCCAATGATCGCCGGTGTGTCCGCTCTATATATCCCAATGTTCCCTGGTGTGTCCTCTCTATATATCCAATGTTCCCTGGTGTGTCCCCTCCATATGTCCCAATGTTCCCTGGTGTGTCCCCTCTATATATCCCAATGTTCCCCAGTGTGCGCCCTCTATATATCCCATCAAAGTTCCACGATGTGTCCGCTCTATATATCCGTCTCTTCGCCGGTGTGTCCCCTCTATGTATCCCAATGTTCCCCGGTGCGTGCGCTCTATATATCCTAATGTTCCCCGCTGTGTCCGCTCTATATATCCTAATGTTCCCCAATGTGTCCCCTCTATATATCCCAATGTTCCCCAGTGTGTACCCTCTAAATATCCCAATGTTCGCCGGTGTGTCCCCTCTATATATCCCAATGTTCCCCAGTGTGTCCCCTCGATATATCCCAATGTTCGCCGATGTGTCGTCTCTATATTTCCCTCTGTTCCCCAGTGTGTCCACTCTGTATATCCCAATGTTCCCCAGTGTGTCCCCTCTATATATCCCTTTGTTCCCCGGTGTGTCCCCTCAATATATCCCAATGTTCCCCGGTGTGTCCCCTCTATATATCCCTATGTTCGCCGGTGTGTCCCCTCTATATATCCTAATGTTGCCCGGTATGTCCCCTCTATATAGCCCTCTGTTCCCAAGTGTGTCCCCTCTATATATCCCAATATTCCCCGGTGTTTCCCCTCTATATATCCCACTGTTCCCCGGTGTTTCCCCTCTATATATCCCAATGTTCCTTCGTGTGTCCGCTCTATATATCCCAATGTTCCCTGGTGTGTCCCCTCTATATATCCCAATATTCCCTGCTGTTTCCCCTCGATATATCACACTGTTCCCTGGTGTTTCCTCTCTATATATCCCAATGTTCTCTGGTGTATCCCCTCTATATATCCCTCTGTTCCCCAATGTGTCGCCTCTAAATATCCTAATGTTCCCCGGTGTGTCCTCTCTATATATCCCAATGTTCTCCAGTGTTTCCCCTCTATATATCCCTCTGTTCCCTGGTGTATCCCCTCTATATATCCCAATGTTCCCCAGTGTGTCCTCTCAAAATATCCCTCTGTTCCCCAGTGTGTCCCCTCAATAGATCCCAATGATCGCCGGTGTGTCCGCTCTATATATCCCAATGTTCCCTGGTGTGTCCCCTCTATATATCCCACTGTTCCCCAGTGTGTGCCCTCTATATATCCCTCTGTTCCCCGGTGTGTCCGCTCTATATATCCCAATGTTCCCCAGTGTGTCCCCTCTACATATCCCAATGTTCGCCGGTGTGTCCCCTCTATATATCCCAATGTTCCCCAGTGTGTCCCCTCTATATATCCCTCTGTTCCGAAGTGTGTCCCTTCTATATATCCCAATGTTCCCCGGTGTTTCCCCACTAGATATCACAATGTTCCCCGGTGTGTCCCCTCTATATATCACTCTGTTCCCGGGTGTGTCCCCTCTATATATCCCTCTGTTCCCCGGTGTGTCCCCTCTATATATCCCTCTGTTCCCCAGTGTGTGCCCTCTATATATCCCAATGTTCCCCAGTGTGTCCCCTCTATATATCCCTCTGTTCCCCAGTGTGTCCCCTCAATAGATCCCAATGATCGCCGGTGTGTCCGCTCTATATATCCCAATGTTCCCTGGTGTGTCCCCTCTATATATCCCACTGTTCCCCGGTGTTTCCCCTCTATATATCCCAATGTTCCCTGGTGAGTCCCCTCTATATGTCACAATGTTCCCTGGTGTGTCCCCTCTATATATCCCACTGTTCCCCAGTGTGCGCCCTCTATATATCCCACCAAAGTTCCACGGTGTGTCCGCTCTATATATCCGTCTCTTCGCCGGTGTGTCCCCTCTATGTATCCCAATGTTCCCCGGTGTGTGTGCTCTATATATCCCAATATTCCCCGCTGTGTCCGCTCTATATATCTCTCTGTTCCCCAATGTGTCCCCTCTATCTATCCCAATGTTCCCCAGTGTGTTCCCTCTAAATATCCCAATGTTCCCCGGTGTGTCCCCTCTATATATCCCTCTGTTCCCCACTGTGTCCCCTCCATATATCCCTCTGTTCCCCAGTGTGTCCCCTCTATATATCCCAATGTTCCCAAGTGTGTCCCCTCTATATATCCCAATGTTCCCCAGTGTTTCCCCTCTATATGTCCCAATGTTCCGCAGTGTGTCCACTCCATATATCCCAATGTTCCCCGCTGTTTCCCCTCTATATATCCCTTTGTTCCCCAGTGTGACCCCTCTATATATCCCTCTGTTCCCCGGTATTTCCCCTCTATATATCCCAATGTTCCCCAGTGTGTCCCCTCCATATATCCCTCTGTTCCCCAATGTGTCCCCTCCATATATCCCTCTGTTCCACAGTGTGACCCCTCTATATATCCCAATGTTCCCCAGTATTTCCCTTCTATATTTCCCTCTGTTCCCTGGTTTGTCCCCTCCATATATCCCATTGTTCCCTGGTGTGTCCCCTCCATATATCCCTCTGTTCCCCAGTGTTTCTCCTCTATATATCCCAATGTTCCCCAGTGTGTCCCCTCTCTTTATCCCTCTGTTCCCCAGTGTGTCCCCTCTATATATCCCACTGTTCCCCGGTGTTTCCCCTCTATATATCCCAATGTTCCTTCGTGTGTCCGCTCTATATATCCCAATGTTCCCCGGTGTGTCCCCTCCATATATCCCTCTGTTCCCTGGTGTGTCCCCTCCATATATCCCTCTGTTCCGCAGCGTGACCCTTCTATATATCCCTCTGTTCCCCAGTGTGTCACCTCTATATATCCCAATGTTCCCCAGTGTTTCCCCTCTATATGTCCCAATGTTCCGCAGTGTGTCCACTCCATATATCCCAATGTTCCTCGCTGTTTCCCCTCTATATATCCCTTTGTTCCCCAGTGTGACCCCTCTATATATCCCTCTGTTCCCCGGTATTTCCCCTCTATATATCCCAATGTTCCCCAGTGTGTCCCCTCCATATATCCCTCTGTTCCCCAATGTGTCCCCTCCATATATCCCTCTGTTCCACAGTGTGACCCCTCTATATATCCCAATGTTCCCCAGTATTTCCCTTCTATATTTCCCTCTGTTCCCTGGTTTGTCCCCTCCATATATCCCATTGTTCCCTGGTGTGTCCCCTCCATATATCCCTCTGTTCCCCAGTGTTTCTCCTCTATATATCCCAATGTTCCCCAGTGTGTCCCCTCTCTTTATCCCTCTGTTCCCCAGTGTGTCCCCTCTATATATCCCACTGTTCCCCGGTGTTTCCCCTCTATATATCCCAATGTTCCTTCGTGTGTCCGCTCTATATATCCCAATGTTCCCCGGTGTGTCCCCTCCATATATCCCTCTGTTCCCTGGTGTGTCCCCTCCATATATCCCTCTGTTCCGCAGCGTGACCCCTCTATATATCCCTCTGTTCCCCAGTGTGTCCCCTCTATATATCCCAATGTTCCCCGGTGTTTCCCCTCTATATATCCCTCTGTTCCCCGGTGTGTCCTCTCTATATATCCCTCTGTTCCCTGATGTTTCCCCTCTTTCTATCCCTCTGTTCCCCAGCGTGTCACCTCTGTATATTCCCCTGTTCCCCGGTGTTTCCCCTCTATATATCCCCCTGTTCCCCGGTGTTTCCCCTCTATATATCCCTCTGTTCCCCGGTGTGTCCCCTTTATATCTCCCCCTCTTCCCCGGTGTTTCCCCTCTTTCTATCCCTCTGTTCCCCAGTGTTTCCCCTCTATATATCCCTCTGTTCCCCAGTGTTTCCCCTCCATATATCCCAATGTTCCCCGGTGTATCCCCTCTATATATCCCAATGATCCCCAGTGTGTCCCCTCTATATATCCCAATGTTCCCCACTATTTCCCCTCTATATATCCCTCAATTCCCTAATGTGTGCTCTCTCTATATCCCACTGCCAATGTTCCCTCTAACTGTTTTTGTACTGAGTGGGTCATGAACTCCTTTGAGCGCAACCTTTTTTGTTCGTACGCAAATTTTACAACAAGAACTTTTACAACATCAACAGCACCCACTTAAAAGCATAGATATGGTAATGCCATCTTGCCATCCCACTGTCTCAAACCATGAGACAATCAGACCAACTCTTAAAAATCATGAAATCAGTTGTGTTGGCTTATAAACATCATTAGTGGTTATATTTAACCTCGAACAGGCCACAACTCTTACACAAATTACATTCCATATGTCTCACTTTAGACTTTGCTCTGTCAGGTGTCCCATCAAAGTTAATCATAACGGGCTGTAGCTCGTGGGGCACCGCGAGGATCAGTGCTTGGGCCCCGCTATTCACAATCTACATCAATGATTTGTATGAAGGGACAAAATGTAATACATCCAAGTTTGCTGATGATACAAAGCTGGGTGGAAATGTAAGTTGTGAGAAGGATGCAAAGAGGCTTCAAGGGGATAGAGTCAGGCTCAGTGAGTGGGCAAGAACATGGCAAATGGAACATAATGTGGAGAAATATGAAGTTATCCATTTTGATAAGAAATATAGAAAAGCAGAGAATTTTTTAAATGTGAGAGGCTGGCAAATGCTGGTGTTCAGAGGGGCCCGGGTGTCCGTGTACACGAATCACTGAAAGTTAAAATGCAGGTACAGCAAACAATTAGAAAAGCAAATGGTATCTTGGCCATTGTTACAAGTTGATTTGAGTATAAGAGTAAAGGGGGCCGAAAATGCCCCCCACTGAAAATGGGACGTACTGACCGCATTTTTGTGTCCCTTACCGCCAATATGGATGCTGTGGTGTCAAGAGCATCGGCGGCAGTCGGGAGCAGCGTAGGAGGTGCGTGGAGAGGCCTATAAAAGGCACAGCAGGGAGTCCGGGGCCCAGTGTCGGCGGCAGTCGGGAGCAGCGTCGGAGGTGCGTGGAGAGGCCTATAAAAGGCGTGACTTGTGCAGCAACAGGGAGAAGGCAAAAAAGAAGTAGAAAGAAACAGAAAGGTGATGTCACAGCCAAGGGGGTAAGTGATTGGCTGGTGATTGGTGAGTAGTTTTTCTTTTTTCTCTTCTATAACAGTGAGTAAACTTTAGCATTGTTGTTGCTTATCTAAGGTTTAAGTCATGGCAGGACAACTCGGTCACATGTTATGCTCCTCCTGTACCATGTGGGAACTCAGGGACGACTCCAGTGTTCCTGACGACTACGTGTGCGGGAAGTGTATTCGCCTCCAGCTCCTGACGGACCGCGTTGTGGAGTTGGAGCTGAGGGTGGATTCACTCTGGAGCATCCACGATGCTGAGAACGACGTGAGTAGCACGTGTAGCGAGTTGGTCGTACCGCAGGGAAAGGGTCCACAGCCAGATAGGGAATGGAAGACCAGCAGGAAGAGTAGTGCAAGGAAGGTAGTGCAGGGGTCCCATCTGGTCATCCCCCTGCAAAACAGATACACTGCTTTGAGTGCTGTTGAGGGGGATGACTCATCAGGGGAGGGCAGCAGCAGCCAAGTTCATGGCACCGTGGCTGGCTCTGTTGCACAGGAGGGCAGGAAAAAGAGTGGAAGAGCGATAGTGATAGGGGATTCAACTGTAAGGGGAATAGATAGGCGTTTCTGCGGCTGCAACCGAGACTCCAGGATGGTATGTTGCCTCCCTGGTGCAAGGGTCAAGGATGTCTCGGAGCGGGTGCAGGACATTCTAAAAAGGGAGGGAGAACAGCCAGTTGTCGTGGTGCACATTGGTACCAACGACATAGGTAAAAAAAGGGATGAGGACCTACGAAACGAATTTAAGGAGCTAGGAGCTAAATTAAAAAGTAGGACCTCAAAAGTAGTAATCTCGGGATTGCTACCAGTGCCACGTGCTAGTCAGAGTAGGAATCGCAGGATAGCGCAGATGAATATGTGGCTTGAGCAGTGGTGCAGCAGGGAGGGATTCAAATTCCTGGGGCCTTGGAACCGGTTCTGGGGGAGGTGGGACCAGTACAAACTGGACGGTCTGGACCTGGACAGGACCGGAACCAATGTCCTAGGTGGAGTGTTTGCAAGTGCTGTTGGGGAGGAGTTAAACGAATATGGCAGGGGGATGGGAACCAATGCAGAGAGACAGAGGGAAACAAAAAGGAGACAAAAGCAAAAGACAGAAAGGAGATGAGGAAAAGTGGAGGGCAGAGAAACCCAAGACAAAGAACAAAAAGGGCCACTGTACAGCAAAATTCTAAAAGGACAAAGGGTGTTAAAAAAACAAGCCTGAAGGCTTTGTGTCTTAATGCAAGGAGTATCCGTAATCAGGTGGATGAATTAACTGTGCAAATAGATGTTAACAAATATGATGTGATTGGGATTATAGAGACGTGGCTCCAGGATGATCAGGGCTGGGAACTCAACATCCAGGGGTATTCAACATTCAGGAAGGATAGAATAAAAGGAAAAGGAGGTGGGGTAGCATTGCTGGTTAAGGAGGAGATTAATGCAATAGTTAGGAAAGACATTAGCTTGGATGATGTGGATTCTATATGGGTAGAGCTGCAGAACACCAAAGGGCAAAAAACGTTAGTGGGAGTTGTGTACAGACCTCCAAACAGTAGTAGTGATGTTGGGGAGGGCATCAAACAGAAAATTAGGGGTGCATGCAATAAGGATGCAGCAGTTATAATGGGTCACTTTAATATGCACATAGATTAGGCTAACCAAACTGGAAGCAATATGGTGGAGGAGGATTTCCTGGAGTGCATAAGGAATGGTTTTCTAGACCAATATGTCGAGGAAGCAACTAGGGGGGAGGCCATCTTAGACTGGGTGTTGTGTAATGAGAGAGGATTAATTAGCAATCTCGTTGTGCGAGGCCCCTTGGGGAAGAGTGACCATAATATGGTGGAATTCTGCATTAGGGTGGAGAATGAAACAGTTAATTCAGAGACCATGGTCCAGAACTTAAAGAAGGGTAACTTTGAAGGTATGAGGCTCGGATAGATTGGCGAATGATACTTAAGGGGTTGACTGTGGATGGGCAATGGCAGACATTTCGAGACCGCATGGAAGAATACAACAATTGTACATTCCTGTCTGGCGTAAAAATAAAAAAGGGAAGGTGGTTCAACCGTGGCTATCAAGGGAAGTCAGGGATAGTATTAAAGCCAAGGAAGTGGCATACAAATTGGCCAGAAATATCAGCGAACCCGGGGACTGGGAGAAATTTAGAACTCAGCAGAGGAGGACAAAGGGTTTGATTAGGGCAGGGAAAAAGAGCTTGCAGGGAACATTAAGACGGATTGCAAAAGTTTCTATAGATATGTAAAGAGAAAAAGGTTAGTAAAGACAAACGTAGGTACCCTGCAGTCAGAATCAGGGGAAGTCATAACGGGGAACAAAGAAATGGCAGACCAATTGAACAAGTACTTTGGTTCGGTATTCACTAAGGAGGACACAAACAACCTTCCGGATATAAAAGGGGTCAGAGGGTCTAGTAAGGAGGAGGAGCTGAGGGAAATCCTTAATAGTCTGGAAATTGTGTTGGGGAAATTGATGGGATTGAAGGCCGATAAATCCCCAGGGCCTGATGGTCTGCATCCCAGAGTACTTAAGGAGGTGGCCTTGGAAATAGCGGATGCATTGACAGTCATTTTCCAACATTCCATTGACTCTGGATCAGTTCCTATCGAGTGGAGGGGAGCCAATGTAACCCCGCTTTTTAAAAAAGGAGGGAGAGAGAAAACAGGGAATTATAGACCAGTCAGCCTGACATCGGTAGTGGGTAAAATGATGGAATCAATTATTAAGGATGTCATAGCAGCGCATTTGGAAAGAGGTGACATGATAGGTCCAAGTCAGCATGGATTTGTGAAAGGGAAATCATGCTTGACAAATCTTCTGGAATTTTTTGAGGATGTTTCCAGTAGAGTGGACGAGGGAGAACCAGTTGATGTGGTATATTTGGACTTTCAGAAGGCTTTCGACAAGGTCCCACACAAGAGATTAATGTGCAAAGTTAAAGCACATGGGATTGGGGGTAGTGTGCTGACATGGATTGAGAACTGGTTGTCAGACAGGAAGCAAAGAGTAGGAGTAAATGGGGACTTTTCAGAATGGCAGGCTGTGACTAGTGGGGTACCACAAGGGTCTGTGCTGGGGCCCCAGCTGTTTACACTGTACATTAATGATTTAGACGAGGGGATTAAATGTAGTATCTCCAAATTTGCGGATGACACTAAGTTGGGTGGTAGTGTGAGCTGCGAGGAGGATGCTATGAGGCTGCAGAGCGACTTGGATAGGTTAGATGAGTGGGCAAATGCATGGCAGATGAAGTATAATGTGGATAAATGTGAGGTTATCCACTTTGGTGGTAAAAACAGAGAGACAGACTATTATCTGAATGGTGACAGATTAGGAAAAGGGAAGGTGCAACGAGACCTGGGTGTCATGGTACATCAGTCATTGAAGGTTGGCATGCAGGTACAGCAGGCGGTTAAGAAAGCAAATGGCATGTTGGCCTTCATAGCGAGGGGATTTGAGTACAGGGGCAGGGAGGTGTTGCTACAGTTGTACAGGGCCTTGGTGAGGCCACACCTGGAGTATTGTGTACAGTTTTGGTCTCCAAACCTGAGGAAGGACATTCTTGCTATTGAGGGAGTGCAGCGAAGGTTCACCAGACTGATTCCCGGGATGGTGGGACTGACATATCAAGAAAGACTGGATCAACTGGGCTTGTATTCACTGGAGTTCAGAAGAATGAGAGGGGACCTCATAGAAACGTTTAAAATTCTGATGGGTTTAGACAGGTTAGATGCAGGAAGAATGTTCCCAATGTTGGGGAAGTCCAGAACCAGGGGTCACAGTCTAAGGATAAGGGGTAAGCCATTTAGGACCGAGATGAGGAGAAACTTCTTCACCCAGAGAGTGGTGAACCTGTGGAATTCTCTACCACAGAAAGTTGTTGAGGCCAATTCACTAAATATATTCAAAAAGGAATGAGATGAAGTCCTTACTACTCGGGGGATCAAGGGGTATGGCGAGAAAGCAGGAATGGGATACTGAAGTTGCATGTTCAGCCATGAACTCATTGAATGGCGGTGCAGGCTAGAAGGGCCGAATGGCCTACTCCTGCACTTATTTTCTATGTTTCTATGTTTCTATGTAAGAGCGAAATTCCGCTTTTTCGGCGGCTAAACGGAATGGATGGTAATGACGGTGGTAATAAGTTGGTTGCAACGGCGTGGCAGCGGAGCGGCAACTGGACTGTGAAATTCCACTCCTAACCAATTGATCATAACGATGCAGCTACTCCCCACCTTCTTAAAGGGCCTTGACTTCGGTCTGACTTGCTTCAGAGGAGATGGCTGCAGGGAGACCTGTGAGGAGGGCCAGCTGCTTCAGCGACACTGAGCTGGAAAGCCTGATTCAAGCTGTGGAGGGAACAATGCGGCTACTCTTCCTTGATACTGGGCGACTAATTAGGAGCGTCTTCTTAAATGCCCAGAGAGAGAAGATTGCAGAGGAGGTTTCCAAGAAAGAGGCATATAAATTGGCCAGAAAAAGCAGCAAACCCGAGGACTGGGAGAAATCTGGAATTCAGCAGAGGAGGACAAAAGGTTTAATGAGACGGGGGGAAATGGAGTATGAGAGGAAGCTTGCTGGGAACATAAAAACTGACTGCAAAAGCTTCTATAGATATGTGAAGAGAAAAGGATTAGTGAAGACAAACGTAGGTCCCTTGCAGTCAGATTCAGGTGAATTTATAACGGGGAACAAAGAAATGGCAGACCAATTGAACAAATACTTTGGTTCTGTCTTCACAAAGGAAAACACAAATAACCTTCCGGAAGTACTAGGGGACCGAGGGCCTAGTGAGAAGGAGGAACTGAAGGATATCTTTATTAGGCGGGAAATTGTGTTCGGGAAATTGATGGGATTGAAGGCCGATAAATCCCCAGGGCCTGATAGTCTGCATCCCAGAGTACTTAGTGGATGCATTGGTGATCATTTTCCAACAGTCTATCGATTCTGGATCAGTTCCTATGGACTGGGGGGTAGCGAATGTAACACCACTTTTTAAAAAAGGAGGGAGAGAGAAAACGGATAATTATAGACCAGTTAGCCTGACATCAGTAACGGGGAAAATGTTGGAATCAATTATTAAAGATGAAATGACAACGCATTTGGAAAGTAGTGACAGGATTGGTCCAAGTCAGCATGGATTTATGAAAGGGAAATCATGCTTGACAAATCTTCTAGAATTTTTTGAGGGTGTAACAAGCAGACTGGACAAGGGAGAACCAGTGGATGTGGTGTACTTGGACTTTCAAAAGGCTTTTGACAATGTCCCACACAAGAGATTGGTGTGCAAAATTAGAGCGCATGGTATTGGGGGTAATATACTGATGTGGATAGGGAACTGGTTGGCAGACAGGATGCAGAGAGTCGGGATAAACGGGTCCTTTTCAGAATGGCAGGCAGTGACTAGTGGGGTGCTGCAGAGCTCAGTGCTGGGGCCCCAGCTATTTACAATATATATTAATGATTTCGATGAAGGAATTGAGTGTAATATCTCCAAGTTTGCAGATGACACTAAATTGGGTGGCGGTGTGAGCTGTGAGGAGGACGCTAAGAGGCTGCAGGGTGACTTGGACAGGTTAGGTGAGTGGGCAAATGCATGGCAGATGGAGTAGAATGTGGATAAATGTGAGGTTATCCACTTTGGGGGCAAAAACACGAAGATAAAATATTATCTGAATGGCGGCAGATTAGGAAAAGGGGAGGTGCAACGAGACCTGGGTGTCATGGTGCATGAGTCACTGAAAGTTGGCATGCAGGTACAGCAGGCGGTGAAGAAGGCAAATGGTATGTTGGCATTCATAGCTAGGGGTTTTGAGTATAGGAGCAGGGAGGTCTTACTGCAGTTGTACAGGGCCTTGGTGCGGCCTCACCTGGAATACTGTGTTCAGTTTTGGTCTCCTAATCTGAGGAAGGACATTCTTGCTATTGAGGGAATGCAGCGAATGTCCACCAGATTGATTCCCGGGATGGCTGGACTGACATATGAGGAGAGACTGAATAGACTGGGCCTTTATTCACTGGAGTTAGAAGGATGAGAGGGGATCTCATAGAAACATATAAAATTCTGACAGGACTGGGCAGGTTAGATGCAGGAAGAATGTTCCCGATGTTGGGGAAGTCCAGAAGCAGGGGACACAGTCTAAGGATAGGGGGTAAGCCATTTAGGTTTTGGATGAGGAGAAACTTCTTCACTCAGAGAGTTGTTAACATGTGGAATTCCCCACCGCAGAGAGTTGTTGATGCCAGTTCGTTGGATATATTCAAGAGGGAGTTAAATTTGGCCCTTACGGCTAAAGGGATCAAGGGGTATGGAGAGAAAGCATGATAGTGGTACTGAGGTGAATGATAAGCCATGATCTTATTGAATGGTGGTGCAGGCTCGAAGGGCCGAATGGCCTATTCCTGCACCTATTTTCTATGTTTCTATGTTTTGGGGACCTCCATTCACCAGCGCACCGCAACCCAATGCCAGAAAAGACTCACCGATCTTATTCGACTATTGAAAGTGAGTACGTGTTCCCCAACTCCTCACCTTACATCTGCAAGACTCTCTTTCACCTTAACTTCTTTCTCCCCAGCACTATATAGTAGCTGAAGTAGCATTTGATTGCTAAGGCATGTATGTATGCACATTAACAATGGAGGCTCCCGTGCATGTGAGATTCACAGCTGCATGTAATGGACCCACACTTGCACTAATTGCCGAGGCCTCAGGAAACTCCGAGTTAACAACCCTTCTTTGCCTTGCAGGCCAAGGTGGCGCACAACCGTGCCCAGCAACAAACCACTGGTGGGAGCCAGCCCGAAAATATCGAGCTGACTGATCTGTAGGAGAGGGTGCAGCGGCTAGTGGGCAAACATGTTGGCTTCACTGCAGCTGCTGGGCCCTCCATCATGTTCACCGACAGTGTATCAGCTACCTGCGATATTCCCTCCCATGTTCACCAACAGTGTATCAGCTACCTGCGATATTCTCTCCCATGTTCACCGACAGTGTATCAGCTACCTGCGATATTCCCTCCCATGTTCACCGACAGTGTATCAGCTACCTGCGATATTCTCTCCCATGTTCACCGACAGTGTATCAGCTACCTGCGATATTCCCTCCCATGTTCACCGACAGTGTATCAGCTACCTACGATATTCCCTCCCATGTTCACCGACAGTGTATCAGCTACCTGCGATATTCCCTCCCATGTTCACCAACAGTGTATCAGCTACCTGCGATATTCCCTCCCATGTTCACCAACAGTGTATCAGCTACCTGCGATATTCCCTCCCATGTTCACCGACAGTGTATCAGCTACCTACGATATTCCCTCCCATGTTCACCAACAGTGTATCAGCTACCTGCGATATTCTCTCCCATGTTCACCGACAGTGTATCAGCTACCTGCGACATTCCCTCCCATGTTCACCGACAGTGTATCAGCTACCTGCGATATTCCCTCCCATGTTCACCGACAGTGTATCAGCTACCTGCGATATTCCCTCCCATGTTCACCAACAGTGTATCAGCTACCTGCGATATTCTCTCCCATGTTCACCGACAGTGTATCAGCTACCTGCGATATTCCCTCCCATGTTCACCGACAGTGTATCAGCTACCTGCGATATTCCCTCCCATGTTCACCGACAGTGTATCAGCTACCTGCGACATTCCCTCCCATGTTCACCGACAGTGTATCAGCTACCTGCGATATTCCCTCCCATGTTCACCGACAGTGTATCAGCTACCTGCGACATTCCCTCCCATGTTCACCGAGAGTGTATCAGCTACCTACGATATTCCCTCCCATGTTCACCGAGAGTGTATCAGCTACCTACGATATTCCCTCCCATGTTCACCGACAGTGTATCAGCTACCTGCGACATTCCCTCCCATGTTCACCGACAGTGTATCAGCTACCTACGATATTCCCTCCCATGTTCACCGAGAGTGTATCAGCTACCTGCGACATTCCCTCCCATGTTCACCGAGAGTGTATCAGCTACCTACAATATTCCCTCCCATGTTCACCGACAGTGTATCAGCTACCTGCGATATTCCCTCCCATGTTCACCGACAGTGTATCAGCTACCTGCATCAAGCCCTCCCATGTTCACCGACAGTGTATCAGCTACCTGCGATATTCCCTCCCATGTTCACCGACAGTGTATCAGCTACCTGCATCAAGCCCTCCCATGTTCACCGACAGTGTATCAGCTACCTGCGATATTCCCTCCCTCATGTTCAGTGATAGTGTATCAGCTACCTGCGATATTCCTTCCCTCATGTTCACCGACAGTGTATCAGCTACCTGCGATATTCCCTCCCTCATGTGCCCTGACAGTATATCAGCTACCTGCGATATTCCCTCCCTCATGTTCACCGACAGTGTATCGGCTACCTGCGATATTCCCTCCCTCATGTTCACCGACAGTATATCAGCTACCTGCGATATTCCCTCCCTCATGTTCACCGACAGTTTATCGGCTACCTGCGATATTTCCTCCCTCATGTTCACCGACAGTGTATCAGCTACCTGTGACATTCCCTCCCATGTTCACCAACAGTGTATCAGTTACCTGCGACATTCCCTCCCATGTTCATCGACGGTGTATCAGCTACCTGCGATTTTCCCTCCCTCATGTGCCCGGACTGTGTTCCCATTTTCCGCGAGAGTGTTGTTACTTCTCCCGTCAGTTCCGATACCTCATCATCCACCCAATGATGGTGACCAGGATTGTTTCAGGTCAATGCTTCCCGCACTCATTACCTTCAATTAAACCACATCTGTTGGATCCTGCACCTCAGGAGAGCGCTGTCGAGCTCTCCTTCCCCTCCTCACCCTGGGTGTGCCTTGCAGCACTCCACTGGGACCCGCAGCCTCGGACGGTGGGGCCCTGGTTGTGCCCTGCTGCACCCCACTGGAGCCTCGGACTGTGTGTAACCATGGAATGTCCCAACACTTGTACCACTCAGGAAAGGGGCTGGCACCTCCTCCAGAGTAAGTACAACAGTGGGGACTTCATCCTCACCCTCTCCCTGCCCCTCCCCCTCATCCTCTCCCTGCCCCTCCCCCTCATCCTCTCCCTGCCCCTCCCCCTCACCCTCTTGGTCTGGAAGGTGGGTTTGGAAGATGTTCTCTTCTTCAGGCTCGTCCGCGTCTGAATCTTCTTCTTCATCGGCTTCAGCCTCATCAGGGTTAGCAGAGGAGGGAACAGGGTGGCATGAGTAGGCCAGCACAGCGCAGGCAGCAGGCTCATTTGAAGGACCACGATGAATGATAGCACATTGCATCAACCGAAGTGTAGCTGACGGAGACATCCCCATGAACTGGCTAGCCTGCGCAGTACTTAACTTTAAGCAAAGCCAGACTGTGGAATTTGCAGGACTTACCCTCTCCTTCGAGTGTGGGCCCAGCTTGTGCAGTGATGATTGCTTTTCTCCAGGCAGGACCCATCAAAGCAGCGACCCTGTCTTCCAAAGGTGTCAGTGGCTGCAGATTTGCCGGGCCTCCTCCTGTTCAAGTTCTTTCCCTTTTGTTGTATGCCACCTTCCTCTGCAGAGATGAAAATATAACTTTTTAGAGAGGGTGTCTTTCTGCTGCATGGGACATTCAAATGGTCACATTTACAATTGCAATTCCATTGAATAAATGAAAATATTACTTACACTAACTACTTGACCAAGGTCCTGCCACTTCTTTTTGCACTGGCCTCCAGACCTCGGGGTAGTCACCATCGCACAGTAATCTTGTGCAAGTTGGTTCCAGTGTTTCTTCATTTCTTTCCGTGAAACTTTTATGTGATCTCTGCTGGTGTCCAGTTCCTGCCATTTGGCCTCACTGACAGTGACTAGTGCCTCCACTTCCTCTTGTGAGAAATTCTTGGTCCTTGAGCCGCGTTGCATATTGTAGCTCTGATTTTTTTCCACTGAGAATTAAAGTTCTCACACAATTCTCACACACAACTGGCTCTTTAAAAATGGCCGAATGCAGACCGGGAGGTGTACTGGGCCTGTGCGCCCACAGCAGTCACGTAAAAAACTTCATTTTCTTTTTCGCGCATGCGCAGAATGGTGGGGTTGGGGGCATCCTTTTTTTGGCTCAGACATTAGGCTCCACTCCCCAAAGCTAAAGGATAGGCTGCGCGGCGCCAGTTTTAAAAATTAGAACGTGGATACTTTCAAGTTATTTTTTTTGAGTAGTTGGGGCCAAAACAAATGGGAGTAACTCTTGAAATACGACAAAAAGCGGCATTGGGGAAAATTGAGCCCCTGGTTTCTAAAATACAGCATCAGGGATGACTGCATTTCATCTGAAAGTACCTTGAAAATAGGGTGTGCAGTTGGAAGCTTTCGTAACGTTGCGATGTAAAAGACCTCTGCAAATAGATGTGTCTTCAGCAAGTGTGAAACCAGCTCGTAAATCTGAAAGTCAGCATTTCGAACCCAGATCTTAGCAAGACACCAGTCGTATTTGCTGTCATTTGGAAGGAAAATAGGGTTCGTGGTCCTGGTTCCTGTTTGATCTGTCAATCACAGAAATTATAGACATTACAAGTGATTTTTACTGTAAGCTTGAGGCAAGAACTTGAGAGGGTAAAAGGTGCAGGCCAATAGATAGCAGTGGAAATGTTAATTTATGAAGAGAGAGGCATTGGGAACTGTAAAGGATGGGCAGGAATCCCAATTTATTGATTGACTTAAAAGCTCGTCACTCCTGAGTGATAATGTCGAGCGAGGAGTCAAGTTTCAATAAAAATTCAGTCGATACTAAATCTTAATTTAAATATACCTCTCCCAAAAAATGGATGAAATCTAATAAGGACTTAACACACAAAGTACTGCATGAATTAACAGCTAACTATCGATAAGAGATAGAAATTATATAATTTATGAGGAGATATACCTGTGTAAAGGGAGCAGAAGAGAACGACTATTGATGGAAAATTACCACTTTGTATTCGAGTGTTAGAGAGTGCAACAGGAAGGGGATGACAGAGAGGGAGAAAGATGGAGCGAGATGGGTGACATAGAAAGATGGGGCAGAGAGAGAGACATAGAGAAACTGAGAAAGACAGAGAACAGCAGAGGGGAGACAGGGAGAGAGAGAGAGCAAGAAACAGAGAGAGATCAGTAGCAAAGGGAAACAGAGTGTGAGGCAGGGACATAAAAAAGAGACAGAAACAGGAAGGGACAGGGACGGAGAGAAACAGAGAAAGGAGACAGATAAAGATAGAGTGATGAAAAGAGAGAGATACCAACAGAAAAAAGATGGACAAAGAGATAGGCAGAGAGAGAAGCAGAAAGAGAGAGGGAAATAAACAGAAAGAAAGAAAGGGGAGAGATAAACAGAGAGAGGAGGGAAATCGCAGACAGGAGAAGAGATAGATAGACAGAGAGGAGAGAGATAAAGAAAAGAAACAGTGGAGAAATATAAGCAAAGAGACAGAGAGAGAATAGATTGTTAGACAGACTCAAAGAGAGTGAAAGAGAGAGAGAGACGTGGTCGAAAAGAAAGGGAGAGAAACACATTAACAAAGAGAGAGAAATACCAAAGGGCAATGGCACCCAGAGGGGGAGTGTTATATATGTGGACTTGTACTTACTCTGTACAGCCACAAGAGGGTTCATTCCCCGGAGTCCCAAGGGATCCCATAATCCCTTGGAGAACAGGTATTTAAGAAGGCTTCACAGGTTGGAGAGGCACTCTGGAGACCTGCAATAAAAAACCAGGGTCACACTTTACTTTAAGCTCACAGTGCTCAGTCTGACTCATTCTCCATACACTACAACTGGCAACGAGATCCAGATAGCGAACCCAAAGATGGAGAGAACAGTGGGCATCCTGGAGAAATTTTCGGAGGGAGGTGATTTGGAAACTTTTGTGGAGCGACTCGACCAATACTGCATGGCCAACGAGTTAGATGGGGAAGAGAGCACTGCCAAATGAAGGACGATCCTCCTCACGGTCTGTGGGGCACCAACGTATGGCCTCATGAAGAATCTGCTCACTCCAGTGAAACCCACGGAGAAATCATACGATGATTTGTGCACACTGGTCCGAGAGCAGTTGAACCCGAAGGAAATCATTCTGATGGCAAGGTACCGGTTCTACACCTACAAAAGATCTGAAGGCCAGGAAGTGACGAGTTTTGTCGCCGAGCTAAGACGCCTTGCAGGACATTGCGAAATTGAAGGACATTTGGAGCACATGCTCAGAGACATTTTCGTGCTTGGCATTGGCCACGAAACCATACTTCGCAAACTTTTGACTGTTGAGTAAGGCCAGAGCGATAGCCTAGGCATTCATAGCCACCAGTGACAATACGAAGCAAATCTTTCAGCAAACAAGTGCTGCCACAAGTACTGTGAACAAAGTGATGTTGTTTTCGAATCGTAACATACAGGGCAGGTCACACATACCTGCAGCTGCACGCCCGCAGATGTTTCAGAGTCCGCCATCAAGGGTGATGAATGCAAGGCCATGAACACCTTATTGGCGCTGCGGGGGTGATCATCGTTTCCATTCATGCCGATTCAAAGGATACGTTTGCAAGGGCTGTGGAACAATGGGACACCTCCAACGAGTGTGCAGGCGAGCTGCTAAGCCTGTTAAACCTGCAAACCACTACGTTGCAGAGGAGGACAGATCCATGGAGGATCACGATGAAAAAGAGCCTCAGATAGAGAGGCAGAGGTACATGGGGTCACCATGAATTGTCCCCCGATAATGCTGAATGTTGAACTAAATGGACTCCCGGTGTCAATGGAGCCAGACACGGACGCAAGCCAGTCCATCATGGGCAAAAAGACTTTCGAAAGGTTGTGGTGCAACAAGGCCTCAAGGCCAGCCTTAACTCCAGTTCGCACGAGACTAAGAACTTACACTAAAGAACTGATTCCTGTAATCAGCAATGCTACAGTAGAGATCTCCTACGATGGAGCGGTGCACAAGCTACCACTCTGGGTGGTACCGGGCGATGGTCCCACGCTGCTCGGCAGGAGCTGGCAGGAAAAGATACGCTGGAACTGGGACGACATCCGAGCGCTCTCGCCCGCTGACAACACTTCATGTGCCCAGGTCTTAAACAAATTTCCTTCACTGTTCAAACCAGGCATCAGGAAATTCCAAGGAGCAAACGTGCAGATCCATCTAATTCCGGGGGCGCAACCCATCCATCACAAGGCGAAAGCAGTACCGTACATGATGAGAGAAAGGGTAGAGATTGAGATAGACTGACTACATAGAGAGGGCATCATCTCACCGATTGATTTCAGCGAGTGGGCCAGTCCTATTGTCCCAGTCCTCAAGGGAGACGGCACCGTCAGAATCTGTGACGATTACAAAGTAGCCATCAATCGTTTCTCCCTACAGGACCAATACTCACTACCAAAGGCCGACGATCTCTTTGCAACGCTGGCGGGAGGAAAGATGTTCACGAAGCTGGATCTGACTTCAGCCTACATGACGCAGGAACTGGACGAATCATCGAAGGCCCTCACTTGCATCAACACGCACAAAGGTCTTTTTGTTTATAACAGGTGTCCGTTTGGCATCCGATCAGTGGCAGCGATATTCCAGAAAAACATGGAAAGTTTACTGAATTCGGTCTCGCACACCGTGGTCTTCCAGGACGACAGCTTGGTCACGGGTCAGAACACAGTTGAGCATCTGCAGAACCTGGAGGAGGTTCTTAGTCGACTCAACCGCGTGGGGCTCAGGTTAAAACGCTCAAAGTGTGTTTTTCTGGTGCCTGAAGTGGAGTTCTTGGGAAGGAGGATTGCGGCAGACGGCATCAGGCCCACCAACGCAAAGACGGAGGCAATCGAGAACGCACCGAGGCCACAGAACGTAACGGAGCTGCGGTTGTTTCTGGGACTCTTGAACTACTCTGGTCATGATCATCATAGGCAGTGCCTCGAAGCGAGGATGGCTTGCTTCCACGCCAAAAAGGGATGAGTTCACAGGTGTTTCAATGTTCCAGATCCCGAACTAATATTCCAGATCCCGAACTACATTTTGAAGGGTGGAAGATGCCTGTGCATGGATTTTTTTAACGTGTGGTGGCCGTTGCACACCAGCCACCACACGGGCTTAACAGAGCTAATGTTTGGTCCAATGGCAAGGATTAACCAGGACAACTGGAGACCAGCTCTGCTGCTACTTTGGTAACTTCTTACCGGGTCTCAGCACACTGCTAGAACCACTACATGTCTTACTACGAAAAGGGGGCGAATGGCTTTGGGGCAAAAGCCAAGAAAATGCCTTTGTAAAAGCGAGAAAATTGTTGCGCTCAAACAAATTGCTTGTGTTGTATGATCCATGTAAGTGTTTGGTACTAGCATGTGATGCATCGTCATATGGCGTTGGGTGTGTATTGCAAGAAGCTAATGATTTCGGGAAACTGCAACCAGTTGCTTATGCATCCAGGAGTCTGTCTACAGCTGAGAGAGCCTACAGCATGATTGAAAAAGCGTTAGCGTGTGTCTATGGGGTAAAGAAAATGCATCAATATCTGTTTGGGCTAAAATTCGAATTGGAAACTGACCATAAGCCACTTATATTCCTGTTTTCCGAGAGTAAAGGGAAAAATACCAACGCATCGGCCCGCATCCAGAGATGGGCGCTCATGTTGTCCGCATACAACTACGCCACCCACCACAGGCCAGGCACAGAAAACTGCGCCGATGCTCTCAGTAGGTTGCCATTGCCCACCACGGGGGTGGAAATGGCGCAGCCCGCAGATCTAGCCATGGTTATGGAAGCATTTGAGAGTGAGCAATCACCCATCACTGCCTGGCAGATCAAAACCTGGATAAGCCAGGACCCCTTATTATCTCTAGTCAAAAGCTGTGTGCTTCACGGGAGCTGGTCTAGTGTCCCAGTGGAAATGCAGGAAGAGATAAAGCCGTTCCAGCGGTGCAAAGATGAAATGTCTATACAGGCAGACTGCCTTCTGTGAAACAATCAAATAGTGGTCCCCAAGAAGGGCAGAGACACCTTCATCAATGACCTCCATAGTACTCACCCAGGCATTGTAATGATGAAAGCGATAGCCAGATCCCACGTGTGGTGGCCCGGTATCGATGTGGACTTAGAGTCCTGCGTTCACAGATGTAATACATGCTCGCAGTTAAGCAATGTACCCAGGGAGGCGCGCTAAGTTTATGGTCTTGGTCCTCCAAACCGTGGTCTAGGGTACACGTCGACTATACAGGCCCGTTCTTGGGTAAAATGTTCCTTATGGTTGTAGACGCGTACTCTAAATGGATTGAATGTAAGATAATGTCAGCTAGCACGTCCGCTGCCACTACTGAAAGCCTGCAGGCCATGTTTGGCACACACGGCCTACCCGATGTCCTGGTGAGCGACAACGGGCCATGTTTTACCAGTGCTGAGTTCAAAGAATTCATGACCCGTAACGGGATCAAACATGTCACATCTGCCCCGTTTGAACCAGCGTCCAATGATCAGGCAGAGAGAGCAGTGCAAACCATCAAGCAAGGCTTGAAGAGGGTAACTGAAGACTCACTGCAGACTCGCCTATCCTAAGTCCTGCTTAGCTACTGCACGAGACCCCACTCACTCACTGGGATCCCACCCGCTGAACTGCTCATGAAAAGAGCACTTAAGACAAGGCTCTCGTTAGTTCACCCCGATCTACATGAACAGGTCGAGAGCAGGCGGCTTCAATAAAGTGCATACCATGATAGCGCAAATGTGTCACGTGAGATTGAAGTCAATGATCCTGTATTTGTGTTAAATTATGGACAAGGTCCCAAGTGGCTTCCCGGCACTGTCGTGGCCAAAGAGGGGAGCAGGGTGTTTCGGGTCAAAGTTTCAAATGGACTCATTCACCGGAAACACTTGGACCAAATCAAACTCAGATTCACGGACTATCCTGAGCAACCCACCTTGGACCCTACCTTTTTTGATCCCCCAACACACACACCAGTGGCAACCATGGTTGACCATAAAGCAGAACCCATCATCCACAGCAGCCTTGCAGGGCCCAACACATCAGGCAGCCCAGCAAGGCAAGCTGCACAGCAGCCCAGTGAGGGCCCAGAAATGATTCAACACCACCAGCTTTCACACCAAGATTATCAACCAGGGCAAGAAGGGCCACAGATCGACTCACATTGTAAATAGTTACACTATTGACTTTGGGGGGGGGGAATGTTGTTATATATGTGGACTTGTATTTACTGTACACAGCCAACAGAGGGCTCATTCCCCGGAGTCCCAAGGGAGCCATTTAAGAGTGCTTCACAGGTTTGAGAGACGCTCTGGAGACCTGCAACAAAAGACCAAGGTCACACTTTACTTTGAGTTCACAGTGTTCAGTCTGACTCTTTCTCCATACACTACAGGGAGAACCCCTGTTATGTGGAACAAGTTCATCAAGGTATTTGTAAAGATAGGTAGTAAATTGAGAACACCCCAGGGAGCTCGAGGGAGGGCAGCAGAGCCAAAGACACACTAAAAGAGACACAGGTTCACAGTTAAAGGGGAGGGAGACAGACTCTACCTGGATTGCAATTGGAATTAATTCCATGTCTGGATTCGAATACAAAAGACACATTGGCGCTCCAAGAAATTGCTGATATCCACTGAATTTATTGGCTGGAATTCCATCCAGCACCTCGTAGTCAACAATGAAAATGTTTTCTTTCTGAAATAAGAATAGGATCAGTCATGTAAAAAAAAAAGGCCGTGGTACTGTTTATCAAGAACAAGACCAGATGCAGAGAGGAATACCGCATGGAATCTGTGATATTCCTGACATCAGTCAGCAAAATAAACCCCTCAATTACTGCCGGACAAATCAGACAATTCAACCACTGGCGAGTTGTACACACCCCAGTAAAACTATGGAAAGCGGGTTAGAAATTATAACCCCCCCATTCTATTCAGTGAATGACTGGAGTGAGGACTGGGGCAGCAACACATTCTGTGCATTATCCTATATAATACTGTAGTTTCATTATTATCCTTCCCAACAGCATAGTCTGTGCATTATCCCATATAATATATAATAGTTTCATTATTATCCTGTCTTATCGCACCCTGAGCATTATCCTACATAATATATTGCAGCCCTGTTATTGTCCTGCCATACACTGTATGGTCATCTAGCTATAAAGTTTTTAGAACACATCAGGGTTTCTTCCTTGATCTTATCCAACAAGGAATGCAGCACTGATTGATTTTTCTATTGCGAAATGAAGTGCGACCAATAGTTGATGTGCGAGTTCGAGAACAATTGACAAGGAGCAAATTAACCTTTCGGTTCAAAGATAAGTTTGGCTGAATTTTCGCCACCATTCTGTGCCGTTTTTTTGGCGTGCGATGCTTTTTTTTGGAGCAGACTAAAATCTGCAAGTTTCACCAAAGTTCTAAAGTAGGAACATCCGATTTTATTAGTTCCTGATTTTTTGATGTCACTGGGGACGGAACCTGCCGGGTGCACCATTTTTAGCTATTTAAGCAAATTTGGTCAAGTACAATTTTTTTCTAAAATGACGCACTGCACCCTTCTGAAAAACCTTCTCTACACTTAAGGAAATCATCGCAGAGAAGAGAAAATCAGCGGCGAGATGACGCCATTGTGTTAGCCAAGCAGGAAAGGGGTACTGAAGTTGAATGATCAGCCATGATCGTATTGAATGGCGGTGCAGGCTCGAAGGGCCCAATGGCCTGCTCCTGCACCTAATTTCTATGTTTCGATGTTTTCGTGGTTCCTGCCCATGATCGATCAGCCCAGCTCTGATCGGGCGGGATCGCGGCAGCCGTCGTGGAGAAAGTGAGTTTGTTTTCCTTTGCAGGGCCTGCAGCAATGGCCCTTCCCTTTAAGGGAGCGAAGGGATCGTTCCATACGGCAGCACTGCACAGCTGTTCCACTCACCGCCCCGCCTGCTGCCAATTGCACTCCAGGAAGGAGGGGAGCACCCGATTTACCGCTCCACTTCCTTCTTGGTGCGCAAAAGCCGAATCTTTTCCAAATTTGAAGTGATTAGCGTCTTTCAAAATTTTAAAAGATATTGACCCAATTTCACCCCCTGACCGTCTTGGTGAATCTCTTCAGGGGGAACTTTTTTTCAATGTTTCAATTGATGTGGTGTAATGCAGACAAAGCTAAGCTGTGGATGTGTAACCCAAGAAGACGGTCCTGAACTGGAAATGTTGATGTGATTGAGGGCACCCCTTGCATTGCCGCCAGGAGCTTGGATTGCATGGCCTCCTCCCTGTCATGTATTCAACTGTCATTGTAACCCATGTATAAACTGACCTAAGTTGTACACCGTGAGAACATTGACCACAAGGGGGTGAACTTGTGGGAGACACTCCTAACCTGGACTTTCAGGTATAAAAGGGGAAGCTCCATCCACCTTCATCACTTGAGGTCTTGGTAATAAAGGTAACTGGTCACAGAGTGACCTTCTCTCAAGTATGTGCCTCGTGAGCATTTGTACTGTATAGTAAGGATATATCATTGGCGACGAGAAACTGGGATTAAAACCACGTGAGCATGCCCACTAGCAGCACAGAAGAGAGGTACTGTGTTGGTGATGATTGGGACGACTTTATTGAGAGACTACAGCAAAGTTTTCTCACTAAGGAATGGTTGGGACAGGATTCGGCCGACAAACGCAGGGCTCATCTCCTGACGGTTTGTGGATCCAGAACGTATGCCCTGATGAAGGACCTTCTAGCGCCAGAGAAGCTGGCGGACAAGTCGTTCGAAGAGCTCAGTAAGTTGATCGGGGAACACCTTAAACCGGCAAGCAGCATGCACATGGCGAGACACCAGTTTTACACGCACCGGTGACGAGAAGGGCAAAGCGTTCCTGACTTTGTGGCAGACCTCTGGCGACTGGCGAGCCGATGTAAGTTCCCAGATGCATGCAGAGCAGAGATGCTGCGCGACTGTTTTATTGAGGGTATCGGGCCGCTGGGGTTTTCAGGAAACTGATTGAGACCAAAGACTTGACCTTGGAAGCGGCGGCTCTGATAGCCCAGACATTTATCTCAGGGAAGGAAGAAACCAGAATGATGTAAGCCAAAAATCTTGGCTCAAATGCGGCAAACGATCGGGGAGTCAACATTATTAACGCGGCACACAGTTCTCCAGGCAGACAAGGGCAATCGGACATGCCCCAGCATGCAGTCGAACCCAAAGGGGGAATTCAACAGAGACAATGGGTGGCTGAACGGTGATTCATACCATCGCAAGGGACAATGCGGCCAGTAATGGGGCCATCGACGCCGGTTAATGGTGCGCTTAAGACAGTTACAGAGAGAGTCAGAGATGATCGACTGGTAATGGATCTTTTGTTTCCAACAACAGCTCATGCTGGAGATGTGGAGGCAAACACCCAGCCAGAGCTTGCAGGTATCAGCAATATACCTGCAAAAACTGCAACGTCAGCGGTCACTTGGTACGTATGTGCAGGAAGCCTACAGCCAGGTTGATGTACGAGGAGGACGGGCCCAATGTAAGTCCTACGAGGCCAAGTGAATACTGGGGGAAATCACTGGAAGCTGAAGTTCAGCGAGTTCATGTGGAGCACATATACAGTTCATATACCAGGACGCCACCGATAATGATGAAAGTGCTCCTCAATGGCATCCCAGTATTAATGGAGCTAGACACGGGGGCCAGCCAGTCCCTGATGAGTATCAAACAGTTCAAAAGGTTGTGGGTGTCCCAGGCCAGGAGGCCAAAATTATTGCCGATTGACGCACAGCTACGGACATCTACAAAGGAGATCATTTCGGTGCTCGGCAGCGCCATGGTAGTCGTGACCCACAAAGATTCGGAGAACAGGTTGCCACTCTGGATTGTCCCGGGGGACGGTCCTGCACTTCTGGGGAGGAGTTGGCTTGCTGTCATGAACTGGAAATGGGGCGATGTCAATGCATTTTCTTCTGTGGAGCGAGTATCATGCTCACAGGTCCTGGACAAATTTGACTCATTATTTCAACCCGGAATTGGCACTTTCATGGGGGCCAAGGGAGTGATTCACATAAACCCGGACGCCAGGCCAGTACACCACAAGGCCAGAGCGGTGCTGTACGTGATGCGGGAAAAGATAGAATGCGAATTGGACCGCCTGTTGAGAGAAGGCATCATCTCGCCAGTCGAATTCAGTGACTGGGCGAGCCCGATTGTGCTGGTGCTCAAGGCGGATGGGTCGGTCAGGATATGTGGCGATTACAAGGCCACCATCATTCGGGTGTCACTCCAAGACAAGTACCCGCTACCGAGAGCGGAGGACCTCTTTGCGACGCTATCTGATGGTAAACTTTTTTCAAAATTGGACCTGACCTCAGCTTACATGACCCAGGAGCTGGCGAGTGAGTCGAAGAAGCTGACCACCATCACGGCACACAAGGGGTTGTTTGAATATTCAGATGTCCGTTCGGGATTCGTTCGGCCGCCGGATCTTTCAGCGAAATATGGAAAGCCTTCTCAAGTCGATTCCAAGGACGGTGGTTTTTCAAGACGACATTCTCATCACGGGTCGCGATACTGAAGAACACCTCCACAACCTGGAGGAGGTGCTCCGCAGATTGGACCGGGTAGGGCTGTGACTGAATAAGGTGAAGTGCGTCTTCTTAGCTCCAGAGGTAGAATTCCTGGGGAGGATGGTAGCAGCAGATGGGATCAAACCTACTGCGTCCAAAACAGAAGTGATCCAGAGAGCACCCAGACCCCGTAACACGACGGAGTTGCGTTCGTTCCTGGGGTTTCTGAACTATTTTGGTAACTTTCTTCCTAAATTGAGCACGCTGTTAGAGCCGCTACACGTGCTCCTACACAAAGGTCGCGATTGGGTCTGGGGGGACAGCCAGGAAAGGGCTTTTGATAGAGCAGGCAATTTGTTATGCTCCAACAAACTGTTAACGTTATATGACCCGTGTAGCCGCCTCCTTCCCTCCACAGCTTGAATCAGGCTTTCCAGCTCAGTGTCGCTGAAGCAGCTGGCCCTCCTCACAGGTCTCCCTGCAGCTATCTCCTCTGAAGCAAGTCAGACCGAAGTCAAGGCCCTTTAAGAAGGTGGGGAGTAGCTGCATCGTTATGATCAATTAGCTAGAAGCGGAATTTCACAGTCCAGTTGCCGCTCCGCTGCCACGCCGTTGCAACCAGTCCGTTACCACCGTCATTACCATCCATTCCGTTTAGCCGCCGAAAAAGCAAAATTTCGCTCTTGACACCACAGCATCCATATTGGCGGTAAGGGACACAAAAATGCGGTCGGTGCGCCCCATTATCAGTGGGGGGCATTTTCAGCCCCCTTTACTCTTATACTCAAATCAACTTGTAACAACGGCCAAGATACCATTTGCTTTTCTAATTGTTTGCTGTACCTGCATTTTAACTTTCAGTGATTCGTGTACACGGACACCCAGGCCCCTCTGAACACCAGCATTTGCCAGCCTCTCACCATTTAAAAAATTCTCTGCTTTTCTATATTTCTTACCAAAATGGATAACTTCATATTTCTCCACATTATGTTCCATTTGCCATGTTCTTGCCCACTCACTGAGCCTGACTCTATTCCCTTGAAGCCTCTTTGCATCCTTCTCACAACTTACATTTCCACCTAGCTTTGTATCATCAGCAAACTTGGATGTATTACATTTGGTCCCTTCATACAAATCATTGATGTAGATTGTGAATAGCGGGGCCCAAGCACTGATCCTCGCGGTGCCCCACGAGTTACAGCCCGTTATGATTAACTTTAATGGGACACCTGACAGAGCAAAGTCTAAAGTGAGACATGTGGAATGTAATTTGTGTAAGAGTTGTGGCCTGTTCGAGGTTAAATATAACCACTAATGATGTTTATAAGCCAACACAACTGATTTCATGATTTTTAAGAGTTGGTCTGATTGCCTCATGGTTTGAGACAGTGGGATGGCAAGATGGCATTACCATATCTATGCTTTTAAGTGGGTGCTGTTGATGATGTAAAAGTTCTTGTTGTAAAATTTGCGTACGAACAAAAAAGGTTGCGCTCAAAGGAGTTCATGACCCGCTCAGTACAAAAACAGTTAGAGGGAACATTGGCAGTGGGATATAGAGAGAGCACACATTAGGGAATAGAGGGATATATAGAGGGGAAACACTGGGGAACATTGGGATATATAGAGGGGACACATTGGGGAACAGTGGGATATATAGAGGGGACACACTGGGGAACAGAGGGATATATAGAGGGGACACACTGGGGAACAGAGGGATATACAGAGGGGACACACCGGGGAACAGAGGGATATATACAGGGGACACACTGGGGAACAGAGGGATATATAGAGGGTACACAGTGGGGAACAGAGGGATATATAGAGGGGAAACACCGGGGAACATTGGGATATATAGAGGGGAAACACCGGAGAACATTGGGATATATAGAGGGGGGACACCGGGGAACATTGGAATATATAGAGGGGCACACTGGGAAAAGTGGGATATGTAGAGGGGACACACTGGGGAACATTGGGATATATGGAGGGGACACATTGGGGAACAGTGGGATATATAGAGGGGACACACTGGGGAACAGAGGGATATATAGAGGGGACACACTGGGGAACAGAGGGATATATAGAGGGGACACACCGGGGAACAGAGGGATATATACAGGGGACACACTGGGGAACATTGGGATATATCGAGAGGACACATTGGGGAACATTGGGATATATAGAGGGGACACACCGGGGAATAGAGGGATATATAGAGGGGAACACTGGGGAACATTGGGATATATAGAGGGACACACTGGGGAATAGAGGGATATATAGAGGGGTCACATTGGGGAACATTGGGATATATAGATAGGACACATTGGGGAACATTGGGATATATAGAGGGGACACACCGGGGAATAGAGGGATATATAGAGGGGAACACTGGGGAACATTGGGATATATAGAGGGACACACTGGGGAATAGAGGGATATATATAGGGTATACATTGGGGAACATTGGGATATATCGAGAGGACACATTGGGGAACATTGGGATATATAGAGGGGACACACCGGGGAATAGAGGGATATATAGAGGGGAACACTGGGGAACATTGGGATATATAGAGGGGACACACTGGGGAACAGAGGGATATATAGAGGGGAAACACTGGGGAACATTGGGATATATAGATAGGACACATTGGCGAACAGAGGGATATGTAGAGGGGACATGCTGTGGAACACAGCGATATATAGAGGAGACACATTGGGGAACAGAGGGATATCTAGAGGGGAAACAGCAGGGAGCATTGGGATTATAGAGGGGACACATTGGGGAACAGAGGGATATATCGAGGGTGTCATGTATGAAGGAAGAGTCTGACTGAACACTGTGAGCTCAAAGTAAAATGTGACCGTCGTCTTTTATTGCAGGTCACCAGAGTGCCTCTCCAGCCTGTGAGTCTTCCTTAAGTACCTGTGCTCCCAAGGGATTATGGGATCCCTTGGGACTCCAGGGGATGAGCCCTCTGATGACTGTACAAGGTATATACAGGTTTACATATATAACAACACTCCCCCCCACCCCCACAAAGTCAACAGTGTAACTATTTACAAGGTGAGACGATCTGGGGCTCTTCATGCCCTGGCTGATCGTCTCGGTGCAGATGTTGGTATTGGTGAACCGTCTGTTGGGCCCTTGTTGGGCTGCTGTGCAGCTGGCTTTGCTGGGCTGCCTGCTATGGTGAATCCTGCTGGGCTGCTGTGGATGATGGGTTCCACTTCGTGGCCAACCGCGGTGTCGGTTGCCACTGGTGTGTATGTTGGGAGGTCAAAGAAGGTAGGGTCCAAAGTGGGTTGCTCAGTATCGTCCGTGAATCTGAGTTTGATTTGGTCCACGTGTTTGCGGTGAATGAGTCCATTTGAAAGTTTGACCCGAAACACCCTGCTCTCCTCTTTGGCCACGACAGTGCCGGGAAGCCACTTGGGACCTTGTCCATAATTCAATACATAGAAACATAGAAAATAGGTGCAGGAGTAGGCCATTCGGCCCTACGAGCCTGCACCACCATTCAATAAGATCATGGCTGATTATTCACCGCAGTACCCCTTTCCTGCTTTCTCTCCATACCCCTTGATCACTTTAGCCGTAAGGGCCATATCCAACTCCCCCTTGAACATATCCAATGAACTGGCATCAACAACTCTCTGCGGTAGGGAATTCCACAGGTTAACAACTCTCTGAGTGAAGAAGTTTCTCCTCATCTCAGTCCTAAATGGCTTACCCCTTCTCCTTCGACTATGTCCCCTGGTTCTGAACTTCCCCAACATCGGGAACATTCTTCCTGCATCTAACCTGTGCAGTCCCGTCAGAATTTTATATGTTTCTATGAGATCTCCTCTCATCCTTCTAAACTCCAGTGAATACAGGCCCAGTCGATCCAGTCTCTCCTCATATGTCAGTCCTGCCATCCCTGGAATCAGTCTGGTGAACCTTCGCTGCACTCACTCAATAGCAAGAATGTCCTTCGTCAGATTAGGAGACCAAAACTGAACACAATATTTCAGGTGAGGCCTCACCAAAGCCCTGGACAACCGCAGTGTGACCTCCCTGCTCCTCTACTCAAATCCCCTAGCTATGAAGGCCAACATGCTATTTGCCTTCTTCACCACCTACTGCACCTGCATGCCAACCTTCAATGACATAGAAACATAGAAAATAGGTGCAGGAGTAGGCTATTCGGCCCTTCGAGCCTGCACCACCATTCAAAACTGAACACAATATTCCAGGTGAAGCCGCACCAACGCCCTGTACAACTGCAGTAAGACCTCCCTGCTGCTATACTCAAATCCCTCGCTATGGAGGCCAACATACCATTTGCCTTCTTCACCGCCTGCTGTACGTGTATGCCAACTTTCATGACTGATATACCATGACACCCAGGTCTCGTTGCACCTCCCTTTTTCCGGACCTGCCACCATTCAGATAATATTCTGCCTTCGTGTTTTTGCCCCCAAAGTGGATAACCTCACGTTTATCCACATTATACTGCATCTGCCATGCATTTGCGCACTCACCTAACCTGTCCAAATCACCCTGCAGCCTCTTAGCGTCCTCCTCAAAGCTCACCCCGCCACCCAGTTTAGTGTCAGCTGCAAACTTGGAGATATTACACTCAATTCCTTCATCTAAATCATTGATGTATATTGTAAATAGCTGGGGTCCCAGCACTGAGCCCTGCGGCAACCCACTAGTCACTGCCTGCCATTCTGAAAAGGACCCGTTTATCCCGACTCTCTGCTTCCTGTCTGCCAACCAGTTCTCTATACCAATACCAACCAATACCATGCGTTTTAATATTGCACACCAATCTCTTGTGTGGGACCTTGTCAAAAGCCTTTCGAAAGTCAAAATACACCACATCCACTGGTTCTCTCTTGTCCACTCTATTAGTTACATCCACGAAAAATTCCAGAAGATTTGTCAAGCATGATTTCCCTTTCATAAATCCATGCTGACTTGGACCAATCCTGTCACTACTTTCCAAATGCGCTGTTATTTCATCTTTAATAATTGATTCCAACATTTTCCCACTACTGATGTCAGGCTAACCGGTCTATAATTATCCGTTTGCTCTCTCCCTCCTTTTATAAAAAATGGTGTTACATTAGCTACCCTCCAGTCCATAGGAACTGATCCAGAGTTGATAGACTGTTGGAAAATGATCACCAATGCATCCACTATTTCTAGGGTCACTTCCTTAAGTACTCTGGGATGCAGACTATCAGGCCCTGGGGATTTATCAGCCTTCGATCCCATCAATTTCCCTAACACAATAAAAGCCTAACAAGGATATGCTTCTCACTAGACCCTCGGTCCCCTAGTACTTCCGGAAGGTTGTTTGTATCTTCCTTCGTGAAGACAGCACCAAAGTATTTGTTCAACTGGTCTGCCATTTCTTTGTTCCCCATTATAAATTCACCTGAATCTGACCTACGTTTGTCTTCACTAATCTTTTTCTCTTCACATATCTATAGAAGCTTTTGCAGTCAGTTTTTAATGTTCCCAGCAAGCTTCCTCTCATACTCTATTTTCCCCCTCCTAATTAAACCCTATGTCCTCCTCTGCTGAATTCTAAATTACTCCCACTCCTCAGATTTGCTGCTTTTTCCGGCCAATTTATATGCCTCTTCCTTGGATTTAACATTATGCTTAATTTCCCTTGTTAGCCACGGTTGAACCATCTTACCCGTTTTATTTTTACTCCAGACAGGAATGAATGAAGTTCATCCATGTGATCTTTAAATGTTTGCCATTGCCTATCCTCCGTCAACCCTTTAAGTATCATTCGCCAGTGTATTCTAGCCAATTCATGTCTCATACCATCGAAGTTACCTTTCCTTAAGTTCAGGACCCTTGTCTCTGAATTAACTGTGTCACTCTCCATCTTAATAAAGAATTCTACCATATTATGGTCACTCTTCTCCAAGGGGCCTCGCACAACAAGATTGCTAATTAGTCCTTTCTCATTACACATTACCCAGTCCAGGATGGCCAGCCCTCTAGTTGGTTCCTCGACATATTGGTCCAGAAAACCATCCCTAATACACTCCAGGAAATCCTTCACCACATTGCTATCAGTTTGGTTAGCCCAATCTATATGTAGATTAAAGTCATCCATGATAACTGCTGTACCTTTATTGCACGGATCCCTAATTTCTTGTTTGATGCTGTCCCCAACCTCATTACTACTGTTTGATGGTCTGTACACAACTCCCACTAGCGTTTTCTGCCCTTTGGTATTCCGCAGCTCCACCCATAGCGATTCCACATCATCCAAGCTAACGTCGTTCCTTACTATTGCATTAATTTCCTCTTTAACCAGCAATGCCACCCCGCCTCCTTTTCCTTTCTGTCTATCCTTCCTAAATGTTGAATACCCCTGGATGTTGAGTTCCAAGCCTTGGTCACCCTGGAGCCATGTCTCCGTGATGCCAATTACATCATATCCATTAACTGCTATCTGCGCAGTTAAGTCGTCCACCTTATTCCAAATACTCCTCGCATTGAGGCACAGAGCCTTCAGGCTTGTCTTTTGAACACACTTTGTCCCTTTGGAATTTTACTGTAATTTGGCCCCTTTTGCTTTTTGCCTTGGGTTTCTCTGCCCTCCACTTTTACTTTTCTTCTTTCTATCTCTTGCTTCAGTCCCCATTTACTTCCCTCTGTCTCCATAGGTTCCCACCCCCCTGCCATATTAGTTTAACTCCTCCCCAACAGCAATCTAGCAAACACTCCCCCTAGGAGATTGGTTCCGGTCCTGCCCAGGTGCAGACCGTCCGGTTTACACTCGTCCACCTCCCCCAGAACCGGTTCCAATGTCCCAGGAATTTGAATCCCTCCCTTCTGCACCACTCCTCAAGCCACCTATTCATCTGAGCTATCCTGCGATTCCTACTCTGACTAGCACGTGGCACTGGTAGCAATCCTGAGATTACTACTTTTGAGGTCCTACTTTTTAATTTAGCTCCTAGCTCCTTAAATTCGTCTTGTAAGACCTCATCCCGTTTTTTACCTATATCGGTACCTCTATGCACCACAACTGGCTGTTCACCCTCCATTTTCAAAATGTCCTGCACCCGCTCTGAGACATCCTTGACCCTTGCACCAGGGAGGCAACATACCATCCTGGAGTCTCGGTTGCCGCCGCAGCAACGTCTATCTATTCCCCTTACAATAGAATTCCCTACCACCATAGCTCTTGCACTCTTTTTCCTGTGCAGCAGAGCCACCCACGGCACCATGAACTTGGCTGCTGCTGCTCTCCCCTGATGAGTCATCCCCCTCAACAGTACTCAAAGCGGTGTATCTGTTTTTCAGGGGGATGACCACAGGGGACCCCTGCACTACCTTCCTTCCACTGCTCTTCCTGTTGCTCACCCATCCCCTATCTGGCTGTGTACCCTTTACCTGTGGTTGGCCAACTCACTAAACGTGCTAGTCACAGGATAATTGATTCACAGGATAAACATGCTAATACAGGATAATTCATTTCAATTTCGCGTGACACATTCGTGCTATCATGACATGTACTTTGTTCGCTATCTGTTCATGTAGATCAGGGTGAACTAACGAGAGCCTTGTCTTAAATGCCCTTTTCATGAGCAGTTCAGCAGGTGGAATCCCAGTGAGCGAGTGAGGTCTCATGCGGTTACTAAGCAGGACTCTGGACAGGCAAGTCTGCAGTGAGCTTTCAGTTACCCTCGTCAAGCCTTGCTTGATGGTTTGCACTGCTCTCTCTGCCTGACCATTGGATGCTGGTTTGAACGGGGCAGATGTGACATGTTTGATCCCGTTGCAGGTCATGAATTCTTTGAACTCGGCACTGGTAAAACATGGCCCGTTGTTGCTCACAAGAACATCGGATAGTCCGTGCGTGGCAAACATGGCCCGCAGCCTTTCAGTGGTGGCGGCGGACATGCTTGCCGACATTATCTCACATCCAATCCATTTAGAGTACGCATCTACAATCACAAGGAACATTTTACCAAAGAACGGGCCTGCATAATCGACATGGACCCGAGACCACGGTTTGGAGGGCCAACACCATAAACTTAGTGGCGCCTCCCTGGGTGCATTACTTAACTGCAAGCATGTGTTACATCAGTGCATGTAAGACTCTAAGTCCACATTGATACCGGGCCACCACACATGGGATCTGGCTATCGCTTTCATCATTACGATGCCTGGGTGGGTACTGTGGAGGTCATTGATGAAGGTGTCTCTGCCCTTCTTGGGGACCACTACTTGATTGTCTCACAGAAGGCAGTCTGCCTGTATAGACATTTCATCTTTGCGCCGCTGGAACGGCTTTATCACTTTCTGCATTTCCACTGGGACACTGGATCAGTTCCCGTGAAGCACACAGTTTTTAACAAGGGACAGTAAAGGGTCCTGGCTCGTCCAGGTTCTAATCTGTCGGGCTGTGACGGGTGATTACTCACTCTCAAATGCTTCCATAACTATGACTAAATCTGCGGGCTGCGCCATTTCCACCCCCGTGGTGGGCAGTGGAAGCCTACTGAGAGCATCGGCACAGTTTTCTGTGCCTGGCCTGTGGTGGATGGCGCAGTTGTATGCGGACAACGTGAGCGTCCATCTGATGCGGGCCGATGCGTTAGTATTTATCCCCTTAATCTTGAAAAACAGGAATATCAGTGGCTTATGGTCAGTTTCCAATTCAAATTTTAGCTCAAACAGATATTGATGCATTTTCTTTACCCCATAGACACACGCTAACGCTTCTTTTTCAATCATGCTGTAGGCTCTCTCAGTCGTAGATAGACTCCTGGATGCATAAGCAACTGGTTGCAATTTCCCAAAATCATTAGCTTGTTGCAATACACACCCGACGCTATACGACGACGCATCACATGCTAGTAGCAAACGCTTACATGGATCATACAACACAAGCAATTTGTTTGAACATAACAATTTTCTAGCTTTTACAAAGGCGTTTTCTTGGCTTTTGCCCCATACCCATTCGTCTCCTTTAAGCAGTAAGATGTGCAGTGGTTCTAACAGTGTGCTGAGACCCAATAAGAAGTTACCAAAATAGTTCAGGAGTCCTAGAAACGACCGCAACTCCTTCACGTTCTGTGGTCTCGGTGCGTTCTTGATTGCCTCCGTCTTCGAATCGGTGGGCCTGATGCCGTCCGCTGCGATTCTTCTCCCCAGGAACTCCACTTCAGGCACCAGGAAAACGCACTTTGAGCGTTTTAACCTGAGCCCCACGCGATTGAGTCGACTAAGAACCTCCTCCAGGTTCTGCAGGTGCCCGCTTGTGTCCCGACCTGTAACCAAGATGTCGTCCTGGAAGACCACTGTACGCGAGACCGACTTCAGTAAGCTTTCCCTGTTTCTCTGGAATATCGCCACCACTGATCGAATTCCAAACGGGCATCTGTTATAAATGAAGAGACCTTTGTGTGTGTTGATGCAGGTGAGGGCCTTCGATGATTCCTCCAGCTCCTGCGTCATGTAGGCCAAGGTCAAGTCCAGCTTTGTGAATGTCTTTCCTCCTGCCAGCGTAGCAAAAATGTCGTCAGCCTTTGGTAGTGGGTATTGGTCCTGCAGGGAGAAACGATTGATAGTTACTTTGTAATCGCCACAGATTCTGACGATGCCGTCTCCCTTGAGGACAGGAACTGTCGGACTGGTCCACTCGTTGAATTTGATCAACGAAATGATGCCCTTTCTTTGCAGCCGGTCTAGCTCGATCTCTACCCTTTCTCCCATCATGTACGGTACTGCTCTCGCCTTGTGATGGATGGGTCGCGTCCCCGGAATTAGGTGGATCTGCACTTTTGTTCCTTGGAACTTCCCAATGCCTGGTTCAAACAGCAAAGGGAACTTGTTTAAGACCTGGGCACAGGAAGTGTCGTCAATGGACAATAGTGCTCGGACGTTGTCCCAGTTCCAGCATCTTTCCCAGCCAGCTCCTGCCGAGCAGCGTGGGACCATCGCCCGGTACCACCCAGAGTGGTAGCTGTGCACCGCTCCATCGTAGGAGACTTTTACAGTAGCACTGCCATTTACGGGAATCGGTTCCTTTGTCTAAGTTCTCAGTTTTATGTGAATTGGAGTCAAGACTGGCCTTGAGGCCTTGCTGCACCACAATTTTTTGAAAGTCTTTTTGCTCATAATTGACTGGCTCGTGCCTGTGTCCAGTTCCATTGACACCAGGAGTCCATTTAGTTCAACCTTCAGCATTATCGGGGGACATGTTGTGGTGAATATGTGCACCTCATATACCTCTGCCTCATCAGTCTGAGGCTCTGGTTCGTCATGATCCGCCATGGATCTGTCCTCCTCTGCAGGATTAACAGGATTTGCAGCTCGCCTGCACATACGTTGGAGGTGTCCCATTGTTCCACAGCCCTTGCAAATGTACCCTTTGAAGTGGCATGAATGGAAACAATGATCACCCCCGCAGTGCCAACAAGGTGTTATTGGCCTTGCATTCATCACCCTTGATGGTGAACTCTGAGACATCTGCAGACGTGCAGCTGCAGGCATGTGGGGCCTGCCCTGTACGTTGCGATTTGAAAGCAACATCACTTTGTTCACAGTACTTGTGCTGAGAGATTTGCTTAGTATTGTCACTGGTGGCAATGAACGCCTGGGCTATCGCTATGGCCTTACTCAAGGTTGGGGTCTCCACATTCAAAAGTTTGCGAAGTATGGTTTCGTGGCCAATGCCAAGTACGAATAAGTTTCTGAGCATATGCTCCAAATGTCCTTCAAATTTGCAATGTCCTGAAAGGCGTCTTAGCTGGGCGATATAACTCGTCACTTCCTGGCCTTTAGACCATTTGTAGGAATAGAACCGGTACCTCGCCATCAGGACGCTTTCCTTCGGGTTCAGATGCTCCCAGACCAGTGTGCACAAATCATCGTACGATCTCTCTGTGGGTTTTGCTGGAGCAAGCAGATTTTTCATGAGGCCATACATTGGTGCTCCGCAGACGGTGAGGAGAATCGCCCTTCGTTTGGCAGCGTTCGCTTCTCCTTCCAGCTCGTTGGCCATGAAGTATTGGTCGAGTCGCTCCACGAAGGTTTACCAATCATCTCCCTCTGAGAATTTCTCCAGGATGCCCACTATTCTCTGCATTGTTGGGTTTGTTATCTGTATCTAATCGCCAGTTGTTATGCAAGAAGAAAGAGTCTGACCAGACACTGTGAGCTCAAAGCAAAGTGTGACCTTAGTCTTTTACTGCAGGTCTCCAGAGTGCCTCTCCAGCCTGTGAGGCCTCCTTAAGTACCTGTGCTCTTAAGGGATTATGGGATCCTTTGGGACACCAGGGGATGAGCCCTCTGGTGACTGTACAAGGTATATACAGGTTTACATATATATACAGAGGGGACACATGGGGAAAAGACGGATATATCGATGGGAAACACTGGGGAACATTGGGATATATAGAGGGGACACACGAGGAACAGTAGGATATATAGAGAAGACTCACTGGGGAAAAGAGGGATATATAGAGAAGACTCACTGGGGAAAAGAGGGATATATAGAGCAGGCACAATGGGATCAGAGGGCTATAGGGGGAACAGTGCTGAATACAGGGGGTATAGGATGTGACCAGTGGCACCCTGCAGGGATCTGTGTTGAAGCCTCACTGTATTCACTGTCTATTCACTGTATTTATTAATGACATAGACGACGGGATAGAGAGCCACATATCCAAGTTTGCTGATGACACAAAGACAGGCGGCATTGTAAGCAGTGTAGATGTTAGCATCTCATTACAAGGAGATGTTACAGGTTGTAACTCTCCAGTCCAGAAACATCCCTGGTCCGGCATCAGTCGCGGCGTGGGTGGCGTCCATTGAGGTAATATATAATTTACAGACCTCCTCTTCGGGAACTTATGTGAGGCCGCCTCTCCTTGCCTGATTGGCGGCGGGTGCACATGGTCTGAAGGCTGCAGCTGCAGCGCCGGGCTGAGCCGGCACTTTCCCTTCCCCCAGTCTTGGTGCGAGGAGGCTGCCGCTTCCACCAGTCAGGCTCTGCTCGCGGCTTACACACGGACTGGCACCGGGAGTAGGATCATGGATAAGGGTCGGTGTCTCTCCTTGACTTTATCCTTCACTTTATCTCCGATCTCTAGTTTTTTTTGTGTATATGGATGTGGTTTTTTGAGGTGTTGGTGTTCATTGAGGTAAGCGGGCTGGGCAAGGGAAGGGAAGGGCAGGGAAGGGCAGGGAAGGGAAGGGAAGGGAAGGGCAGACGGCTGACAGAGGCGCTGAAGCTGAGCATGAGAATTTGAAAAAAACAGAGTGATTCTGGGCGACTAAATGCTGCGCAGTAGGCTTCTGCCTAACGCATGCACGGAACATGTCCGGGTCGTTGTCAGCAGCGTTGCCACCAGTTGACCTCCCATGGCTCGAATAATTGTCTGGTCCGGCACCGCTCAGGTCCCAAGGATACGGCACTAGAGAGGTCCAACTGTAACAGAGTAAGTGAATGGGAAAAACGTTGGGAAATTGATTTCAATGCAGGCAATTGTGAGGTCATCCACATTGGACCAAAAAAGGATAGACCAGAATACTTTCTGAATAGTGAAAAACTTGAAACAGTGGAGGTCCAACGAGACTTGGGGTCCATGTACATAGAGCATTAAAATGTTATGGACAGGTTCAGAAAATAATCAAAAAAGCTAATGGGATGCTGGCCTTTATATCGAGAGGACTAGAATACAAGGGGGTAGAAGTTATGCTGCAGCTGTAAAAAGCCCTGGTTAGACCACACCTGGAGCATTGTGAGCAGTTCTGGGCACCATATCTTAGGGAGGATATACTGGCCTTGGAGGGAGTGCAGCGTAGGTTTACTAGAATGATACCCGGATTCCAAAGGTCAAGTTATGAGGAGTGATCTTAATATAAAGGCTAGCATTCCATTAGCCTTTTTGATTATTTTTTGTAGCACCGCCGCCTTCTCAAGGGAAACTAGGGATGGGTAGTAAATGCCAACCATGTCAGCGATGCCCACATCCTGAGAATGAATTAAAACCATTGTCTCTATATAATTGGGCAGCTTTCCCACACAGACTCCACTGCTCACAAGATCTGCAGTCCCATGTTAATGAAGCAATGCCTGATGATGTGCTATACACTGATCCAATGAGTGCTGGAGCAGGGGGCGAAATTTGGTATCGCCCCGTTTGGAGGTGGTAACTGCCCCGGTTGCGAAATTGGGGTTATCGCCCCCAAGAGGAAGTGGAGCTCAATGTCGGGGGCGGGACCGGGCCGGTAAGCGAGTGAATTTTCCAGTGTTATACGACCTCTCTGCATAGCGCAGACTCGATCACAGGGCCCTCCCCTTCCGTTAAAGGGGAGGAACCGCTGTGAGCTCTGCAGTGGGGTGAGCGGCCTGCACTACGCCACTGGGGATCCAAGATGCCGTGGCTGCAGCCTGGCACAGAAAGCGGGGTGCCGGGCTGCACAATCGCCGCACGGACCCCCCGAAATACACAACGAGCGGCCAGACCAGTAATTCGGGCGTGGAAAAAAAATGTCGGCGCGGACTTCTCCTTTACTTTGCGCCCCACGAGCGGAATGCGGCCTGGTTCATGACCCACGAGGCTGGCGCTGACATCGCCCATGGCTACCCAATTTCCACTGCGGGGCAAAAACGGGTCGCTGTGCATGGCGCTGAGGCCTGGGGTGCTATCGGTACGAGCGGGACGCTGCCAGTTTGCGCCTCCATTAACTCCCTCGTCATTTTGGGGGAGGTGGTAGCACTGCTCCCCTCCCCCCCGCCCCCGGCGAGGAATAGTTTGTGCCCCAGAACCGCCCTAGGGGGAGATAACGCAAACAAGGCAAAGAAGGCGCAAACAAGGCGAATTTCTCCCCCTAAAACTCTCTGGTGCTGTGGATGATGATGTACCTCACTGCATGTTTCAAATACTACGTCATATTTGTATTATGTCTGTTTAATCCTGACTCGAATGCACTGACTTATACGAGACACATGCTGAAGTCAAGGTCACTCAGGACCTGCACCTTTAATTCCAGCTCTCCAGTGCTGCACTTGCCTGAGACCTCCCTTTATATACCTCAGTGGGACAGGTATGGAGTGTCTCCTGCAAGTGCACCCCTGGTGGTAAGGTATGCTTATTGTTACAGGTCATATCCAGTTACAGTAATGTATAGCATGGTAAGATATAGTTATATACAGTAATGTGAGATACATGACATCACCCTCCCCCAAGGTCTTATTGCCTTTATAGGTTCAGTCTCTCAGGTGGTCTGCACTCTCGCGTGGAGCGTCTTAGTTGTGGTTCAGTTGTTTGCCTTGGTGCCTGTTTTTCATTCGGTGTGATTGCTGGTATCTTGCCTGGGCTGTCTGTTGAGACTGCCCTTTCCTCAGGTTGTTCCACCTGTCTGTCCACCAGGTGTGGTGTGAGTTCCACATTGTAGTCTGCCTCTGGTTCTTCAGTGTTATCAGTGAATCTCCTTTTTACTTGGTCTACATGCCTCCGGCAGGTTTGGCCATTGTCCATTTGTACAATCAGTAGCCTGTTTCCCTCTTTGTCTGTTACTGTCCCTGTAAGCCATTTGGGACCCCTCAAATTTTGGTCATGAGGATTAACGAGAGCCTGGTCTTTAAGGTTTGTTTCATCAATAGTTGCGAGGGGGGAACCCCAGTCAACGAATGCGGACGAGATCTGTATGCCAGCAGCAGTCGCGGCTCTGCAGCGTGGGACCTTAGATTCTGAGCATGCCTTGTTTAATGATCTGCACTACTCGCTCCGCCTGGCCATTGGAGGCCGGCTTGAAAGGTGCCGTCTTATACCGTGATTTATACCGTGGTCAACTATAAAATCATGAAATTCTGTGCTGGTGAAGCACAGACCATTATCACTGACCAACATGTCAGGAATGCCATGCATTACAAACATGGTTCTAAGGCTCTCCACAGTGGTGGAGGTGGTGCTCGAGTTTAAAATGGTGCACTCGATCTATTTTGAAAATGCATCAACGATTACGAGGAACATTTTGCCCATGAATGGGCCCGCATAGTCTACATGCACCCGCAACCACGGTTTGGTGGGCCAGGGCCAGGGGCTTAGGGGGGCCTCCCTGGGGGCATTACTGAGTTGGGCACAAATGGTGCACCGACAGACGCAGAGCTCCAAGTCCACGTCAATACCAGGCCACCAGACGTGGGATCTGGCTATGGCCTTCATAAGGACGATTCCCGGGTGCTCGTGATGGAGCTCCCGGACAAACGCCTCCCTGCCTCGTAAGGGCATAACTACTCGGCTGCCCCACATGAGGCAGTCTGCCTGTAGTGAGAGTTCATGCATGCGCCTATGGAAGGGTTTGACCTCCTCAGAGCAGGCATCGCGAGCCTCTGCCCAGTCACCGGTTAAAACACATCTTTTTACTAGAGATAACGTGGGGTCGCTGGTCGTCCAGGCTCTGATTTGGCGAGCTGTCATGGGCGAACCTGTGGATTCAAAGGCATTGATTGCCATGACCATCTCACAGTCCTGTTCATCGGACCCTTCTGTGGTCGCCAGGGGTAGCCTGATAAGCGCGTTGACACAGTTGTCTGTGCCTGGTCTGTGCCTTATCGTGTAGTCGTAAGCCGCCAGCATGCGTGCCTACCGCTGAATGCGCGCTGAGGCGTTGGCATTGATTGCCTTGCACTCGGATAGTAGGGATGTGAGGGGTTTGTGGTCGGTTTCTAACGCAAACTTGGCCCCGAAAAGGTATTGGTGCATCTTTTTGACACCGTATACGCACGCGAGCGCCTCCTTCTCAACCATACCGTACCCGCGCTCTGCCCGCAAAAATGACCTGGAGGCATAAGCAACGGGCCGCAATTTACCCGCATCATTGACGTGCTGTAAAACGCACCCGACCCTGTACGCTGACGCATCACACGTAAGGACTAACTTTTTACCTGGGTCAAAAAAGGCTAGAACACTGTTGGAACATAGAAGGTTGCGTGCCTTATTGAAGGCGCGTTCTTGGGCGTCCCCCCAAAACCAATCGCACCCCTTTCTGAGTAGCACATGAAGAGGCTCCAGCAGCGTGCTCAAGTTCTGCATAAAGTTTCCAAAGTAATTGAGAAGCCCGAGAAAGGCGCGCAATTCCGAGACATTCCGGGGCCTGGGTGCCAGGCGAATCGCTTTAGTTTTGGATCCGGTTGGGCAGATTCCATCAGTGGCAATCCTTCTGCCCAAAAATTCAACCTCAGGCACGAGAAACAGACACTTGGATTTCTTAACTTTTCGGCCTACACGACCCAATCAACTTAGTACTTCCTCAAGATTGTGGAGATGAGAGTCGGTGTCCCTGCCCGTGATGAGTATGTCATCTTGAAACACAACCGTCCCCGGGATGGACTTGAGCAGACTCTCCATGTTGCGCTGGAATATAGCAGCTGCCGAACTGATGCCAAACGGATATCGATTGTACACAAAAAGGCCTCGATGTGTGTTGATGGTGGTGAGTAGCTTCGACTCTTCGGTCAGTTCTTGCGTCATATACGCAGATGTGAGCTCAAGTTTCGAGAAAAGGTTTCCTCCAGCCAACGTGGCAAATAGGTCCTCCGCTCTGGGCAGCGGGTATTGGTCCTGTAGGGAGACTCTGTTTATGGTAGACTTGTAATCCCCACAGATTCGCACGGATTCATCAGGCTTCATGACGGGGACGATGGGGCTTGCCCAGTCGCTGAATTCCACAGGAGAAATTATGCCTTCCCGCAAAGCCGGTCCAGTTCGTTTTCAATCTTTTCCCTCATCACATAAGGCACCGCTCTGGCCTTGTGATGGACTGGTCTGGCATTCTGTGTGATATAGATTCTAACTTTAGCCCCTTTGAAGGTGCCCACACCTGGCTGAAAGAGATGTTCAAAACGGCTTAGAACTGTTGAGCAGGAGGTCTGTTCCTCTGACGACATGGCGTGAACATCATCCCATTTTCAATTAAGTTCTGCTAGCCAGCTTCTCCCCAACAGGGCTGGGAGATCCCCGGGGACAATCCACAGGGAAAGTCAATTCACATTCCTCTTTGTGTGTGACCGAGAGCATGGCGCTGCCAAGGACTGGGACAATTTTTTTGGTACAGGTCCTTAGTTTGGTGTCAATCTTTGTGAGGTTTGGTCTGTTGCTTTTGTGTGGCCACAGCTGTTCAAATTGTTGAACACTCATGAGGGATTGACTGGCCCCTGATACGTCCTTACTACACAGTATAAATGCACATGAGGCCCATGCTTGAGAGAAGGTCAGTCTGTGACCTGTCCTTTATTCCTTAGCACTCAAGTGTTGAAGGTGGGTGGAGCTTTCCCTTTTATACCTGAAGGTCCAGGTTAGGAGTGTCTCCCACCTAGTGATCAGTGTTCTCACGGTGTACAACTTAGGTCAGATTATACATGGGTTACAATGCTGGTTGAATACATGACATCACCTCCCCCCGCAAAGTCTTATTGGGATCACAGGTTGAGTCTCTCTGGTGGTTTCCGCTCCCTTGTAGAGCGCCTGAGTTGGGGCTCCGGTTGTTGGGTGCTGGCCTGGGTGCCTGCTGTTTGCAGTGCCTCAGGCCTGTCCGGACTTGCCAGTGACTGGGCTCTCCTCTCTTTGGTTCCGGTGTTCGGTCACCTGTGATGGAGTCAACTCTATATCATGTTCTTCCTCTGCTTCATCTATGGGGTTGCTGAACCTCCTTTTTGTTTGATCCACATGTTTGCGGCAGATTTGTCCATTGGTAAGTTTAACTACCAGAATCCTATTTCCCTCTTTCGCAACCACAGTGCCTGCGAGCCATTTGGGCCCTGCAGCGTAGTCTGCTGCTACCCTCATCCCCAGGAATTCTACCTCTGGAGCTAGGAAGACGCACTTCGCCTTTTTCAGTCGCAGACCTACCCGGTCCAGTCTGCGTAGCACCTCGTCCAGGTTGTGGAGGTGTTCTTCAGTATCGTAACCCGTAATGAGGATGTCGTCCTGAAAAACCACCGTCCCTGGAATCGACTTGAGGAGGCTTTCCATGTTTCGTTGGAAGATCGCGGCGGCCGAGCGAATCCTGAATGGACATCTGTTGTACTCAAACAACCCCTTGTGTGTCGTGATGGTGGTCAGCTTCTTCGATTCACTCGCCAGCTCCTGGGTCATGTAAGCTGAGGTCAGGTCCAATTTTGAAAAAGGTTTGCCACCGGATAGCGTCGCAAAGAGGTCCTCCGCTCTCTGTAGCGGGTACTGGTCTTGGAGTGACACCCGATTGATGGTGGCCTTGTAATCACCACATATCCTGACCGGCCCATCCGCCTTGAGCACCGGCACAATCGGGCTGAATTCGACTGGCGAGATGATGTTGTTAGCGTTAGTGTTTTCTCAGAAGAATCACTCAACACTCAGAGTCGGTTCCAACGCCGTCGCGGCCTTTATTAACGCTAGCGGGGAGGAAATCACAAGACTGAGTCCAGGCTTCTCTCCGCAGAACAAAGGGTTACATGCACTTTTATATGTTTCACAACAGTTACAAACAGTTTACTACAGTTACACAGCCCATTACGGCTGGACACAAGCCAATCACAATGATTATAGATTACATATAGGTTCTTTTAACCCAATAGAATTCCCCTGGTGTCTCAGGAACCATATGTTCGGTTATTGTCAGCTTGGGCTGATTGATGACTTTACTACAGGAGATAGGTTCTCTCCCTATTTCTTTCTTCTTGGAGAAATAATTGGTTTATAACCTTGTTTACAGGAGATGGGTTCCCTTCTTATCTCTTTCTTCCTGGGGAATTAATTGGTTTATGGCCTTGTTTACGGGAGATGGGTTCTCTCCTCATTATTCTTATCCTGCATCCAAGGCATTCCGATAGTGGGCCTCACAGGGTTATTGCTCGGTCATTCAACAGTTCACAGCTTGACTACCTGATTTCCCATCATGCCTGGGCAGCCATTTTATGTGTGGCCACTTTAAACTTATATGCGGTTAGATATATCTAGCAGGTGCCTAATGCCTAGTGTTCTGGTATATTCTAAAGGTGCCTACCTCCTACAACAATGCCTTCCCTCAACAGGTGGTCTAATTCACCTTCTATCTTTTCCCGCATCATGTACGGCACCGCTCTGGCCTTGTGGTGTACTGGCCTGGCGTCCCGTTTTATGTGAATCACTACCTTGGCCCCCATGAAAGTGCCAATGCCGGGTTGAAATAATGAGTCAAATTTGTCCAGGACCTGTGAGCATGATACTCGCTCCACAGAGGAAATTGCATTGAAATCGCCCCATTTCCAGTTCATGACAGCAAGCCAACTCCTCCCCAGTAGTGCGGGACCGTCCCCTGGGACAATCCAGAGTGGCAACCTGTTCTCCGAATCTTTGTGGGTCACGACTACCGTGGCGCTGCCTAGCACCGGAATGATCTGCTTTGTGTAAGTCCGTAGCTGTGCGTCAATCGGCGATAATTTTGGGCTCCTGGCCTTGGATGCCCACAACTTTTCGAACTGTTTGATACCCATCAGGGACTGGCTGGCACCCGTGTCTAACTCCATTGATACTGGGATGCCATTGAGGAGCACTTTCATCATTATCGGTGGCGTCCTGGTGTATGAACTGTATACGTGCTCCACATGAACTCGCTGAACTTCAGCTTCCAGCGATTTCCCCCAGTGTTCATTTCTGCAATTTCTGCAGGTGTTTTGCTCATCTCTGCAAACTCTGGCTGAATGTATGCCTCCATGCCTCCAGCATGAGTTGCGGTTTGAAACCAAAGGTCCCTTGCCAGTCGATCGTCCCTGACTGCCCCTGTTATTGTCCTTGAGTGCACCATTAACAGGTGTTGATGGCCCCATTACTGGCCACATTGTCCCTTGCAATGGCGTGAATTGCTGTTCAGCTTGCCATTGTCTCTGTTGAACTCCCCCTCTGGGTTCGACTACATGTTGGGGCATGCCTGACTGCCCTTGTCTGCCTGGAGAACTGCGTGCTGTTTTAACAATGTTGAATCTCTGTCCCAACCATTCCTTAACACAGTACCTCTCGTCTGTTCTGCTAGTGGCCATGCTCGCGTGGTTAAAATCCAAGTTTCTTGTCGCCATTGATACGTCCTTACTACACAGTATAAATGCACACGAGGCCCATGCTTGAGAGAAGGTCAGTCTGTGACCTGTCCTTTATTCCTTAGCACTCAAGTGATGAAGGTGGGTGGAGCTTTCCCTTTTATACCTGAAGGTCCAGGTTAGGAGTGTCTCCCACCTAGTGGTCAGTGTTCTCACGGTGTACAACTTAGGTCAGATTATACATGGGTTACAATGCTGGTTGAATACATGACAGCCCCCGTGTCCAGTTCCATGTTGACGGGTATCCCATTGAGTAGAACCCTCATCATAATTGGAGGCGTCTTGGTGTAAGAACAGTGGACATTGATCGTGTTAACCCGCTGTACCTCGGCGTCCCGTGCACTGTTCCAACCGTCTTCTGGTCCGCTTTCCTACCCTTCCGATTCGTATACCAGCCAAGCTGCTGTTTTTCTGCACATGCGCGCCAGATGCCCTGTCTCATTGCAGTTTCTGCAAACGGCATGCTGAAATCGACACACCCTGGTTGAGTGCCTTCCCCCACATCTCCAACACAGACCGTTTCCATTGTTTCCGAAGGATGAGCTGCGCCTGGCTGATCTCCCTTGAGCTTCTCTCAATCTGTTGTTGATTGCTCGCATTGTGGGTTGATGAGGTGTGATCGGCCATTCATGTGGCCCTTGATTTTAATGGCTTCTGGCGCCACTGTCTGCTGTTGAAGGCCTGCTCTCCTGCCTTTGTCTGTGTTGGGGTAGCGGTTTGTTTCACAATGTGAACCCCTTGTTCCGATGCCTCGATGGTTGTCGTACCCGAAATATAGATCAGCCTTGTTTCTTCTTCGCCTGACAAGAACGTCTGTGCGACCAGAGCTGCTGCCTCGTTCTTAGTCTCTATGCCTGCGTGGCCTATTCCTTCAATAAAAAAGTCTCTCAGTACTTCTCTCCTTAGTTCATTGGAGAACTCACCTAAACTAGCCAGCCTCCGAAGTTCCGCCATGAAGTCGGATATGCTTTTACCCACACAGCGTCTGTAGTTGTAGAACCTGTGTCTGCCCATGTGTAGGCTGCTCACTGGCTTCAGGTGGTCTCTCACCAGTGTGCTCAACTCCTCAAACAACTTGCTTGCTGGTTTCTCGGGTGCCAGCAGGTCTTTAATTAAAGCGTATGTTTTCGAGCCACAGCTGGTCAAGAGATGGGCTCTTCTCTTGTCTGCCTTATCATCGCCCAGCCAGCCTTTGGTCACAAAGCTTTGCTGGAGCCTTTCTATAAAGTCATCCCAATTGTCTCCAGCATTGTATTTCTCATCTGAGCTGTTGGTAGCCATTCTGTGGATTCTGTGATCCCGTAACTCGTCACCACTGTTAAGTCCTGACTCGAATGTACTGACTTATACGAAACACTTGATGATGTCAAGGTCACTCAGGACCTGCACCTTTAATTTACAGCTCTCCAGTGCTACACTTGCCTGAGACCTCCCTTTTTATACCTCAATGGGACAGGTATGGAGTGTCTCCTGCAAGTGCACCCCTGGTGGTAAGGTATGTTTATTGTTACAGGTCATATCCAGTTACAGTCATGTATAGCATGGTAAGATACAGTTGTATACAGTAATGTGAGATACATGACAGTGTCACTCCAGGTATTTTCCACAGGAGGAGAAGCAAAAGTTCTAATCTTGCAATGGGCTTTGGAGCAGACTACCTACGCATCTCTGTGTCTATGGACTCAATTTTCCCCAGTATTTGCACCGTTTTTCTTGGAGAAGGCTGTTTTTTCTGGCCTCACTTAAAAATCCCCAGATTCCCCAATCAATTTGTACCAGCGTAACTGACTGAGTTACGTTTTTTTTAGGTACTTTTTCTTTCGCTCAAAAGAATGCGTTACCACCCACCTACGTCAATTCTGGCCATTTAGGCAACTTTGGCCAGCTAATAGTTACTCCAGTTCTACTTTGGCCAACGTATGCGGCCACCAGAGAAAACCCTTGCGGAAAGTTAAAGAAATCGGCGCAGGTTAAGTGCAACAGATGCCCGGACAGCAGCAGCAGCAGGAAAGGTAAGAGAGAAGGGGAGGGAAGTGGGGCAGCAAGAGAGAGGTGGGGGGAGGAAGAGAGAGGTGGGGGGAGGGAGAGGGTGTGGGGGGAAGCCTTTCGGGTGCAGTTAGGTGTGGGGATCGTGAGGGAGCAGACCACTCGACCTGGACTAGGGGACGGGAGAATGCAACGGCAAGCCCTTCGGCCAGGGCTAGGGGCGGGGGAGCAGACCAGGAGGCTGAAGACAATTCAGGTAGGTGGGGTGGTGGGTCATTTCAGCTGCCTTCCCGGGCCAACAGGACCCCGCACCGGCCCACTGCATTCCCGAGCCGACAGGACCCCGCACCGGCCCGCTGCATTCCCGAGCCGACAGGACCCCGCACCGGCCCGCTGCCTTACTGAGCCGACAGGACCCCGCACCGGCCCACTGCATTCCCGAGCCGACAGGACCCCGCACCGACCCGCTGCCTTACCGAGCCGACAGGACCCCGCACCGGCCCACTGCCTTACCGAGCAGATAGGACCCCGCACCGGTCCACTGCCTTACCGAGCCGACAGGACCCCGCACCGGTCCACTGCCTTACCGAGCCGACAGGACCCCGCACCGGCCCGCTGCCTTACCGAGCCGACAGGACCCCGCACCAGCCCACTGCATTCCCGAGCCGACAGGACCCCGCACCGGCCCACTGCCTTATCGAGGCGACAGGACCCCGCACTGGCCCACTGCCTTCCCGGGCCGACAGGACCCCGCACCGGCCCACTGCATTACCGAGCCGACAGGACCCCGCACCGGTCCACTGCCTTACCGATGCGGGGTCCTTTCGGCCCGGGAAGGCAGCGGCTTCAGTTTCCAGCCCAGCCTCAGCCCTTTTTCAGTTTCTAACCTCAGCCTTTCTGAGCGTCCCTCATTACCCTAGCAACATCATTTTTTGGCACAGGCCTTAAGCTCCACCCACAAAGCTTAAGGCCAATCTGCACTGCTCCAAATTCAAATAATTCTGGCCAAATTTGGATTTTTTTTTGGCGCACTTGGGCCACTAAAATTCGTACGTACCTCTTCAACTGCGCCAAAAATCACCCATGTGGAAAATTGAGCCCATATGTTCCTACAAAGAATTACAAGTAAAGCCACCCATGCTTTCTAATATTTAGGATTATGTGACAATTGAGTAGAATAATCTTAATTATGACAAGTGAATTTTTGGCACCATTTTGACAATGTTGCAGTGTTCATGGTGAATGGTATATTCATGTTCTGTCAATTCCTGTTACATGTTATATATTCTCTCTCCAGGTATCCCATCATCATTCTGTACGAAAGCAGATCTCACCAAGTATCTGACCATATTCACCTGCTCTGGCCAGCACGCTGCAGTAAATAGCAGGCAGGTAACCTTATATTTAAAAAAAATTACAACTTGTATTTATATAGAGCATTCAGAGAGTAAAATGACCCAAGATGCTTCACAGGAGTGTTACAAAGCAACACTTGACACTGAGCCACATAAGGGGATATTAGGGCAGATGACCAAAAGCTTGATCAAAGAGGGAGGATTTAAGGAGCGTCTTAAAAGAGGAAAGAGAGGTGGCGAGGTGGAGAGGTTTAGGAAGGGAATTACAGACCTTAGGGCCTTGGCAGCTGGAGGCACACCTGCCAATGGTTGACCGATGGAAATCAGGGATGCTCAAGAGGCCAGAATTAGAGAAGCGCAGATATCTTGGAAGGTTGTGGGGCTGGAGGATGTTACAAAGATAGGGAAGGTCAAGGCAATGGAGGGATTTGAAAACAAGGTTGATAAAAGAAATGAGGCACAAACAACACCATCTCTATATACAATACAAGAAAATGCTTACTATCTACAATTTACAGGCTTTCACAACCCAAGCTTGATGTCACCAAATCGCAATTTCTTTATTGATATGCTCCTCTATCCTGCTTTGTGTTAACCTTGCTAGTGCCCTGCACTGTGGGACTCAACCCTTCATCTGAGTTTCTCAATAATAAATACTAGAAAAGTTTGACTCATTGTTAGATACACTTGACCTCTTTCCTTTAATCCCTGGAGGTCATCATAAAATCATAGAATGATACAGCACTGAAGGAGGCCATTCGGCCCATCATGCCTGTGTCGGCTCTGTGAAAGCACTATCCAATTAGACCCACTCCCCCTGCTCTTTCTCCATCGCCCCTTCAAGTATTTATGCAATTCCCTTTAGAAAGTTACTATTCAATCTGCTCGCACTTCCCTTTCAGGCCGTGCAATCCAGATCACAACAACGATTTGGATGAAGGAATAGAGTGTAATATCTCCAAGTTTGCAGTTGACACTAAACTGGGTGGCAGTGTGAGCTGTGAGGAGGACGCTAAGAAGCTGCAGGGTGACTTGGACAGGTTAGGTGAGTGGGCAAATGCATGGCAGATGCAGTATAATGTGGATAAATGTGAGGTTATCCATTTTGGTTGCAAAAACACAAAGGCAGAATATTATCTGAATGGCGGCAGACTCGGAAAAGGGGAGGTGCAACGAGACCTGGGTGTCATGGTTCATCAGTCACTGACAGTGGGCACGCAGGTACAGCAGGCCGGTAAAGAAGGCAAATGGTATGTTGGCCTTCATAGCTAGGGGATTTGAATATCGGAGCTGGGAGGTCTTACTGCAGTTGTACAGGGCCTTAGTGAAGCATCACCTGGAATATTGTGTTCAGTTTTGGTCTCCTAGTCTGAGGAAGGACGTTCTTGCTATTGAGGGAGTGCAGCGAAGACTCACCAGACTGATTCCAGGGATGGCTGGGCTGTCATTTGAGGAGAGACTGGATCAACTGGGCCTTTATTTACTGGAGTTCAGAAGGATGAGAGGGGACCTCATAGAAACGTATAAGATTCTGACGGGACTGGACAAGTTAGATGCGGGAAGAATGTTCCCGATGTTGGGGAAGTCCAGAACCAGGGGACATAGTCTTAGGACAAGGGGTAGGCCATTTAGGACTGAGATGAGGAGAAACTTCTTCACTCAGAGAGTTGTTAACCTGTGGAATTCCCTGCCGCAGAGAGTTGTTGATGCCAGTTCACTGGATATATTCAAGAGGGAGTTAGACATGGCTCTTACGGTTAAGGGGATCAAGGGGTATGGAGAGAAAGCAGGAAAGGGGTACTGAAGGAATGATCATCCATGATCTTATTGAATGGCGGTGCAGGCTCAAAGGCCGAATGGCCTACTCCTGCACCTATTTTTCTATGTTTCTAACTCGCTGCATAAAAACTTGTTGCGTCATCTCCCTCTGGTTCTTTTGCCCATCACCTTAAATCTGTGTCCTCTGGTTATCGACCCTTCTGACACTGGAAACAGTTTCTCCTTATCTACTCGATCAAATCCATTCTGGATTTTGAACATCTCTACCAAGTCTCCACTTAACTGTCTCTGCTGTGAGGAGAGCAACCCAGTTTCTCCAGTACCTCCATGTAACTGAAGTCTCTCATCCCTGGTACCATTCTAGTAAATCTCCTCCGCACCATTTCCAAGGTCTTGACATCCTTCCTAAAGTAGTGCCCAGAATTGGACACAATACTCCAGCTGGGGTCTAATCAGTGTTTTATAAAGGTTTAGCATAACTTCCTTGCTTTTGTACTCCAAGCCTCTGTATATAAAGCCAAGGAACCCATATGCCTTTTTAACAGCCTGCTCAGCTTGTCCTGCCACCTTCAAAGACTTGTGTCCGTACGCCCCCAGGTCTTTCTGTTCCTGCACCACCTTTAGAATTGTAACATTTTGTTTATATTGCATCTCCACATTCTTCCCACCAAAATTAATCGCTTCACACTTCGATGTGTTAAATTTAATCTGCCATGTGTCCGCCCATTTCACCAGCCTGTCTGTGCATTTTTGAAGTATATCACTATCCTCCTCACGGTTCCCTATATTCCAGGTTTCATGCCATCTGCAAACTTTGAAATTATGCCGTGTCCACGTCATTAATATATATTAAACAAAACAGTGGTGCGAATACCAACCCCTGGTGAACCACTATATACATCCCTACAGTCTGAAAAACACCCGTTCACCACTACTCTCTGCTTTCTGTCCCGTAGCTAATTTTGTATCCAAGCAGCCACTGCCCCTTTAACTCCTTGGGGTTCTATTTTGTCAACAGGTCTATTATGTGGTACTTTATCAAACACTTTATGAAAGTCCATATATAAAGAGTAACCACACTATCCTCATCAACCCTCTCCTTTACTTCATCAAAGAACTCAATCAGTTCATCAAACAGGATTTGCCTTTAACAAATCCATGCTGACTTCTCTGAACTGCCTCCACTCAGGTTCAAAAGAATAAGAGAGAAGAAAGATTGTCATGATTTGGATTTTCTGTATACTTTTTCTTGTACTCAACAAAGAAGCCTGTTCCCATACGCAACCCGGACTCCCATTGAGGGGCTTCTGCCAGGCTCCCACTCATCAGTCCAAAGAGATGCATTGAGGGGGAATAGAGGGTTGATGAGGGTAGTGTGGTTAATCTTTATATATGGGCTTTCATAAGGTAATACATGGAACGTGAGTCAGCCAGAGGAATGATGAGTGGAGGAGGAGACTGATGTTACTGACCAGAGGCTCAAAAGACTTTAGCACTTGGCTGAAGAGCCTGCGGAGTTTTTAAAATCAGTAACTGCATGTAGAATCAATTCAATTTTTGCTTATGAGTGTCAGGAAGAAACCAGGTCATGAGTTAAATAAACACCGTCAGCTCTTTCAATATGAGCTATCTACACTTCCTCATCCAATCTCATGAGTTTTTCAAGAATAAATACTAGAAAAGATTGACTCATTGTTAGATACACTTGACCTCTTTCCTCTAATCCCTGGAGGTCATCATAAAATCATGAGTGTCGGAAAGAAACCAGCTCATAAGTTAAATATGAGCTAACTACACTTCCTCATACAACCTGTTGTATGTTTTGATCTCATCCAATCTCATGAGTTTTTCAATAATAAATACTAGAAAAGGTTGACTCATTGTTGGATACACTTGACCTCTTTCCTCGAATCCTTGGAGGTCATCATAAAATCATAGAATGATACAGCACAGAAGGAGGCCATTCGGCCCATCGTGCCTGTGTCGGCTCTGTGAAAGCACTATCCAATTAGACCCACTCCCCCTGCTCTTTCTCCATCGCCCCTTCAAGTATTTATCCAATTCCCTTTAGAAAGTTACGATTGAATCTGCTCGCACTTCCCTTTCAGGCCGTGCAATCCAGATCACAACAACGATTTGGATGAAGGAATAGAGTGTAATATCTCCAAGTTTGCAAATGACACTAAACTGGGTGGCGGTGTGAGCTGTGAGGAGGATGCTAAGAGGCTGCAGGTTGACTTGGACAGGTTAAGTGAGTGGGCAAATACATGGCAGATGCAGTATAATGTGGATAAATGTGAGGTTATCCATTTTGGGGGCAAAAACACAAAGGCAGAATATTATCTGAATGGCGGCAGACTAGGAAAAGGGGAGGTGCAACGAGACCTGGGTGTCATGGTTCATCAGTCACTGAAAGTGGGCATGCAGGTACAGCAGGCGGTAAAGTAGGCAAATGGTATGTTGACCTTCATAGCAAGGGGTTTTGAATATAGGAGCAGTGAGGTCATACTGCAGTTGTACAGGGCCTTAGTGAGGCATCACCTGGAATATTGTGTTCAGTTTTGGTCTCCTAGTCTGAGGAAGGACGTTCTTGCTATTGAGGGAGTGCAGCGAAGGTTCACCAGGCTGATTCCAGGGTGGCTGGGCTGTCATTTGAGGAGAGACTGGATCAACTGGGCCTTTATTCACTGGAGTTTAGAAGGATGAGAGGGGATCTCATAGAAACGTATAAGATTCTGACGGGACTGGACAAGTTAGATGCGGGAAGAATGTTCCCGATGTTGGGGAAGTCCAGAACCAGGGGACATAGCCTTAGGACAAGGGGTAGGCCATTTAGGACTGAGATGAGGAGAAACTTCTTCACTCAGAGAGTTGTTAACCTGTGGAATTCCCTGCCGCAGAGAGTTGTTGATGCCAGTTCATTGGATATATTCAAGAGGGAGTTAGACATGGCTCTTACGGTTAAGGGGATCAAGGGGTATGGAGGGAAAGCAGGAAAGGGATACTGAAGGAATGATCAGCCATGATCTGATTGAATGGTGGTGCAGACACGAAGAGCCGAATGACCTACTCCTGCACCTATTTTTTTATGTTTCTATGTTTCTAACTCGCTGCGTAAAAACTTGTTACGTCATCTCCCTCTGGTTCTTTTGCGCATCACCGTAAATCTGTGTCCTCTGGTTATTGACCCTTCTGCCATTGGAAACCGTTTCTCCTTATTTATTCAATCAAATCCCTTCTGGATTTTGAACACCTCTACCAAATATCCCCTTGACTGTCTCTGCTATGAGGAGAGCAACCCAGTTTCTCCAGTCCCTCCATGTAACTGAAGTCCCTCATCCCTGGTACCATTCTAATAAATCTCCTCTGCACCATCTCCAAGGTCTTGACATCCTTCCTAAAGTAGTGCCCAGAATTGGACACAATACTCCAGCTGGGGTCTAATCAGTGTTTTATAAAGGTTTAGCATAACTTCCTTGCTTTTGTACTCCAAGCCTCTGTATATAAAGCCAAGGAACACATATGCCTTTTTTATCAGCCTGCTCAGCATGTCCTGCCACCTTCAAAGACTTGTGTCCGTACGCCCCCAGGCCTCTCTGTTCCTGCACCACCTTTAGAATGGTAACATTTTGTTTATATTGCCTCTACACATTCTTCCCACCAAAATTAATCGCTTCACACTTCGATGTGTTAAATTTAATCTGCCATGTGTCCGCCCATTTCACCAGCCTGTCTGTGCATTTTTGAAGTATATCACTATCCTCCTCACGGTTCCCTATATTCCAGGTTTCATGCCATCTGCAAACTTTGAAATTATGCCGTGTCCACGTCATTAATATATATTAAACAAAACAGTGGTGCGAATACCAACCCCTGGTGAACCACTATATACATCCCTACAGTCTGAAAAACACCCGTTCACCACTACTCTCTGCTTTCTGTCCCGTAGCTAATTTTGTATCCAAGCAGCCACTGCCCCTTTAACTCCTTGGGGTTCTATTTTGTCAACAGGTCTATTATGTGGTACTTTATCAAACACTTTATGAAAGTCCATATATAAAGAGTAACCACACTATCCTCATCAACCCTCTCCTTTACTTCATCAAAGAACTCAATCAGTTCATCAAACAGGATTTGCCTTTAACAAATCCATGCTGACTTCTCTGAACTGCCTCCACTCAGGTTCAAAAGAATAAGAGAGAAGAAAGATTGTCATGATTTGGATTTTCTGTATACTTTTTCTTGTACTCAACAAAGAAGCCTGTTCCCATACGCAACCCGGACTCCCATTGAGGGGCTTCTGCCAGGCTCCCACTCATCAGTCCAAAGAGATGCATTGAGGGGGAATAGAGGGTTGATGAGGGTAGTGTGGTTAATCTTTATATATGGGCTTTCATAAGGTAATACATGGAACGTGAGTCAGCCAGAGGAATGATGAGTGGAGGAGGAGACTGATGTTACTGACCAGAGGCTCAAAAGACTTTAGCACTTGGCTGAAGAGCCTGCGGAGTTTTTAAAATCAGTAACTGCATGTAGAATCAATTCAATTTTTGCTTATGAGTGTCAGGAAGAAACCAGGTCATGAGTTAAATAAACACCGTCAGCTCTTTCAATATGAGCTATCTACACTTCCTCATCCAATCTCATGAGTTTTTCAAGAATAAATACTAGAAAAGATTGACTCATTGTTAGATACACTTGACCTCTTTCCTCTAATCCCTGGAGGTCATCATAAAATCATGAGTGTCGGAAAGAAACCAGCTCATAAGTTAAATATGAGCTAACTACACTTCCTCATACAACCTGTTGTATGTTTTGATCTCATCCAATCTCATGAGTTTTTCAATAATAAATACTAGAAAAGGTTGACTCATTGTTGGATACACTTGACCTCTTTCCTCGAATCCTTGGAGGTCATCATAAAATCATAGAATGATACAGCACAGAAGGAGGCCATTCGGCCCATCGTGCCTGTGTCGGCTCTGTGAAAGCACTATCCAATTAGACCCACTCCCCCTGCTCTTTCTCCATCGCCCCTTCAAGTATTTATCCAATTCCCTTTAGAAAGTTACGATTGAATCTGCTCGCACTTCCCTTTCAGGCCGTGCAATCCAGATCACAACAACGATTTGGATGAAGGAATAGAGTGTAATATCTCCAAGTTTGCAAATGACACTAAACTGGGTGGCGGTGTGAGCTGTGAGGAGGATGCTAAGAGGCTGCAGGTTGACTTGGACAGGTTAAGTGAGTGGGCAAATACATGGCAGATGCAGTATAATGTGGATAAATGTGAGGTTATCCATTTTGGGGGCAAAAACACAAAGGCAGAATATTATCTGAATGGCGGCAGACTAGGAAAAGGGGAGGTGCAACGAGACCTGGGTGTCATGGTTCATCAGTCACTGAAAGTGGGCATGCAGGTACAGCAGGCGGTAAAGTAGGCAAATGGTATGTTGACCTTCATAGCAAGGGGTTTTGAATATAGGAGCAGTGAGGTCATACTGCAGTTGTACAGGGCCTTAGTGAGGCATCACCTGGAATATTGTGTTCAGTTTTGGTCTCCTAGTCTGAGGAAGGACGTTCTTGCTATTGAGGGAGTGCAGCGAAGGTTCACCAGGCTGATTCCAGGGTGGCTGGGCTGTCATTTGAGGAGAGACTGGATCAACTGGGCCTTTATTCACTGGAGTTTAGAAGGATGAGAGGGGATCTCATAGAAACGTATAAGATTCTGACGGGACTGGACAAGTTAGATGCGGGAAGAATGTTCCCGATGTTGGGGAAGTCCAGAACCAGGGGACATAGCCTTAGGACAAGGGGTAGGCCATTTAGGACTGAGATGAGGAGAAACTTCTTCACTCAGAGAGTTGTTAACCTGTGGAATTCCCTGCCGCAGAGAGTTGTTGATGCCAGTTCATTGGATATATTCAAGAGGGAGTTAGACATGGCTCTTACGGTTAAGGGGATCAAGGGGTATGGAGGGAAAGCAGGAAAGGGATACTGAAGGAATGATCAGCCATGATCTGATTGAATGGTGGTGCAGACACGAAGAGCCGAATGACCTACTCCTGCACCTATTTTTTTATGTTTCTATGTTTCTAACTCGCTGCGTAAAAACTTGTTACGTCATCTCCCTCTGGTTCTTTTGCGCATCACCGTAAATCTGTGTCCTCTGGTTATTGACCCCTCTGCCATTGGAAACCGTTTCTCCTTATTTATTCAATCAAATCCCTTCTGGATTTTGAACACCTCTACCAAATATCCCCTTGACTGTCTCTGCTATGAGGAGAGCAACCCAGTTTCTCCAGTCCCTCCATGTAACTGAAGTCCCTCATCCCTGGTACCATTCTAATAAATCTCCTCTGCACCATCTCCAAGGTCTTGACATCCTTCCTAAAGTAGTGCCCAGAATTGGACACAATACTCCAGCTGGGGTCTAATCAGTGTTTTATAAAGGTTTAGCATAACTTCCTTGCTTTTGTACTCCAAGCCTCTGTATATAAAGCCAAGGAACACATATGCCTTTTTTATCAGCCTGCTCAGCATGTCCTGCCACCTTCAAAGACTTGTGTCCGTACGCCCCCAGGCCTCTCTGTTCCTGCACCACCTTTAGAATGGTAACATTTTGTTTATATTGCCTCTACACATTCTTCCCACCAAAATTAATCGCTTCACACTTCGATGTGTTAAATTTAATCTGCCATGTGTCCGCCCATTTCACCAGCCTGTCTGTGCATTTTTGAAGTATATCACTATCCTCCTCACGGTTCCCTATATTCCAGGTTTCATGCCATCTGCAAACTTTGAAATTATGCCGTGTCCACGTCATTAATATATATTAAACAAAACAGTGGTGCGAATACCAACCCCTGGTGAACCACTATATACATCCCTACAGTCTGAAAAACACCCGTTCACCACTACTCTCTGCTTTCTGTCCCGTAGCTAATTTTGTATCCAAGCAGCCACTGCCCCTTTAACTCCTTGGGGTTCTATTTTGTCAACAGGTCTATTATGTGGTACTTTATCAAACACTTTATGAAAGTCCATATATAAAGAGTAACCACACTATCCTCATCAACCCTCTCCTTTACTTCATCAAAGAACTCAATCAGTTCATCAAACAGGATTTGCCTTTAACAAATCCATGCTGACTTCTCTGAACTGCCTCCACTCAGGTTCAAAAGAATAAGAGAGAAGAAAGATTGTCATGATTTGGATTTTCTGTATACTTTTTCTTGTACTCAACAAAGAAGCCTGTTCCCATACGCAACCCGGACTCCCATTGAGGGGCTTCTGCCAGGCTCCCACTCATCAGTCCAAAGAGATGCATTGAGGGGGAATAGAGGGTTGATGAGGATAGTGTGGTTAATCTTTATATATGGACTTTCATAAGGTAATACATGGAACGTGAGTCAGCCAGAGGAATGATGAGTGGAGGAGGAGACTGATGTTACTGACCAGAGGCTCAAAAGACTTTAGCACTTGGCTGAAGAGCCTGCGGAGTTTTTAAAATCAGTAACTGCATGTAGAATCAATTCAATTTTTGCTTATGAGTGTCAGGAAGAAACCAGGTCATGAGTTAAATAAACACCGTCAGCTCTTTCAATATGAGCTATCTACACTTCCTCATCCAATCTCATGAGTTTTTCAAGAATAAATACTAGAAAAGATTGACTCATTGTTAGATACACTTGACCTCTTTCCTCTAATCCCTGGAGGTCATCATAAAATCATGAGTGTCGGAAAGAAACCAGCTCATAAGTTAAATATGAGCTAACTACACTTCCTCATACAACCTGTTGTATGTTTTGATCTCATCCAATCTCATGAATTTTTCAATAATAAATACTAGAAAAGGTTGACTCATTGTTGGATACACTTGACCTCTTTCCTCTAATCCTTGGAGGTCATCATAAAATCATAGAATGATACAGCACAGAAGGAGGCCATTCGGCCCATCGTGCCTGTGTCGGCTCTGTGAAAGCACTATCCAATTAGACCCACTCCCCCTGCTCTTTCTCCATCGCCCCTTCAAGTATTTATCCAATTCCCTTTAGAAAGTTACGATTGAATCTGCTCGCACTTCCCTTTCAGGCCGTGCAATCCAGATCACAACAACGATTTGGATGAAGGAATAGAGTGTAATATCTCCAAGTTTGCAAATGACACTAAACTGGGTGGCGGTGTGAGCTGTGAGGAGGATGCTAAGAGGCTGCAGGTTGACTTGGACAGGTTAAGTGAGTGGGCAAATACATGGCAGATGCAGTATAATGTGGATAAATGTGAGGTTATCCATTTTGGGGGCAAAAACACAAAGGCAGAATATTATCTGAATGGCGGCAGACTAGGAAAAGGGGAGGTGCAACGAGACCTGGGTGTCATGGTTCATCAGTCACTGAAAGTGGGCATGCAGGTACAGCAGGCGGTAAAGTAGGCAAATGGTATGTTGACCTTCATAGCTAGGGGTTTTGAATATAGGAGCAGTGAGGTCATACTGCAGTTGTACAGGGCCTTAGTGAGGCATCACCTGGAATATTGTGTTCAGTTTTGGTCTCCTAGTCTGAGGAAGGACGTTCTTGCTATTGAGGGAGTGCAGCGAAGGTTCACCAGGCTGATTCCAGGGTGGCTGGGCTGTCATTTGAGGAGAGACTGGATCAACTGGGCCTTTATTCACTGGAGTTTAGAAGGATGAGAGGGGATCTCATAGAAACGTATAAGATTCTGACGGGACTGGACAAGTTAGATGCGGGAAGAATGTTCCCGATGTTGGGGAAGTCCAGAACCAGGGGACATAGCCTTAGGACAAGGGGTAGGCCATTTAGGACTGAGATGAGGAGAAACTTCTTCACTCAGAGAGTTGTTAACCTGTGGAATTCCCTGCCGCAGAGAGTTGTTGATGCCAGTTCATTGGATATATTCAAGAGGGAGTTAGACATGGCTCTTACGGTTAAGGGGATCAAGGGGTATGGAGGGAAAGCAGGAAAGGGATACTGAAGGAATGATCAGCCATGATCTGATTGAATGGTGGTGCAGACACGAAGAGCCGAATGACCTACTCCTGCACCTATTTTTTTATGTTTCTATGTTTCTAACTCGCTGCGTAAAAACTTGTTACGTCATCTCCCTCTGGTTCTTTTGCGCATCACCGTAAATCTGTGTCCTCTGGTTATTGACCCTTCTGCCATTGGAAACCGTTTCTCCTTATTTATTCAATCAAATCCCTTCTGGATTTTGAACACCTCTACCAAATATCCCCTTGACTGTCTCTGCTATGAGGAGAGCAACCCAGTTTCTCCAGTCCCTCCATGTAACTGAAGTCCCTCATCCCTGGTACCATTCTAATAAATCTCCTCTGCACCATCTCCAAGGTCTTGACATCCTTCCTAAAGTAGTGCCCAGAATTGGACACAATACTCCAGCTGGGGTCTAATCAGTGTTTTATAAAGGTTTAGCATAACTTCCTTGCTTTTGTACTCCAAGCCTCTGTATATAAAGCCAAGGAACACATATGCCTTTTTTATCAGCCTGCTCAGCATGTCCTGCCACCTTCAAAGACTTGTGTCCGTACGCCCCCAGGCCTCTCTGTTCCTGCACCACCTTTAGAATGGTAACATTTTGTTTATATTGCCTCTACACATTCTTCCCACCAAAATTAATCGCTTCACACTTCGATGTGTTAAATTTAATCTGCCATGTGTCCGCCCATTTCACCAGCCTGTCTGTGCATTTTTGAAGTATATCACTATCCTCCTCACGGTTCCCTATATTCCAGGTTTCATGCCATCTGCAAACTTTGAAATTATGCCGTGTCCACGTCATTAATATATATTAAACAAAACAGTGGTGCGAATACCAACCCCTGGTGAACCACTATATACATCCCTACAGTCTGAAAAACACCCGTTCACCACTACTCTCTGCTTTCTGTCCCGTAGCTAATTTTGTATCCAAGCAGCCACTGCCCCTTTAACTCCTTGGGGTTCTATTTTGTCAACAGGTCTATTATGTGGTACTTTATCAAACACTTTATGAAAGTCCATATATAAAGAGTAACCACACTATCCTCATCAACCCTCTCCTTTACTTCATCAAAGAACTCAATCAGTTCATCAAACAGGATTTGCCTTTAACAAATCCATGCTGACTTCTCTGAACTGCCTCCACTCAGGTTCAAAAGAATAAGAGAGAAGAAAGATTGTCATGATTTGGATTTTCTGTATACTTTTTCTTGTACTCAACAAAGAAGCCTGCTCCCATACGCAACCCGGACTCCCATTGAGGGGCTTCTGCCAGGCTCCCACTCATCAGTCCAAAGAGATGCATTGAGGGGGAATAGAGGGTTGATGAGGATAGTGTGGTTAATCTTTATATATGGACTTTCATAAGGTAATACATGGAACGTGAGTCAGCCAGAGGAATGATGAGTGGAGGAGGAGACTGATGTTACTGACCAGAGGCTCAAAAGACTTTAGCACTTGGCTGAAGAGCCTGCGGAGTTTTTAAAATCAGTAACTGCATGTAGAATCAATTCAATTTTTGCTTATGAGTGTCAGGAAGAAACCAGGTCATGAGTTAAATAAACACCGTCAGCTCTTTCAATATGAGCTATCTACACTTCCTCATCCAATCTCATGAGTTTTTCAAGAATAAATACTAGAAAAGATTGACTCATTGTTAGATACACTTGACCTCTTTCCTCTAATCCCTGGAGGTCATCATAAAATCATGAGTGTCGGAAAGAAACCAGCTCATAAGTTAAATATGAGCTAACTACACTTCCTCATACAACCTGTTGTATGTTTTGATCTCATCCAATCTCATGAATTTTTCAATAATAAATACTAGAAAAGGTTGACTCATTGTTGGATACACTTGACCTCTTTCCTCTAATCCTTGGAGGTCATCATAAAATCATAGAATGATACAGCACAGAAGGAGGCCATTCGGCCCATCGTGCCTGTGTCAGCTCTGTGAAAGCACTATCCAATTAGACCCACTCCCCCTGCTCTTTCTCCATCGCCCCTTCAAGTATTTATCCAATTCCCTTTAGAAAGTTACGATTGAATCTGCTCGCACTTCCCTTTCAGGCCGTGCAATCCAGATCACAACAACGATTTGGATGAAGGAATAGAGTGTAATATCTCCAAGTTTGCAAATGACACTAAACTGGGTGGCGGTGTGAGCTGTGAGGAGGATGCTAAGAGGCTGCAGGTTGACTTGGACAGGTTAAGTGAGTGGGCAAATACATGGCAGATGCAGTATAATGTGGATAAATGTGAGGTTATCCATTTTGGGGGCAAAAACACAAAGGCAGAATATTATCTGAATGGCGGCAGACTAGGAAAAGGGGAGGTGCAACGAGACCTGGGTGTCATGGTTCATCAGTCACTGAGAGTGGGCATGCAGGTACAGCAGGCGGTAAAGTAGGCAAATGGTATGTTGACCTTCATAGCAAGGGGTTTTGAATATAGGAGCAGTGAGGTCATACTGCAGTTGTACAGGGCCTTAGTGAGGCATCACCTGGAATATTGTGTTCAGTTTTGGTCTCCTAGTCTGAGGAAGGACGTTCTTGCTATTGAGGGAGTGCAGCGAAGGTTCACCAGGCTGATTCCAGGGTGGCTGGGCTGTCATTTGAGGAGAGACTGGATCAACTGGGCCTTTATTCACTGGAGTTTAGAAGGATGAGAGGGGATCTCATAGAAACGTATAAGATTCTGACGGGACTGGACAAGTTAGATGCGGGAAGAATGTTCCCGATGTTGGGGAAGTCCAGAACCAGGGGACATAGCCTTAGGACAAGGGGTAGGCCATTTAGGACTGAGATGAGGAGAAACTTCTTCACTCAGAGAGTTGTTAACCTGTGGAATTCCCTGCCGCAGAGAGTTGTTGATGCCAGTTCATTGGATATATTCAAGAGGGAGTTAGACATGGCTCTTACGGTTAAGGGGATCAAGGGGTATGGAGGGAAAGCAGGAAAGGGATACTGAAGGAATGATCAGCCATGATCTGATTGAATGGTGGTGCAGACACGAAGAGCCGAATGACCTACTCCTGCACCTATTTTTTTATGTTTCTATGTTTCTAACTCGCTGCGTAAAAACTTGTTACGTCATCTCCCTCTGGTTCTTTTGCGCATCACCGTAAATCTGTGTCCTCTGGTTATTGACCCTTCTGCCATTGGAAACCGTTTCTCCTTATTTATTCAATCAAATCCCTTCTGGATTTTGAACACCTCTACCAAATATCCCCTTGACTGTCTCTGCTATGAGGAGAGCAACCCAGTTTCTCCAGTCCCTCCATGTAACTGAAGTCCCTCATCCCTGGTACCATTCTAATAAATCTCCTCTGCACCATCTCCAAGGTCTTGACATCCTTCCTAAAGTAGTGCCCAGAATTGGACACAATACTCCAGCTGGGGTCTAATCAGTGTTTTATAAAGGTTTAGCATAACTTCCTTGCTTTTGTACTCCAAGCCTCTGTATATAAAGCCAAGGAACACATATGCCTTTTTTATCAGCCTGCTCACCTTCAAAGACTTGTGTCCGTACGCCCCCAGGCCTCTCTGTTCCTGCACCACCTTTAGAATGGTAACATTTTGTTTATATTGCCTCTACACATTCTTCCCACCAAAATTAATCGCTTCACACTTCGATGTGTTAAATTTAATCTGCCATGTGTCCGCCCATTTCACCAGCCTGTCTGTGTATTTTTGAAGTATATCACTATCCTCCTCACAGTTCCCTATATTCCAGGTTTCATGCCATCTGCAAACTTTGAAATTATGCCGTGTCCACGTCATTAATATATATTAAACAAAACAGTGGTGCGAATACCATCCCCTGGGGAACCACTATATACTTCCCTACAGTCTGAAAAACACCCGTTCACCACTACTCTCTGCTTTCTGTCCCGTAGCTAATTTTGTATCCAAGCAGCCACTGCCCCTTTAACTCCTTGGGGTTCTATTTTGTCAGCAGGTCTATTATGTGGTACTTTATCAAACACTTTATGAAAGTCCATATATGAAGAGTAACCACAATATCCTCATCAACCCTCTCCTTTACTTCATCAAAGAACTCAATCAGTTCATCAAACAGGATTTGCCTTTAACAAATCCATGCTGACTTCTCTGAACTGCCTCCACTCAGGTTCAAAAGAATAAGAGAGAAGAAAGATTGTCATGATTTGGATTTTCTGTATACTTTTTCTTGTACTCAACAAAGAAGCCTGCTCCCATACGCAACCCGGACTCCCATTGAGGGGCTTCTGCCAGGCTCCCACTCATCAGTCCAAAGAGATGCATTGAGGGGGAATAGAGGGTTGATGAGGATAGTGTGGTTAATCTTTATATATGGACTTTCATAAGGTAATACATGGAACGTGAGTCAGCCAGAGGAATGATTAGTGGAGGAGGAGACTGATGTTACTGACCAGAGGCTCAAAAGACTTTAGCACTTGGCTGAAGAGCCTGCGGAGTTTTTAAAATCAGTAACTGCGTGTAGAATCAATTCACTTTTTGCTTATGAGTGTCAGGAAGAAACCAGGTCATGAGTTAAATAAACACCGTCAGCTCTTTCAATATGAGCTATCTACACTTCCTCATCCAATCTCATGAGTTTTTCAAAAATAAATACTAGAAAAGATTGACTCATTGTTAGATACACTTGACCTCTTTCCTCTAATCCCTGGAGGTCATCATAAAATCATATGAGTGTCGGAAAGAAATCAGCTCATAAGTTAAATATGAGCTAACTACACTTCCTCATACAACCTGTTGTATGTTTTGATCTCATCCAATCTCATGAGTTTTTCAATAATAAATACTAGAAAAGGTTGACTCATTGTTGGATACACTTGACCTCTTTCCTCTAATCCTTGGAGGTCATCATAAAATCATAGAATGATACAGCACAGGAGGCCATTCGGCCCATCGTGCCTGTGTCAGCTCTGTGAAAGCACTATCCAATTAGACCCACTCCCCCTGCTCTTTCTCCATCGCCCCTTCAAGTATTTATCCAATTCCCTTTAGAAAGTTACGATTGAATCTGCTCGCACTTCCCTTTCAGGCCGTGCAATCCAGATCACAACAACGATTTGGATGAAGGAATAGAGTGTAATATCTCCAAGTTTGCAAATGACACTAAACTGGGTGGCGGTGTGAGCTGTGAGGAGGATGCTAAGAGGCTGCAGGTTGACTTGGACAGGTTAAGTGAGTGGGCAAATACATGGCAGATGCAGTATAATGTGGATAAATGTGAGGTTATCCATTTTGGGGGCAAAAACACAAAGGCAGAATATTATCTGAATGGCGGCAGACTAGGAAAAGGGGAGGTGCAACGAGACCTGGGTGTCATGGTTCATCAGTCACTGAAAGAGGGCGCGCAGGTACAGCAGGCGGTAAAGTAGGCAAATGGTATGTTGACCTTCATAGCTAGGGGTTTTGAATATAGGTGCAGTGAGGTCTTACTGCAGTTGTCCAGGACCTTAGTGAGGCATCACCTGGAATATTGTGTTCAGTTTTGGTCTCCTAGTCTGAGGAAGGACGTTCTTGCTATTGAGGGGGTGCAGCGAAGGTTCACCAGGCTGATTCCAGGGATGGCTGGGCTGTCATTTGAGGAGAGACTGGATCAACTGGGCCTTTATTCACTGGAGTTTAGAAGGATGAGAGGGGATCTCATAGAAACGTATAAGATTCTGACGGGACTGGACAAGTTAGATGCGGGAAGAATGTTCCCGATGTTGGGGAAGTCCAGAACCAGGGGACATAGTCTTAGGACAAGGGGTAGGCCATTTCGGACTGAGATGAGGAGAAACTTCTTCACTCAGAGCGTTGTTAACCTGTGGAATTCCCTGCCGCAGAGAGTTGTTGATGCCAGTTCACTGGATATATTCAAGAGGGAGTTAGACGTGGCTCTTACGGTTAAGGGGATCAAGGGGTATGGAGAGAAAGCAGGAAAGGGGTACTGAAGGAATGATCATCCATGATCTTATTGAATGGCGGTGCAGGCTCAAAGGCCGAATGGCCTACTCCTGCACCTATTTTTCGATGTTTCTAACTCGCTGCATAAAAACTTGTTGCGTCATCTCCCTCTGGTTCTTTTGCCCATCACCTTAAATCTGTGTCCTCTGGTTATCGACCCTTCTGCCACTGGAAACAGTTTCTCCTTATCTACTCGATCAAATCACTTCTGGATTTTGAACATCTCTACCAAGTCTCCACTTAACTGTCTCTGCTGTGAGGAGAGCAACCCAGTTTCTCCAGTACCTCCATGTAACTGAAGTCCCTCATCCCTGGTACCATTCTAGTAAATCTCCTCTGCACCACCTCCAAGGTCTTGACATCCTTCCTAAAGTAGTGCCCAGAATTGGACACAATACTCCAGCTGGGGTCTAATCAGTGTTTTATAAAGGTTTAGCATAACTTCCTTGCTTTTGTACTCCAAGCCTCTGTATATAAAGCCAAGGAACACATATGCCTTTTTAACAGCCTGCTCAGCTTGTCCTGCCACCTTCAAAGACTTGTGTCCGTACACCCCCAGGTCTCTCTGTTCCTGCACCACCTTTAGAATTGTAACATTTTGTTTATATTGCCTCTCCACATTCTTCCCACCAAAATGAATCGCTTCACATTTCGATGTGTTAAATTTAATCTGCCATGTGTCCGCCCATTTCACCAGCCTGTCTGTGTATTTTTGAAGTCTATCACTAACGTCCTCACGGTTCCCTATATTCCAGGTTTCATGCCATCTGCAAACTTTGAAATTATGCCGTGTCCACATCATTGATATATATTAAACAAAACAGTGGTGCGAATACCAACCCCTGGAGAACCACTATATACTTCCCTACAGTCTGAAAAACACCCGTTCACCACTACTCTCTGCTTTCTGTCCTGTAGCTAATTTTGTATCCAAGCAGCCACTGCCCCTTTAACTCCTTGGGGTTCTATTTTGTCAACAGGTCTATTATGTGGTACTTTATCAAACACTTTATGAAAGTCCATCTATAAAGAGTAACTACACTATCCTCATCAACCCTCTCCTTTACTTCATCAAAGAACTCAATCAGTTCATCAAACAGGATTTGCCTTTAACAAGTCCTATGCTGACTTCTCTGAACTGCCTCCACTCAGGTTCAAAAGAATAAGAGAGAAGAAATATTGTCATGATTTGGATTTTCTGTATACTTTTTCTTGTACTCAACAAAGAAGCCTGCTCCCATACGCAACCCGGACTCCCATTGAGGGGCTTCTGCCAGGCTCCCACTCATCAGTCCAAAGAGATGCATTGAGGGGGAATAGAGGGTTGATGAGGATAGTGTGGTTAATCTTTATATATGGACTTTCATAAGGTAATACATGGAACGTGAGTCAGCCAGAGGAATGATTAGTGGAGGAGGAGACTGATGTTACTGACCAGAGGCTCAAAAGACTTTAGCACTTGGCTGAAGAGCCTGCGGAGTTTTTAAAATCAGTAACTGCGTGTAGAATCAATTCACTTTTTGCTTATGAGTGTCAGGAAGAAACCAGGTCATGAGTTAAATAAACACCGTCAGCTCTTTCAATATGAGCTATCTACACTTCCTCATCAAATCTCATGAGTTTTTCAAAAATAAATACTAGAAAAGATTGACTCATTGTTAGATACACTTGACCTCTTTCCTCTAATCCCTGGAGGTCATCATAAAATCATATGAGTGTCGGAAAGAAACCAGCTCATAAGTTAAATATGAGCTAACTACACTTCCTCATACAACCTGTTGTATGTTTTGATCTCATCCAATCTCATGAGTTTTTCAATAATAAATACTAGAAAAGGTTGACTCATTGTTGGATACACTTGACCTCTTTCCTCTAATCCTTGGAGGTCATCATAAAATCATAGAATGATACAGCACAGAAGGAGGCCATTCGGCCCATCGTGCCTGTGTCAGCTCTGTGAAAGCACTATCCAATTAGACCCACTCCCCCTACTCTTTCTCCATCGCCCCTTCAAGTATTTATCCAATTCCCTTTAGAAAGTTACGATTGAATCTGCTCGCACTTCCCTTTCAGGCCATGCAATCCAGATCACAACAACGATTTGGATGAAGGAATAGAGTGTAATATCTCCAAGTTTGCAGATGACACTAAACTGGGTGGCGGTGTGAGCTGTGAGGAGGATGCTAAGAGGCTGCAGGTTAAGTGAGTGGGCAAATACATGGCAGATGCAGTATAATGTGGATAAATGTGAGGTTATCCATTTAGGTTGCAAAAACACAAAGGCAGAATATTATCTGAATGGCGGCAGACTAGGAAAAGGAGAGGTGCAACGAGACCTGGGTGTCATGGTTCATCAGTCACTGAAAGTGGGCGCGCAGGTACAGCAGGCGGTAAAGTAGGCAAATGGTATGTTGACCTTCATAGCTAGGGGTTTTGAATATAGGTGCAGTGAGGTCTTACTGCAGTTGTCCAGGACCTTAGTGAGGCATCACCTGGAATATTGTGTTCAGTTTTGGTCTCCTAGTCTGAGGAAGGACGTTCTTGCTATTGAGGGGGTGCAGCGAAGGTTCACCAGGCTGATTCCAGGGATGGCTGGGCTGTCATTTGAGGAGAGACTGGATCAACTGGGCCTTTATTCACTGGAGTTTAGAAGGATGAGAGGGGATCTCATAGAAACGTATAAGATTCTGACGGGACTGGACAAGTTAGATGCGGGAAGAATGTTCCCGATGTTGGGGAAGTCCAGAACCAGGGGACATAGTCTTAGGACAAGGGGTAGGCCATTTCGGACTGAGATGAGGAGAAACTTCTTCACTCAGAGCGTTGTTAACCTGTGGAATTCCCTGCCGCAGAGAGTTGTTGATGCCAGTTCACTGGATATATTCAAGAGGGAGTTAGACGTGGCTCTTACGGTTAAGGGGATCAAGGGGTATGGAGAGAAAGCAGGAAAGGGGTACTGAAGGAATGATCATCCATGATCTTATTGAATGGCGGTGCAGGCTCAAAGGCCGAATGGCCTACTCCTGCACCTATTTTTCGATGTTTCTAACTCGCTGCATAAAAACTTGTTGCGTCATCTCCCTCTGGTTCTTTTGCCCATCACCTTAAATCTGTGTCCTCTGGTTATCGACCCTTCTGCCACTGGAAACAGTTTCTCCTTATCTACTCGATCAAATCCCTTCTGGATTTTGAACACCTCTACCAAATCTCCCCTTGACTGTCTCTGCTATGAGGAGAGCAACCCAGTTTCTCCAGTCCCTCCATGTAACTGAAGTCCCTCATCCCTGGTACCATTCTAGTAAATCTCCTCTGCACCATCTCCAAGATCTTGATATCCTTCCTAAAGTAGTGCCCAGAATTGGACACAATACTCCAGCTGGGGTCTAATCAGTGTTTTATAAAGGTTTAGCATAACTTCCTTGCTTTTGTACTCCAAGCCTCCGTATATAAAGCCAAGGAACCCATATGCCTTTTTAACAGCCTGCTCAGCTTGTCCTGCCACCTTCAAAGACTTGTGTCCGTACACCCCCAGGTCTCTCTGTTCCTGCACCACCTTTAGAATTGTAACATTTTGTTTATATTGCCTCTCCACATTCTTCCCACCAAAATGAATCGCTTCACATTTCGATGTGTTAAATTTAATCTGCCATGTGTCCGCCCATTTCACCAGCCTGTCTATCACTATCCTCCTCACGGTTCCCTATATTCCAGGTTTCATGCCATCTGCAAACTTTGAAATTATGCCGTGTACTCCCAAGTCCACGTCATTAATATATATTAAACAAAACAGTGGTGCGAATACCAACCCCTGGGGAACCACTATATACTTCCCTACAGTCTGAAAAACACCCGTTCACCATTACTCTGCTTTCTGTCCCGTAGCTAATTTTGTATCCAAGCAGCCACTGCCCCTTTAACTCCTTGGGGTTCTATTTTGTCAGCAGGTCTATTATGTGGTACTTTATCAAACACTTTATGAAAGTCCATATATAAAGAGTAACCACACTATCCTCATCAACCCTCTCCTTTACTTCATCAAAGAACTCAATCAGTTCGTCAAACAGGATTTGCCTTTAACAAATCCATGCTGACTTCTCTGAGCTGCCTCCACTCAGGTTCAAAATAAGAGAGAAGAAAGATTGTCATGATTTGGATTTTCTGTATACTTTTTCTTGTACTCAACAAAGAAGCCTGTTCCCATACGCAACCCGGACTCCCATTGAGAGGTTTCTGCCAGGCTCCCGCTCATCAGTCCAAAGAGATGCATTGAGGGGGATTGGAGGGTTGATGAGGATAGTGTGGTTAATCTTTATATATGGACTTTCATAAGGTAATACATGGAACATGAGTCAGCCAGAGGAATGATGAGTGGAGGAGGAGACTGATGTTACTGACCAGAGGCTCAAAAGACTTTAGCACTTGGCTGAAGAGCTTGCGGAGTTTTTAAAATCAGTAACTGCATGTAGAATCAATTCACTTTTTGCTTATGAGTGTCAGGAAGAAACCAGGTCATGAGTTAAATAAATACCGTCAGCTCTTTCAATATGAGCTTTCTATACTTCCTCATCCAATCTCATGTGTTTTTCAAGAATACTAGAAAAGTCTGACTCATTGTAAGATACACTTGACCTCTTTCCTCTAATCCCTGGAGGTCATCATAAAATCACAGAATGATACAGCACAGAAGGAGGCCATTCGGCCCATCGTGCCTGTGCCGGCTCTGTGAAAGCACTATCCAATTAGACCCACTCCCCCTGCTCTTTCTCCATAGCCCCTTCAAGTATTTATCCAATTCCCTTTCAAAAGTTACGATTGAATCTGCTCCCACCGCCCTTCCAGGCCGTGCAATCCAGATCACAACAACTCGCTGAGTAAAAACTTGTTACGTCATCTCCCTCTGGTTCTTTTGCCCATCACCGTAAATCTGTGTCCTCTGCTTATCGACCCTTTTGCCACTGGAAACAGTTTCCCCTTATTTACTGGATCAAATCCCTTCCGGATTTTCAACACCTCTACCAAATCTCCTCTTAACTGTCTCTGCTGATGGAGAGCAACCCAGTTTCTCCAGTCCCTCCATGTAACTGAAGTTCCTCATCCCTGGTACCATTCTAGTAAATCTCCTCTGCACCCTCTCCAAGGTCTTGACATCCTTCCTAAAGTCGTGCCCAGAATTGGACACAATACTCCAGCTGGGGTCTAATGCTTCTATCGATGTAAAGAGAAAAAGGTTAGTAACGACAAACAAAGTCAGAATCAGGGGAAGTCATAACGGGGAACAAAGAAATGGCAGGCCAATTGAACAAGTACTTTGGTTTGGTATTCACTAAGAAGGACACAAACAACCTTCCAGATATAAAAGGGGTCAGAGGGTCTTGTAAGAAGGAGGAACTGAGGGAAATCCTTATTAGTCGGGAAATTGTGTTGGGGAAATTGATGGGATTGAATGCCGATAAATCCCCAGGGCCTGATGGTCTGCATACCAGAGTACTTAAGGAGGTGGCCTTGGAAATAGCGGATGCATTGACAGTCATTTTCCAACATTTCATAGACTCTGGATCAGTTCCTATGGAGTGGAGGGTAGCCAATGTAACCCCACTTTTTAAAAACGGAGGGAGAGAGAAAACAGGGAATTATAGACCAGTCAGCCTGACATCGGTAGTGGGTAAAATGATGGAATCAATTATTCAGGATGTCAAAACAGCACATTTGGAAAGAGGTGACATGATAGGTCCAAGTCAGCATGGAATTATGAAAGAGAAACCATGCTTGACAAATCTTCTGGGATTTTTTGAGGATGTAACTAGTAGAGCGGACAAGGGAGAACCACTGGATGTGGTGTATTTGGACTTTCAAAAGGCTTTCAACAAGGTCCCACACAAGAGATTAATGTGCAAAGTTAAAGAACATGGGATTGGGGGTAGTGTGCGGACGTGGATTGAGAACTGGTTGGCAGACAGGAAGCAAAGAGTAGGAGTAAATGGGTACTTTTCAGAATGGCAGACAGTGACTAGTGGGGTACTGTGACTAGTGGTGTTCTGTGCTGGGGCCCCAGCTGTTTACATTGTACTTTAATGATTTAGACGAGGGATGTAAATGTAGTATCTCCAAATTTGCAAATGACACAAAGTTGGGTGGCAGTGTGAGCTGCGAGGAGGATGCTATGAGGCTACGGAGTGACTTGGATAGGTTAGGTGAGTGGGCAAATGCATGGCAGATGAAGTATAATGTGGATAAATATGAGGTTATCCACTTTGGTGGTAAAAACAGAGAGACAGACTATTATCTGAATGGTGACAGATTAGGAAAAGGGGAGGTGCAACGAGACCTGGGTGTCATGGTACATCAGTCATTGAAGGTTGGCATGCAGGTACAGCAGGCGGTTAAGAAAGCAAATGGCATGTTGGCCTTCAGAGCGAGGGGATTTGAGTACAGGGGCAGGGAGGTGTTACTACAATTGTACAGGGCCTTGGTGAGGCCACACCTGGAGTATTGTGTACAGTTTTGGTCTCCTAACTTGAGGAAGGACATTCTTGCTATTGAGGGAGTGCAGCGAAGGTTCACCAGAGTGATTTCCGGGATGGTGGGACTGACATATCAAGAAAGACTGGATCAACTGGGCTTGTATTCACTGGAGTTCAGAAGAATGAGAGGGGATCTCATAGAAACGTTTAAAATTCTGACGGATTTAGGCAGGTTAGATGCAGGAAGAATGTTCCCAATGTTGGGGAAGTCCAGAACCAGGGGTCACAGACTAAGGATAAGGGGTAAGCCATTTAGGACCGAGATGAGAAGAAACTTCTTCACCCAGAGAGTGGTGAACCTGTGGAATTCTCTACCACAGAAAGTTGTTGAGGCCAATTCACTAAATATATTCAAAAAGGAGTTAGATGTAATCCTTACTACTAGGGGGATCAAGGGGTATGGCGAGAAAGCAGGAATGGGGTACTGAAGTTGCATGTTCAGCCATGAACTCATTGAATGGCGGTGCAGGCTAGAATGGCCGAATGACCTACTCCTGCACCTATTTTCTATGTTTCTATGTGTTTTATAAAGGTTTAGCATAACTTCCTTGCTTTTGTACTCTAAGCCTCTGTATATAAAGCCAAGGGACCCATATGCCTTTTTAACAGCCTGCTCAGCATGTCCTGCCACCTTCAAAGACTTGTGTCCGTACGCCCCCAGGTCTCTCTGTTCCTGCACCATCTTTAGAATTGTAACATTTTGTTTATATTGCCTCTCCACATTCTTCCCACCAAAATGAATCGCTTCACACTTCTATGTGTTAAATTTAATCTGCCATGTGTCCGCCCGTTTCACCAGCCTGTCTGTGTATTTTTTAAGTCTATCACTATCCTCCTCACGGTTTCCTATACTGCCTTCTGCAAACTTTGAAATTATGCCGTGTGCTCCCATTGAGGGGCTTCTACCAGGCTCCCACTCATCAGTCCAAAGAGATACATTGAGGGGGAATCGAGAGTTGATGAGGATAATGTGGTTAATCTTTATATATGGACTTTCATAAGGTAATACATGGAACGTCTGTCAGCCAGAGGAATGATGAGTGGAGGAGGAGACTGATGTTACTGACCAGAGGCTCAAGAGACTTTAGCCCTTGGCTGAAGAGTCTGCGGAGTTTTTAAAATCAGTAACTGCATGTAGAATCAATTCACTTTTTGCTTTTGAGTGTCAGGAAGAAGCCAACTCATAAGTTAAATAAACATAGTCAGCTCTTTCAATATGAGCTATGTACACTTCCTCCTCGAAATAGAAAATAGGTGCAGGAGTAGGCCATTTGGCCCTTCGAGCCTGCACCACCATTCAATATGATCATGGCTGATGATACAACTTCATGGTACCGACCCCAAGCACCTCGCCACAGAGCACACCATTTGTCACCAGGACGGCGCCGACCCCACGGAGGTTTCGTGGACGCAGCATGTCTGGTCCACGAGCGCGACATGAGAGCAGAGTGATGGTACAGTTGTCCAGGGGGACTGTAGATATTGGTGACCAGCTCATCGAAGCATTGGGGGTCATATCCCGACAGCTGGCCACCATGTCAGAGTACATTCCGCGCATGGTGGAGGCCCTGGAGGCGATAGCCAGGAACACTGCTGGCACAGGCTGTCGACCCCTAGGTTCCACACCACCACTGCAAACGACAGAGGAGAGGCCGGACCAAGATCATGCTTCTGGATCAGAGAATGTTCCCCCCTTGGCACCCCCAGCTCCTGTAGCCGTGCAACTACCGCCTCTGCCTTCATCCCCCCCCAATGAGGCACCGCCTGAGGAGCTCTTCGGCGAGGCGCCATGGAACGAGGAGGGGAAGGGGTAAAGGTGAGGAGAAGAACGGCGGGGGGTGGAAGGAAAGTGAGGTGCATGTCCGCAGGTGATGGCTGTGTTATATCTCCATCTGGGTGTATGCAATTTGTTGCAATGTATGGGGGCTGGGCACCACGCTCCTGCTTTGCATTTGTATTCTGTGTTGCTGGACATGTTGAACATTTGATTGAAGTCAATGATGTAAAAAGTGGGGTGTAGGTGGGGGTTGGGTGTTTTTGCCCGTGATACTTATGATTTCAGTCCAATGTTCGTATAAGAATGTTTTTATTGAACATAACCTTGTTGCGCATTGTCTCAGATAGCTGGACCCTTACACACTGGTGATTCCTTAACATGAAAGGGTTAAATAAAACGTAACTTCAATCAACATAAACTTTAACTGGCACCAAGGTGATGGGCACCATTGATGTCTGAGTTGCACACACACAGCAGTGTGTCAGCGTTGTCACTCACAGCAACGTTCTTTCAGGCAAATCGTTCAGATATCAGCTCCTCACATAAGAGTCTTGCAGCTTTGTAGCCACCATGGGCCCTTTTCTGCAGTCTGGAGGGGGTCGTGGGCATGGTTGCATAGCCAGCCTGATTGTCTGGCCCTAGGTCAGTGTCCAGCCCCTCATCGTCTCCTTCCTCTCTCTCCTGAGATGGAGCATCAGTCCCTTCTGGCAATTCTTCTCCCCTCCTGATAGCCAGATTGTGCAGCATGGAGCACACGACCACAAATTTAGCTACTTGCTCAGAGTTGTATTGTAGCTCCCCTCCTGAATGGTCCACGCATCTGAAGCGCTGCTTTAGCACAGTTATTGTTTTCTGGACCACATTGCGTGTGTCTCTGTGGCTCTGGTTGTTTCGCTTCTGGGCCTCGGTGTGGGTGTCACGCAGCGGGGGGTCATCAGCCAGATGGCTAGGCCATATCGGTTATCGCCAAGCATCCAGCATTGTCCTTGTGACTGACTCTTAAACATGTCAGAGACAGTGCTCCCACGCAGAATGTGAGCCTCATCGAAGATGCCCGGACATTTGGCATTCACTGCCATTCTGATGTGGTTGTGGTCAACAACATGTTGGACCTTCAGGGAGTGAAATCCTTTGGTTACGAAAAGGCTCTGGGTCCTGAGAAGGTGCCCGCATGGTGATGTGAGTGCACTGTATTGCTCCCTGCACCCTGGGGAACTTAGCAATGCAGTAGAATGCTCCAGCCCTGTCAGTCTGAGCCTCCGTGGTCATGGGGAAGCTGATAAAGTCCATCCTTAGCACGTACAGGGCCTCCGTGACCTGTCTATTGCAGCGATGGGTGGCATGGTGAGATAGATGGGGAAATCTCGACTGTGGAGGCCCGAAAGGAACCGGACGCGTAGAAAGACAGTGGTGACCTTAACCGACACTGATGTCCTGATGACAGGCTGCATATGTGGCCTGATGAGCTCACATATTTCATTGATCACCACCTTGTGGAAGCGCAGTCTCCGAAGGCAAGTGTGCTCGGACACGTCGAGGTAAGACCTCTTTTCCCTGTACTTGTGGGGGGTGTATGGTCTGGACCTCCTCCTTATTCTTGCACGTCTTAAATTGGGCACATCATGATGTGCATCACACATTGAGCAATTTGCACACTGCAGCATCTGCGTAGTAATCGATGCAGACGGATAAATGGCTGGCCCCATTGCAATGAAAGTACAATAGCGATTGATCAGAAGCAATAATTTCCTCACTAAAATATACCTAGAGTAAACCCCCAATAGTTCAGAGTCTGAAAATATGTCTGTTGAGATGGTCACTTCACCTGAGAAGAACTCCAGAGTCAATCCAAACTTCCCCAAAGTTGAAGCAGCCTTTGAATGAAGCGACCTGATTTAAAAAATGCCGTCCACACCGCTGTGAATTGTTCAGAACAGTTCCACTTTTTTTGAGCGGTGTTTTGGGCGAGCGATATTGTGGGCGATATGTGTGCGAGGTGGTGAAAGTGACGCTGTGCAATCTCCTGGGCGTTAGTTTTGGCAAATGTGATCTTTACGACAAAAAAAAGTGGGCGGTTGGTATTATTGAATCTCGGCGTTAATTCGTTGCAGAAACTAACACTGGGCGATATTATGGGCGTTGATTTTGCCCATTCTGATGATTCTTCCCAAAAAAAAGTGGGCGGGCGGTCTTATTTTTCCCCGGCATTACGTACATAGGGAAAGTAACGCTCGCCAATAAGTGTCCGAAAAATGCCCGTCAGTTTCCATTTTATGGCTAAATGGACGATATCTGGCCGTTATACATCATTTCAGCGGTAAAATGGACATTAAGTGGGCGTTAAGCATGCAAAAGTGTAAAGTCTAACCCAAATTCTTCATTCAATGATTATTTATAGTTATATTAATTTGTTTAGCTAGTTAAGCTATAAATTTAATACAGTACTTTCCAGTTTTCTGCACCTAGTTTAAACCACTGTCCTAGGTTAAAGAGTGAGAAAAAACCTTAAAAAGTACTATTGTATGTACTGTAAACTTATTAAATCTTAACATCTGACTTCAATGTTAACAAAACTTATTGAACCATTAAGACAATACCCATAGATCTAATCAGTTTGGCAAGAGTAATTTGGTCTTGACACTGCTGACATATTGAGAAATACCAATTCCAAGAAAGGCAAATCCCCGCCTCTATGTTTTCAGTGTTAAACTAGCAGAGATCCTTCCACAAGTTCTGTCTGCAGCTCAGAATCAACATGACTGTAACCTACCACGTCATGCTCACCACCGAGGAATCAATCTTAGCCGGGACAGTTGATAACGTTTTTGTGTCTTTGGTGGGGTCACTGGGCAAGTCCGAGAAGGTTCAGGTCGGGACATTATCCCAAATTGTGCCTGGGAATGTGAGTATTCCTTCCTTAACTGGAGCAAAGGGCTGGGATTTATTAATTAAGGAAAATGCAGGAATTATTGTTGGGTCTGAAACTTCCAACATTCTATAGACTCTGGATCAGTTCCTATGGATTGGAGGGTAGCTAATGAAACACCACTTTTTAAAAAAGGAGGGAGAGAGAAAACAGGGAATTATAGACCAGTCAGCCTGACATCGGTAGTGGGTAAAATGATGGAATCAATTATTAAAGACATAATAGCAGCGCATTTGGAAAGCAGTGACAGGATTGGTCCAAATCAGCATGGATTTGTGAAAGGGAAATCATGCTTGACAAATCTTCTAGAATTTTTTGAGGATGTAACTAGCAGAGTGGACAAGGGAAAACCAGTGGATGTGGTGTTTTTGGACTTTCAAAAGGCTTCTGACAAGGTCCCACACAAGAGATTAGTGTGCAAAATTAAAGCACATGGTATTGGGGGTAATGTATTGACGTGAATAGAGAACTGGTTGGCAGACAGGAAGCAAAGAGTAGGAATAAACGGGTACCTTTTCAGAATGGCAGGCAGTGACTAATGGGGTACTGCAAGGTTCAGTGCTGGGACCCCAGCTATTTACAATATACATTAATGATTTGGATGAAGGAATTGAATGTAATATCTCCAGGTTTGCAGATGACACTAAGCTGGGTGGCAGTGTGAGCTGTGAGGAGGATGCTAAGAGGCTGCAGGGTGACTTGGACAGGTTAGGTGAGTGGGCAAATGCATGGCAGATACAGTATAATGTACATAAATGTGAGGTTATCCACTTTGGTGGCAAAAACAGGAAGGCAGAATATTATCTGAATGGTGACAGATTAGGAAAAGGGAAGGTGCAACGAGACCTGGGTGTCATGGTACATCAGTCATTGAAAGTTGGCATGCAGGTACAGCAGGCGGTGAAGGCGGCAAATGGCATGTTGGCCTTCATTGCGAGAGGATTTGGGTATAGGAGCAGGGAGGTCTTATTGCAGTTGTACAGGGCCTTGGTGAGACCACACCTTGAGTATTGTGTGCAATTTTGGTCTAATCTGAGGAAGGACATTCTTGCTATTGAGGGAGTCCAGCGAAGGTTCACCAGACTGATTCCCGGGATGGCAGGACTGACATATGAAGACAGACTGGATCGACTCGGCTTATATTCACTGGAATTTAGAAGAATGAGAGGGGACCTCATAGAAACATATAAAATTCTGACGGGATTGGACAGGTTAGATGCAGGAAAAATGTTCCCGATATTTGGGAAGTTCAGAACCAGGGGTCACAATCTAAGGATAAGGGGTAAGCCATTTAGGACAGAGATGAGGAGAAACTTCTTCACGCAGAGAATTGTGAACCTGTGGAATTCTCTACCACAGAAAGTTGTTGAGGCCAGTTCGTTAGATATATTCAAAAGGGAGTTAGATATGGCCCTTACGGCTAAAGGGATCAAGGGGTATGGAGAGAAAGCAGGAATGGGGTACTGAGGTGAATGATCAGCCCTGATCATCTTGAATGGTGGTGAAGGCTTGAAGGGCCGAATGGCCTGATTCTGCATCTATTTTCTATGTTTCTATGTTTCAATAGATTTCTAGGTATATTTATTGATTTTGTTTAAATTATACAATTAAATTATTTAAATGAGAATACATCTGAGAATCAGGCTAAATATACAAAAGTTCAGAGGAGAAGTGATAAAGAAAATAAGCGGGACAAAGCGAAGTTATGAGAGTAGAATGGCAGCTAACATAAAAGGTAATCCAAATATCTTCTATAGGTATATAAATAGTAAACGGGTAGTAAGAGGAGGTGTGGGGCCGATTAGGGACCATAAAGAAGAACTATCATCATTGGCAGTCCCTCGGAGTTGAGGATGACTTGCATCCACATTAAAAATGAGTCCTCAGCTGACTGATAAGTCCGATGCGGGAACTACAGTCTCTGTGGCAGGTTGGCCAGACGGTGGTTGAAAGGTCATTGGTTGAAGTGCCGGTTTGTTGAAGTGCTTGGGTTGTCGTGCGCTCCTTCTTCTGTTTGTGCTTGGTCTCCGCTTGCTCCTGACGAAGAGATTCAAGATGTTCGGTGCCTTCCCGGATTATTCTCTTCCACTTTGAGCGATCTTGTGACAGGGATTCCCAGGTGTCTGTAGGGATGTTGCACTTTATCAAGGAGGCCTTGAGGGTGTCCTTGAAGCGTTTCCTCTGCCCACCTGGGGCTCTTTTGCCATGTCGGAGCTCCAAGTAGAGTGCTTGCTTTGGGAGTCTCGTATCGGGCATATGGACGATGTGCCCGTCCAACGGAGCTGATCGAGCGTTGTCAGTGTTTCGATGCTGCGGATGTTGGCCTGGGCGAGAACACTGACCTTGGAGTGCCTATCCTGGCAATGGATTTGCAGGATCTTCTGGAGGCAGCTTTGATGGTATTTCTCCAGTGCTTTGATGTGCCTGCTGTATATAGTCCATGTCTCAGAAGCATATATGAGGGCACTACTGCTCTGTAGACCATGAACCTTGTGCCGGTTTTAGGGTTCTGGTCTTCAAACACTCTATTCCTTAGGTGACTAAAGGCTGTGCTGGCACACCAAAAGTGGTGTTGGACCTCGTCATTGATGTCTGCCCTTGTTGACAGTAGGCTCCCGAGGTATGGAAAATGGTTCATATTGTCCAAAGCCTCATCATGGATTTTGATAATCAGGAGGCAGTGCTGTGTTGCGGGGGCAGGTTGATAGAGCACCTTTGTTTTACAGATGTTTAGTGTAAGACCCATGCTCTTGTATGCTACGGTGAATATGTTGACGATGGTTTGGAGTTCATCCTCCGAGTGAGCGCACACGCAAGTTTCATCTGCATATTGTGATTCGATGACAAAGGATGGCACGACCTTGGATCTGCTCTGAAGCCGACGGAGGTTGAACAGTTTCCCGTTTAATCAATGCATGGAGGCAGAGGGAATGGCTGAGGTATTAAATAAGTACTTTGCATCTGTCTTCACCAAGGAACAAGATGCTGCCATAGACATAGTAAAAGAGGAGGTAGAAGAGATACTGGATGGGATAAGAATTGATAAAGACCAGGTACTAGAAAGGCTGTCTGTACTTAAAGTAGATAAGTCACCAGGATCGGATGGGATGCACCTTAGGATACTGAAGGAAATGAAGGAAGAAATCGCAGGAGGTATTGGCCATAATCTTCCAACCCTCCTTAGAAACAGGGGTGCTACCAGAGGACTGGCGAATTGCAAATGTTACACCCTTGTTCAAAAAAGGGTGTAAAGATAAACCCAGCAAATATAGGCTGGTCGGTTTAACATCGGTAATGGGGAAGCTTTTAGAAACAATAATCAGGGGCAAAATTAACAGTCACTTGGACAAGTGTGGATAAATTAAGAAAAGCCAGCATGGATTTGTTAAAGGCAAATGGTTTTAACCAACATGATCGAGTTTTTTGATGAGAGGGTTGATGAGGGCAATGCGGTTGACGTGGTGTACATGGATTTCCAAAATGCGTTCGATAAAGTGCCACAAGCTAGGCTTGAAGCCCATGGAATATCATCATCATAGGCAATCCCTCATATCGAGGATGACTTGCTTCCACACCAAAAAGGGATGAGTTCACAGGTGTTTCAATCAAGGATCTAATATTTCATATCCCGAACTACATCTTGAAAGGGTGGAAGATGCCTGTGCGTGATTTTTTTAAACCGGTGGTGGCTGTTGCACACCAGCCACCACACGGGTTTGACAGAGCTAGGTCTTAGTCCAGTGGCAAGGGTTAACCAAGACGACTGGAGACCAGCTCTGCTGCACGGACCTAGTGCACACACATATCGCTGTGTGGGCTGGCCCTTGCTGCCCCTGGGCCCTCGCCTCTTCTGGGCCCCGGTCACGTCGCTCCATGATCACTCCGCTCCTGCGCCCCAACCTCGCAGCCCTGACCTGCAAGGACCATCAGCAGGTCGGGGCCTTCAAAGGAGCGTACCACTTCAAGGTACAGCGCGTGCTGGAGAGAGACGGCTGTGAAGAGGGCGCCTGGATTGGACGTCACCAAGGTCCAGTTCGCTGATTGGAGCATGGGCCATGGAATAAAAGGGACATGAATGCGAAATTTGCTAAGGGACAGGAAACAGAGAGTAGTGGTGAACGGTTGTTTTTCGGACTGGAGGAAGGTAAACAGTGGTGTTCCCCAGGGGTTAGTATTAGGATAACTGCTTTTCTTGATATATATTAATGACTTGGGTGTGGGTGTACAGGGCACAAGCTCAAAATTTGCAGATGACACAAAACTTGAAATTTTGTGAACAGTGAGGACGATGGTGATATCACCGACGATGTCTCCGCAAGCTCCTGCAAATCCCCTGGGAGGACAGGCGCATCGCCATCAGTGTCCTCATCCAGGTTAACATCCCCAGCATTTAAGCACTGATCACACTTGATCAGCTTCGCTGGGCAGGCCACATAGCTCGCATGCCAGACACGAGACTCCCAAAGCAAGTGCTCTATTCGGAACTCCTTCATGGCAAACGAGCCAAAGGTGGGCAGCGGAAACATTACAAGAACACCCTCAAAGCTTCCCTGATAAAGTGCGACATCACCACTGATACCTGGGAGTCCCTGGCCAAAGACCGCCCTAAGTGGAGAAAGTGCATCCGGGAGGGAATTGAGCACTTCCGAGTCTCAATGGCGAGAGCGTGAAGAGGTCAAGCGCAGGCAGCGGAAGGAGCATGAGGCAAACCAGTCCCACCCACCCCTCCCCTCCCCACCTGTGACAGAGTCTGTGGCTCTCATATTGGACTGTTCAGCCACCAAAGAACTCACTTCAGGAATGGAAGCAAGTCTTCCTCGATTCCGAGGGACTGCCTATGATGATGATGGAGTGATAGATTTCGATAGACAGGCTGTTGGAATGGATGGACATGTGGGGGATGAAATTTAATGCAGAAAAGTGCAAAGTGATGCATTTTGGTAGAAAGAATGAAAAGAGAAAATATAAACTAAAGGGTACAATCCTAAAGAGGGAACAGCAATCCAGCCCGAAGGAGCACTTTATTATCACTGTCCAGATAGGGTGGCTCAAAAAGAGGCGACTGAGAGGCACTGGCAGTGAGGGAGAGGTGACTGAGAGGAACTGGTGGTGAGGGTTTCTGTCTGCGGTGAGGGTGCAGAGACTGAGGGTCTCTGCCTGCGGTGAGGGTGTGGAGACTGAGGGTGCGGAGTTTGGGATCGCCCCATGTATCAGAGTTGTAAAACCAAATCCAATACCAGTAGCTCATTGTCACTTGTTTTCTCCACAGTCCACGTCGATTAAGATTGAAAACGAAAGTGATCTTGGGGAGATCCTGCTGGTGAAATTGTACAAAGATAAACACTTGCTGTTGCCTCAAGACAGCTGGTATTCTCAAAATGTCATTGTGGAAGCACCCAACAAGCAAGTCTTCACTTTCCCATGCCATACCTGGATCACTGATCTTGAACCTGTGGCAGTCATGGAAGGAACAGGTACATTTAAGCAATTTATATACAGACACGTTTAAGGAAGAAGCCACAATTTGGGGTTTCCATCACTAATTTCTGAAAGCCAATTATTGCTCTTACTATCTGGAAGCTGTACCATTATTGACATCTGCCCTTGAAGAGCTTTGTGACCCCAGCTTTAACCATGTCCCTAGTTGCAATAATAGTGGGTTAAATGTGGCCTCGTACGACACTGTGCACTCTGTTCCAGCAGGTTGATATGACATGTGGACCAGAATTTGTTCAGACCAAAGCAGCAAAGTATTTATTCACAAACCAGCTTTTATTATAATCTCAGAGGTTTGTGAATAGAATTTCCGACCAGAAACTGGTGGAATCAGAATTCAACATAGCTTTTAAAAGGGAAGTGGATAAATATTGGGATACGGGGAAAGGGCAACGCAATGGGACTCAGTGAATAGCTCTTTCAGAGAGCTGCCACAGGCTTGGTGGGCTGAATGGGTTTCTTTAGCTGTAAAATTCTAGGATTGTACAATCAAGTAGAAATATATTAAATACAAACATGACAAACAAAATCAACAATTGATTTGTTGATCTTATTAACAACTTTTGCTGAAGAAATGAAATTGCTTTTCTATTTTCAAAAACAAGTTCCTAATTACTGTTAAAAGTTAATTCAGTAAAGTCTTATCTGCACATATTAATTTCAACGTTGGTTTGTAAAGTGGAAATTAAACATGATGCCAATTTTTGCATTCTTGTATGCTTTATCTTTTAGTTTTCATAGAATCATAGAAACTTACAGCACCGAAGGAGGCCACTTCGACCCATCGTGTCTATCCAGCCTAAACCCACTTTCCAGCTCTTGGTCCATAGGTTACAGCACTTCAAGTGAACATCCAAATACTTTTTAAACGTGCTGAGGGTTTCTGCCTCTACCACCCTTTCAGGCAGCAAGCTCGACACCCACCATTCTCTGGCTGAAAAAAATTCCCCTCAAATCCCCTGTAAACCTCCTACCAATTACTTTAAATCTATGTACCCTGGTTGTTGACCCTCTGCGAAGGGAAATAGGACCTTCCTATCCACTCTATCCTCATAATTTTATACACCTTAATTAGGTCTCCTCTCGGCCTCCTCTGATCCAAAGAAAACCCAGCCTATCCAATCTTTCCTCATAGCTAAAATTCTCCAGTCCAGGCAACATCCTCTTAAATCTCCTCTGTACCTACTCTAGTGCAATCACATCTTTCCTGTAATGTGGTGATCAGAACTGTAAACAGTACTCTAGCTGCGGCCTAACTAGTGTTTTATACAGTTCAAGCATAACCTCCCTGCTCTTGTATTCTAAGCCTCGTCTAATAAAGGCAAGTATTCCGTATGCCTACTGTCATGTATTTAACCATCTTGCAATGACATAGTCATGTAACTGCAACTCGTGTACACTGTACCTGTACCTTAGGTGCACACTCTGACCACAGGGGGTAAACTTGTGGGAGACACTCCTCGCCTGGGTTTCCAGGGATAAAAGGGGAAGTCCCACCCAGGGTCAGCACTCCTTGGTCCTGGGAATAAAGGTGAAGGTCACAGAGTGACTGTGTCTGATATATCTATGCCTCGTGTGAGTTTGTAGTAAGATGCAGGGACACTACATTTGGCGAGGAGAAACGGGAATCACCGAACCACGAGGATGGCCACCGGTGTCACAGAGGAATGTTACTGTGTGGGTGAGGACTGGGACGACTTCGTGGAAAGACTCCAGCAGAGCTTTGTCACAAAGGACTGGCTGGAAGAGACAGCGGCTGACAAGCGGAGGGCGCATCTACTGACCAGCTGCAGACCACAGACGTATGCTCTGATGAAAGACCTGCTCGCACCCCAAAAGCCGGCGGACAAGTCCTTTGAAGAGCTCAGCCAGCTGATCAGTGAGCATCTCAAGCCGGCGAGTAGCGTACACATGGCCCGGCACCGGTTCTACTCTTATCAACGTTGGGAGGGACAAAGCTTCTCGGACTTCGTGGCGGAACTGCCACGCTTGGCCAGTCTCTAAGTTCTCCGATGCCTGCAGGGGAGAGATGTTAAGGGACTTTTTCATCGAGGGCATTAATCATGCCGGCATTTTCAGGAAGCTCATAAAGACTAAAGACTTGACTTTAGAAGCGGTGGCGTTGATAGCTCAGACCTTTATGGCAGGGGAAGATGAGACCAAGCTAATTTACGCACGCAGCCCTGGTCCAAACATGGCGACGAACCAGGGAGTTAACACGGTGAACACGGCTCGGGACCCCGCAGACAGGCAAGGGCATTTCGAAACCGCCCAGGCAGCAACAGGCTCTCGGGTGGGCCCGCAACAAGGACAATGGAAAGGGGATTGGCAATTCACGCCAGCTCGAGGAACAATGCATCCCGCGATGGGACCATTAACACTCACCATCAGAGTGCTTAGAAACAGCCAAATGGGCAATCAGAGAGGAATGCCTGCTAACAGCAATCTCAATCTCAGCTCATGTTGGAGGTGCGGGGGTAGACACACTGCGAAAAGCTGCAGGTTCCAGCAATATACCTGTAGGATTTGTAATGTCAGTGGACACTTGGCCAGGATGTGCAAAAAGGCAGTAGCGAGGCTAATCTGCGAGACAGAGGAACCAGACGAGCGGTCTGCAATGCAGGATGAGACCTGGGGTAAAGCCATAGATGCTGAAGTTCAGCGGGTTCATGTGGCTGACGTCCACAGCTCATACACTAAAACGCCACCCATGATGATGAAGGTCTTACTGAATGCCATCCTGGTGCACATGGAGCTGGATACGGGAGCTAGCCAGTCACTCATGAGCGGCCAACAATTTGAGAGACTATGGCCACACAGAGCTAGCAGGCCCAAAATGGAACGCATTGAGACGCAGCTACGGACGTACACCAAAGAGATCATCCCAATGCTGGGCAGTGCAAACTTGGTGGTAACACATAATGGATTACAGAACTGGCTGCCACTCTAGATAGTTCCGGGAAATGGCCCCGCGCTTTTGGGGAGGAATTGGCTAGCTGAGATGAATTGGAAATGGGGGAATGTGCAAGCTATTTCATCCGTGGAGCGAAGTTCATGCTCACAGGTCCTGCAAAAATTCGGGTCACTGTTTCAACCTGGTGTCGGAACGTTCAAGGGCACTAAAGTAGTGATACGCATCACGCCGGATGTCAGACCAGTGCACCACAAAGCCAGAGCGGTGCCGTATGTGATGTGTGAGAAAATTGAATGTGAACTGGACAGGCTGCTCAGAGAGGGCATAATTTCGGCTGTTGAATTCAGCGACTGGGCAAGTCCCATCATTCCCATCCTCAAAGCAGATGGCTCGGTTAGGATTTGTGGCGACTACAAAGCCACTATCAACCGAGTATCGCTGCAAGACCAATACCCGCTTCCGAGAGTGGAGGACCTTTTTGCCACGCTGGCAGGTGGCAAGCTGTTCATTTCGGCCTACATGACTCAGGAATTGGCTGAAGAATCCAAGTTTCTGACCACCATCACGACGCACAAGGGATTATTTGTTCTACATCAGGTGTCCGTTTGGCATTCGTTCGGCAACAGCCATCTTTCAGAGAAACATGGAAAGCTTGCTCAAAACCATTCCTGGAATGATCGGATTCCAAGACGACATTCTCATAACAGATCGAGACACCGAAGAACACCTCCACAATCTGGAGGAGGTGCTATGCCGATTGGATCGGGTAGGCTTGCGGCTGAAAAAGGCCAAGTGTGCGTTTTTGGCCCCAGAGGTCGAATTTTTGGGCAGGAGGGTTGCCGCAGACGGGATCTGGTCCACTGAATCAAAAACGGAGGCGATCCGCCGGGCGCCCAGGCCCGGCAACACGTCGGAGTTGAGATCATTCCTGGGACTTTTGAACTATTTTGGGAACTTTCTGCCGAACTTAAGCACATTGTTGGAGCCGTTATACATGCTCCTGCGTAAAGGTTATGAATGGTTTTGGGGGGATTGTCAAGAATGGGCTTTCAATAAGACGAGGAACCTGCTGTGTTCCAACAAACTGTTGACTTTGTACGACCCCTGTAAAAAACTGGTCTTAACATGTGATGCGTCATCCTACAGGGTTGGGTGTGTGTTGCAGCAGGGCAACGATGACGGCTGACTCCAACCGGTGGCTTACGCCTCCAGGTCGCTCTCCCAGGCAGAACGTGGATATGGCATGGTCGAGAAAGAAGCACTCACTTGTGTTTACAGTGTGAAAAAGATGTACCAGTACCTTTTTGGTAGACAGTTCGAGCTAGAGACGGACCACAAGCCGTTAACATCCTTGTTGTCCGACAGCAAGACTGTCAATGCCAATGCGTCAGCTCGCATACAGCGCTGGGCCCTCACGCTGGCTGCGTATGACTACACCATACGGCACTGGCCAGGCACCGAAAATTGCGCTAACGCGCTCAGCAGGCTCCCACTGGCCACCACCGAGAAGGCGTCGGAGCAGAGTGCCAAGATGATCATGGCCGTTGAGGCTTTTGACACTGCGGGCTCCCCCATCACAGCCCGCCAGATCCAACTCTGGACCAACAGGGACCCCCTCCTATCCATGATAAACAAATGTGTCCTGACTGGGGATTGGGCGCCCGCACACAGGGTGTGCCCCGAGGAAATCAGACCATTTCAGAGACGGATGGATGAGCTCTCCATCCAAGTCGACTGCCTGCTATGGGGCAGCCGGGTAGTCAGACCCCAGAAAGGAAGGGAAGTGTTCATCAGGGAACTCCACAGCGAGCACCCTGGCATCGTGTTAATGAAGGCCACATGGTGGCCGGGGATTGACTCAGACCTGGAACACTGGGTTCGAAGGTGCACAACGTGTGCCCAGCTGGGCAATGCCCCCAGGGAGGCCCCACTCAGCCCGTGGCCCTGGCCCACCAGGCCATGGTCACGTATTCACGTAGACTATGCAGGTCCGTTCATGGGGAAAATGTTCCTGATCATTGTCGATGCATACTCGAAGTGGATCAAGTGCACCATATTGAATTCGTGCACGACATCCATCACCGTGGAGAGTCTGCGTACAGTTTTCGCGACCCATAGCTTGCTGGACATCCTGGTCAGCGATAATGGACCGTGTTTCACCAGCCATGAATTCCAGGAGTTTATGTCGGGCAATGGTATCAAGTGCGTCCGGACAGCGCCATTCAAGCTGGCTTCCAATGGCCAGGCGGAACGGGCGGTCCAAGTCATAAAACAGGGCATGCTACGCATCCAAGGACCCTCCCTTCAGTACCGCCTATCGCGCCTCCTGCTGGTCTACAGGTCCCGCCCGCACTCACTCACGGGAGTCCCACCAGCAGAACTCCTCATGAAAGACACGCTCAAGACGCAGCTGTCCCTCATTCACCCAGACCTGGCAGACATTGTTGAGGCCAAGCGCCAATCCCAAACCGAGCTCCATGATCGAAACTCAAGGGGGAGGTGCATAGAAATAGATGACCCGGTATTTGTTCTTAACCATGCTTTGGGACCCAAGTGGCTTGAGGGCACCGTAATTAGCAAAGAAGGAAATAGAGTCATGGTGGTCCGACTAAACAATGGGCAGACATGCCACAAACACTTGGACCAATAAAGAAAAGGTTCAGCATAGACACGGAGAAACCTGAAGAAGAGCATGAGATGGCACCCACACCACTGCCAGCGGACGAGCAACAAAGACAGCCCTCAGCGTGCACAGTCCCTGCAGCCAGCCCGGACAGGCCGGAATCACTTCAAGTGAAAGAGACGCGTGCCGAGGCTCAGCCACCAGAGCCACAACTGCGGCGCTCCACGAGAGAGCGTCGACCACCTGACAGACTTAACCTCTGAAACTAAAAGACTTAAGGGGGGAGGTGATGTCATGTATTTAACTATCTGATATATCTATGCCTCGTGTGAGTTTGTAGTAAGGTGCAGGGATACTACACCTACTTAACCACTTTATCTACCTGGCCTACTACCTTCAGGGATCTCTGGACATGCACTCCAAGGTCTCTTTGTTCCTCTACACTTCTCAGTGTCCTACCATTTAATGTGTGTTCCCTTGCTTTATTAGCCCTCCCCAAATGCATTACCTCACACTTCTCTGGATTGAATTCCATTTGCCACTGTTCTACTACAGCTTTCTTCTTCATTATCAATCACACAGCTAATTTTTGTATCATCTGCAAACTTCTTAAATATACCCCCTACATTTCAAGTCTAAATCATTGATATATACCACAAAAAGCAAGGGACCGAGTACTGAGTGAGCCCTGTGGGACCCCACTCAAAACAGCCTCGTCACAAAAATACCCATGAACCATTATTCTTTGCTTCCTGCCTCTGTCAAATTGCCACTTTGCATTGGATCCCATGGGCTTTCATGACCAGTCTGCCATGTGGGACCTTATCAAAAGCCTTGCTAAATTTCATATACACTACATCAAATGCACTACCCTCATCGACCCTCTTTGTTACCTTCTTAAAAAATTCAATCAAGTGAGTCAGACACGACCTTCCCTTAACAAATCCATGCTGACTGTCCTTGATTAATCCGTTTCATTCTAAATGAAGATTTTATCCTGTCCCTCAAAATTTTTTCCAATAATTTTCCCACCACCGAGGTTAGGCTGACAGTCCTGTAATTACTCGGTCTATCCCTTTCTAAGCTGCTAAACGCCTTAATACTTCCTCCCTCACTATGTTTATTTCATCTAATATTTCACACTCTTCCTCCCTGATTGCAATGTCTGCATCGCCCGTCTCTTTTGTGAAAACAGACACAAAGTATTCATTAAGAACCATACCCACATCTTCCACCTCCACACACACATTGCCTTTATGGCTACCCATAAAGGACACCCTCAAAGCCTCCTTGATAAAATGCAACATCCCCACCGATACCTGGGAGTCCCTGGTGGAGGAAGAGCATCCGGGAGGGCGCTGAGCACCTTGAGTCTCGTTGCCGAGAGCATGCAGAAAGCAATTACAGGCAGCGGAAGGAGCGTGCGACAAACCAGTCCCACCCACGCTTTCCCTCAACGACTATCTGTCCCACCTGTGACAGAGACTGTAATTCCCATATTGGACTGTTCAGTCATCTAAAAACTCACTTTTAGAGTGGAAGCAAGTTTTCCTCGATTTCAAGGGACTGCCTGTGATGACCTTTATGTTCTCTAATATGCCCTACTCTTTCTTTTGCTGCGTTATCCTCTTGCTCTTAATGTATTTAGAAAACATCTTTGCGTTTTCCTTGATTTTACTTGCCAAGATTGTTTCATGCTCTGTCTCTGCTTTCCTAATTTCCTTTTGAATTTCTCCTCTGCACTTTCTATACTCCTCTAAGGTTTCTGCAGTATTGAGCCCTCGTCATAAGCCTCCCTTTTTATCTTTATCCTACCCTGTATGACCCTTGACATCCAGGAGGCTCTAGATTTGATAGAAAATGCTTGAAGCTATCATTAAGGAAGAAATAGCGGGACATCTAGATAGGAATAGTGCAATCAAGCAGACGCAGCATGGATTCATGAAGGGGAAATCATGTTTAACTAATTTACTGGAATTCTTTGAGGATATAACGAGCATGGTGGATAGAGGTGTACCGATGGATGTGGTGTATTTAGATTTCCAAAAGGCATTCGATAAGGTGCCACACAAAAGGTTACTGCAGAAGATAGAGGTACGCGGAGTCAGTGGAAATGTATTAGCATGGATCGAGAATTGGCTGGCTAACAGAAAGCAGAGAGTCGGGATAAATGGATCCTTTTCGGGTTGGAAATCGGTGGTTAGTGGTGTGCCACAGGGTTCGGGGCTGGGACCACAACTGTTTACAATATACATAGATGACCTGGAAGAGGGGACAGAGTGTAGTGTAACAAAATTTGCAGATGTCACAAAGATTAGTGGGAAAGCGGGTTGTGTAGAGGACACAGAGAGGCTGCAAAGAGATTTAGATAGGTTAAGTGAATGGGCTAAGGTTTGGCAGATGGAATACAATGTCGGAAAGTGTGAGGTCATCCACCTTGGGAAAAAAAAACAGTAAAAGGGAATATTATTTGAATGGGGAGAAATTACAACATGCTGCGATGCAGAGAATCCCAAAAAGTTAGTTTGCAGGTGCAACAGGTAATCAGGAAGGCAAATGGAATGTTGGCCTTCATTGCGAGAGGGATGGAGTACAAAAGCAGGGAGGTCCTTCTGCAATTGTATAGGGTATTGGTGAGGCCGCACCTGGAGTACTGCGTGCAGTTTTGGTCACCTTACTTAAGGAAGGATATACTGGCTTTGGACGGGGTACAGAGACGATTCACTAGGCTGATTCCGGAGATGAGGGGGTTACCTTATGATGATAGATTGAGTAGACTGGGTCTTTACTCGTTGGAGTTCAGAAGGATGAGGGGTGATCTTATAGAATCATTTAAAATAATGAAAGGGATAGACAAGATAGAGGCAGAGAGGTTGTTTCCACTGGTCAGGGAGACTAGAACTAGGGGGCACAGCCTCAAAATACGGGGGAGCCAATTTAAAACCGAGTTGAGAAGGAATTTCTTCTCCCAGAGGGTTGTGAATCTGTGGAATTCTCTGCCCAAGAAAGCAGTTGAGGCTAGCTCATTGAATGTATTCAAGTCACAGATAGATAGATTTTTAACCAATAAGGGAATTAAGGGTTATGGGGAGCGGGCGGATAAGTGGAGCTGAGTCCACGGCCAGATCAGCCATGATCTTGTTGGATGGTGGAGCAGGCTCGAGGGGCTAGATGGCCTACTCCTGTTCCTAATTCTTATGTTCTTATGGTAGTCCAACACTTTTTCTTTCAGGGAAAATACTTGCTCTGAACCCTCACAATCTCCTCCTTGAATGCCTTCCACTGCTCTGACACTGATTTACCTTCAAGTAACTGTGTCCAGTCCACTTTGGCTAAATCACATCTTAGCTTAGTAAAATTGTCTTTCCCCCAATTGAAAACTTTTTTATTCCTGGTCTATCTTTGTCCTTTTCCATAACTACCCTAAATCTAACTGAATTATGATCACTAGCACCAAAGTCCAGAACCGCCCCCTCTCTTGTTGGGCTTGCTACATACAAGCTAAAACAATTCTCCTGAATGCATTTTAGGAATTCTGCACCCTCTATACCTTTCACACTAATTCTATCCCCGTTAATATTAGGGTAGTTGAAATCCCCTATTATTATGCCCTATAGTTTTTGCACTTCTCAGAAATTTGCCTACATATTTGCTCTTCTATCTCCCTCTGACTATTTGGGGGTCTATCGTGCACTTCCAGCAGTGTGATCGACCCTTTTTTGTTCTTCAATTCAACCCATATGACCTCATTTGATGATCCGTCTCACATATTATCCCTCCTCACAGTTGTAATTGTTGCTTTAATGAATACTGCGACACCCCCCACTCCTTTTTTATCCCCCTCTGTATCCCGTCTGAAAACCCTGTAACCAGGAATGTTGAGCTGCCATACCTGCCCATCTTTCAGCCATGTCTCAGTAAGAGCTATAATATCATACTCCCTGTTGTCCATCTGTGCTCTCAGTTCATCTGCCTTATTTCCTAGACTCCTGAAGTATATACCGTTTAACACTGCCAAACTCCCTTGTTGTCTATTTTATAGCTGTTGTTTCTTTTGCCTTCCAAATTCACTTTCTAATTATCTGCATTCCAATTCCAGCTTTACTCTCTTCACTACTGAATCTACTCTCAGGTTCCCATCCCCCTGCCAAGCTCGTTTAAACCCTCCCCAACAGCATTAGCAAACTCTTCCGCCAGGAAATTGGTCCCGGCTCTGTTGAGGCGCAACCCATCCGACTTGTACAGGTCCCACCTCCTCCCAATGCCTCAGGAATCTAAAGCCCTCCGTCCTGCACCACCTCTCCAGCCACGCATTCATCTGCTTTTTCCTCCTATTTCGGAACTCGCTAGCACATGGCACCTGGAGTAATCCAGAGATTATTACCTTTGAGGTCCTAATTTTTAATATCTCTCTCCATATCCCTAAAATCTGCCTGCATGACCTCATCCCTCTTTCTTCCTATGTCGTTAGTACCACCACCTCTGGCTGTTCACCCTCTCCCTCAGAATGTCCTGCAGCTGCTCAGTGACATTCATGACCCTGGCACCAGGGAGGCAACATACCATCCTGGAGTCACATCTGCGGCCGCAGAAACGCTTGTCTGCTCCCCTATCGAATCCCCAACCACTATTGCTCTTCCACTCTTCTTCCTCGCCCCTCCCGTGCAGCTGAACTACCCGTGGTGCCGTGGACTTGGCTCTGGCTGCATTCCCCAGGGGAACAGAATACTGGTTGGAGAGCAAGATACAGCCAGGGGACTCCTTCCTGTACTACCTGTCTGGTCCTCCTGTTCTGCCTGGCAGTCACCCATGCCCTCTCTGCATCCCTTAAGCTGCGGGGTGACCACCACTATAAATGTGCTAACCACTAAGTTCTCAGCCTCGCTGATGCACTGCAGTGACTCCAGCTGCTGCTCAAGCTCCAAAATATGGATCTCGAGCTGCTGTAGCTGGCGACACTTCCTGCACACGTGGTCATCCAAGCCACGAGAAGCATCCAGGACTTCCCACATGGCACAGGATGTGCATTCCACGGGACTGAACTGCCCTGCCATGCCTCTATTTACTAGATTAATTAATTAAAGTTTTTAGTATACCCCTCTGCCCTTAGTTCAAGACTCAAGACAACAAGCAAAAATAAACCGTGATACTCACTGGCCCCGAACCTGAATAGCAAAGAAAAACGATGTGACCTTTACCAACCAGTTACCAACTATCCTGTGACATCACTCCTTGTGTTCCCCCCTCCCCTCACCTCCTCGCTGCCGCTCTTTATCCCGCTCTCAGGCGCCGCTCCTTTATCCCGCTCTGTTCCCGCTCTTGGGCGTCGCTCCTTTATCCCGCTCTGTTCCCGCTCTCGGGCACCGCTTCTTTATCCCGCTCTCGGGCGCCGCTACTTTATCCCGCTGCTGCTGCTCACCTTTTATGTTGTCCCTTACCACTTTAGAAGCTGTGGTAGGTTTTGATTACACAATGCTTGTGGGAAAGTACAGTTGTGCTTTGACTGTGCCAGCATACAGTAAGACCAACAGAGTCCCATTCAGGAATGTTCAGGCATGACACTAGACCAGCAGGAACTGAACTCAGCAAAACATCATTGCGCACGAACAGGTAGGCCTGAGGCCTGATCAATATTGGACTTTGGACCTGATTTCAGCTGCCGATAGGGGCAGGAGACTAGGAGTGGGGGACATTTCTGGCCACCACCAGCCCTCAAGAGTGCTGTAGAGCTGGGAGGAACAGCCCTGCACCTCCTGGCTCCACATTAAAGGTTGTTGCTTGTTAGGCCGCATCTACTTCTGGCGAAGCTAATTGGAGCTGATCTGGTGCCTGTCAGCTCAATTTCAGGAAAGGGTCCTTAAAAAGGCATTTGGCCCCTCATTAGCATACACAAGGGATGGAGTCCTCTTTTCGGCTGATCCCAGGAAGGCCTCAAAATTGTCCAGATCAAAATGGCATTGGATGTGTTTCCGCTGTTTGGGTGCAGGGCGTTGGTGTTGGTCCCTAGATTGGGCATCTGTGGCCTCGTTTTCCACCCTCAGGCCTCACCTGTGACCAGGTACATGGCTGGTACCGAGGGTGGATTGGCGCTGTGCCCACCATTTTCTAACTGGTGCTTGCGATGGGCGAGCTTCCTTTACCATGGGCAAAGTCCCAATGCAAGAAAAATCCCATCTTTCTTTGATTTGCAATTGAAAATAAAGTTATTTTTATCATATTGTGTCCTGGTAATGGACGCTCTCATTTGTACTTCAAAAATGGCCAACAAGCTCCACCCCTTATTTCTGATTGGTCCTCTTGGAGGATAAGCCACACCCTGAAGTTTCACAGAAATGTGTCACTGGATCCACCCATCCCAAGGTCTCACTGATTTTTCAAATTGTAACTCGATCCACTTTGACTTTCTGAAGCGACAGAGGACAGAGCTCCATAGAAGACAGCAAGAGCCAGCCAAAGAGCCTTATCCCAGTCCAAGTACATCCCTCCCCCAGCCAAAGTGCCTTACCCCAGTCCAAGTGCATCATCCACCCCGCCGCCCCCCCCCCCCCCCACCAATCACCACCATAAATGGGGCATTGTGTACGGATTGTGAACAGGTTTATTGGGTATGATGTGAATAGTGACTGTGTCGTGAGTCCAACGATGTCCCTACAAGGGACATCGTTGGACTGGATGATATCCAGAAGTCACGACACAGTTCCGTCTCCCCTGAGTTCCCTCTCTCCCCTCCGATCCCCCTCCCCCAATCGTGTCTCTCTCCCCCCCACCCCCGCCCAAAGCTCTCTCTCTCCCCAGTCTCTTCCCCCCCCAGCCTCTCACTCCCCCATCCCCCCAGCCTCTCTCTCTCCCCCCCAGCCTACCTCACTCCCCCAATCTCTCCCTCCCCCTCCCGAGTTCTCTCTCTCCCGCCCCCCCCACCGAGTTCTCTCTCTCCTGCCCCCCCCCCCCCGAGTTCTCTCTCTTCCGCCTCCCCCCGAGCTCTCTCTCTTCCCCCACTCGAGCTCTCTCTACCCCCCCTCCCCGAGCTCTCTCCCCGCTACCCCCCAAGCTCTCTCTCTCTCTCCCCCCCCACCCCCAAGCTCTCTTTCTCCCCCCACCCCCCAGCCTCTCTCTCTCTTCCTCCCACAGGCTCTCTCTCCCCCCCCCCAGCCACTCGCTCTCTCCACTCCCAGCCACTCACTCTCCCCTCCCCCCCACCACTCACTCTTCCGCCCCCCCCAGCCTCTCACTCTCCCCCCCAGCCTCTCGCTCTCTCCCCAATCTCTCTCTCTCTCCCTTCGCCCCTCCTGCTCCGAGCTCTCTCCTCCCCCAGGTTCTCTCTCTCTTCCTCCCCCAGATTCTCTCTATCTTCCTCCCCACCCCAGCCGTCACCGCCGCTCGAGAGTTATGGCACACAAGAGGCTCGGGGCTCAGCGGGAGACTTGGGGCCCGGTCAGAGGCTCGCAGCTCACGGCTCAGCGGGAGACTTGGGGCCCGGTCAGAGGCTCGCAGCTCACAGCTCTGCGGGAGGTGTGGTCGGTCGCAGGGTCCAATTTCTCTCTCTCCTCCCAGCCTCTCTCTTGCCATCGGGCTCAGGCCCGCCACCATCGGCCACCTCCCGCCACCATCTCTCTAGTAAAGCTCCCTCTACACTGTCTGTGAGAGAAACTGAGGATCATAAACCAGATATTGAGATACAGAGATCTTCCTCGCTGCAATGCTCCACCCACACTCAACAAGCTCCCCGCTGGAGTGGAATTAAACTACAGAACCAGTGGGAACCTGTTCAACCTTTGTCGTCTCCAGGCCAGATCCAAGACCGTCCCATCCTCTGTCGTCGAGCTACAGTACGCGGACGACGCTTGTGTCTGCGCACATTCAGAGACTGAACTCCAAGCCATCATCTTCACCGAGACGTACGAAAGTATAGGCCTTACACTAAACATCTGAAACACAAAGGTCCTCCACCAGCCTGTTCTCACCGCACAGCACTGCCCCCCCAGTCATCAAGATCCACGGCGTGGCCCTGGATAACGTGGACCACTTTCCATACCTCGGGAGCCTATTATCAGCAAGGGCAGACATCGACGACGAGGTTCAACACCACCTCCAGTGCGCCAGCGCAGCCTTCGGCCGCCTGAGGAAGAGAGTGTTCGAAGATCAGGCCCTCAAATCTGGCACCAAGCTCATGGTCTACAGAGCTGTAGTGATACACGCTCACCTGTATGGCTCAGAGACGTGGACCATATACAGTAGACACCTCAAATCGCTGGAGAAATACCACCAACGATGTCTCCGCAAGATCCTGCAAATCCCCTGGGAGGACAGACGCACAAACGCTCATGTCCTCGATCAGGCCAACATCCCCAGCATCAAAGCACTGACCACACTCCACCAGCACAGTTGGGCGGGCCACATTGTTCACATGCCTGACACAAGACTCCCAAAGCAAGCGCTCTACTCGGCACTCCTACACGGCAAGCGAGCCCCAGGTGGGCAGAGGAAATGTTTCAAGGACACCCTCAAAGCCTCCTTGATAAAATGCAACATCCCCACCGACACCTGGGAATCCCTGGCCAAAGACCACCCTAAGTGGCGGATGTGCCTCCGGGTGGCAAACCAGATGCCCCACCCACCTTTTCCTTCAACCACTGTCTGTCCAACCTGTGACAGAGACTGTAGTCCCCATATTGGACTGTTCAGTCACCTGAGAACTCACTTTTGGAGTGGAAGCAAGTCTCCCTCGATTTTGATGGACCGTCTATGATGATTGAGATACAAAGAGAGATCAGAAAAAGTTGCTCCTACAATGTCTCTCACTCGCTTTCTCTCCCAGCCTCACTACCTCTCTTATTCTCTCTCAATGTCTTTCCATCTGACTCTTTCCCTCCCGCCATCATAGGGCCCAGGTCAGCTGGTGGGAAGAGAGTCGGGCCTCAGGTACTGCTGCTCGCACCACGTGCATGGAATGATTTGGCCAGGGTAGGGGGAGGGGTGGCGGGGGAGCTTGACAGGGGGCCTGTCAGGGGCACAGACATCTGTCTGTCAAAAAAAGTGCAGTACAAATAGTCCCTTTTTTTATTGTCCTTATCCAGCTCGGAAAAAGCATGAATATGAATCAGCCATTCTTGAACAACACTGGACCGATGAAATAAGCAAGAGGCAAGCAGCATATCAGTGAGTATTGCAGTGATATGTAAGTACTAGAATGAGGCAGCCATATTACAGAGTAAGAATCATGGCATTTTCTGCTGACGTAACTTTGAAACAGATCCACTAACTTAATATAGAGCAGGCATCAAATCTGGGATCTTCTTACAGTTTGTGGCAAACAGCCACACTGGCCTGTGTGTGCCTTTCCTCCGTATGCTTGAATATTGTCCTCTCACTTCTAGAACCATGGGTTCAAACCCAGCCCAGACAGGATCAAGGTCTCCTGAATCTCATGGTTACAAATGTTTTTGGTTTGATGGTGTTGACCCAGCTAAGTGCAGTAAGTTTGTGATCTTCTCATTAACTCTTCTCATTAACTTGCCTTGGGCTCAAACTAAGGACAGGCTGATGGGTTCCTGAGGAGCAGCTTGATGAGATCTGCAATTCCTCCCCCCTTCAGGAGCAGCACATTATCTGCAGCCAGTGGGTCTGAAACTAGATGTGACATCATTAAGGTCAAGAGGCAGGAACTAATGTCATCAAGGTCAAGAGACACATGCATGACCTTCGGACAACCCCTGCTCCCAATGGCCACCAAACCTCTGCACCAACAAGCCCCACTGGGCTGGACACCAGGATTTCCTGCCTGCAAAAATGAGAAAAAGCTTGGCAGTGAGGGACAAGTGTCTTGTCTGCAAAGATTTTGGTGCTGCTCTGTCCCAGGGACCCAGGTTTAACCATTTAGGGCTGACTATTAAACAGCAAGTGTACACTAGGGGAGGCCACAGGTGGCAACAGATGTTTGCCAACTTCACACATTAAGGAATGGGTTTTTGCTCTTTGCTCTGGTCACTTCTTCATTGAGCTGAGATGGGTGCACTGGAAAAGGGAGCCCCGAACCAGCCTGATGTACATGCTCGTATATTGAGATGATATGGATTGCATATTCCGTGAGGTGTTCCTGTGTGAAGTCACGAGTAATGTAAATATCGCAACACCTTCCATCTCAACCTATTATTGCCAGATAGATAATAGTAACTGCTCTCAGGCTGCAAACCCCACTCTGTACTGGTTGTAAGAGTCAGATGACTTTGGAAAATTTCAACTCAATTCTTTATTGACGCAAGTGTGCCTCAGAGAAGTTATAAGGTCTTTTGGTAATGAAATGTTTTTTTTAATTCATTCAGAGATGTGGGCGTCGCTGGCAAGGACAGCATTTATTGCCCATCCCTAATTGCCCTTGAGGTAATGGTGAGCCGCCTTCTTGAATCGCTGCAGTCTGTGTGGTGAAGGTACCCCCACAGTGCTGTTAGGGAGGGAGTTCCAGGATTTTGACCCAGTGACGATGAAGGACCGGCCAATATATTTCCAAGTCAGGATGAAGTGTGACTCGGAGGGAACTTGGAGGTGATGGTGCTCCCATGTGCCTGTTGCCCTTGTCCTTCTAGGTGGTGGAGGTCGCAGGTTTTGGAGGTACTTCCGAAAAAGCCATGCCAAATTACTGCAGTGCATTTTGTAGATAGTACACACTGCAGCCACAGTGCGCCAGTGGTGGAGGGAGTGAATGTTTAAGGTGTGGATGGGGTGCCAGTCAAGCGGGCTGCTTTGTCCTGGATGGTGTCGAGCTTAGTGAGTGTTGTTGGAGCTGCACTCTAGACAAGTGGAGAGTATTCCATCACATTCCTGACTTGTGCCTTGTAGATGGTGGAAAAGCTTTGAGGAGTCAGGAGGTGAGTCACTTGACGCAGAATAACCAGCCTCTGACCTGCTCTTTTTGCCACAGTATTTATGTGGCTGTTCCGGATAAGTTTCTGGTCAAGGGTGAACCCCAGGATGTTGATGGTGGGGGATTTGGTGATGGTAATGCCATTGAATATCAAGGGGAGGTGGTAAGATTCTCGCTCATTGGAGATGGTTGTTGCCTGGCACTAGTTTGGCGCGGATGTTACTTGCCACTTATCAGCCCAAGCCTGAATGTCGTTCAGGTCTTGCTACATTTGGGCATGGACTGCTCCGTTATCTGAGGAGTTGCAAATGGAACTAACACTGTGCTATCATCAGCAGACGCAGAATACCCAGCCTCTGACCTTATGATGGAGGGAAGGTCATTGATGAAGCAGCTGAAAATGGTTGGGCCTCGGACACTGCCCTGAGGAACTCCTGAGAATGTCCTCATCATAGGCAGTCTTTCGGAATCAAGGAAGACTTGCTTCCACTCCTGAAGTGAGTTCTTTCCTGGTTGAACAGTCCAATACGAGAGCCACAGACTGTCACAGGTGGGACAGATAGATTTTGAGGGAAGGAATGGGTGAGACTGGTTTGCCGCACGGTCTTTCCGCTGCCTGCGCTTGATTTCTGCCTGCTCTCGGCGTTGAGACTCAAGGTGCTCAGTGCCCTCTTGGATGCACTTCCTCCATTTAGGGCAGTCTTGGACCAGGAACTCCCAGGTGTCAGTGGGGATGTCACACTTTATCAGGGAGGCTTTGAGGGTGTCCTTGTAGCATTTCCACTGCCTACCTTTGGCTCATTTGCCGTGAAGGAGCTCCGAGTAGAGCACTTGCTTTGGGAGTCTCGTGTCTGGCATGCGAACTATGTGGCCTACCCTGTGGAGCTGATCGAGTGTGGTCAGTGTTTCAATGCTGGGGATGTTTGGTTGAATGAGGATGCTGATGTTGGTGCGCCTTTCCTCCCAGGGGATTTGTAGGATCTTGCGGAGACATCATGATGATTGACCTCCAACAACCACAACCATCTTCCTCTGTGCTAGGTATAACTCCAGCCAGTGGAGAGTTTTCCCCCTGGTTCCCATTGACTTCAATTTTACTAAAGCTCCTTGATGCCACACTCATTCAAATGCTACCTTCAAATGATATTAAGGGCAGTCATTCTCACTTCACCTCTGCAATTCAGCTCTTTGGTCCATGTTTGGATCAAGGTTGTAATGAGGCCTGGAGCCGAGTGGTCCTGACGGAATCCAAACTGAGCATCGGTGAGCAGGTTATTCGTGAGCAAGTGCCACTTGATAGCATTGTCGACGACACCTTCCATCACTTTGCTGATAATTCAAAGTAGACTGATGGGGCGGTAATTAGTCAGATTGGATTTTGTGGACAGGACATACCTGGGCAGTTTTCCACATTGTCAGGTAGATGCCAGTGTTGTAGCTGTACTGGAACAGCTTGGCTAAAGGTGCAGCACAAGTCTTCAGCATGACAGCTGGGATGTTGTCGGGCCTAGTCTTTACTGTATCCAGTATGCTCAGCAATTTCTTGATATCACATGGAGTGAATCAAATTGGCTGAAGACTGGCTTCTGAAATGGTGGGGACCTGAGGAGGAGGCCAATATGGATCATCCACTCGGCACTTATGGCTGAAGATGGTTGCAAATGCTTCAGCTTTGTCTTTTGCACTTACATGCTGGGCTCTGCCATCATTGAGGATGGATATATTCATGGAGCCGCCTCCTCCCCTTAGTTGTTTAATTGTCATCCACCATTAACGACTGGATCTGGCAGAACTGCAGAGCTTTGATCTGATTCATTGATTGTGGGATCACTTAGCTCTGTTTATAGCATGCTGCTTCTGGTGTTTAGCATGCATGTAGTCCTGTGTTGCAGCTTCCCCAGGTTGGCACCTTATTTTTAGACACACCTGGTGCTGCTTCTGGCGTGCTCTTCTGCACTCCTCATTGAACCAGGGTTCGTCCCCTGGCTTGACAGTAATGATAGAGTGAGGGATATGCTGGGCCATGAGGTTACAGATTGTGGCAGGATACAATTCTACTGCTGCTGATGGCCTACAGCGCCTCTTGGATGCCCAGTTTTGAGCTGTTAGATCTGTTCTGAATCTATTCCATTTAGCACGGTGGTAGTGCCACACAACATGATGTCCTCAGTGTGAAGACGGGATTTCATCTCCACAATGACTGTGTGGTGATCATGGTGATCCAAATGGAGAAATGCAGCTCAATTTTAAAGTAAAGGGAGCTTTACTCTGCAGCCAACACATCCTGTACCTGGGAGTGTTTGATGGGACAACATAGGGGGAGCTTTACTCTGTATCCAACAGATTCTGTACTTGGGGAGTGGTTGATGGGATAGCGTAGGGGGAGCTTTACTCTGTATCTAACATCCTGTCCTGGGAGTGTTTGATGGGACAATGTAAGGGAACTTTACTCTGTATCTTACACATTCTGTCCTGAGAATGTTTGATGGGGCAGTGCAAAAAGAGCTTTACTTTGTATCTAACCAGTACTATACCTGCCCTGGGAGTGTTTGATGAGTCAGTGTAGAGAGAACTTTACTCTGTATCTAACCCGTGATGTATCTGGGAGTATTTGAGGTACAGTGTAGAGGGAGCTTTACTCTGTATCTAACCTGCTGAGTGTCAGCTGTGGCTCAGTGGGTAGCATTTTCACCTCTGTCAGAAGGTTGTGGATTCAAGTCCCACTCCAGGGACTTGAGGACATAAATCTAGGCTGACACTCCAGTGCATTGCTGAGGGAGTGCTGCATTGTCAGAGGGACCGTATTTTGGATGAGATGCTAAACTGAGGTCCCATCTGCTCTCTAAGGTGAACGTAAAAGATCCCATGGCATTATTTCGAAGAAGAGCAAGAGAGTTATCCCTGGTGCCTGACCAATATTTATCCCTCAATCAATGCAACTAAAACAGATTATCTGGTCGTTATCACATTGCTGTTTGTGAGAGCTTGCTGTGTGCAAATTGGCTGCTGCATTTCCCACTTTATGACAGTGACTACACTCCAAAAGTACTTAATTGGCTATAAAGCGCTTTGAGACGTCCGGTGGTCATGAAAGGTGCTATATAAATACAAGTGTTTTTCTTTTCTTTTACCTGTCCTTGAGAGAGTTTGATGGGACAGTATGGAGGGATCTTTACTCTGTGTCGAAACTGTGCTGTACCTGCCCTGTGAGTGTTTAGTGGGGACTGTGTAGAGGGAGCTTTACTCTGTATCTAACCCGTCCTGCACCTGCCCTGGGTGTGTTTGATGGGGACAGTGTAGAGGGAGCGTTACTCTGTACCTAACCCGTGTTGTACCTGACCTGTGAGTGTTTAGTGGGGACTGTGTAGAGGGAGCTTTACTCTGTATCTAACCCGTGTTGTACCTGACCTGTGAGTGTTTCGTGGGGACAGTGTAGAGGGAGCGTTACTCTGTACCTAACCCGTGTTGTACCTGACCTGTGAGTGTTTCGTGGGGACAGTGTAGAGAGAGCTTTACTCTGTACCTAACCCGTGCTGTACCTGCCCTGGGTGTGTTTGATGGGACAGGGTAGAGGGAGCTTTACACTGTATCTAACCCATGCTGTACCTGCCCTGGGAGTGTTTGATGGAACAATGTAGAGGGAGCTTTACACTGTACCTAACCCATACTGTACTTGCCCTGGGAGTGTTTGATGGAACAATGTAGAGGGAGTTTTACTCTGTATCTTTCACCATGACATTTCTGCAGCTACCGATCTGCTCAATCACATCCTCACCACCGCCTTTGATGCTCTAGTCCCTATTAAAATCATTCCTCTCTCTCACCCTTGCCGTTCCCCCTGGTACAGCCCTCATCTTCACTCCCTCAATTCCAAGGGATGCAGACTTGAATGGATATGGCGGACAACTGGTTTAGCCATTCACCGCCAAATCTGGCTGGACCACATAAAGCATTATTGGGACCTGCTCTCGTCTGCCAAAACTGTTCACTATTCCAGGATCATTCTGGAATGCAAAGATAACCCCCGGCTACTATTCTCTGCTGCTAATCGTCTTCTTAAACCCCTCTCCCCTGTGACTTTTTTGTCTCTAAAGATTGAGACCATCCGAACAGCTGCTTCTACCTCGTCCCTTTTTTCCCCTAGCCCACCAGGCCAAACTTCCTCTAAGGCTCTCCAATGCCTCTCCAGTGTCGTCCAGTTGGGTGGGGCTGTACTTGCATGGTTCCATTCTTTACTATCTAAACGTAATGTGAAAATCACCCACAATGGCTTCTCTTCCCACCCTACATCGTTACCTCTGGTGTCTCCAAGGATCTATCCTTGGCCCCCACCTATTTCTCAACCTTATACTGCCCCTTGGCGACATCATCCATAAACATAGCATCAGTTTCCACATGTACACTGATGACACCAGCTCTACCTCACCACCACTTCTCTCAACCTCTCCATGGACTCTAAATTGTCAGACTGCTCGTCTGACATCCAGTACTGGATGAGCACAAATTTTCTCCAATTAAATATTGGGAAGACCGAAGCCATTGTCTTTGGTCCCCGCCACAAACTCTGTTCCCTAGCCACCAACTCCATCCCTCTCCCTGGCATCTGCCTGAGGCTAAACCAGACTGTTCACAACCCGACCCCGAAATGAGCTTCCAACCAAATATCCACAGCGTAACTAAGACCGCCTATTTTCACCCCTGTAACATCGCCCGTCTCCGCGCCTGCCTCAGCTCATCTGCTGCTGAATCCCTCAACCATGCCTTTGTTACATCTAGACTTGACTTCCAATGCACTCCTGGCTGGCCTCCCATATTCTACCCGACGTAAACTTGAGATGATCCAAAACTTGGCAGCCCGTGTCCTAACTCGCACCAAGTCCCAATCACCCATCACCCCTGTGCTCACTGACCTACATTGGCTCCTGGTTAAGCAATGCCTCGATTTCAAAATTCTCATCCTTGTTTACAAATCCCCCCATGGCCTCACCCCTCCCTATCTCTAATCTCCTTCAGCCTCACAACCCCCGAGATTTCTGCGCTCCTCAAATTCTGTCCTCTAGCATCCCTGATTATACTTGCTCAACCATCGGTGGCCGTGCTTTCAAGCTGTCTCGGCCGTAAGCTCTGGAGCTCACTCCCTAAACCTCTCTGCCTCTCTTTCCTCCTTTAAAACGCTCCTTAAAACCTACCTCTTCGACCAAGCTTTTGGTCACCTGCCCTAATTTCTTCTTGTGTGGCTCGATATCAAATGTTTGTCTTATAACACTCATGTAAAGCGCCTTGGAACGTTTTACTATGTTAAAAGCGCTATATAAATACAAGTTGTTGTTTTTATCTAACCTGTGCTGTACTTCCCTGGGAGTGTTTGATGGGGACAGTGTAGAGGGAGCTTTACTCTGTATCTAACCCTTGCTGTACCTGCCCTGGGAGTGTTTGATGGGGACAGTTTAGAGGGAGTTTTATTCTGTATCTAACCCTTGCTGTACCTGCCCTGGGAGTGTTTGATGGGGACAGTGTCGAGGGAGCTTTATTCTGTATCTAACCCTTGCTGTACTTGCCCTGGGAGTGTTTGATGGGACAAAGTAGGGAGAGTTTTATTCTGTATCTTACCCATGCTGTACCTGATCTGTGAGTGCTTGGTGCTGACACTGGGTGCAAACACTGAAAGGTATTCCATTCTCTAGCATAACATCTCTTAACTTAATAAGCAGTGATATTACATGAAACATTTCGATTGCACAGCTGATTATTTATACTGAACACTTAAAGAAACTCTTGTCTTGCTATTTCAGGTGGAATATCTTTGCACCTGGAATTCCCAAATGTATCAACGCAGAGAGTAGCAATTATTTGCCCAACGATGCACAATTTACAATTGGGAGAAAACTTGACATAATCTTTTCTATTGATCCATCGTAAGTATCATTTAAAGTCCGAAATACACACAAGTGCTCAGGTGGATCAGCTGATAAAGGCTATGCCTGGGTGATGTTGAACCATAAACACCATGGCTGTCCAAATCCACTGTAGTCTCTGTTGTAATAGCCAGAGAATCCCATGCAATGGCTTGTCTTCCCGCTCGTGCTCCATTACCTCTGGAGTCCCCTAAGGATCTATGCTTGGCCCCCTCCTATTTCTCATCTACATGCTGTAGCTCGGCGACATCATCCAAAAACACAATGTCAGGTTCCACATGAACACTGATGTCACCCAGCGCTATCTCATCACCACTTTTTTCGACCCCTCCACTGCCTGATTGGTCACATTGCTTTTCCGAAATCCACTACTGGATGAGCAGAAATTACCTCCAACAAAATATTGTGAAGACTGAAGCCATTGTCTTCGGTGCCAGCCACTACCTCCATTCTCTGGCCACTCTCTCAATTGCTCTCCCTGGCCACTGTCTCAGTCTCTCTATCTGGCCACTACCTCCATTTCTTGGCCACTCTCTCAATCGCTCTCCCTGACCACTGCCTCAATCGCTCTCCCTGGCCACTCTCTCAGTCACTCTCCCTGGCCACTGTTTCAGTCACTCTCCCTGGCCACTCTCTCAGTTGCTCTCCCTGGCCACTCTCTCAGTCGCTCTCCCTGGCCATTGTTTCCATCACCCTCCCTGGCCACTCTCTCAGTTGTTCTCCCTGGCCACTCTCTCAATCGCTCTCCCTGACCACTGCCTCAATCGCTCTCCCTGGCCACTCTCTCAGTCACTCTCCCTGGCCACTGTTTCAGTCACTCTCCCTGGCCACTCTCTCAGTTGCTCTCCCTGGCCACTCTCTCAGTCGCTCTCCCTGGCCATTGTTTCCATCACCCTCCCTGGCCACTCTCTCAGTTGTTCTCCCTGGCCACTCTCTCAGTCGCTCTCCCTGGCCACTCTCTCAGTCACTCTCCCTGACCACTCTCTCAGTCACTCTCCCTGGCCACTCTCTCAGTCACTCTCCCTGACCACTCTCTCAGTCACTCTCCTTGGCCACTCTCTCAGTCACTCTCCCTGACCACTCTCTCAGTCACTCTCTCAGTCACTCTCCCTGGCCACTCTCTCAGTCACTCTCCCTGGCCACTCTCTCAGTCACTCTCCCTGGCCACTCTCTCAGTCACTCTCCTTGGCCACTCTCTCAGTCACTCTCCCTGACCACTCTCTCAGTCACTCTCTCAGTCACTCTCCCTGGCCACTCTCTCAGTCACTCTCCCTGGCCACTCTCTCAGTCACTCTCCCTGGCCACTCTCTCAGTCACTCTCCCTGACCACTCTCTCAGTCACTCTCCCTGACCACTCTCTCAATCGCTCTCCCTGGCCATTCTCTCAGTCACTCTCCCTGGCCATTGTCTAAGGTTGAACCAGACTGTTTACAGCAGTTGGGGAATTTAAATTCAGTGAATTAAATGAACTGGAATAAAAAGCAGTTTTCAGTAATGGTGACCATGAAACTGCCGGATTGTCGTAAAAACCCATCTGATTCACTCGTGTCCTTTAGGGAAGGAAATCTGCCGTCCTTACCTGGTCTGGCGTATCTGTGACTCCAGGCCCACAGCGATGTGGTTGACTCTTAACTGCCCTCTGAAATGGCCGGGCAAGCCACTCAGTTGTACCAAACTGCTACAAAGATGTATACAAAAAATAAAACTGAACGTACTACCCGGCATCGACAACGGCACACCCAGCCCAGTTGACCCTGCAAAGTCCTCCTCACTAACATTTAGGGACTTGTGCCAAAATTGGGAGAGCTATCCCACAGACTAGTCAAGCAACAGCCTGACATAGTCATACACACAGAATCATACCTTTCTGCCAACTTCTCAGACTCCTCAATCACCATCCCTGTACGTCCTGTCTCATCAGCATTGCAGACCCACCAGAGGTGGCAGTCCTGTGGTATACAGTTGGGATGGAGTGGCCCTGGGAGTCCTCAACATTGATTCCAGACCCCATGAAGTTTCATGACATCAGGTCAAACATAGGAAAGGAAACCTCCTGCTGATTATCACCTACCGCCCTCCATCAGCTGATGAATCAGTACTCCTCCATGTTAAACACCACTTGGAAGAAGCACTGAGGATAGCAAGGGTATACCAAAACTGGCTCAGTAGCACCACTATTGACCGAGCTGCCTGAGTCCGGAAGGTCATAGTTGTGAGACTGGACCAGCGGCGGGTGGTGAGAGAACCAACGTGAGGGAAAAACTTACTTGACCTTGTTCTCACCAATCTACCTATCGCAGATGCATCTGTCCATGACAGTATTGGTAGGAGTGACCATCTTGTGCAGACAAAGTCCCATCTGAATACACCCTTCATCGTGTTGTGAGGCACTACCACCATGCTAAATGGGATAGATTCAGAACAGATCTTGGAACTAAAAACTGGGCATCCATGAGGTGCTGTGGGCCATCAGCAGCAGCAGAATCGTATTCAACCACAATCTGTAACCTCTTAGCCTGGCTTATCCCTCACTCTACCATTACCATCAAGCCAGGGGACCAACTCTGGTTCAATGAGGAGTGTAGAAGAGCATGCCAGGAGAAGCACCAGGCATACCTAAAAATGAGGTTCCAACGTGGTGGAGTTACAATTCAGGATTGCATGCATGCTAAACAGCGGAAACAGCATGCTACAGACATAGCTAAGCGATCCCACAACTAACGGATTAGATCAAAGCTCTGCAGTCTTGCCACAGTCAGTTGTGAATGGTGGTGAACAATTAAACAACTAAGGAGAGGAGGCTGCATGAACATCCCCATCCTCAATGATGGCGGAGCCCAGTTCGTGACTGCAAAAGACAAGGCTGAAGCATTTGCAACCATCTTCAACCAGAAGTGCCGATTGGATGATTCATATTGGCGTCCTCCTGAGATCCCCACCATCACAGAAGCCAGTTTAAAGCCAATTTGATTCACACCATACGGGCTGCAGCAGTTCAAGAAGGTGGCTCACCACCACTTTCTCAAGGACAATTAGGGATCGGCAATAACTGCTGGCCTTGCCAGCGACACCCACATCCCATAAACAATTTTTTTTAAATTCTGCTGCTGAAACTCTCAACCGTGGCTTTGTTACCTCTAAATCCGACTATTCCAACACTCCCCAAGCCGGCCTTCCACCATCTGTAAACTTCAGCTCAGCTATAACTCTGCTGCCCATTTTCTAACTCGCACCAAGTCCTGCTCACCCATCACCCCTGTGCTCGCTGCTCCCCGTGTCCTAACTCACACCAAGTCTCACTGACCTACATTGGCTCCCAGTCCAACAATGCCTCAATTTTAAAATTTTCATCTTGTTTTCAAATCCCACAATGGCCTCACCCCTCCGAATCTCAGTAACCTCTTCCAGCCCTACAACCCCCCCGAGATCTCTGTACTCCTCCAATTCTGGCCTCTTGCGCATCTGTGATATCAATCATTTCAGCATTGGTGGCCGTGCCTTCCGCTACCTAAGCTCTGGAATTCCCTTCCTAAATCTCACCACCTCCTTTAAGACGCTGCTTAAAACCTACCTCCTTGACTACATTTCAGTCACCTGTCCTAATATCTCCTTTTGTGGCCCGGTATCAATTGTTGTTTGATAACATTCCTGTGAAGTGCCTTGTGTCAGATTACTCCATTAAATACAAGTTATTGTTTCTATTGTTGTGTCAGTACAAACCTGGCCTGCATGGCTCAATACCAAACCAGATGCAGCATTCGCTTTCTCAGTCACTGGGACTCCTGAAGTCATCTCAACCTACAGCAGTAAAAGTTTCCAATTTTTATTGCATTTAATCGTAACATGTTTTTGTTAACTCAGCATGGTAGAGCTTGGTCTGAATCTGGTGAAAGACATGGAAGAGATATGGGATAACCTGGATGAAATCTATAAACCATGGGATCGCAGCAGTATTCCAGTTGCAGGTACTTCTGAACAATGACCAGTGTTTCACTGGCATTTTTAGATAAACAATGGGTTTCACAATTTCGAAGATGAAAATTCATCTTGAAGATGGAGTTCTCCTAGGTGAACTGGGACCAATATTTATCCTTCAACCAACGTCACTACAAACAGATGATCTGGCTATTTATCTCACTGCTGTTTGTGGGACCCCGCTATCAGCAAATTGGCTGCTGTTTTCGTCTTCATTACAACATTGACAGTGTGTGTGTGCCCGGTTGTGTGTGATTGTGTGCCCGGATGTGTGTGGGTGTGTGTATGTGGCTTGGTGTGGGTGTGTGTGTCTCTATGTATAGAATCACACAATGATACAGCACAGAACAAGGCCATTCAACTCATCGTGCCTGTGCCGGCTCATTGGTAGAGCTATCCAATTAGTCCCACTCCCCTACTCTTTACCCATAGCCTTGCAAATTATTTTCCCTTTAAGTATTTAGCCAATTTCCTTTTGAAAGCTACTATTGACTCAGTTTCCACCACCCTGTCAAGCAGTGCATTCCAAATCCTAACCTGTTAGGTCCCAAATCAGCATACCCTTCCTTTGACTACTCTTTTACTATTTGTATGTTTAAAAGAGTTTTGGATTCCTTTTTATGTTAGCTGCTCATCTATTCTCACACTCTCTCTTTGCCCCTTGTATTTCCTTTTTTAGATCTCTTCTGTACATTCAATATTCAACGTGATTCTCAACTGTATTATGTACCTTATAACTGTCATAAGTCTCCTTTTTCTGTCTCATTTTAATCTCTATATTTTGTCATCCAAGGAGCTCTAGCTTTGGGTGCCCTTCCTTTCCCCCTCATTAGAAATGTGTCTTTTCTGTACCCAAACCATCTCCTCTTTGAAGGCCTCCCATTGTTCAATTACTATTTTTTCTACCAATCTTTGATTCCAATCCACTTGGGTTAGATCCCTTTTCAACTCACTGAAGTTAGCCCTCCTCCAGTTAAGTATTTTTACACTTGATTGTTCCTAGTCCTTTTCCATATTTGTTCTAAACCTGATGACATTATGATCACTGTTCCCCAAATGCTCTCGCATTGAAACATGCTCCACTTGTCCCACCTTGTTCTACAGAACGTCTGTGGGTGTGTGTGTCTGTGTGCCTAGTTGTGTCTGTATGTGTGTGTCTGGTTGTTTGTGTGTGTGTCTGAGTGCGGCTCGGGTTGTGTTTGTCTGTGGGCGTGTCTAAAGTATTAGGTGGGGTCAGACTAAGATAGAACACAGGTTGGTCTAAGATAGATTAATAGTATATGTATGTGAACACACAAAGCATAGTAAACAAGGTTGTTTAGCTGCAGGCGCAAATAGCCACATGGGAAAATGTTGTCATGGCAATAACGGACACCTGGTTCAAAAAGGGCAGGTCTGCGTGAAGAAATTCTTCCCCATCTCTGTCTTAAATGGCCTACCCCTTATCCTGAGATTGTGACCCCTGGTTCTAGACACTCCAGCCAGGGGTCAAAGCAACGTAATCTTTGTTTCAGTATCCCGATGCAGTGCTCAATGATGCACCTGGTCCCTGAATGAGCGTTGTTATAGGAATGCTCGGCTGCAGTCCTGGGGTTCCGAAGTGGAGTGAGCAGCCAAGTGGACTGGGGATAGCCCTTATCCCCAAGCAGCCACTCACAGTCCTGGTTTGGGCCGGTGAAGATGGCGGGCTCACTGCTCTGGCGTAGGATGAAAGCATCATGGGAGCTGCCTGGATACCTGGCATCAACTGCCAGGATCCTTCGCTGGTGGTCGCACACCAACTGAACATTCAGCGAGTGGTACCCCTTTCTGTTCATAAACACTTCGGGATGATGTTGTGGCGCTCTCAGTCCGACATGTGAGCAGTCTATTGCCCCCTGCACCCTGGGGAACCCTGCAATCCGCAGAAATCCAGTCTGGCACTCCACCGGTTTCTCCCTCATCATAGGGAAGGAGATATATTGCACTCTTCGTTTGTACAACTCATTGGTGACCTGCCGGATGGAGCGATGGGCGGAGAATTGTGATATGTTCGAGATGTCTGCAATTGCAGACTGGAACAAACGCGTTGCGTAAAAGTTCAATGCTATGGTCACTTTGGTTTCCACACTGAGCGCTGTCCTCAGCCTTGTGTGAGGCTCCAAATCTGGCCGAAAGACATTGCAGAGCTCGGTCAAGACGTCCTTGCTGAATCTCAGCCTCCTCACACATAGCTCGTTGCTTAGCTGTAGGAGGGAGAACTGAGGCCAGTACACCCTAGCATGATAGGGCCTCCTTGGCAGAGGTATGTGCTGCGCCACTCCCATGCCAGCTGACTGAGCACCTTCTCCCTCTTCCTCATTGTGTTGTACAGCCTCTGCAAGCTGCTGCTGGCAAGGCTCCTCACCCATTATCTGGTGAAGGGGGTCCGCATACCTTACTCTCCTCCTGACGCCATCTCCCTGCTGTCCAGCCTCTACACAGTGATGTCTGTGGACATCTACATGCCCTTCTGCATGTTGGGCAGTCACGGCTTCTGCCTCCCTTGCCCGCTGCCTCAGGACTTGTTGATCACGGCGACGCCTCCTCCTGCGTGCCTCCCTGACTCTCACAATCTGGAGCAGACATTCTCCTGAATAAGCTGAGCCCATTTGGGTGGAAGCACGACCCTCTGCACAGCAGACATTTACTCTCACTGGCCACGAATAATTACAAACAAGGAAAAATACATTTAACTCAGCAAGACATTTTGAAATCCTGCTACCATTTTTGAGATGTGAAACAAGCAGCTCCAACTTTTATTTTGAAAGAACAAGCAGGTCGGAGATTTTTTGGAAGATCCAAGCAGAGGTAACATTTTTTTGAACAACAAGCGGCTCCAAGATTTTTCCAACAAACACCTCCGTGAATTTTTACCAAGAGGCAAATCCCTCTGCGATTTTTTCCACACAAAGTAATCTATTAGGACACCAGCTCGCGCTCTCCCACTGTGCACTGGCCCTAAAAGTTGGCGGGGGCACTGTCAGCTAAAGGGCCAGCTTTTTGAAGGTAAAAATGAGTCCGGGGTGGAGCGGCAGCGATGCACATTTTTATTGCATCACTACTGCTGCAAGCCCCACAGCGCCACGGGAGTTGATCGATCACGGCGGTGGCCAACAATGCAGCAAACCCTCCCGTGCTGAATCTTTGTCGCGACAGTTGAGCCCAACGTGGCGGTCATTCGATTTTGACAAATGGCCGTCGCAAACGGGCAGTAAGGGGCCTTCCCAGGACCGTGAATTTTGGGGCCCCTTACTCTTATACTCCAATCCCCTTGCAATAAAGGACAACATGCCATTTGCCTTCCTTATTGCTTGCTGTACCTGTATGCTAGCTTTCTGTGTTTCTTGCACAAGGACACACAAATATTTCCGAAAACCAACATTTAAAAGTTTCTCACCATTTAAAAATGTTTCAGTTTTTTTAATTCTTCCTACCAAAGTGAATAACCTCACATTTCCCCACATTATACTCCATCTGCCACCTTGCTGCCCACTCACTTAGTCTGTCTATATCCCTTTGCAGTCACTTTGTGTTCTCCTCACAGCTTACTGTCCCACCTAGCTTTGTATCATCAGCAAACGTAGATACATTACACTCAGTCCCTTCATCTAGGTCATTAATTTAGATTGTAAATAGCTGATCCATGCAGCACCCCATTAGTTACAGCCTGCCAATGTGAAAAGGACCCGTTTATCCCTACTCTCTGTTTTCTGTCCATTAACTAATCCTCTATCCAAGCTAATACATTACCTCCAATCCCATGAGCTCTTATCTAGTGCAATAACCTTTTATGTGGCACCTTATCGAATGCCTTTTGGAAATCCAAATATATTACATCCATTGGTTCCCCTTTATCTGCCCTGCTAGTTACATCCTCAAAAAACTCTAATAAATTTGTCAAACACGATTTCCCTTTCATAAAACCATGTTGACTCTGCCTAATCATGATATGATTTTCTAAGTGCCCTGATACCACTTCCGTAACAATGGATTTCAGCATTTTCCCGACAACTGATGTCAGGCTAACTGGCCTGTAATTCCCTGTTTTCTTTATCCCTCCTTTCTTGAATAGCGGTGTTACATTTGCTACCTTCTAAGTCACTGGGACCATTCTAGTGCAGACTGCCCGTCAGTTATGACACACTGTAGGCTGAACCCTTGCCAAGTGAGAATCCAACACACCGTGCAAATGCAGCTTGCAAACATATCAGCTTGGCTGCAATGGTAGCAGTCTTGCCTCTAGGTCAGAAGGATATGGGTTTGAGCCCCACGCTTATACTTACCATAGGAGAATGGCCTTCGTCGAAATAGAATCATAGAATTGTACAGCACAGAAGGAGGCCATGCGGTCCCTCAGGTCTGGGCCAGCTCTATCAAAAAGCAATCCAAGTAGTTCCACTCCCACTTATTAACTGCATTGTTAACCTGTCCGGCCACTTTAAAAGACTTGTGCACAAACAGCCCCAGATCTCTCTGTTCCTGCACCCTCTTTAAAATTGTACCATTTAGCTTGTATTGTCACTCCTCATTCTTCCTGCCAAAATTAGTCACTTCATAGTTCTCGGTGTTGAATTTCATCCACCACATGTCCGCCCATTCCACCAGCCTGTCTATGTTCTCTTGAAATCTATCACTATCCTCCTACACTTCCAAGTTTCATGTCATCTGCAAATTTGTAGATTGTGCCCTGTGCCCCCAAGTCCAAGTCATTAATATATATCAAACACTGCAGTGCTTTGGGTTAGCTATTGTATTCTAACCAAAGTGGCTGAGCTCTCAGGCCACCGTAGAGACCAGCAATATAGTTTGAATGTTTCTGGCTTGAATGGACTGTTGCCAACTTGGGTTATGTTTGGAAGTATTGGGGCCAAGCTTTGACTTCCGTCTGTAATGGGAGGGGGTGGTAGGGAGAGTTGATCCTGGGGTGGGCGGGGGGGCTCGAACGGGCCAGCAGATTGGGTGGGTGGGAGTGAGCAGGGAGAGCTGATCCTGGGATGGAGACTCGACCAGGCCAGCTGATTGGGTGGGGCAGGGTGAACTGATCCGGGGGAGGGGGGGGGGCTTGAATGGGTGAGCAGGTTGGGTGGGGGCGTGGGCAGGGAGAGCTGGTCCTGGGGTGGGGGCGTGGGTAGGGAGAGCTGGTCTTGGGCTGGGCAAGGAGAGCTGGTCCCGGGGTGGGGAGGTGGGCAGGGAGAGCTGGTCCCGGGGTGGGGGGATTGGGCAGGGAGAGCTGGTACTGAGGTGGGGCACCAGCAGTGGCCCAAAGATACATTGTGGATCCAGGAGGAGCACACCTGATGATCTGGTGGGAAACAAGAGGGAGGCAGTTATGAATCGCCCCCACTCAGTTGCTGATTGCCTGAGAACCTGTCAAGTGTGATAAACGGGGAATATCCACATTGGTATTAATGGGAGAATCCACTTATGGAATAAACTGCTTGGTTTCCAAAGGACTGTACCATCATGGATCCCCACTGCTATCAAATGCAGTTTGCACTGAGATGAACGATGTGTCTGCTTTGTCCCTTACAGAGTATGTTGAGCAACACTGGAAAAAAGACACATTCTTTGGTTATCAATACCTGAATGGATCAAACCCTGTACTAATCAAACAATGCACAGCCATCCCATCAAACTTCCCTGTAACGGATGAAATGGTGTCCACCTCTTTTGGGCCAAGCACCTCGCTCCAGCATGAACTCCAGGTAGGTGTGGTGTAACCGCACTGTCACATGGCACCTCATCATTGCAGATAAACTTAGTCCAACACAATGTTAAAGAGGAGTTGGGCTCCAAAGGACAGTTACCAGTGTATAATGTGGCAGTGATGCCCTCATCACGTCAGATAATGCAATAATCCCAAAAGTAAAGCTTCACCTGGTTGTCAGTTATTTCACAACTCAGATGATTTAATAGGTTTAAACAACAACAACTATTTGCATTTATATAGCGCCTTTATCGTAGTAAAACTTCCCAAGGTGCTTCACAGGAACATTGTCAAACAATATTTGATACTGAACCACATAAAGAGATAGTAGGACAGCTTGGTCAAAGAGGTAGGTTTTAAGGAGTGTCTTAAAGAGCAGAAAAGTAGAGAGGTGGTGAGGTTTAGGGAGGGAATTCCAGACCTTACAGTCCAGGCAGCTGAACGCACAGCCACCAATGGTGGAGCGATGAAAATTGGGGATGCTCAAGAGGCCAGAATTGGAGGAGCTCAGAGATCTCAATAGCTTGTAGGGCTAGAGGAGATAGGCAGGGGCGAGCCATGGAGAGTTTTGAAAACAAGATGAGCATTTTAAAGTCAAGAGGTTGTGAGCACAGCCTCAGACAGTGGCCAGGGAGAGGGATGGAGATGGTGGCTCGGGAACAGTGTTTGTGACAGGGACCGAAGATTCAATTAGTCCCACTGCCCTGCCTTTTCCCTGTAGCCTGGCAGATTTTTCCTTTTGAAGTATTTATCCAATTCAGTTTTGAAAGTTATTGAATCTGTTTCCACCACCTTTTCAGGCAGCGCAATCCTCCCAGTGGAAACAGTTTCTCCCCATCTACTCTATCAAAACGCCTCATAATTTTGAAAACCTCTAGTAAATATCCCCATAACCTTCTTGTCATGTATCTCACATTACTGTATATAACTGTATCTTACCATGCTATACATGAGTGTAACTGGATATGACCTGTAACAATAAGCATACCTTACCACCAGGGGTGCACTTGCAAGAGACATCCATACCTATCCCACTGAGGTATATAAAGGGAGGTCTCAGGCAAGTGCAGCACTGGAGAGCTGTGAATTTAAGGTGCAGGTCCTGAGTGACCTTGACTTCAGCATGTGTCTCGTGTAAGTCAGTGCATTCGAGTCAGGACTTAACACTTCTCTGCTCTAAGCAGAACAATCTCAGTTTCTCCAGTCTCTCCATGTAACTAAAGTCCCTCATCCCTGGTACCATTCCATTAAATCTCCTCCGCACCCTCTCGAAGGCCTTGACATCGTTCCTCAAGTGTGGTGCCCAGAATTAGCCGCAATACTCCAGCTAGGGCCTAACCAGTGATTTATAAAGGTTTAGCATATCTTCCTTGCTTTTGTACTCTATGCTCCTATTTATAAGGATCACATGTGCTTTTTTAACAGCCATATCAACTTATCGTGCCACCTTCAAAGATTTGTGTATATACAGCCCCCAGGTCTCTCTCCACCACTTTAAAACTGTTCCATTTAATTTATATTGCCTCTCCTCATTTTCCCTTCCAAAATGCATCACATTACACTTCTCTGCATTTAATTTCATCTGCCAGCTGTCTGCCAATTTCACCAGTCCGACTATGTCTTCTTGAAATCTGCTGCTATCCACTTCACTGTTTACTACATTTCCAATCTTTGTGTCATCTGCAAACTTTGAAATTGTGCCCTGTACCCAAGTCCAGGTCATTAATATATATCAAAAAGAGCAGAGGTCCTAATACCTACCCCTGAGGAAGACCGCTATATACAGGCAACTCTTGATTGTCCGTACATGGATCAAACGGAGAACCCGCTGCAATGGCACTTTTGAAAACTGCAGCACACGTGAATATCTTGATCAGCTCAAGTGTCAATCACACATCAATTGACTCAGGCGTGCACTCCTTTCTCACTTCGCAACTAACACAGGCATTAAATGATTGTCGCACACATGAAAATCTCGATCACTTCAACTAGCAAGCACACACAAATTGAAGCAGGCGTGGACTTCTTTCTCACTGTTTCATTTTATTTCCAATTTCTTTCGTCATCCAGTGAGCACTAGCTTTGGATGTCCTTCCTTTCATCTTGTACCCACACTATCTCCTCCTTGAAGGCCTCCCATTGCTCATTTACTATTTTACCCAATAATCTTTGTTCCATTCCACCTGGGCCAGATCTCTTTTCCAACTCCCTGAATTTAGCCCTCTTCCAGTTCAGTATATTCACCTTTGAATGTTCCTTCCATAACTGCTCTAAACCTAATGATATCATGAACAGTCTTTGTTCCAGTCATTGTGTTGCTGCCCCAGTCCTCACTCCAGTCATTCACTGAACAGAATGTGTTGCTGTCCCAGTCCTCACTCCAATCATTCACTGAATAGAATGGGGGTGGGGGGGGGGGGGGGTTATAATTACTAACCTGCTTTCCATAGTTTTACTGGGGTGTGTACAACTCGCCAGTGGTTGAATTGCCTGATTTGTCCGGCAGTATGAGGTGTTTATTTTGCTGGCTGGTGTCGGGAATATCACAGATTCCATGCGGTATTCCTCTCTTGTTCTTGATAAACAGTACCACAGCTTAAAAAAAAATGACTGATCCTATTTTTATTTCAGAAAGGAAACATTTTCATTGTTGACTACGAGATGCTGGATGGGATTCCAGCCAATAAAATCTGTGGCTATCAGCAATTTCTTGGAGCGCCAATGTGTCTTTTGTATTCAAATCCAGATATGGAATTAATTCCAATTGCAATCCAGGTAGAGTCTGTCTCCCTCCCCTTGAACTGTGAACCTGTGTCTCTTTTAGTGTGTCTTTGGCTCTGCTGCCCTCCCTCGAGCTCCCTGGGGTGTTCTCAGTTTACTACCTATCTTTACAAATACCTTGATGACCTTGTTCTACATAACAGGGGTTTTCGCCCTCTGGGTGCCGCTGCCCTTTGGTATTTCTCTCTCTCTCTCTTTGTGAATGTATTTCTCTCCCTTTCTTTTCAAACGGGTCTCTCTCTTTGACTCTGTCTATTAATCTATTCTCTCTCTATCTCTTTGCTTATATTTCTCCACTGTTGCTTTTCTTTATCTCTCTCCTCGAAGACAGAATATTATCCGAATGGTGGCAGATTAGGAAAAGGAAAGATGCAACGGTACATCAATCATGAAAGTTGTCATGCAGGTACAGCAAGCAGTGAAGAAGGCAAATGGTATGTTGGCCTTCATAGCTAGGGGATTTGAGTATAGGAGCAGGGAGGTCTTACTGCAGTTGTACAGGGTCTTGGTGAGGCCTCACCTGGAATATTGTGTTCAGTTTTGGTCTCCTAATCTGAGGAAGGACGTTCTTGCTATTGAGGGAGTGCAGCGAAGGTTCACCAGACTGATTCCCGGGATGGCATGACTGACATATGAGGAGAGACTGGATCGACTGGGCCTGTATTCACTGGGGTTTAGAAGGATGAGAGGGGATCTCATAGAAACATATAAAATTCTGACAGGACTGGACAGGTTAGATACAGGAAGAACGTTCCCGATGTTGGGGAAGTCCAGAACCAGAGGACACAGTCTAAGGATAAGGGGTAAGCCATTTAGGACTGAGATGAGGAGAAACTTCTTCACTCAGAGAGTTGTTAACCTGTGGAATTCCCTACCGCAGAGAGTCATTGATGCCAGTTCATTGGATATATTCAAGAGGGAGTTAGATATGGCCCTTACGGCTAATGGGATCAAAGGGTTTGGAGAGAAAGCAGGAAAGGGATACTGAGGTGAATGATCAGCCATGATCTTATTAAATGGTGGTGCAGGCTCGAAGGGGCGAATGACCTACTCCTGCACCTATTTTCTATGTTTCTCATATCTATCTATCTCTTCTGCTCGTCGTGATTTCCCTCCTCTCTCTGTTTATCTCTCCCCTCTCTTTCTTTCTGTTCATTTCCCTCTCTCTTTCTGCTTCTCTCTCCGTCTATCTCTTTGTCCATCGTTTTTCTGTAGGTATCTCTCTCTTTTCCTCACTCTATTTTTATCTATCTCCTTTCTCTGTTTCTCTCCAACCCTGTCCCTTCCTGTTTCTGTCTCTTTTTTATGTCCCTGCCTCACACTCTGTTTCCCCCTTGCTACTGATCTCTCTTTGTTTCTTTCTCTCTCTCTCTCTCTCCCCTCTGCTGCTCTCTCTCTGTCTTTCTCAGTTTCTCTATGTCTCTCTCTCTGCCCCATCTTTCTATGTCACCCATCTCGCTCCATTTTTCTCCCTCGCTATCATCCCCTTCCTGTTGCACTCTCTAACACTCTAATACAAAGTGGTAAGTAATTTTCCATCAATAGTCGTTCTCTTCTGCTCCCTTTACACAGGTGTATCTCCTCATAAATTATATAATTTCTATCTCTTTTCAATAGTTAGCTGTTAATTCATGCAGTATTTTGTGTGTTAACTCTTTATTAGATTTCATCCATTTTTTGGGAGAGGTATATTTAAATTAAGATTTAGTATCGGCTGAATTTTTATTGAAACTTTACTCCTCGCTCGACATTATCACTCAGAAGTGACGAGCTTTTAAGTCAATCAATAAATTGGGATTCCTGCCTGATAAGCTCACAATAAAGGATGAAACTGAGTACTGTGTACAATGATCAAGTGTGACCTTAGCTCCTTTAATGACACTCCAGAGTGTAGGTACCTCGTGGGTGGCCTGCTTATATATCATGCTCCCAAGGGATGCTGGGATCCGTTGGGACTCCAACAGGTAGGCCCTCTGGTGGTAGTGTAATACAGGTTACAAGGAGTTAAATACATAACATTACTTCCCCCGTGAAGTCAATAGTACACTTATTTACAAGGTGAGACGATCTGGGGCTTTTTGCTCGTCGATTGCCTTGGTACAAATGCGGGTGTGGGTGAGTTGGTTAGTTCTTCACTGGGCTGCTGTGTAGCCAACCTTGCCGGGCTGCTGGGGTTGATGAGTTCGGCTTCGTGGTCAACCATGATGTCAGTTGCCACTTGACTGTGTGTTGGAGGGTCAAAGTTGGTGGTGTCTTCTTCGGTTTATTCGTAGCTGTTGGTAAACCGCAATTTGATTTGGTCCAAATGTTTTCTGTACGTTAATCCATTGGCTAATTTGACCTGAAACACCCTATTCCCCTCTTTGGCTGTGACCGTGCCAGCGAGCCATTTGGGACCATGTCCATAATTGAGTACCAGCACAGGGTCATTGATCTCAATATCGCGTGACAAAGTTGCACAGTCATGGTACACACTTTGTTGATGCCGCCTGCCCTCCACGTGATCATGGAGATCAGGGTGGACAAGAGAGAGCCTTGTTTTGAGCGCTCTTTTCATGAGTAGCTCGGTTGGGAGAACTCCGGTGAGTGAGTGGGGTCTGGTGCGGTAGCTGAGCAGCACTTGGGATACTCGGGTCTGCAGGGAGCCTTCCGACACACGTTTCAAGCTTTGCTTGATGGTCTGAACTGCCCGTTCTGCCTGGCCGTTGGATGCGGGCTTGAACGGGGCAGATGTGAAGTGCTTGATCCAATTGCGGGTCATGAATTCCTTGAATTCAGCACTGGTGAAACACAGTCCATTATCGCTGACCAGGATATCAGGCAGGCCGTGCGTGGCAAACATAGCTCGTATGCTTTCAATAGTGGCCGTGGACGTGCTTACAGACATTATCGCACATTCAATCCATTTTGAGTAAGCATCCATGACAACCAAAAACATTTTGCCTAGAAATGGGCCCGCATAGTCTACGGTTGGGAGGGACATGACCACAAACTTAGCAGTACCTCTCTGGGTGCATTGCTCAGCTGAGAGCAAGTGTTGCACTGGTGCACGCATGACTCTAAATCTGAGTCGATGCCGGGCCAACACACATGGGATCTGGCTATGGCTTTCATCATTACAATGCCTGGGTGGATGCTGTGCAGTTCACAAATGAACGTATCTCTGCCTTTCTTGGGCAAGACCACGCGATTGCCCCACAACAGACAGTCCGTCTGCAGGGACATTTCGTCGTTGTGCCTGTGGAACGGCTTAATCGCCTCTTGCATCTCCGCTGGGACCTGGACCAACTCCCATGGAGGACACAGTTTTTTACCAAGGACAGTAAAGGATCCTGGCTGGTCCAGGTCCTGATCTGGCAAGCCGTGACGGGGGACTTCTCGTTCTTGAATGCATCCAATACTATGAGCAAGTCCGCTGGCTGTGCCATTTCCACCCCGGCAATGGCAGCCGACTAAGAGCATCTGCACAGTTCTCTGTGCCCGGTCTGTGGAGGATTACATAGTTGTATGCCAACAGCGCGAGCGCCCATCTTTGGATGCGGGCAGAGGTATTAGTGTTAATCCCTTTGCTCTCAGAGAACAGCGATATGAGCGGCTTGTGGTCAGTTTCAAGCTCAAACTTGAGGCCAAATAAGTACTGGCGCATTTTTTTTACCCTGTAAACACACGCCAGAGCCTCTTTTTCAATCATGCTGTAGGCCCTTTTGGCCTTGGACAAACTCCTGGACGCATAAGCGACCGGTTGCAAAATCCACGATTCGTTAGCCTGTTGTAACACCCAACCCTGTATGACGACGCATCGCAAGCCAGCACTAATCTTTTACAAGGGTTATACAGAACAAGCAGCTTGTTTGAACACAACAGATTTCTGGCTTTCTTAAAGGCAGCCTCTTGTGAATTCCCCCATACCCAGTCGTCTCTCTTGCACAGTAGTGCATATCGGGGTTCTAGCAGGGTGCTTAGCCCAGGTAGGAAATTACCGAAATAATTAAAGAGTCCCAGGAATGACCGCAGCTCTGTCACGTGCTGTGGTCTCGGCACGTTCTTGATGGCCTCCGTTTGGCATCGGTGGGTCTGATGTCGTCTGCTGTGATGATTCTTCTCAAGAACTCGACCTCCTGCGCCAGGAAAACACTTCGAGCATTTCAACCTGAGCCCTACGCGATCCAACTGACTAAGAACCTCTAGGTTCTGCAAGTGTTCGATGGTGTCCCGACCTGTAACTAGTATGTCGTCCTAGAAAACCACGGTGCGAGGAACCGACTTTAGCAGGCTCTCCATGTTCCGTTGGAAGATTGTCGCGGCCGACCGAATCCTGAAAGGACATCTGTTATAGATGAACAGACCTTTGTACATGTTGATGCAGGTGAGGCCTTTCGAAGACTCCTCCAGCTCCTGCGTCATGTAGGCCGAGGTCAGGTCCAGCTTGGTGAACGTCTTCCCTCCAGCCAGGGTCACAAATAGGTTGTCTGCCTTGGGTAGCGGGTCCTGTAGTGAAAAACGGTTCATCGTTACTTTATAGTCCCCACAAATTCTGACTGTGCCGTCCTCTTTAAGTACCAGAACAATTGGACTAGCCCATTTGTTGAATTCCACCGGCGCGATGATGCCTTCTCGCTGCAGCCTATCCAGCTCAATTTCCACTTTCTCAAGCATCATATACGGTACCGCCCATGCCTTGTGGTGGATGGGTCAAGTACCAGGAACCAAATGGATCTGCACTTTCGCCCCTGGCTTGAACAACGATGGAAACTTGCTCAGAACCTGGGCACATGAGGTGTCATCGACGGACGAGAGCGCTCGGATGTCGTCCCAGTTCCAGTGGATTTTTCCCAGCCAGCTTCTGCCAAATAATGTGGGGCCATCCCCTGGCACAATCCACAGCGGGAGTTCGTGTACTGCTCCATCATAGGAGACTTTGACTTCTTCACTGCCAATTACAGGGATTAGTTCCTTGGTGTAAGTCTTTAGTTTGGTGTGAATGGGATTGAGCTTGGGCCTGTGTGCCTTGGTGCACCACAGCCTGTCAAAGGCCTTTTTACTCATTATGGACTGACTCGCACTAGTGTCCAGTTCCATGGATACTTGAATTTCATTCAGTTCAACTTTTAACATTATTGGTGGACATTTCGTGGTGAATATGTGTATCCCGTACACTTCTGCCTCCTCGGTTCGAGTCTCCGATTCAGTCTGATCCAGAGTGGATTGATCTTCCTCTGCAACGTGGTGGTTTGCAGGGTTTGCAGCTCGCCTGCACATTCGCTGGAGATGTCCCATTGTTCTGCAACCGATGCACGCATAATGCTTGAAGCGGCATTGAAGGGGCCGATGATCACCTCCACAGCGCCAACAAGGTGTTAACTGCCTCGCATTAACAATTGATGGCAGACTCTGGGTCATCTGAGGTCATGCAGCAGCAGCCGACATGTACGTTCTGTCATGTATATTCCTGCTCGAAAACGACGTTACTTTGTTCATAATACTGGCCGAAACTTCTTTGCTCTGCAAAATCTATTTGGTGTTGCCGCTGGTGGATATAAATGCCTGGGCTATCATTATGGCTTTACTTAGATTCAGAGTTTCAACGGTTAACAGTTTGCGAAGGATTGCCTCATGGCCAATGCCCAGTACAAAAAAGTCTCCAAGCATTTGTTCTAGGAATCCCTCAAATTCACAATGTCCTGCAAGGTGACATAGCTTGCCACTTCCTGGCCCTCCAACCGTTGACATGTGTAGAACCGATATCTCGCCATCAAAACGTTTCCTAGGATTTAGGTGCTCCCCGACCAGTGTCCACAATTCTTCATAGGATTTAGCTGTTGGTTTTGCCAGAGCTAGGAGATTCTTAATGAGGCCATAGGTTGTTGCCCCACAGACAGGAGGATCGCCCTTCAGTTGGCAGCATTCTCGTCCCCTTTCAGCTCGTTGGCCACAAAGTTTTGGTCGAGTCTCTCCACGAAGGCCTCCCAATTGTCCCCTTCTGAGAACTTCTCCAGGATACCAACTGTTCTTTGCATTTTTGCGCGGTTGTTCGTTACCTCGTCGCCAATTGATAAGCTCACAATAAAGGATGAAACTACTCAATGAGCAAATGTGATCTTAGCTCCTTTAATGAGATTCCAGAGTGCACTACCTCGTGGGTGGTCTGCTTATATACCATGCTCCCAAGGGAAGCTGGGATTCCTTGGGACTCCAACAGGTAGGCCCTCTGGTGATAGTGTAATACAGGTTGCAAGAGGTTAAATGCATAACACTGCCCATCCTTTACAGTTCCCAATGCCTCTCTCTTCATAAATTAACATTTCCACTGCTATCTATTGGCCTGCACCTTTTACCCTCTCAAGTTCTTGCCTCAAGCTTACAGTAAAAATCACTTGTAATGACTATAATTTCTGTGATTGACAGATCAAACAGGAACCAGGACCACAAAACCCTATTTTCCTTCCAAATGACAGCAAATACGACTGGTGCCTTGCCAAGATCTGGGTTCGAAATGCTGACTTTCAGATTTACGAGCTGGTTTCACACTTGCTGAAGACACATCTATTTGCAGAGGTCTTTTACATCGCAACGTTACGAAAGCTTCCAACTGCACACCCTATTTTCAAGGTACTTTCAAATGAAATGCAATCATCCCTGATGCTGTATTTTAGAAACCAGAGGCTCAATTTTCCCCAATGCCGCTTTTTGTCGTATTTCAAGAGTTACTCCCATTTGTTTTGGCCCTAACTACTCAAAAAAAATAACTTGAAAGCATGCATGTACCAATTTTTAAAACTGGCGCCGCGCAGCCTATCCTTTAGCTTTGGGGAGTGGCGCCTAATGTCTGAGCCAAAAAAAGGATGCCCCCAACCCTACCATTCTGCGCATGCGCGAAAAAGAAAATGACGTTTTTTACGTGATTGCTATGGGCGCACATGCCCAGTACACCTCCCGGTCTGCATTCAGCCATTTTTAAAGAGACAGTTGTGTGTGAGAACTGTGTGAGAACTTTAATTCTCAGTGGAAAAAAATCAGAGCTACAATATGCAACGCGGCTCAAGGACCAAGAATTTCTCACAAGGGGAAGTGGAGGCACTAGTCACTGTAAGTGAGGCCAAATGGCAGGAATTGGACACCAGCAGAGATCACATAAAAGTTTCACGGAAAGAAATGAAGAAACACTGGAACCAACTTGCACAAGATTACTGTGCGATGGTGACTACCCCGAGGTCTGGAGGCCAGTGCAAAAAGAACTGGCAGAACCTTGGTCAAGTAGTTAGTGTAAGTAATATTTTCATTCATTCACTGGAATTGCAATTGTAAATGTGACCATTTGTATGTCCCACCCAGCAGAAAGACACCCTCTCTAAAAAGTTATATTTTCATCTTTGCAGAGGAAGGTGGCACACAACAAGAGAGAGAACTCAAACAGGAGGAGGCCCGGCAAATCTGCACCCACTGACACCCTTGGAAGACAGGGTCGCTGCTTTGATGGGTCCTGCCTGGAGAAAAGCAACCATCACTGCACAAGCTGGGCCCACACTCGAGGGAGAGGGTAAGTCCTGCAAATTCCACATTCTGGCTTTGCTTAAAGCTAAGTACTGCGTGGGCTAGCCATGCTTCGGTTCATGGGGATGTCTCCGTCAGCTACGCTTCCGTTGATGCAATGTGCTATCATTCATCGTGGTCCTTCAAATAAGCCTGCTGTCTGCGCTGTGGGAGCCTACTTATGCCACACTGCCCCCTCCTCTGCTGTTAATCATTTGTCTGTTCTGTTACATTTTGCAGAACTTGAGGCCAACCCTGACGTGGCTGAAGCTGATGCAGAAGATGATTCAGACGCGGATGAGCCTGAAGAGGAGAACATCTTCCAATCCCACCTTTCAGACCAAGAGGGTGAGGGGGAGGGGCAGTGAGAGGGGGAAGATGAAGTCCCCACTGTTGTACTCACTCTGGAGGAGGTGCTGGTGCCACCCATTGAGGTGCCAGGCCCTTTCCTGAGTGGTACGAGTGTTGGGACATTCCATGGTTTCACACAGTCCGAGGCTGCGGGTCCCAGTGGGGTGCTGCAAGGCACATCCAGGGCCCCACCGTCCGAGCCTGCGGGTCCCAGTGGGATGCAGCGAGCCACACCCAGGGTGAGGAGGGGAAGGAGAGCTCGACAGCACTCTCCTGAGGTGCAGGATGTAACAGATGTGGTTCAAATGATGGTAATGAGTGTGGAGAGCATTGACCTTACGATATCACTCCTGGACACCATCAGTGGGTTGGGTGATGAGGTATCGGGACTGTCAGGAGAAGTAACAACACTCTCATGAGAAATGGGAACACTGTCCGGGCACATTAGGAATGGAATGTCACAGGTAGCTGCCACACTGTCGGTGACATGAGGGAGCGAATGTCGCAGGTAGTTGATGCACAGTCGGTGAACATGAGGGAGGGAATGTTGCAGGTAGCTGGTATACTGTCGGTGAACATGAAGTAGCGAATGTCACAGGTAGCTGATACACTGTCGGTGAACATGAGGGAGGGAACGTTGCAGGCAATTGAGACGCTGTCGGGGCATAAGAGGGAGGGAATGTCGGAGGTAGCTGCTGCAATAAGGAACATGCCCAGACCCCACGGCCATTGAGGGAATCAACTGCCACTCTCACTCCAATCCACAGACCAGTCTCTGAAGAGGCCCAAGCCGGTCCTTCCACATTACCACCTGCCCACGCCCCCCAACAAGAAGTGTGCATTACCCAGGATGTTCAAAAGAATAAACTTGGTACCAACCCGAGAAACACTGCGCCGCCACCTGTGGGCAGGAGTGGAGTCACCAAGGCTAAGCGCAGCGGGCGGTCTTAGAATTAGGTGGAGGAGTGATGGGTGCAGCCTTTGTTTGTTGCTGTTGTTATTATTGTTGTTACTGTTGTAACTGTTCTCAAATTAAAAGTTTTTTGTAAGTTATGTAAATTTACAAGTTTGTAAATGATCTTAAAGTTTATAAGTAATCTTAAAGTTTCTAAGTGATCTTAACTGAAAACTTCAAAGTTTGATAGAAGAATATTTTTATTAAAGATAAGTACAAACAATTGTTAGACTTTTGAATAAAATATATTTAAAATTATAACTGAATCATTTCCATTATTTGTTTCATTATTAACACAACTTTTTGAACTAAAGAAGACTAATTTCCATTATTTGTTCCATCAACACAACACAACATTACGGAACAGGTCTAAACAGTAAACATGGTCCATTTGGAATAGTTGCTGCTGAGCTTTCAGGCAGCAAAGCGTTCAATAATGAGCTGCTGCCACAAGGCTCGAGCAATCGTTAAAGGGGGAAGACGGCACGTCCTCCTCCACCGTTGTGCTCCGGGTTCAGGTCGTTGCATAGCTTCCTCGTTCTCCTTCTCTGCATCTTCCTCTTCATCATCAGCCACTCTCACTTCAGGTGGGTCTTCTACTATCAGCTGCTGCTGCTTCATGATGGCTAAGTTATGCAGCATGTAGCACACAACAGTGAACTGACCAACAATTTCAGGAGAGTATTGCAAGTAGCCTCCAGAATGGTCCAGGCATCGGAAACGCTGCTTCAAGATGTCAATGGTCCTCTCTATGATGCTGCGTGTCGCAATGTGCGACATGTTGAATTCCCGGTCAGCTTCTGTCCGGGTCACGTGTAGGCACATCATGAGCCAAATGGTGAGGCCGTACCCTTTGTCCCCCAGCAGCCAGCTTTTCCCTTCTGGCTGCTGCTGAAACATGGCAGATATAGCGCACTCGAGTAGGATGAACGTATCATGGGTGCTCCCAGGGTATCTCGCATCAACTGACATGATGCGATGTATGTCGTCACAGACGAGCTGCACATTCATGGAGTGGAAGCCTTTTCTGTTCCTGTACATCTCGGAATCCTCCAAAGGTGCTCGCAAGGCGATGTGGGTACAATCAATGCAGCCCTGTACATTTGGGAAGCCAGCAATCCTGGAGAAGCCCACAGTCCTGTCATGGATTGCCTATGTGGTCATGGGGAACTTTATGAAGTCATTCCTCCAGGCATATAGTGCAGCAGTCACCTGCCAACTGCAAATATGTGTTGCATGTTGAGAAATGGTGCACACATCCCCAGTTGTGGCCTGGAATGATCCAGATGCATAAAATGAAAGTGCAGCTGTAACCTTCACTTCAACTGACAAAGCAGTCCTCCTGACACTTCTAGGGTGCAGGTCTGCTTTTATTAACTCACAGATCTCGGTTACAAAATTCTTTGCAGAAACGCAGCCTTCTCACACAGTCTGCATCACTCAGGTGCAAGTATAAACGCCTGTCTCGATATATTCGATGTGGTTAAGGCCTCCTGCCCAGCATCCTACGTGCTGTGAGGTTCCTCAGGTGATGATGTCTAATCAATCTTCTCCTCCACAGCACAATCATGCAGAAGACTTGCATGAAGTATGGCATTGTCAATATTGAGCCCATAATTTAATTGTAGCTTTGCAAGAAGCTCAAAACAGCAGGACAAAGCATTCACACCTTCTTTCCTCTCTTTCTTCCCAAGGTCGACACCCTAGAATGGACCACACCCTGGTCTACACATGCGCAATAGGCTTGCTTAGAACGGGAGGCTAGGCATTCAATGAAGAAACAAGGTCTAATGCAATTCTTTAATTTTTGATTTTTTTCAAAGTACCACCCCACCACCGAACATCTCTCCACCGGGCTCGAGGGTCAGCCGGCAAAATCGCTCCCTCGCCCGGACACGGGCTCGGCGACCACCACTACCCATCCCCCACCCGGCCAGGCTTCTTTTGAAGCTGCTGTATAGCCTAAGGGTTCTCATCCCTTCAGTTCGGCTTCCACCCGACCCGCGCTTCTTTTGAGACCCTGTGTCCGGGTGAGGGAGCGATTTTGTGGTGGGGTGGTACTTGAAAAAAAATCAAAAATTAAAGAATTGCATTCGATTTCCATTTTCTCTCTTTTGACTTTGAAAAATTAACCATCATGATGCATATTCTTTGCCTTCTTGACTCCCTCCAAAACTTTGTCGAAAAACAATGGTGTCTTTCTGCGCTGCTTTTTAAATGTGCGCTGCTTTTTCTTAAGTGCCCAGAAGGTTTTTTGGGAGTGGTCGCGTACGCCGTCCTGGGAAAAATGTAAGTTGGCCAAACATGTTTAAATCTGAAAAACTGGTACAGACATCAGGTTATGCCACCTATGTCGCAAAAAATCCTAACCTAAAAAAATTGTAACTAACTGAGTTACACTAGCGCAGAAACTTTGGGGAAACTTGGAGATTTTAATTTACTCCCCAAAAAATGGCACATGCCAATAAAACGGCGCAGATAACTGGGGAAAATTGAGCTCTAGAGTTGGAATAATTCTCACTGCCATTCTGCACGTTCTATCCCTGTTCTGTGTTGAGTTAACTGATCTCTGTCAGGGTATCGGTTGAGGCGCTACAACTATCCTTGGTGACTTTAGACGAGGGAGAGGAAAAATCAGCTCATGCCCCTAGTCAGCACTGTGAATTCTGTTGGAAAGTGCACGTGTGAGGATAGGATTGGTTGAATATACTCTCAACTCTCGCTGTCCAGGTTCACACATAAAGAATGGAAGAACCAGAGAAGGCCAGCACCTGTGGAACTGCAACCCAGCAAATATCAACACTTCTGGGGGAGGGGAGAACTAGATATAATTTACAGCACAGAAACAGGCCATTCAGCCCAACTTGTCCGTGCTGGTTTTTATGCTCCACACGAGCTTCCTCTCACCCTACTTCCTCTATCCCTTTCTGCATACCTTTGTATTCCTTTCTCGCTCATGTAATTATCGAGCTGCCCCAGAAAGGCATCTATGCTATTTGCCTCAACCACTCCTTCTGAGAACAAGTTCCACTCTCTGGGTCAGTAAGTTTCTCCTGAATTCTTTATTAGTGACTATCATATTTATGGCATCGAGTTAAGGGCTCCCCCCCACAAGTAGAAACTGTTATATATGCAGACTATAGATATAATCTCTATGTAGTCACTGTATAGTTGCATAAGATGGAGACTTGTTACCTGATGTACTATCAATAAGGTTTACACTGTGTATATACTATGCTGGCACCACTAGAGGGTGCAACTGGTGGAGACTGGGGTTTCCTGTCCCTGTGGCAGAGGCTGTCCACCAGAGGGCACTGCGGTGCGAGGCTGAGGGTCACTGGCATAGGTGTGCAGAGCCCAGTATCAAAGGCCTGCCACCATGCTTGTGCCTGACTCTGGAGTTACAAATAAAGGACCAAGGTCACTACAGTTTGAGTACAACACATTGCTTTGTGCAGTCATTCATAAGTACATCACAGACATAACAGAAACATCTTCTCAGAATTGGACAGACCATCAAAATTCTTTCTATGTTGCTGCTTTTCTCTCTCTTTCTTAAGAACAAGAACTGGTGATGCACAGCAGACGACCAATGGGAGAAACCTTTCAAAATAGCTGTGCAATATCATAGCACTCTCGCCAATTACAGTGTGAAGAATCCAACACTGATATATTGCCTCTTTATTATGTGCGAAGATACCCAGAAAAGAGCTTAACCCTATAATTAAAATCCTTTAATCTTTCAGCTTCTCATGCCTCATCTGAAATTTACCTTGGACATTAATACTGAAGCAAGGAACCTCCTCATATCAAAGGGTGGAATTTTTGATCAGGTGAGTGAGCTATTTAACATTTTTGGTGAAAAAATTCTGAGATGATATAAATGTGACCGACACAAGAACATAAGAAATAGAACGAGGAGTAGGCCATTCAGCACCTCGAGCCTGCTCAGCCATTCAATAAGATCATGGCTGATCTTCTACCTCAACTCCACTTTCCTGCACTAACTCCATATTCCTTGATTCCCTAAATGGCCGAACCCTTTAATCTGAGAACGCAGCACAATATCACAATATACGTATTACACTTTTGTTAAATAAGGGTCTAATTAGGAAACTAATAAAATGTGCCTTAGAAACATAGATATAGAAACATAGAAAATAGATGCAGGAGTAGGCCATTCGGCCCTTCGAGCCTGCACCACCATTCAATGAGTTCATGGCTGAACATGCAACTTCAGTACCCCATTCCTGCTTTCTCGCCATACCCCTTGATCCCCCTAGTAGTAAGGACTACATCTAACTTCTTTTTGAATATATTTAGTGAATTGGCCTCAACAACTTTCTGTGGTAGAGAATTCTACAGATTCACCACTCTCTGGGTGAAGAAATTTCTCCTCATCTCGGTCTGAAATGGCTTACCCCTTATCCTTAGACTGTGAAACCTGGTTCTGGACTTCCCCAACATTGGGAACATTCTTCCTGCATCTAACCTGTCCAAACCCGTCAGAATTTTAAACGTTTCTATGAGATCCCCTCTCATTCTTCTGAACTCCAATGAATACAAGCCCAGTTGATCCAGTCTTTCTTGATATGTCAGTCCCGCCATCCCGGGAATCAGTCTGGTGAACCTTCGCTGCACTCCCTCAATAGCAAGAATGTCCTTCCTCAAGTTAGGAGACCAAAACTGTACACAATACTCCAGGTGTGGCCTCACCAAGGCCTTGTACAACTGTAGTAACACCTCCCTACCCCTGCACTCAAATCTCCTCGCGATGAAGGCCAACATGCCATTTCCTTTCTTAACTGCCTGCTGTACCTGCATGCCAACCTTCAATGACTGATGTACCATGACACCCAGGTCTTGTTGCACCTCCCCTTTTCCTAATCTGTCACCATTCAGATAATAGTCTGTCTCTCTGTTTTTACCACCAAAGTGGATAACCTCACCTTTATCCACATTATACTTCATCTGCCATGCATTTTCCCACTCACCTAACCTATCCAAGTCAATCTGCAGCCTCATAACATCCTCCTCGCAGCTCACACTGCCACCCAACTTAGTGTCATCAGCAAATTTGGAGATACTACATTTACTCCCCTCATCTAAATCATTAATGTAGAATGTAAACAGCTGGGGCCCCAGCACAGAATCTTGCGGTACCCCACTAATCACTGCCTGCCATTCTGAAAAGTACCCATTTACTCCTACTCTTTGCTTCCTGTCTGCCAACTAGTTCTCAATCCACATCAGCATACTACCCCCAATCCCATGTGCTTTAACTTTGCACATTAATCTCTTGTGTGGGACCTTGTCGAAAGCCTTCTGAAAGTCCAAATACACCACATCAACTGGTTCTCCCTTGTCCACTCTACTGGAAACATCCTCAAAAAATTCCAGAAGATTTGTCAAGCATGATTTCCCTTTCACAAATCCATGCTGACTTGGACCTATTATGTCACCTCTTTCCAAATGCGCTGCTTTGACATCCTTAATAATTGATTCCATCATTTTACCCACTACTGATGTCAGGCTGACCGGCCTATAATTCCGTGTTTTCTCTCTCCCTCCGTTTTTAAAAAGTAGGGTTACATTGGCTACCCTCCACTCCATAGGAACTGATCCAGAGTCTATGAAATGTTGGAAAATGACTGTCAATGCATCCGCTATTTCCAAGGCCACCTCCTTAAGTACTCTGGGATGCAGACCATCAGGCCCTGGGGATTTATCGGCCTTCAATCCCATCAATTTCCCAAACACAATTTCCCAACTAATAAGGATTTCCCTCAGTTCCTCCTTCTTACTAGACCCTCTGACCCCTTTTATATCCGGAAGGTTGTTTGTGTCCTCCTTAGTGAATACCGAACCAAAGTACTTGTTCAATTGGTCTGCCATTTCTTTGTTCCCCGTTATGACTTCCCCTGATTCTGACTGCAGAGGACCTACGTTTGTCTTTACTAACCTTTTTCTCTTTACATATCTATAGAAGCTTTTGCAGTCAGTTTTAATGTTCCCTGCAAGCTTCCTCTTGTACTCTATTTTCCCTGCCCTAATCAAACCCTTTGTCCTCCTCTGCCGAGTTCTAAATTTCTCCCAGTCCCTGGATTCATTGATATTTCTGGCCAATTTTATGCCACTTCCTTGGCTTTAATACTATCCCTGATTTTCCTTGATAGCCACAGTTGAGCCACCTTCCTTTTTTTATTTTTACGCCAGACAGGGATGTACAATTGTTGTAGTTCATCCATGCTGTCTCTAAATGTCTGCCATTGCCCTTTCACAGTCAACCCTTTAAGTATCATTCGCCAATCTATCCTTTCCAATTCACGCCTCATACCTTCAAGTTACCCCTCTTTAAGTTCTGGACCATGGTCTCAGAATTAACTGTTTCATTCTCCATCCTAATGTAGAATTCCACCATATTATGGTCACTCTTCCCCAAGGAGCCTCGCACAACGAGATTGCTAATTAATCCTCTCTCATTACACAACAACCAGTCCAAGATGGCCTCCCCCCCCTAGTTGGTTCCTCGACATATTGGTCTCGAAAACCATCCCTTATGCACTCCAGGAAATCCTCCTCCACCGTATTGCTTCCAGTTTGGTTAGCCCAATCTATATGCATATTAAAGTCACCCATGATAACTGCTGCACCTTTATTGCATGCACCCCTAATTTCCTGTTTGATGCCCCCCCCCCCCCCAATATCACTACTACTGTTTGGAGGTCTGTACACAACTCCCACTAATGTTTTTTGCCCTTTGGTGTTCTGCAGCTCTACCCATATAGATTCCACATCATCCAAGCTAATGTCCTTCCTAACTATTGCATTAATCTCCTCTTTAACCAGCAATGCTACCCCACCTCCTTTTCCTTTTATTCTATCCTTCTTGAATGTTGAATACCCTTGGATGTTGAGTTCCCAGCCCTGATCATCCTGGAGCCACGTCTCTGTAATCCCAATCACATCATATATGTTAACATCTATTTGCACCGTTAATTCATCCACCTTATTACAGATACTCCTTGCATTAAGACACAAAGTCTTCAGGCTTGTTTTTTTAACACCCTTTGTCCTTTTAGAATTATGATGTAGTGTGGCCCTTTTTGTTTCTTGCCTTTGTTTACTCGGCCTTCCACTATTGCTTTTTACCTTTCTACCATCTGTTTCTGACTCCATATTACTTCGCCCTATCTCGCTGCATAGGTTCCCACCCCCCTGCCATATTAGTTTAAACACTCCCGAACTGCATTAGCAAATGTTACGCCCAGGACATCAGTTCCAGTCCAAGTGCAGACCGTTCCTTTTGTACAGGTCCCACTTCCCCCAGAACTGGTTCCAATGTCCCAGGAATTTGAATCCCTCCCTCTTGCACCAATGCTCAAGCCACATATTTATTCTAACTATCCGGCTCCCTCTACTCTGATTAGCACGTGGCACTGGTAGCAATCCAGAGATTACTACCTTTGATCCTACTTTTTAATTTAACTCCTAGCTCCCTAAATTCAGCTTGTAGGACCTCTTCCCGCTTCTTACCTATATCGTTGGTACCTACATGTACCACTACCATGACAACTGGCTGTTCACCCTCCCTCTCCAGAATGCTCTGCAGCCGCTCCGAGACATCCTTGACCCTTGCACCAGGGAGGCAACATACCATCCTGGTACCAACCATACCATCTCGGTTGTGGCCGCAGAAACTCCTATCTATTCCCCTTACAATAGAGTCCCCTATCACTATAGCTCTCCCACTCTTTTTCCTGCCCTTCTGTGCAGCAGAGCCACCCATGGTGTCATGAACCTGGCTGCTGGTGCCTTCCCCTGGTAAGTCATCTCCCCCAACAATATCCAAAACGGTATATCTGTTTTGGAGGGAGGTGACCGCAGGAGACTCCTGCACTATCTTCCTGCTCTTGCTTTGTCTCTTGGTCACTCATTCACTATCTGTCCTAACCCTTACTTGCGGTGTGACCAACTCACTAAATGTGCTATCCACAACATTCTCAGCATCGCGCATGCTCCAGAGTGAGTCCATCCGCAGCTCCAGTGCTATCATCATGCGGTCTGTCAGGAGCTGCAGCTGGACGCACTTCCCGCACACATAGTAGTCAGGGACACTTCCCACATAGCACAGGAGGAGCATGGCACGGGTCCGAGCTCTCCCGCCATGACTTAACCCTTAAATTAATTTACTTACTAAAATTTACTTAAACACCAAACAGCTACTTAGTAGTTTGCTGCCAATTAAACCAATCTAAAAGTCAGTCTAAAAGAGAGTTATACTTACCAGTCGAACAGCCAACCACTTACCAGCTTGGCTGTGACTTCACCTCTCGATTTCGCACCCCTCTATTTTTGTCTGCAGCTGGTTGGGCTGGTCTCTGGGCCTCCGTCTCCTACTCTCGTACTCCTTATCAGCTGCTCTAGTGTCAGCACTGGTAGGAAAAACAAGACAAAACTGCACCTGCCACCCCCACTTGCCCTTAAAACTCACCCACTTACCAAACGCACGAATGCCACTCTTTGCTGCTGCACACCGTGCTCTGCATGAGCTGCCTCTTTTTAAACTGTATCTAGGTCAGATGACTCACTACTGGTCAGTTGTTTACAGAACTGGTTTTAACTAGCTGCTAATTGACAGTGAAGAAAAGTGGGAGGTGTAGTAGGTACACACTGTGGGATAGTGGAAAATACAGAGTAGACACTGGGGAACAGTGGGCTTTGTTATCTCCCGCGCACTTAATTTCACAGGCCGCGCATTGGACAGCTTCGGGGCGGGGCCCAATACTGAACGAGCGGGAAAAAGTCATAGCACTGAGAGAATGGCCCGGGAACCTCACAGAGTCGATCCGAATTGGAACGGTGTGTGGCAAGAGCCCAGAAACCCGGCAAGAGGATTCTGACAGTCGTTGGAGGACCCACAATTCTCAGCGCCCCAACAACCGCTCTATTCCCCCATGCTGATTTACCCGCTGAGAGTGTGCATGCTCCCCGGTTCCGTGGGCCATTCAAAGGAGAGAAACAGTCGGACTCAGTGGAACCGGAGGCTGCAATTAAATGGCGCTGGGTCCGGCGGTTATGATTCGGGGCCTGAGATGCGCACTTGGTGACTTATTGCTGAGGGTTGACCAAGAAGTCACCAGTCCTTTGGGTGTACAAGTTGTTGGCTGAATTATTTTAACCAATGCCCTGTATTAGGCTTAACAAACTGATGTTGAAGATTGTATTCAGATTCCTGAGAAGGCTCTCAGTGTCACCCTCGTGTTATAGCATTGCTTTTCCACTTCTGGGAGCTGGTTTTCAATCCATTGCAGAGAGAGGAAAGGAAAATTCCTCATCTTTTGGTGGGGTTAATGAGGCGCAAATAGTTTTTCTATCAGGCGTGACGAGATCAGCGACTACCGCCATATTCGGCAGATGTTTTGAGGTGGCGTTGCGCCCAGATCTCCTTCGCCCAGAGATTGTGATGTCATTGCTGCAGTAGCACCCCAATTTCAGATCTGCCCCCTGCAGCAACGCTGGGCGAAAACACCAACAGCTGCAGGAGGCATGTATCGGGCGGCCGCGTGCTTCGGGGGCGATACTTAAAGGTGAGGTAAGCAAGCTAAGTAAAAATAAAACTTACCCTCTTTCTTGCAGCTTTTTTCGTGGGTTCCTGCCCATGATCGATCAGCCCAGCTCTGCTCAAGTGCCGAGCTGATCGGGCGGGATCGTGGCAGCCGTCGTGGAGAAAGTGAGTTTGTTTTCCTTTGCAGGGCCTGCAGCAATGACCCTTCCCTTTAAGGGAGCGAAGGGATCTTTCCACACGGCAGCACTGCACAGCCCAGTCCACTCACCGCCCCGCCTGCTGCCGATTGTGCTCCAGGAAGGAGGGATGCACCTGATTTAGCGCTCCACTTCCTTCTTGGTGCACAAAAGCCGAATCTTTTCCAAATTTGAAGTGATTAGCGCCTGGCGCTAATTTTTCAAACTTTTAAAAGCATCAACCGAATTTCACCCCCTGTCTGTCTTGGTGAATCTCTTCAGGGAAAACTTTTTTTCAATGTTTCAACTGATGCGGTGTAATGCTGACAAAGCTAAGCTGTGGATGTGTAACCCAAGAAGACGGTCCTGAACTGGAAATGTTGATGTGATTGAAGCTGAACAATACCAGGGTGGGAGGGAAAGGGAAGCACTATTTAAATCTTAAGTTAGGCCGCAGTTCTACAAGCACTTTTGCTCCCATGGAAAGTGATTTGGGATGCACTTCAATTAAAAAGTGATGGTAAAACCCAAGAGATAATTTTAGGTACTGAAGGCGTGAGGCACAAGATTCATACAGGTTTATATTTGCACTGAGTCCTTGTTAGTCCAGCTTTAGTTTCTGATCTCCTCCTAGCAAATGTTGGCAATAAAGTTATTGCTAATATCTGGTGTAATAATAACAAGTCATTTGGTTCATCACGTGTTTTCCTTCCACCAACAATATCCAGTTCATTTGTTTTTGGGAAGAGACGTTAAATCTGCTTCTATGGTTCAGATGGATTAATAAGAGACAGCCAGCATGGATTTGTTAAAGACAAATCCTATATGACTGAGGTAGCATGGAATGTGTGAAACTTTGAAAGAATGTATATTGAAGTGAAGTTCCTTTTCTCCAAAGCTCTAGAACTTGACATAATGGGCAACTTTGGTTTAACTGCTAATCATATAACCTAAAATAAAAAGGACGCGCTTATTTGTACTGCAAAAATGGCCACCATACTCCATGCTCTGTCTATGATTGGTCCCCTTGGAGTTATACTTTGACTTCCTGAAGTGACAGAGGACAGAGCTCCCCAGAAGACAACAAGTGCCAGCCAAAGGGCCTTGCCCCAGTCCAAGTGCATGCCTCCCCCAGCTGAAGTGCCTTATCCCAGTCCAAGTATATCCCTCCCCTAGCTGAAATGTCTCACCCCAGCGCAAGTGTATCCTTCCCCCCTCCCACCCCACCATAGATGGGGCAGGCATTGTGTAGGTTTATTGGGTATGAAGTGAAGAGTGACAGTGTCGTGACTTCTGGATATCATCCACTCCAACGATGTCCCTTGTAGGTTAAATATAACCACTAATGATGTTTATAAGCCAACACAACTGAGTTCATGATTTTTAAGAGTTGGTCTGATTGCCTCATAGTTTGAGACAGTGGGATGGCAAGATGACATTACCATATTTATGCTTTTAAGTGGTTGCTGTTGCTGTTGTAAAAGTTCTTTGTGTGCAAATTTTACAACAACAAAAAAAACAATTAGAGGGAACATTGGCAGTGGGATATATAGAAAGCACACATTAGGGAACAGAGGGATATATAGAGGTGAAGCACCAGGGAACATTGGGATATATAGAGGGGACACACTGGGGAACAGAGGGATATATAGAGGGGAAACACCGGGGAACATTGGGATATATAGAGGGGACACACCGGGGAACATTGGGATATAGAGGGGACACGCTGGGGAACATTGGGATATATAGAGGGGAAACACTGGGGAACATTGGGATATATAGAGGGGATACACCGGGGAACAGTGGGATATATAGAGGGGACACACTGGGGAACAGTGGGATATTTAGAGGGGAAACACCGGGAAACATTGGGATATATAGAGGGCATACATTGGGGAACAGAGGAATAGATAGAGGGGACACTCTGGGGAACATTGGGATATATAGAGGGGACACACTGGGGAACAGAAGGATATGTAGAGGGGACACACCGGGGAACAGAGGGGTATATAGAGGGGACACATTGGGGAACAGTGGGATATGTAGAGGACACACACTGGGGAACAGAGGGATATATAGAGGGGAAACATCGGGGAACATTGGGATATATAGAGGGAACACGCTGGGGAACATTGGGATATATAGAGGGGACACATTGGGGAATATAGAGGGGACACACTGAGGAACAGAGGGATATATAGAGAGGACACACCGGGGAACAGAGGGATATATAGAGGGGACACATTGGGGAACAGTAGGATATATAGAGGGTACACATTGGGGAAAATAGCTATATATAGAACAGGCACAATACGGAACAGAGGGATATATAGAGGAGACACACTGAGGAAAATAGGCATATAGAGAGGACACGCTGGGGAACAGAGGGATATGTAGAGTGGGCACAATAGGAATACATAGAGGGACACACTGGGGAACAGTGGTGTATATAGAGGGTATAGGCTGTGACCAATGGCACCCTGCAGGGATCTGTTGTAGCATCATCTATTCACTGTTTATTAATGACATAGATGACGGGATAGCGAGCCACAAATCCAAGTTTGCTGATGACACAAAGATAGGTGGCATTGTAAGCATATCATTTCGAGGAGATATTAATAGATTAAGTGAATTGGCAAAACTTTGGGAAATTGATTTCAACGTCGGCAATTGTGAGGTCATCCACTTTGGACCAAAAAAGGATAGACCAGAATACTTTCTGAATAGTGAAAAGTTAGAAACAGTGGAGGTCCATAGAGACTTGGGGTCCATGTACATAGAGCATTAAAATGTTATGGACAGGTTCAGAAAATAATCAAAAAAGCTAATGGGATGCTGGCCTTTATATCGAGAGGACTCGAATACAAGGGGGTAGAAGTTATGCTGCAGCTGTACAAACCTCTGGTTAGACCACACCTGGAGCATTGTGAGCAGTTCTGGGCACCCTATCTTAAGGAGGATATACTGGCCTTGGAGGGAGTGCAGCGTAGGTTTACTAGAATGATACCCGGATTCCAAAGGTTAAGTTATGAGGAGTGATCTCAATATAAAGGCTAGCATTCCATTAGCCTTTTTGTAGCACCGCCGCCTTCTCAAGGGAAACTAGGGATGGGTAATAAATGCCAACCATGTCAGTGATGCCCACATCCTGAGAATGAATTAAAACCATTGTCTCTATATAATTGGGCAGCTTTCCCATACAGACTCCACTGCTCACAAGATCTGCAGTCCCATGTTAATGAAGCAATGCCTGATGATGTGCTATACACTGGTCCAATGAGTGCTGGAGCAGGGGATGAAATTCGGTATCGCCCCGTTTGGAGGTGGTAACTGTGCCCGGCTGCGAAATTGGGGTTACTGCCCCCAAGAGGAAGTGGAGCTCAATGTCAGGGGCGGGACCGGGCCGGTAAGCGCGTGAATTTTCCAGTGTTATACGGCCTCTCTGCGTGGCACAGACTTGATCCGTTAAAGGGGAGGACCTGCTGTGAGCTCTGCAGTGGGGCGAGGGGCCTGCACTACGCCACTGGGAATCCAAGATGCCGTGGCTGCAACCTGGCACAGAAAGCGGGGTGCCGGGCTGCACAATCGGCGAACGGACCCCCCGAAATACACAATGAGCGGCCAGACCAGTAATTCGGCAGTGAAAAGAAATGGTGGCGCAGACTCCCTCTTTACTTTGCACCCCACGAGCGGAGTGCGGCCTGGTTCATGACCCATGAGGCTGGTGCCGACATCGCCCGTGGCTACCCAATTTCCGCTGCGGGGCGAAAAGGGGTCGCTGTGTATGGCGCTGAGGCCTGGGGCGCTACCGGTTTACACCTCCATACACCTCCATTAACTCCCTCGTAATTTTGGGGGAGGTGGTAGCACTGTTCCCTGCCCCACCCCCGGCGAGGGATAGTTTGCACCCCAGCACCGCCCCAACGGGGGCTCACGGAAGGCGCAAATAAGATGAATTTCTCCCCATAAAACTCTCTGGTGCTGTGGATGATGATGTACCTCATTGCATGTTCCAAATACCACGTCATATTTGTATTATGTCACTCCAGGTATTTTCCACAGGAGGAAAAGCAAAAGTTCTAATCTTGCAACGGGCTTTGGAGCGGACTACCTACACATCTCTGTGTCTCCCGGAAGACCTGGCCTTTCGAGGTGTGGAAAAGCTGCCCAACTATTACTATAGGGATGATGCACTGAAAATCTGGTTCGCAATCAACAGGTGGGAATACATCAACCGCATCTCACGCACCCTATCAATACTTTCTCCTTTCTTCTGCTGACACAACTCTAGCCATTAAAGTAATGTTCATTCAACAGCCTGCATGTGATATAGCAGGAAAGGGGCTCATACATTAAGCAGTTGATCAGCTGAAGACAATCCTGATTTCACTGACTTGGCACAGCACAGCCTTGACGACATCCTCCAATGCAGCTTTGCTGTTCACAGCCAACTCAAAACAGCAACGCAGCTTGCAGTAAGCTTTGGCTGAGTTCTGACAAACAAAATTGGTCAATCTCTAGGTGATTGGGGAGAGATCATGGTCCCCCAACCGCCCCCTGCATAACACATCACCCCCGCCCCCGCCCCCCCACCACTGACAAGAGCCAGAGTTGGAGGACTGCAGAATTCTTGGAGGGTTGCAGAGCTGGAGGAGGTTACAGAGGTAGGGATGTGCAAGGCTTTGAAAAGCTTTAAACACAACGATGACTATTTTAAATTTGAGGCACTGGGAAATAATTGTAGGTCAGCGAGCATAAAGATGATGTTTGTGTAGGTCTCCAGCTAGTCCAAAATGTCACCACCTGAATACCTCTTTGATTAATCCCTGCTTGCCCATCTCTCCAATCCTGGCCGGCCGATTTTGGGTATCCTTTAAGACTTGGTTCAATATGCTCATCCTCATCCACAAATCTCTTCATGGTCTTACTCCACCCTAACTCTGATACCTTTTCCACCTTTATGCCCTGTCCTGAGCCCTTCCTTGTTCTAACTCTGGCTAATATGCTTTTCCCCGTTCGATGGCAGACCCTGAAACTCCTCCTCACTTCCTCTTTTGAATCAAGGTTTTAATCAGCTCTCCCAACTCCCCACTCATGCTCAGCCTTTATCTTTACTCTTTGCTGTTCCTTTTCCCACGTTGAAGATGTTATTGTGTTGTTTCATTGTGGAGCCCCATGGTCCCACAGATGGTATTCCATAATGTTACAACACCTGAATTGTACAGTATCAGTCTTGTTGGTGTTGCCCAGCAATAGGCCTTAGCCTTAAACATAGATATTTGAATGGATAGAAATTCTGAGCAAAAATACATACAGATGAATATTCCTTCTTCTTTCAAAGGTTTGTAGAAAGCATTGTTGACGTCTACTACAAGAATGATGCGTCCATTCAGGATGATACCGAAACTCAAGAGTGGGCAAAAGAAATCTTCACTGAAGGATTCTTGGCAAGAAAATCATCAGGTGTCATTTTTGAAACATCTGATTTTCAAAAATATTATGGTTTAGTGGTAATTGGTCACTTATATCAGCAAAAATCACCCGCGATAACCATCTCTGGGGTAACATGATTGGCACTAAATTATTCTTGTGTACTGTTATTAACTAGCAGCTTTCAGCTTAATCAAAGTTGTCTCGATGTGACTTAAGGCACCGTGGAAGCAGCTATTTTGTGCAGGAGTTCTCATTCAGTGATGTCAGAGCACCACACTCGAATTAGTGATGTTATTCAAGAGGTGATGTCACTTAAGACGACTCCTCCAAGTATAACATAAGCATATTCTCACTGGAGGAGAAGGTTGAGAGATTTGATATGATTGCTGTTTTTAGGATTCTAAAGGGACTAGATAATGTCAACCACGATGAGTTGTTTCATCTTGTCCAGAACAGTAGAACTTGAGGACACGGTCAATACTTGAAGGGGGGGAAATTGCAAACTAATCTGCGGAAACATTATTTCAGTGAGCGAGTGGTCAATCTATGGAACAGGCTCCCTAGGGAGAAGGTGGAATCAGTTTGTATTGATTCATTCAAATGCAAAAGAGATTGATTTATTACAGAAATAGTATTTTGAGATACATTATCTGAGAGATTTGAGACATGATGTGTAGCGAGTGGAGTGTGCTCGGGAGGGACAGGTGATTTTGGACCTATGGTTCCCAAAGCTTTTTACCTCTGGGGGTTTCCTCGTGTCATGTCTGGGTCTGTTGTAGACTCATTGATTGATTGCTGCAATTAGTCAACAACTCCATTATCATTGTATCATGCAAGTACCAGGATGGTAGAAGATGGACTAAATGGACGACGGTATTGGTATGTCTAGAAATTCCTATGTTCCTATAAAATACTGCAACACGAAAATACTAGTAAAGCCACCCACTCTTCCTAACATTTAGGATTATGTGACAATTGAGTAGAATAATCTTTATTATGACAGTGCTTTCCCAAGGCAGTGAATTTTTGGCACCATTTTGACAATGTTGCAGTGTTCATGGTGAATGGCATATTCATGTTCTGTCGATTCCTGTTACATGTTATATATTCTCTCTCCAGGTATCCCATCATCATTCTATACTAAAGCAGATCTCACCAAGTATCTGACCATGGTCATATTCACCTGCTCTGGCCAGCACGCTGCAGTAAATAGCGGGCAGGTAACCTTATATTTAAAAATATAACAACTTGTATTTATATACAGCATTCAGATAGTAAAATGACCCAAGATGCTTCACAGGAGTGTTACAACACAACACTTGACACTGAGCCACATAAGGGGATATTAGGGCAGATGACCAAAAGCTTGATCAAAGAGTTAGGATTTAAGGAGCGTCTTAAAAGAAGAGAGGTGGCGAGGCGGAGAGGTTTATTAAGGGAATTCCAGAGCTTAGGGCCTTGGCAGCTGGAGGCACACCTGCCAATGGTTGACCGATGGAAATCAGGGATGCTCAAGAGGCCAGAATTAGAGAAGCGCAGATATCTTGGAAGGTTGTGGGGCTGGAGGATATTATAAAGATAGGGAAGGTCAAGGCCATGGAGGGATTTGAAAACAAGGTTGATAACAGAAATAAGCCTACGTACTCAACAGAAAGCACTGAATTGTGGGCAGTAAATTGACATGGCACAAACAACACCATCCCTATATACAATACAAGAAAACGCTTACAATCTGCAATTTACAGGCTTTCACAACCCAAGCTTGATGTCACTAAATCGCTATTTCTCTATTAATCTGCTCCTCTATCCTGCTTTGTGTTAACCTTGCTAGCGCCCTGCACTGTGGGACGCAACCCTTCATCTGAGTTTCTCAATAATAAATATTAGAAAAGGTTGACTCATTGTTCGATGCACTTGACTTCTTTCCTCTAATCCTTGGAGGTCATCATAAAATCATAGAATGATACAGCACAGAAGGAGGCCATTCGACCCATTGTGCCTGTGTCGACTCTGTGAAAGCACTATCCAATTAGATCCACTCCCCCTGCTCTTTCTCCATGGCCATTTCAAGTATTTATTCCATTCCCTTTAGAAAGTTACTATTAAATCTGCTTCCACCGCCCTTTTAGGCCGTGCAATCCAGATCACAACATCTTGCTGCGTCAAAACTTTTTTTGGCAAGCTCCCTCTGGTTCTTTTGCCAATCACCTTAAATCTGTGTCCTCTGGTTATCGACCCTTCTGCCACTGGAAACAGTTTCCCCTTATTTACTCGATCTGAATTTTGCCCTTCTGGATTTTGAACATTTCTACCAAATCTCCCCTTAACTGTCTCTGCTGTGAGGAGAACAACCCAGTTTCTCCAGTCCCTCCATGTAACTGAAGTCCCTCATCCCTGGTATCATTCCGGGTGCAGGGCATTCTGAAAAGGGAGGGTGAACAGCCAGTTGTCGTGGTGCATATAGGTACCAACGATATAGGTAAAAAAAGGGATGAGGTCCTACAAGACGAATTTAGGGAGCTTGGAGCGAAATTAAAAAGTAGGACCTCAAAAGTAGTAATCTCAGGATTGCTACCAGTGCCACGTGCTAGTCATAGTATGTACCACAGGATAGCACAGATGACTACGTGGCTTGAGGAATGGTGCAGGAGGAAGTGATTCAAATTCCTGGGACATTGGAACCGGTTCTGGGTGAGGTGGGACCAGTACAAACCGGACGGTCTGCACCTGGGCAGAACCAGAACCAATGTCCTAGGGGGAGTATTTGCTCGTGCTGTTGGGGCAGGGGGATGGGAATCTATGCAGGGAGACAGAGGGAAGTAGAATGGGGGCAGAAACAAAAGATAGAAAGAAGAAAAGTAAAAGTGGAGGGCAGAGAAACTTAAGGCAAAAAAAAAGGGCCACATTACAGCAAAATTCTCAAGGGGCAAAGTGTGTTAGAAAGACAAGCCTGAAGGCTCTGTGCCTCAATGCGAGGAGTATTCAGAATAAGGTGGACGAATTAACTGCGCAGATAGCAGTTAACGGGTATGATGCAATTGGTATGACGGAGACATGGCTCCAGGGTGACCAAGGCTGGGAACTCAACATCCAGGGGTATTCAACATTTAGGAAGGATAGACAGAAAGGAAAAGGAGGCGGGGCGGCACTGCTGGTTAAAGAGGAAATTAACGCAATAGTAAGAAAGGACATTAGCTTGGATGATGTGGAATCGGTATTGGTGGAGCTACGGAATACCAAGGGGCCAGAAAACGCTAGTGGGAGTTGTGTACAGACCAACAAACAGTAGTAGTGAGGTTGGGGACAGCATCAAACAAGAAATTAGGGATGCATTCAATAAAGTTTCAGCAGTTATCATGGGTGACTTTAATCTACATATTGATTGGGCTAACCAAACTGGTAGCAATGCGGTGGAGGATTTCCTGGAGTGTATTAGGGATGGTTTTCTAGACCAATATGTCAAGGAACCAACCAGGGAGCTGGCCATCCTAGACTGGGTGATGTGTAATGAGAAAGGACTAATTAGCAATCTTGTTGTGCGAGACTCCTTGGGGAAGAGTGATCATACATGGTAGAATTCTTTATTAAGATGGAGAGTGACACAGTTAATTCAGAAACTAGGGTCCTGAACTTAAGGAAAGGTAACTTCGATAGTTTGAGGCGTGAATTGGCTAGGATAGCCTGGCAAATGATATTTAAAGGGTTGACGGTGGATAGGCAATGGCAAACATTTAAAGTTCACATGGATGAACTTCAGCAATTGTACATCTCTGTCTGGAGTAAAAATAAAACGGGGAAGGTGGCTCAACCATGACTAACAAGGGAAATTAAGGATAGTGTTAAATCCAAGCAAGAGGCATATAAATTGGCCAGAAAAAGCAGCAAACCTGAGGACTGGGAGAAATTAAGAATTCAGCAGAGGAGGACAAAGGGTTTAATTAAGAGGGGGAAAATAGAGTACGAGAAGAAGATTGCCGGGAACATAAAAACAGACTACAAAAGCTTCTATAGATATGTGAAGACAAAAAGATTAGTGAAGACAAACATAGGTCCCTTGCAATCGGATTCAGGTGAATTTATAATGGGGAACAAAGAAATGGCAGACCAATTGAACAAATACTTTGGTTCTGACTTCACGAAGGAAGACACAAATAACCTTCCGAAAGTACTAGGGGACCAAGGGTCTAGTGAGATGGAGGAACTGAAGGATATCCTTATTAAGCGGGAAATTGTGTTAGGGAAATTGATGGGATTGAAGGCCGAAAAATTCCCAGGGCCTGATAGTCTGCATCCCCGAGTACTTAAGGAAGTGGCCCTAGAAATAGTGGATGCATTGGTGATCATTTTCCAACAGTCTATCGACTCTGGATCCGTTCCTATGGACTGGAGGGTTGCTAATGTAACACCACTTTTTAAAAAGGGAGGGAGAGAGAAAGCGGGTAATTATAGACTGGTTTGCCTGACATCAGTGGTGAGGAAAATGTTGGAATCAATTATTAAGGATGAAATAGCAGCGCATTTGGAAAGCAGTGACAGGATTGGTCCAAGTCAGCATGGATTTATGAAGGGGAAATCATGCTTGACGAATCTTCTAGAATTTTTTGAGGATGTAACTAGTAGAGTGGACAAGGGAGAACCAGTGGATGTGGTGTATTTGGACTTTCAAAAGGCTTTTGACAAGGTCCCACACAAGAGATTGTTGTGCAAAATCAAAGCACATGCTATTGCAGGTAATATAGTGACTTGGATAGAGAACTGGTTGGCAGACAGGAAGCAGAGAGTTGGGATAAGCAGGTCCTTTTCAGAATGGCAGGCAGTGACCAGTGGAGTGCCGCAGGGCTCAGTGCTGGGACCCCAGCTCTTTACAATATACATCAATGATTTGGATGAAGGAATTGAGTGTAATATCTCCAAATTTGCAGATGACACTAAACTGGGTGGCGGTGTGAGCTGTGAGGAGGACGCTAAGAGGCTGCAGGGTGACTTGGACAGATTAAGTGAGTGGGCAAATGCATGGCAGATGCAGTGCAATGTGGATAACTGTGAGATTATCCTCTTTGGGGGCAAAAACACGAAGACAGAATATTATCTGAATGGTGGCAGATTAGGAAAAGGGGTGTAACAAGACCTGGGGGTCATGGTTCATCAGTCATTGAAAGTTGGCATACAGATGCAGTAGGCGGTAAAGAAGGCAAATCGTATGTTGGCCTTCATAGTTAGGGGGTTTGAGTATAGGAGGACCTGTACAACTGCAGTAAAACCTGCAGTTGTACAGGTCCTTGGTGAGGCCTTACCTGGAATATTGTGTTCAATTTTGGTCTCCTAATCTGAGGAAGGACGTTCTTGCTATTGAGGGAGTGCAGCGAAGGTTCACCAGACTGATTCCTGTGATGAGGAGAGACTGAATCAACTGGGCCTTTATACATTGGGGTTTAGAAGGATGAGAGGGGATCTCATAGAAACATACAAGATTCTGATGGAACGGGACAGGTTAGATGCGGGTAGATTTTTCCCGATGTTGGGGAAGTTCAGAACCTGGGGACACAGTCTTAGGATAAGGGGTAGACCATTTAGGACTGAGATGAGGAGAAACTTCTTCAGTCAGAGAGTTGTTAACCTGTGGGATTCCCTGCCGCAGAGAGTTGTTGATGCCAGTTCACTGGATATAATCAAGAGCGAGTTAGATATGGCCCTTACGGCTAAAGGGATCAAGGGTTATGGAGAGAAAGCAGGAAAGGGGTACTGAGGGAATGATCAGCCATGATCTTATTGAATGGTGGTGCTGGCTCGAAGGGTCAAATGGCCTATTCCTGCACCTATTTTCTATATTTCCATGTTTCCAGTAAATCTCCTCTGCACCCTTTCCAAGATCTTGACATCCTTCCTAAAGTAGTGCCCAGAATTGGACACAATACTCCAGCTGGGGTCTAATCAGTGTTTTATAAAGGTTTAGCATAACTTCCTTGCTTTTGTACTCCAAGCCTCTGTATATAAAGCCAAATAGTGCAGTGGTGCTAATACCGACCCCTAGGGAGCACCACTATATACTTCACTACAGTCTGAAAAACACCCATTCACCACTATTCTCTGCTTTCTGTCCCATAGCCAGTTTTGTATCCAAACAGCCACTGCCCCTTTAATTCCATGGGGTTCAATTTTGCCAACAAGACTATTATGTGATACTTTATCAAATGTTTTATGAAAGTCCATAGATAAAAGACTGACCACACTATCCTCATCAATCCTCTCCGTTACTTCATGAAAGAACTCAATCAAGTTAGTCAAACATGATTTGCCTTTAACAAATCCGTGCTGACTTTCATTTATTAACCCTGAGAATAAACCCTGATGATTCCTGAGAATTACTGAGCACTCACAGTCAGGAGCAGCACTCACACTCAGTGTGGTCAGGAGCAGCACTCACACTCAGTGTGGTCAGGAGCAGCACTCACACTCAGTGTGGTCAGGAGCAGCACTCACACTCAGTGTGGTCAGGAGCAGCACTCACACTCAGTGTGGTCAGGAGCACCACTCACGCTCAGTGTGGTCAGGAGCAGCACTCACACTCAGTGTGGTCAGGAGCAGCACTCACAATCAGTGTGGTCAGGAGCAGCACTCACACTCAGTGTGGTCAGGAGCACCACTCACGCTCAGTGTGGTCAGGAGCAGCACTCACACTCAGTGTGGTCAGGAGCAGCACTCACACTTAGTGTGGTCAGGAGCAGCACTCACACTCAGTGTGGTCAGGAGCAGCACTCACACTCAGTGTGGTCAGGAGCAGCACTCACACTCAGTGTGGTCAGGAGCAGCACTCACGGTCAGTGTGGTCAGGAGCAGCACTCACGCTCAGTGTGGTCAGGAGCAGCACTCACGCTCAGTGTGGTCAGGAGCAGCACTCACACTCAGTGTGGTCAGGAGCAGCACTCACACTCAGTGTGGTCAGGAGCAGCACTCACGCTCAGTGTGGTCAGGAGCAGCACTCACACTCAGTGTGGTCAGGAGCAGCACTCACGGTCAGTGTGGTCAGGAGCAGCACTCACGGTCAATGCTTGTCAGGAAATTGCTGGCCTGCAGCTCCAGATTTTCCACTAAACGACAGCTGTAGAAATGTACAAATACCAAAGCAGCACTGCAGTGATGAGTGGTAGCACCTCTGCTTTAACCAACTGCTTGTTCAATCTCCCTGTAACCCCGCCCCCCCACACACACCCATAAATCTCATTCTTTCTTTTTAACTGAGAAAGTCGGACGAAAGACCAAGTCCCCTTGTGCGGAACAGCTCCAAGGACATCAGGACATAAGAGCAGGAGGAGGCCATATGGCTCCACGAGCCTGCACTGCCATTTAATAAGATCATAGCTGATCTGATGTTGGCCTCAACTCCACTTTCCTGGCTGTTTCCCATAACCTTTGACTCCCCTATAGTTCAAGAATCTGTCTATCTCCACCTTAAATATAATCAATGACCCAGCCTCCACAGCTCTCTGAGGGAGACAATTCCAAAGATTCACCACTCTCTGAGAGAAGAAATTCCTCATTTCCATTTTAAATGGGCGAGCCCATATTCTGAAACTATGCCCCCTAGTTTCTCCCATACTCTCTGAGAGGAAACATCTACCTTGTCGTGCCCTCTCAGAATCTGACATGTTCCAATAAGATCACCTTCTTCTGAACTCTAATGAGTACAGGCCCAACCTGCTCAACCTTTCCTTATAAAACAACCCCTTCATCTCAGGAATCAACATTGGGGACCTTCTCTGAACTGCCTCCACTAACGTTCAAGAGAGTAAGTGAGAAGAAAGATTGTTATGATTTGGATTTTCTGTATACTTTTTTTTGTACTCAACAAAGAAGCCAGCTCCCATAGGCAACCCGGACTCCATTGAGGGGCTTCTGCCAGGCTCCCACTCATCAGTCTAAAGTGATCCACTCAGCGGGAACAGAGGACATTGCATGGGGTAACACATGGAATGTGAGTTAGCCAGAGGAATGATGAGTGGAGGAGGAGACTGATGTTACTGACCAGAGGCTCAAGAGACTTTAGCACTTGGCTGAAAAGCCTGCAGAGCCCAATCTCACGACTCTTGATTTTAAAAGAATGATCCTTGCCAAGCATCACATGTATATGTGGGCGCAAGGATGGTCTCGCAGCACCTGCAGCAGATGGAAAGGGTGTTGGAATCCCCAGCCTATTCAGTACCATAAAGGAAGACTATGCCCTGGAGTGTGAGGCAGTTCCAAACACATCTACAGGTGATACCCCCCAGGCACATGGGCCCAAAGACCACAGGGTGTGAAGACTGCGGATATTGTAGAAAGTGATTGCTTTAAGATTCCGAGCTCATGGTGCTGGGATACAGGCCTGCAGCTTTTGGGGCTTTCTGGGTCGGACTGGAACATTCCGCACCCACCCTGACATCCGGTAGAAAATGTTTAAGGTGGTGGATGGCGTGCCGATCAAGCAGGCTTTTTGTCCTGGATTGAGTTGAGGCCACAGAATGCCCAACCTCTGTCCTACTCTTGTAGCCACAGTATTGATGTGGCTGGCTCAGTTAAGGTTCTGGTCATTGGTGACTCCCAAGCTGTTGATGTTGGGGAATCCGACAATGGTAATGCCATTGAATGTCAATGGGAGGCAATTAGACTCTCTCTTGTTGGAGATGGTCATTGCCTGATAATTATGTGGTGCGAAAGTTACTTGCCACTTATCAAACAAAGATCTGATGTTGCTGCATGCGGGCACAGATTGCTTCATTATCTGAGGAACGGTGAATGGAACTGAACATTGCAATCATCAGCAAACATCCCCACTTCTGATCTTATGATGGAGGGAAAGTCATTGATGAAGCAGCTGAAGAAGTTTGGGCCTAGGATTCTGCCCGAAGGAACTCCTGCAGCGATGTCCTAGGGCTGAGATGATTGGTCTCCAACAACCACAACCATCTTCCTTTGTGCTAGGTATGACTCCAGCCAGTGGCGATTTTACCCCAATTGCCATTAACTTCAGTTTTACTAGGGCTCCTTGCTGCCACACTCGGTCAAATGCTGCCTTGATGTCAAAGGCAGTCACTCTCACCTCACCTCTGGAATTCAGCTCTTTTGTCCATGTTTAACCAAGGCTGTACTGAGGTCTGGAGCTGAATAGTCCTGGTGAGCATTGGTGAGCAGGTTATTGGTGAGTAAGTGCCGCTTGATAGCACTGTCGATGACCCCTTCCATCACTTTGCTGATGACTGAGAGTAGACTAATGGGCTGGTAATTGGCTGGATTGAGCGATAAGGGACTAAAGGACTATGGGGAGCTGGCAGGGAGGTGGAGCTGAGTCCATGATCAGATCAGCCATAATCTTATTAAATGGTGGAGCAGGCTCGAGGGGCCATTCAGGCACCAATCCTGTTGCTTCCACACACCATGTTTGCTACATGGGCTCAACTCAATTTATTTCATCTCCAGAGGGAAAGTTATCTTAAAGATCTTATGATTTTGAAAAAGGCAGTTGCTTTGAAAACACTGTAGTCATTGTATTCTTTATTTCAGGCTACTGCCTGAGTGTGAGGGAGGTGTAGATGTTTCTGTGTGTTTAGGCAAACACCATGATGTTCGTATTGAACTGTCCGGCCAGTTAATGTTGCCATAGTGATGACTAGAATATTAGTAAGCAGTGTTTCTAATGCTTGCTTTCTTTCCCAGTTTGATTTCGGTGCCTGGATGCCAAACAACCCGTCTACCATGCAGAATCCACCACCCACTGAAAAGGGTGCAGTTGGAGAAAGAGATATCTGTTGTACATTACCAGGAGTATGTGCAACGGCCATAGTGCTTGCAACCATACACCTGCTCAGTAAAACATCGCCTTCTTCAGTAAGTATGAGCAATATCCCCTCCCCAATACAAAGAATAAGATAAGATTCAACCCCCTACCCCTTTAAAACAATAAGAATTATATTTATAATTTAATTCCCCTGCCTCTAGCATATTTCTGTTAGAGATAATTTGAACCATTAATGAAGTATCTATAACCAGTGTGGTAATCGGACCTAGATCTGGTAAGGACTGGTGTTTTGGGGACAGAGGAGTAAAAGTGAAGACTGAGGCAGTGCTCATGTCCTGGCACTATTGGGTGGCATCATATGGTACTAAGGTCAGAGAAGGGCAAAACTCTGATTTCCCTCATTCAACTGAGTTCAGCCAGCCAGCAAAAATGCAGTCTCCATTAAATAGTTCCCATCAGGATCTTTCAAAGTCAACTTCCTGGGAATGTTCAGAGCCATCTAGGGGAACACCTCTCCAAACTCCCTGACGGACAGAATCTGTGTTATTAGTGAAAGAAAGACTTGCATTTTATTATTGCACCTTGTACAACCTCAGGCTGTCCCAAAATGTTTTACAACCAATGAAGTACTTTTGAAGTGTAGTCACTGTTGGAATGGACATGCCTTCGATATTTTCACAAGTACTGCTAGACAAGATCCCCCACATTACTGATGCCAATGTCAAAAAGTCTATAACCAGGTTTTTCTGGAAAAGCAGGTAACCTAGAACTGTTCTTCAAATCCTACAGCAGTCCAGTAACTCCCTTCAATGTCATTATTCTCAGTATGTGTTACCAATTTAAACAGTAATATCATGGAGCAACCACCCAGCAAACCATCAAGGAGCAGGAATAGAGTCAGACTATTGCCATCCAGTTTTAGAGTTTCCAAAAAGTGGGGTCAGAAGCAATCTAGGCAATGCAAGAGTGAGGGTGGGACTTTCGAGACATTGACCAGGTAGTGAGGGTGGGGCGTAGAGGCTGGAATAGGCAGTGAGGATTACTGCAGTCTTAGAAGATTTGGAACCACGTCAGCTGATCTGTGCCAGGGCAGCACCTGTAGTCTAAGGAGAGGAAATCAGCTCAGGATCCAGCTCCTGATCACTATCCAGTCATTAATGGCACTGACAGAGAGGACAAAATGCAGGGAGTGCAGGGCGGGGGGAGGGGGCGGAGAGCAGGGGGTGGGGGTGGAGGAGAAACTTAAAGCAAAGTTTGATTGACTTTTCTTACCCATGTGATGTGAAATATTAGAAAGAGTAGAGAAATGAAAGATTTCATGTTGTGTGGGATTCTATTGCTGTGTGTGTGGAATGGTGGACAGTGTGATGTGGTATGTTGCCATCCACACTGATTCGGGCTAGCTGAACTTATCTGCAGTCATAGGGCCCAAGTTTCCACAAGAAAAAAAACGGGCGCCCCTCGAAAATCCTCGGTATTCTCCACCTACTTACAGGTCCTCTGGCCTTCGGCGCAGCCAGCACGAGCTGTGGGGGGGGCGGAGCCAGGTCCCGGCGCTGAAAACAGTGCCGGGACCTCTGCACATGCGCGCTACAGTCGGCACGCAAGTGCAGTAGCTCCAGGCGCCGAACTGTGGGAGGGGCCCGAAGCACGCAGCCCCTAGCCCTGGCTGAATGGCCTCACTGGGGCTCCTCCCACAGCCAGCTCCTGCTCCCCACCCCCGACAAGACCCGACACCCGCTCCCCCCTCCCCGCCGACCAGACCCGACCCGACACCCGCTCCCCCACCCCGCCGACCAGACCCAACCCGACACCCGCTCCCCCCCCCCCCTCCCCGCTGACCCGACCCGACCCGCGCTCCTGTTCCCCGACCCGACCCGCACCCCCCCCCCCCCCCCCGACTGACCCGACCCGACCCGCGCTCCTGTTCCCCGACCCGACCCGACCCGCCCCACTGGACCCGACTCCCGGACTGGATCCGATCCGACCTCTCCCTTCCCCACCCCCCCCTCTCTCTCCCCCTTCCCCACCCCCCCCCTCTCTCTCCCCCTTCCCCACCCCCCCTCTCTCTCTCCCCCCCCGCTCTCTCTCTCCCCCCCGCTCTCTCTCCCCCCCCGCTCTCTCTCCCCCCCCGCTCTCTCTCTCTTCCCCCTCCCTCCCCGCTCTCTCTCCCCCCCCCGCTCTCTCTCTCTCCCTTCGCTCTCTCTCTCTCCCTCCCTCCCCTCTCTCTCTCCCTCCCTCCCTCTCCCTCCCCCCCTCTCTCTCTCTCTCCCTCCCCTCTCTCTCCCTCCCTCCCCTCTCTCTCCCTCCCTCCCCCCCTCTCTCTCCCTCCCCCCCCTCTCTCTCTCCCTCCCTCCCTCTCTCTCTCTCTCTCTCCCCCTCCCGCTCAGCGACACGAACGGCTGCAGAATTCTCCCTGGCTGAAGCACTTTCACACAGGTAGGAAGATGCTACCTTGGCTTATAAATGTTTATTCAGGTTGGATTTATTTGTATAATATTTATAGAAGTATAAATAAGGATTTATTGTCGAATTTAATGAGTTCCCTCCCCCCCACCTCGTTCTGGACCCCTAATTTGTAACCTGCGCCTGATTTTTTAATGTGTAGAACAGGTTTTTGCAGTTCTACAAAAATCTTCACTGGCTCCATTCTACTTTAGTTTGGAGTACATTTTCACTGTGGAAACTTTCAAATCAGGCGTCAGTGGCCGGACACGCCCCCTTTTGAAGAAAAAATTCTGTTCTAAACTGGAACTGTTCTACCTGACTAGAACTGCAGAAAAAAAAATGTGGAGAATTGCGATTTCTAAAATAGTCCATTCTCCACCAGTTGCTCCTAAAAATTAGGCACAAATCATGTGGAAACTTGGGCCCATAGACTCATAGAAATTTCAGCCCATCGTGTCCGCGCCGGCTGACCAAGAGCTATCCAGCCTAATCCCACTTTCCAGCTCTCGGTCTGTAGCCCTGTAGGTTGCTGCACTTTAAGTGCACATCCAAGTATCTTTTAAATGTGGTGAGGGTTTCTGCCTCTACCACCATTTCAGCCAGTGAGTTCCAGACCCCCACCACCCTTTGGGTGAAGAAATTTTCCCCCAATTACTTTAAATCTATGCCCCCTGGTTGTTGACCCTTCTGCCAAGGGTAACAGGTCCTTCCTATACACTCTATCCAGGCCTGTCATAATTTTATACACCTCAATCAGGTCTCCCCTCAGCCTCCTCTGTTCCAAAGAAAACGGACCCAACATCTCCAATCTTTCCTCATAGCCAAAATTCTCCATACAGAAAAACTTTTCCTTTTTCTCAGACAAAACTTGGCAGGTACGTTGAAGAGCGTTTCACTGAAGCGGCACCAAAGGCATGCATAGAAAAGTTCCAGGCCGATCTCCTGCAAGTCGGACGTGAGATTGAGAAGAGGAATGAGAGCCTTGAGCTGAAGTATGAGTATCTGCTGCCGAACCTAATCGAAAACAGCGTTTCAATATGAAATGCAGCAGAATCATTGATCAGAAGTTACAAGGTTGCTTCATGCATTGCGTTAGATTAGAATTAAATGCTTCAAAATTATTCTAAAATGCTCGTCAGCAAACTAAAGCAGCTGAATTAAAACTTGCTGTTATTTACTTTTTTATTGATCAAAACAAGGTATAATTTCGAAAGATCTTTTTCCTAATGAACTGTCTTTGCATTTTGTATTTCTGTCGCTGTTTATTTGATGTGCTGTTGGGGGAGGGGATGGGTGATATCGTTAGTAACTAGTCTGTTCTTTCAGTTCTTGGAATGGATTGCACGACACAGATGGAAATGCTCTCTGTCCGATGGGTAGAAGGGTTGTCTGAAATTAGCTTCAGCAGATTCAACCCAGCTCCAGACAGTGTGGGTCCAAAGCACAAATTGGCAAATCAAAGAGTTTGTTAAGAATGGCTGGTGTGGGAAAGAGACACGGGCCTGCAAAAAATATAAAGCATTCAGCACTGCACTGCAGTTGTGGTCAAACCAATGTCTTGTACAAATTCAACATCACATCCTTGCTTTTTGCATTCATCATTCCCATGCATAAACCTTCAGTCTATTTGTTTGTTCATAGCCTTTCTATGCACATTCCTACCTTTATGTATCTGCACATTTAGGGTACATAGCTGTTCATTGCTCTATTTCTCATTTTTGTTCCATTGAACTGCATCTCCCACCTATCTGCTCGCTTTACTAATATGCTTAAGTCTTGCTGCAATCTCCTGCATTCCTCTTCAATTTGTCGTACTAGTTCTCTCGGCTTAACCCTGTTCTGACTTTCTCTGATTAACCTCGTGCTGAGTCTCTCTGATTGACTGTCGTCTCGGATTAACCCTGTGCTGACTGTCTCGGATTTACCCTGTGCTGACTGTCTCGGATTAACCTCACACTGACTGTCTCGGATTAACCCTGTGCTGACTATCTCTGATTAACCCTGTGCTGACTGTCTCGGATTAACCCCGTGCTGACTGCCTTGGATTAACCCCCGTGCTGACTGCATCGGATTAACCCCGTGCTGACTCTCTCTGATTGACTGTCTCGGATTAACTCCATCCTGACTGCATCGGATTAACCCCTTGCTGATTCTCTTGGACTAAACCCGTGCTGACTCTCATTGATTGACTGTCTTGGATTAACCCCGCGCTGACTGTCTCGGATTAACCCCGTGCTGATTCTCTCTGATTGACTGTCACTGATTAACCTCGTGCTGACTCACTCAAATTGACTGTCTCAGATTAACCCTATGCTGACTCTCATTGATTGACTCTCTTGGATTAACCCTGTGCTGACTCTCTCTGATTGACTGTCACTGATTAACCCCGTGCTGACTCTCTCTGATTGATTAACCCCGTGCTTCACATACCAGGAACACATCTGGGAAATTCAGGCATTTGACTTCTACCCATGATTTTTTGCCCATTAACAGATCAAAGGTCATGGGGTTTTCCATGTGAATTCCTGCTATATGCCCCCGATGGGTGAAGGTCCATGCTAGGGGTAACAATTTGTAAAGTTTACCTTTCGTCATTCACCCACAGCTGAGGTAAGACCAACAGGTCTATAATTCCTTTGGTTATTCATTTCCCCAATTGTGATCATGAAATATAAACTGTTGCAAAATTTATTTTTCACTGTGCGTGAAATATGTCATTTGGACTGAGCCAAAATGCAAAAAGACAAACTACTCACATAGAATTGAGCCCATTCAGCAGTAAACCTCTGAAGAGAATTCCTAATATATTATTATCGAGGCATAAAAGCTGCTTGGGGCGATTTCTTCTTTTGTGACCTTAAAAGAAAAGGTGGATGTACTGCTAGTCACGTGAGATCTTCAGCTGAGAGGCAGGTTAACTACTTCTTCCCCTCACACCGTGTGTTGTCTGCAGTGGGTCAGCTCCATAGATGGATTTCTTGATGGCCCAGTGAGTAAATGTGTCCTGAGACGTGGTGTAGAGCCCCATGTTCAATCCCTGGTATGTGCTCAGTTGGATGGTCTGACTGAGGCTCTGAAACTGGCTTCAGTGCCCCTGGGGTAAGGATCACAAAAGATATGTAGGTCAGAGTTCAGTCGAGTGACCTCAGCTGGATGTTTGTGGATGTGAGCAGGATCAGGCTGGCCATGATTGGATAGGCTGCCGATATCCACCATCTCTCCTCACACATGGTCATGTTAAGTTACGAGGAGAGATTACACAAACTAGGCTGGTGTTCCCTAGAATTTAGAAGGTTGAGGGGTGATCTGAACGAAGTTTTCAGGATATTAAGGGGAACAGCTAGGGTTGATAGAGAAACTATTTCCATTGGTTGGGGAGTCTGGGACTAGGGGGCATAGTCTAAAGATTAGAGTCAGACCTTTCAGGAGTGAAATTAGGAAACACTTCTACACACAAAGGGTGATAGAAGTTAGGCATTCACTTCTGCAACCGGCAATTGATGCTAGATCAATTATTAATTTTAGAGCTGAAATTGATAGCTTTTTGTTAACCAAAGGTACTGTGGGATATGGGACAAAGGCGAGTAAATGGAGTTAGGTCACAGAGCAGCCATGATCTCAATGAATGGTTGAACAGGCTCGAGGGACTGAGTGGCCTCCTCCTGATCCTATGTTCCTATCTGGATTGCCCTAGATTTGTACTCCATGGTCTTTGTGAGTGGGAGGAAATGTTTCATTTAGTGATTACAATCAGTACATTAGGAGGAACACAGCCTTGAATTGCCAACGTATACTAAAGGCCAATCAATCATTTCGGATGCTTAATAAACGACATAGAAACATAGAAAATAGGTGCAGGAGTAGGCCATTCGGCCCTTCGAGCCTAAACCACCATTCAATAAGATCATGGCTGATCATACCCTCAGTACCCCTTTCCTGCTTTCTCTCCAAACCCCTGGATCCCTTTAGCTGTAAGGGCCATATCTAACTCCCTGTTGAATATAACCAATGAACTGGCATCAACAACTCTCTGCGGCAGGGAATACCACAGGTTGACAACTCTCTGAGTGAAGAAGTTTCTCCTCATCTCAGTCCTAAATGGCCTACCCCTTATCTTAAGACTGTGTCCCCTGGTTCTGGACTTCCCCAACATCGGGAACATTCTTCCTGCATCTAACCTGTCCAGTCCCGTCAGAATCTTATACGTTTCTATGAGATCCCCTCTCATCCTTCTAAACTCCAGTGAATAAAGGCCCAGTTGATCCAGTCTCTCCTCATATGTCAGTCCAGCCATCCCTGGAATCAGTCTGGTGACCCTTTGCTGCACTCCCTCAATAGCAAGAATGTCCTCCCTCAGATTAGGAGACCAAAACTGAACACAATATTCCAGCTGAGGCCTCACCAAGGCCCTGTACAACTGCAGTAAGACCTCCCTGCTCCTATACTCAAATCCCCTAGCTATGAAGGCCAACATACCATTTGCCTTCTTCACCGCCTGCTGCACCTGCTTGCCAACTTTCAATGAATGATGAACCATGACACCTAGGTCCCGTTGCACCTCCCATTTTCCTAATCTGCTGCCATTCAGATAATATTCTGCCTTCATGTTTTTGCCCCCAAAATGGATAACCTCACATTTATCCACATTATACTGCATCTGCCAAGTACTTGCCCACTCACCTAATCTGTCCAAATCACCCTGCGGCCTCTTAGCGTCCTCCTCACAGCTCACACCACCACCCAGTTTAGTGTCATCTGCAATCTTGGAGATATTACACTCAATTCTTTCATCTAAATCGTTAATCTATATTGTAAAGAGCTGTGGTCCCAGCACTGAGTCCTGCGGCACTCCACTAGTCACTGCCTGCCATTCTGAAAAGGACCCGTTTATCCCGACTCTCTGCTTCCTGTCTGCCAACCAGTTCTCTATCCACGTCAGTACATTACCCCCAATACCATGCGCTTTGATTTTGCACACCAATCTCTTGTGCGGGACCTTGTCAAAAGCCTTCTGAAAGTCCAAATACACCACATCCACTGGTCCTCCCTTGTCCACTCTGCTAGTTACATCCTCAAAAAAATCCAGAAGATTCGTCAAGCATGATTTCCCTTTCATAAATCCATGCTGACTTGGACCGATTCTGTCACTGCTTTCCAAATGCACTGCTATTTCATCCTTAATGATTGATTCCAACACTTTTCCTACTACTGATGTCAGGTTAACCAGTCTATAATTACCCATTTTCTCTCTCCCTCCTTTTTTACAAAGTGGTGTTACATTAGCTACTCTCCAGTCCATAGGAACTGATCCAGAGTCGATAGACTGTTGGAAAATGATGACGAATGCATCCACTATTTCTAGGACCACTTCCTTAAGTACTCGGCGGTACAGACTCTCAGGCCCTGGGGATTTATCGGCCTTCAATCCCATCAATTTCCCTAACACAATTTCCCACCTAATAAGGATATCCTTCAGTTCCTCCTTCTCATTCGACCCACTGTCCCCTAGTCCATCCGGAAGATTATTTATGTCTTCCTTCGTGAAGTCAGAACCAATGTATTTGTTTAATTGGTCTGGTTAAAGAGGAAATTAATGTTGGTCATTCATCCCCTATCTGGCTGTGTACCCTTTCCCTGCGGTAAGACATAAGATTAGTCTTCGTAGTTAAGGTTCCCTGAACTGAATTGGGCTCCATATAATCACACCAATATTCCCCACCATCACTGCTGTAAGTGACTGCGATTGATTTTACGAACACAAGTTGTATGTAACTATCCTCCACTGACTGTATTTTGCTGGAGGAATAACCCTGCTTTTATTAGATGTTGTTGGAGCTTCGGTCATGAGGTCTGTTGACTTTTTAATTAGACTCTGGACTGTTTGCTGTAATGCGCTGTTTAAATAGACTCTACTGAGTAAACTATACTTTGTTTGCTGGAACACAGACCTGCTGTGATTCCTGCCGTACCTCCTACTCATTGGCTGAAACAGTGGTGTCAATGGACACTCTGATTCTGAAATAGTGGTGTCAATGGACACTCTGGCTGAAATAGTGGTGTCAATAGACACTCTGATTGGCTGAAGCAATGGACATTCTTGATTGGATGGCACCCCAGAGCCCAGTGACATCTGTCTGTTGTTAACTCCCTGATGTGGGAGAGAAAACTGATTTGAAAATGTTGAGAGAAAGAGGTTGTATTTACCTAAATGCTCTTGTCAGCTCTGCACTTGCTTGGGCAAGAACTCATTGTAAACAAGCATCCACATTAACCAGCATCGCCTGCAGAAATATATATCTTTAATAAAAGGTACTAAAATGATTCTGAACAGAGACTTGTCTTATTTAATCTTTTAGAGGCTGAGACTGAGGAATTAATAATGGGAAACAGGGAAATGGCAGAGACTTTGAACAAATATTTTGTATCGGTCTTCACGGTAGAGGACACTAAAAACATCCCAATAATTGATAATCAAGGAGCTATTGGAGGGAGGCGGGGGGGGACTTAATACAATCACTATCACTAGAGAAAAAGTACTAGGCAAACTAATGGGAATAAAGGTGGACAAGTCCCCTGGACCTGATGACCTGCATCCTAGGATCTTAAAAGAAATGGTTGCAGATAGTGGATGCATTGGTTGTAATCTACTAAAATTCCCTGGATTCTGGAGAGGACCCAACGGACTGGAAAACCGCAAATGTAACACCTTTATTTAAGAAAGGAGGGAGACAGAAAGCAAGAAACTATAGACCAGTTAACCTAACATCAGTCATTGGGAAAATGCTGGAGTCAATTATTAAGGAAGTGGTAGCAGGACATTTAGAAAATCATAATACAGTCAAGCAGAGTCAGCATGGTTTTATGAAAGGGAAATCATGTTTGACAAATTTGCTGCAGTTCTTTGAGGATGTAACGAGCAGGGTGGATAACGGGGAACCAGTAGATGTTGTGTATTTGGATTTCCAGAAGGCATTCAATAAGGTGCCACATAAAAGGTTACTGCACAAGATAAGAGCACACGGGGTTGCGGGTAATGTATTAGCATGGATAGAAGATTGGCTAACTAACAGAAAAGAGAGTTGGGATAAATGGGTCATTTTCAGCTTGGCAAACTGTAACTAGTGGGGTGCCGCAGGGATCGGTGCTGGTGTCTCAACTATTTATAATCTATATTAATTACTTGCATGAAAGGACAGAGTGTAATGTAGCCAAATTTGCTGATGATACAAAGATAGGTGGGAAAGCAAGTTGTGTGGAGCTCGCAAAGAATCTTCAAAGGGAAGTAGATAGGCTAAGTGAGTGGGCAAAAATCTGGCAGATGCAGTATAATGTGGGAAAATGTAGGGTTATCCACTTTGGTAGGAAAAATAAAACAGCAAATTATTATTTAAATGGGGAGAGATTACAAAATGCTGCGGTACAAAGGGATTTGGGGGTTCTTGTGCATGAAACGCAAAACGTTAGTACGCAGGTACAGCAAGTAATAAGGAAGGCTAATGGAATGTTGGCCTTTATTGCAGGGTGTTGGTGAGACCACACTTGGAGTACTGCGTGCAGTTTAAGGAGGGATATACTAGCATTGGAGGCAGTTCAGAGAAGGTTCACGAGGTTGATTCCTGAAATAAAGGGGTTGTCTTATGAAGAAAGGTTGAGCCTATAGTCATTGGAGTTTAGAAGAATGAGAGGTAATCTTATTGAAACATATAAGATTCTGGAAGGGCTTGACAGGGTAGATGCAGAGAGGATGCTTCCCCTCGTGGGGGAATCTAGAATTAGGGAGCATAATTTCAGAATCAGGTCACCCATTTAAAACTGAGTTGAGGAGGAATTTCTTCTCTCAGAGGGTCGTGGACCTTTTGGAATTCTCTTCCCCAGAGAACTGTGGAGGCTGGGTCATTGAATATATTTAAGGTGGAGATAGACAGATTTTTGAATGATATGAGAGTCAAAGGCTATGGGGAGCGGACAGGGAAGTGGAGTTGAGGCCAAGATCAGATCAGCCATGATCTTATAGAATGGTGGAGCAGGCTCGAGGGGCCAAATGGTCTACTCCTGCTCATATTTCTAATGTTCTTATTTAAGTGACATCTTGTGAAACATGGACAAGACAAAGCTGCCTCATCTTAACTTGCATACAGAGGATTAATCCTTTATAAAATGCTACCTCCCATTCCGTGCTACAAGAGCCATTTGAAGGCCACTGATCCGTGTTTCTCTCTACAGTGCGGCCTAACCTGCTGCGTATTTCCTGCATTTTCTGTTTTATTTTAAATTCCCAGTATCCACAGTATTTTATTTCCATTTACTATTAAAATGTGTGCATTATCAAACAATGGCAATATCTCTGGTATTTCTCTTCTATACCAGAGAATAAAACATATTTAAAAATATCATTTTTTTTAATGGGAAAATTAACTATTTCAGAGATCTTAAATTTCATTTGTTTATAACAATTTGGATTTAATGTAATAAAATGTTCCAGGGGGCTTCATAAAGATCGGAATGAACTTTGATCAGGAGTAGGGAGGTAACAGGGGGCATGGTTGAAGAGGTTTTTAAAGGTGGGGTGAGAAGTAGCAAGATGGGTGGAGTTTAGGAAAAGAATCTCAGAGTGTGCAGCCAAGACACTGAAGGTGGGATTTGGTCTCTGGGTGACAGTGGTCCCTGGATTTGGTGTCTTAGTCTCAGTAGTCCCCGGATTTATTCTCTGGGTGTCAGTGTAGTCATTGCTGTAATGGACATACCTTCCATATACCCTCCAATGTGAGACATAGCACCTTCCAGTGTGACTGTGAGTAATAGCGCCCTCCAGTGTGTCGAAATCTCGACCTCCGAAAAGAATGACTCCAACACTTACAGCTCCGGTAGAAGTTTCTTTAATTTACTTGCTAGCAAGGGGCAGGTTACACTCAGTCAAGGGCTAAGTGAACACCTCCGCAATGGTTCAGTTTAACAAGATATTTATACAGTAAAACCCAAGTTATGGCCTCTCCCTGTGTATTGCTCTGTCTCACAGTCAGTGAATACAGATAAAGAGTTAATTACTATATCCTGGTCTTGACATGGTATCCAGATATTTCCTTTTGTCAGGGTTATCAGTTGGCCAGCCGGCCATTACTCCATGAGTCATAGGTAATGGGCTATCACCTGTCTTGTATTGTGTCAGGAAAGTTCAATTTCCTGGTCAGTTTATCTGTTTGCATCAAATGGATGAGGTCTCTGCAAGAGATAATGGCTAGAAGATAAGGGTGGGGTGACATGGAACTTCTGTAGTGTAGACAATAGGAAAGCACCATGGGGGGGTACTTGTCTCAGCATGACTTGTCTCCTAGCTGTCTGATGGCCATCAGCCATCTCAAACCAGGTTTATCTGTTTATGCAAGCTGACTATCAAAAATGCAGAAAGTTCTGGAAGGGCCAGGACTCCATTTTGATATATATATATTGCAAAGGGCACACAAATACCGTATGGTATCAGCTTAGATAAAAATACATTTCCACAAGTGTGAGAATGGAACATGGCGCACTCAAGTTTGTGAGTGGGAAATGACGCCCTCTTGTGCGAGTGTGAGACACAGCACCCTCTTGTGCGAGTGTGAGACACGGCACCCTCTTGTGCGAGTGTGAGACATGGGGCCCTCTTGTGCAAGTGTGGGACACGGCGCCCTTTTGTGTGAATGTGAGACACGGCATCCTCTTGTGTGTGAGTGTGGGACACGGCGACCCCTTGTGTGAGTGTGAGACACGGCGCCCTCTTGTGCGAGTGTGAGACACGGCGCCCTTTTGTGTGAATGTGAGACACGGCGTCCTCTTGTGTGTGAGTGTGAGACACGGCGCCCTCTTGTGCGAGTGTGAGACACGGCGCCCTCCAGTTTGAGTGTGACACATGGCGACTTGCTGTGTGATTGTCAGACACGTTGCCCTCTCGTGTGAATGTGAGACACAGCCGTGCCCCTTTGTTTGAGTTTGAGACACGCCGCTCTCATATGTGAGTGTGAGACATGGCGCCATTTTCTGTGAGTGAGGCACAGCGCCCCCTTGTGTAAGTGTCAGACACAGCACTCTCTGAGAAACATAGAAAAATAGGTGCAGGTGTAGACCATTCGGCCCTTCGAGCCTGCACCGTCATTCAATAAGATCATGGCTGATCATTCCTTCAGTACCCCTTTCCTGCTTTCTCTCCATACCCCTTGATTCCCTTAACTGTAAGAGCCATATCTAACTCCCTCTTGAATATATCCAGTGAACTGGCATCAACAACTCTCTGCGGCAGGGAATTCCACAGGTTAACAATTCTCTGAGTGAAGAAGTTTCTCCTCATCTCAGTCCTAAATGGCCTACCCCTTATCCTAAGACTGTGTCCCCTGGTTCTGGACTTCCCCAACATCGGGAACATTCTTCCCGCATCTAACCTGTCCTGTCCTATCAGAATCCTATATGTTTCTATGAGATCCCCTCTCATCCTTCTAAACTCCAGTGAATAAAGGCCCAGTTGATCCAGTCTCTCCTCATATGACAGCCCAGCCATCCCTGGAATCAGCCTGGTGAACTTTCGCTGCACTCCCTCAATAGCAAGAATGTCCTTCCTCAGACTAGGAGACCAAAACTGAACACAATATTCCAGGTGAGGCCTCACTAAGGCCCTGTACAATTGCAGTAAGACCTCCCTGCTTCTAAATTCAAATCCCCTAGCTATGAAGGCCAAATATCATTTGCCTTCTTTTCTGCCTGCTGTACCTGCATGCCCACTTTCAGTGACTGATGAACCATGACACCCAGGTCTCGTTGCAACTCCCCTTTTCCTCGTCTGGGGCCATTCAGATAATATTCTGCCTTCATGTTTTTGGCCCCAAAATGGATAACCTCACATTTATCTACATTATACTGCATCTGCCATGCATTTGCCCACTCATCTAACCTGTCCAAATCACCCTGCAGCCTCTTAGCGTCCTCCTCACAGCTCACACCGCCACCCAGTTTAGTGTCATCTGCAAACTTGGAGATATTATACTCTATTCCTTCATCTAAATCATTAATGTATATTGTAAAGAGCTGGGGTCCCAGCACTGAGCCCTGCGCCACTCCACTAGTCACTGCCTGCCATTCTGAAAAGGATCCGTTTGTCCCGACTCTCTGCTTTCTGTCTGCCAACCAGTTCCCTATCCACGTCAGTATATTACCCCCAATAGCATGTGCTTTGATTTTGCACAACAATCTCTTGTGTGGGACCTTGTCAAAAGCCTTCTGAAAGTCCAAATACACCACATCCACTGGTTCTCCCTTGTCCACTCTGCTAGTTACATCCTCAAAAAATTCCAGAAGATTCGTCAAGCATGATTTCCGTTTCATAAATCCATGCTGACTTGATCCGATCCTGTCACCGCTTTCCAAATGCGCTGCTATTTCGTCCTTCATGATCGATTCCAACATTTTCCCCACTACTGATATCAAGCTAACCGGTCTACAATTACCCGTTTTCTCTCTCCCTCCTTTTTTAAAAAGTGGTGTTACATTAGCTACCCTCCAGTCCATGGGAACTTATCCAGAGTCTTCAGTACGACAGCCGGGACATTATCGAGATCTGTTACCTTTGCTGTATCCAGTACACTCAGCCATTTCTTGATCTCATGTGGAGTTAATCAAAGGGGCTGAAGACCGACTTCTGTGATGGTGAGGACATCAGGAGGAGGCCAAGATGGACCATTCACCCGACTCCACTGCTACCCTCAGTGCTTCCTCCAAGTGGTGTTCAACATGGAGGAGTACTGATTCATCAGCTAAAGGAGGGCGCTAATCAGCGGGTGGTAATCAGCAGGAGGTTAACCTGAAGCCACGAGACTTCATAAGGTCTGGAGGCAACATAGAGGACTCCCAGGGCCACCCTCCCAACTGTATACCACTGTGTTCCCACCTCTGGTGGGACTGTCCTGCCGGTGGGACAAGACATATCTAGGGATGGTGATTGAGGAGTCTGGGAGATTGGCAGATAGGTATGATTCTGTGAATGTGACTATGTCAGGCTGTTGGTGGAGGCTCAACTCCAACATCCACCCCAAAAAAGCCTCGGAAATCATCCAGGGGCATGAAACGGGGCCTTATTCCCAATCTTTGCATCTGGGGAAATGAGCATTCGCTGGGGGGGGTGGCGGGGGGCGAGTGGGGGGCTGGTTACGAAAATGTACCCTCATGTATCTTGCTATGCATGTATTATATATTCAAGCTAAAACAAAATTGCTATGTTAACACATACATTTTATAATTATAAAATACTTTTTGTTTTTTGAGAAGCTCCAAGGAAATTTACACATCATGTATACTATTTACAATATTTTATTAGATTAAATAGGTGTAATGAAAGAGAGGCACAGAAAACACATTTAATTTTTGCCGTTTCTCACACTCACACTACAGGGCGCCGTGTCTCAACACGGCTGAGTGTACTGGATACAGCAAAGGCTACAGATCTCGATAATGCCCCGGCTGTCGTACTGAAGACCTGTGCTCGAGAACAAGCCACGCTCCGAGCTAAGCTATTCCAATACAATTGGCCAATTACGGGAAAAGGGTCAGATATAAATTAATTCTAATTGTGATTGCATCCATACTTAACTTTTTAAAGGGATTCTTCAAATACTGAAAGCTGCATCAAATGGAGCTAAATGTTGTTAACAATTGATAATAAAATGAATTGAATCTGCAGGATTCAAAAAAAGCAGGTCAAATCCAAGCCGGCCAATTACCGCCCCATCAGCCTACTCCCAATCAACAGCAAAGTGATGGAAATTGTCATCTATAGTGCTACATAAGTGGTACTTACTCACCAATAACCTGCTCACTGATCTCAGTTTGGGGTCCACCAGAAATACTTGGCTCTAGACTTCATTATAGCCTTGGTCCAAACCTAGGGGTCACCATTGACCAGAAACTTAATTGGACCAGCCACATAAATAACGTGGCCACAAGAGCAGGTCAGAGGCTGGGTCTGTTGTGAGTGTCTGACCTCCTGACTCCCCATTGCCTCCTTACCACCTATCAGGAACAAGTCACGATGTGATGGCATACTCGCCACTTATTTGTATAGGAGCAACTGCAACAACACTCAAGAAGCTCGACACCATCCAGGACAAAGCAGCCCGCTGCAGTATCTACCATTTACAAGATGCACTGCAGCAACTAGTCATGGCTTCGTCGGCAACACCTCCCAAACCCGTGACCTCCACTACCTAGGAGGTGAAGGGCTGGCTTATTTTAATCGGTCTGCATTTATTAACTGATCTAATCGGTGTTTTACTCATTAGCTATCAAGGTTAAATTAATTGCGCAAATTACAAGTTTCCAGAAATTTCACAATACTTAAAGTAATATCAGCAGTTTATGAGCACCCACGATACAGTAATTTACCATTAAAACAGACATGGCCTCCTGTTTTTGTGTCATTTATGCGGAAATAACCTGCAAGTTCAAGAATTATCATTTCTCAGTACATTCATTGCATATGTGCATAGAATAGGTCGGAGCTGGTCGGAAGCTCACCGAGTGCCGTCGGGGATCGGTTGGAGCAGCTGAGTCAGCCATGTCCAGTGGGGAGCATGAGGTAGGCCTGTGGGGAGCGTGGGAGATGGGCAGTGGGCTCAAGTAGTTGCCCTTGCAGCACGGGATTTAGGGGTGAGGGAAATACTTAGGGGTAGAAAAAAATGCACCCACTTAAACAGTGGGGAGGGGAGATTGGGGCAGCAGATGGTCAGAGGGAAATTTGTTCAGGGCGAGCTCCCTAGGGAGAGGCATCCCGCCCGCCATCTTGACCACGCTCCCCATTGGACGTGGCCGACTCAGCTGCTCTACCCAATCCCCGACAATGCCCGGTGAGCCGCCGACTAGCTCCGACCACAGGTTTGGGCCTACCTCACGTGCGAGTCTTCCCTTCCAGCCTCCACCCAGCAGTGACTGGGCCTCTCCTCCTCCTCCTCCTGCAGTGGCTGTGCCTCTCCTCCTCCTCCTCCTCCAGCAGCGACTGGGCCTCTCCTACTCCTCCTCCAGCAGCGACTGGGCCTCTCCTCCTCCTCCTCCAGTAGTGACTGGGCCTCTCCTCCTCCTCCTCCAGCAGTGACTGGGCCTCTCCTCCTCCTCCTCCTCCTCTCCAGCAGCGACTGGGCCTCTCCTCCTCCTCATCCAATAGTGACTGGGCCTCTCCTCCTCCTCTCCAGCAGCGACTGGGCCTCTCCTCCTCCTCCTCCAGTAGTGACTGGGCCTCTCCTCCTCCTCCTCTAGCAGTGACTGGGCCTCTCCTCCTCCTCTAGCAGTGACTGGGCCTCTCCTCCTCCTCCAGCAGTGACTGGGCCTCTCCTCCTCCTCCTCCAGCAGTGGCTGGGCCTCTCCTCCTCCTCCAGCAGTGACTGGGCCTCTCCACCTCCTCCTCCAGCAGTGGCTGGGCCTCTCCTCCTCCTCCAGCAGTGACTGGGCCTCTCCTCCTCCTCCAGCAGTGACTGGGCCTCTCCTCCTCCTCCTCCAGCAGTGACTGGGCCTCTCCTCCTCCTCCTCCAGCAGTGACTGGGCCTCTCCTCCTCCTCCTCCAGCAGTGGCTGGGCCTCTCCTCCTCCTCCAGTAGTGACTGGGCCTCTCCACCTCCTCCTCCAGCAGTGGCTGGGCCTCTCCTCCTCCTCCAGCAGTGACTGGGCCTCTACTCCTCCTCCAGCAGTGACTGGGCCTCTCCTCCTCCTCCAGCAGTGACTGGGCCTCTCCTCCTCCTCCTCCAGCAGTGACTGGGCCTCTCCTCCTCCTCCAGCAGTGACTGGGCCTCTCCTCCTCCTCCTCCAGCAGTGACTGGGCCTCTCCTCCTCCTCCTCCTCCTCCTCTCCAGCAGTGACTGGGCCTCTCCTCCTCCTCCTCCAGCAGTGACTGGGCCTCTCCTCCTCCTCCAGCAGTGGCTGGGCCTCTCCTCCTCCTCCTCTAGCAGTGACTGGGCCTCTCCTCCTCCTCCAGCAGTGGCTGGGCCTCTCCTCCTCCTCCAGCAGTGGCTGGGCCTCTCCTCCTCCTCCAGCAGTGACTGGGCCTCTCCTCCTCCTCCAGCAGTGACTGGGCCTGTTCTCCTCCTCCTCCAGCAGTGGCTGGGCCTCTCCTCCTCCTCCAGCAGTGACTGGGCCTCTCCTCCTCCTCCAGAAGTGACTGGGCCTCTCCTCCTCCTCCTCCAGCAGTGACTGGGCCTCTCCTCCTCCTCCTCCAGCAGTGACTGGGCCTCTCCTCCTCCTCCAGCAGTGACTGGGCCTCTCCTCCTCCTCCTCCAGCAGTGACTGGGCCTCTCCTCCTCCTCCTCCTCCTCCTCTCCAGCAGCGACTGGGCCTCTCCTCCTCCTCCTCCAGCAGTGACTGGGCCTCTCCTCCTCCTCCTCCAGCAGTGACTGGGCCTCTCCTCCTCCTCCTCCTCCTCCTCTCCAGCAGTGACTGGGCCTCTCCTCCTCCTCCTCCAGCAGTGACTGGGCCTCTCCTCCTCCTCCAGCAGTGGCTGGGCCTCTCCTCCTCCTCCTCTAGCAGTGACTGGGCCTCTCCTCCTCCTCCAGCAGTGGCTGGGCCTCTCCTCCTCCTCCAGCAGTGGCTGGGCCTCTCCTCCTCCTCCAGCAGTGACTGGGCCTCTCCTCCTCCTCCTCCAGCAGTGACTGGGCCTCTCCTCCTCCTCCTCCAGCAGTGACTGGGCCTCTCCTCCTCCTCCTCCTCCTCCTCTCCAGCAGTGACTGGGCCTCTCCTCCTCCTCCTCCAGCAGTGACTGGGCCTCTCCTCCTCCTCCAGCAGTGGCTGGGCCTCTCCTCCTCCTCCTCTAGCAGTGACTGGGCCTCTCCTCCTCCTCCAGCAGTGGCTGGGCCTCTCCTCCTCCTCCAGCAGTGGCTGGGCCTCTCCTCCTCCTCCAGCAGTGACTGGGCCTCTCCTCCTCCTCCAGCAGTGACTGGGCCTGTTCTCCTCCTCCTCCAGCAGTGGCTGGGCCTCTCCTCCTCCTCCAGCAGTGACTGGGCCTCTCCTCCTCCTCCAGAAGTGACTGGGCCTCTCCTCCTCCTCCTCCAGCAGTGACTGGGCCTCTCCTCCTCCTCCTCCAGCAGTGACTGGGCCTCTCCTCCTCCTCCAGCAGTGACTGGGCCTCTCCTCCTCCTCCTCCAGCAGTGACTGGGCCTCTCCTCCTCCTCCAGCAGTGGATGGGCCTCTCCTCCTCCTCCTCTAGCAGTGACTGGGCCTCTCCTCCTCCTCCAGCAGTGGCTGGGCCTCTCCTCCTCCTCCAGCAGTGACTGGGCCTCTCCTCCTCCTCCAGCAGTGACTGGACCTCTCCTCCTCCTCCAGCAGTGACTGGGCCTGTTCTCCTCCTCCTCCAGCAGTGGCTGGGCCTCTCCTCCTCCTCCAGCAGTGACTGGGCCTCTCCTCCTCCTCCAGCAGTGACTGGGCCTGTCCTCCTCCTCCTCCAGCAGTGGCTGGGCTTCTCCTCCTCCTGCTCCTCCAGCAGTGGCTGGGCCTCTCCTCCTCCTCCTCCAGCAGTGACTGGGCCTCTCCTCCTCCTCCTCCTCCAGCAGGGACTGGGCCTCTCCTCCTCCTCCTCCTCCAGCAGGGACTGGGCCTCTCCTCCTCCTCCTCCTCCAGCAGGGACTGGGCCTCTCCTCCTCCTCCTCCTCCAGCAGTGACTGGGCCTCTCCTCCTCCTCCTCCTCCTCCAGCAGGGACTGGGCCTCTCCTCCTCCTCCTCCTCCAGCAGTGACTGGGCCTCTCCTCCTCCTCCAGCAGTGACTGGGCCTCTCCTCCTCCTCCTCCAGCAGTGACTGGGCCTCTCCTCCTCCTCCTCCTCCTCCTCTCCAGCAGCGACTGGGCCTCTCCTCCTCCATCCTCCAGCAGTGACTGGGCCTCTCCTCCTCCTCCAGCAGTGGCTGGGCCTCTCCTCCTCCTCCTCTAGCAGTGACTGGGCCTCTCCTCCTCCTCCAGCAGTGGCTGGGCCTCTCCTCCTCCTCCAGCAGTGACTGGGCCTCTCCTCCTCCTCCAGCAGTGACTGGGCCTCTCCTCCTCCTCCAGCAGTGACTGGGCCTGTTCTCCTCCTCCTCCAGCAGTGGCTGGGCCTCTCCTCCTCCTCCAGCAGTGACTGGGCCTCTCCTCCTCCTCCAGCAGTGACTGGGCCTCTCCTCCTCCTCCTCCAGCAGTGACTCGGCCTCTCCTCCTCCTCCTCCAGCAGTGACTGGGCCTCTCCTCCTCCTCCAGCAGTGACTGGGCCTCTCCTCCTCCTCCTCCAGCAGTGACTGGGCCTCTCCTCCTCCTCCTCCTCCTCCTCTCCAGCAGCGACTGGGCCTCTTCTCCTCCTCCTCCTCCTCCTCCTCTCCAGCAGCGACTGGGCCTCTCCTCCTCCTCCTCCAGCAGTGACTGGGCCTCTCCTCCTCTTCCAGCAGTGGATGGACCTCTCCTCCTCCTCCTCTAGCAGTGACTGGGCCTCTCCTCCTCCTCCAGCAGTGGCTGGGCCTCTACTCTTCCTCCAGCAGTGACTGGGCCTCTCCTCCTCCTCCAGCAGTGACTGGGCCTCTCCTCCTCCTCCAGCAGTGACTGGGCCTCTCCTCCTCCTCCAGCAGTGGCTGGGCCTCTCCTCCTCCTCCAGCAGTGGCTGGGCCTCTCCTCCTCCTCCAGCAGTGGCTGGGCCTCTCCTCCTCCTCCAGCAGTGGCTGGGCCTCTCCTCCTCCTCCAGCAGTGACCGGGCCTCTCCTCCTCCTCCAGCAGTGACTAGGCCTCTCCTCCTCCTCCAGCAGTGACTGGGCCTGTTCTCCTATTCCTCCAGCAGTGGCTGGGTCTCTCCTCCTCCTCCAGCAGTGGCTGGGCCTCTCCTCCTCCTCCAGCAGTGACTAGGCCTCTCCTCCTCCTCCAGCAGTGACTGGGCCTGTCCTCCTCCTCCTCTAGCAGTGGCTGGGCCTCTCCTCCTCCTGCTCCTCCAGCAGTGGCTGGGCCTCTCCTCCTCCTCCTCCAGCAGTGACTGGGCCTCTCCTCCTCCTCCTCCTCCAGCAGGGACTGGGCCTCTCCTCCTCGTCCTCCTCCAGCAGTGACTGGGCCTCTCCTCCTCCTCCTCCTCCTCCAGCAGGGACTGGGCCTCTCCTCCTCCTCCTCCTCCAGCAGTGACTGGGACTCTCCTCCTCCTCCTCCTCCAGCAGGGACTGGGCCTCTCCTCCTCCTCCTCCTCCAGCAGTGACTGGGCCTCTCCTCCTCCTCCAGCAGGGAATGGGCCTCTCCTCCTCCTCCTCTAGCAGTGACTGGGCCTCTCCTCCTCCTCCAGCAGTGGCTGGGCCTCTCCTCCTACTCCAGCAGTGGCTGGGCCTCTCCTCCTACTCCAGCAGTGGCTGGGCCTCTCCTCCTACACCAGCAGTGACTGGGCCTCTCCTCCTCCTCCAGCAGTGACTGGGCCTCTCCTCCTCCTCCTCCAGCAGTGACTGTGCCTCTCCTCCTCCTCCAGCAGTGACTGGGCCTCTCCTCCTCCTCCTCTAGCAGTGACTGGGCCTCTCCTCCTCCTCTAGCAGTGACTGGGCCTCTCCTCCTACTCCAGCAGTGGCTGGGCCTCTCCTCCACCTCCAGCAGTGGCTGATCCTCTCCTCCTCCTCCAGCAGTGACTGGGCCTCTCCTCCTCCTCCAGCAGTGACTGGGCCTCTCCTCCTCCTCCAGCAGTGACTGGGACTCTCCTCCTCCTCCAGCAGTGACTGGGCCTCTTCTCCTCCTCCAGCAGTGACTGGGCCTCTCCTCCTCCTCCAGCAGTGACTGGGCCTCTCCTCCTCCTCCAGCAGTGACTGGGCCTCTCCTCCTCCTCTAGCAGTGACTGGGCCTCTCCTCCTCCTCCAGCAGTGGCTGGGCCTCTCCTCCTCCTCCAGCAGTGGCTGGGCCTCTCCTCCTCCTCCAGCAGTGACTGGGCCTCTCCTCCTACTCCAGCAGTGGCTGGGCCTCTCCTCCTACTCCAGCAGGGACTGGGCCTCTCCTCCTCCTCCTCCTCCAGCAGGGACTGGGCCTCTCCTCCTCCTCGTCTAGCAGTGGCTGGGCCTCTCCTCCTCCTCCAGCAGTGGCTGGGCCTCTCCTCCTCCTCCAGCAGTGACTGTGCCTCTCCTCCTCCTCCTCTAGCAGTGGCTGGGCCTCTCCTCCTCCTCCTCTAGCAGTGACTGGGCCTCTCCTCCTCCTCTACCAGTGACTGGGCCTCTCCTCCTACTCCAGCAGTGGCTGGGCCTCTCCTCCACCTCCAGCAGTGGCTGATCCTCTCCTCCTCATCCAGCAGTGACTGGGCCTCTCCTCCTCCTCCAGCAGTGACTGGGCCTCTCCTCCTCCTCCAGCAGTGACTGGGCCTCTCCTCCTCCTCCAGCAGTGACTGGGCCTCTTCTCCTCCTCCAGCAGTGACTGGGCCTCTCCTCCTCCTCCAGCAGTGACTGGGCCTCTCCTCCTCCTCCAGCAGTGACTGGGCCTCTCCTCCTCCTCTAGCAGTGACTGGGCCTCTCCTCCTCCTCCAGCAGTGGCTGGGCCTCTCCTCCTCCTCCAGCAGTGGCTGGGCCTCTCCTCCTCCTCCAGCAGTGACTGGGCCTCTCCTCCTCCTCCAGCAGTGACTGGGCCTCTCCTCCTCCTCCAGCAGTGACTGGGCCTCTCCTCCTCCTCCAGCAGTGACTGGGCCTCTCCTCCTCCTCCAGCAGTGGCTGGGCCTCTCCTCCTCCTCCAGCAGTGGCTGGGCCTCTCCTCCTCCTCCAGCAGTGGCTGGGCCTCTTCTCCTCCTCCAGCAGTGACTGGGCCTCTCCTCCTCCTCGTCTAGCAGTGGCTGGGCCTCTCCTCCTCCTCCAGCAGTGGCTGGGCCTCTCCTCCTACTCCAGCAGGGACAGGGCCTCTCCTCCTCCTCCTCCTCCAGCAGTGACTGGGCCTCTCCTCCTCCTCCAGCAGTGGCTGGGCCTCTCCTCCTACTCCAGCAGTGGCTGGGCCTCTCCTCCTACTCCAGCAGTGGCTGGGCCTCTCCTCCTCCTCCAGCAGTGGCTGGGCCTCTCCTCCTCGTCTAGCAGTGGCTGGGCCTCTCCTCCTCCTCCAGCAGTGGCTGGGCCTCTCCTCCTACTCCAGCAGGGACAGGGCCTCTCCTCCTCCTCCTCCTCCAGCAGTGACTGGGCCTCTCCTCCTCCTCCAGCAGTGGCTGGGCCTCTCCTCCTACTCCAGCAGTGGCTGGGCCTCTCCTCCTACTCCAGCAGGGACAGGGCCTCTCCTCCTCCTCCTCCTCCAGCAGTGACTGGGCCTCTCCTCCTCCTCCAGCAGTGGCTGGGCCTCTCCTCCTACTCCAGCAGTGGCTGGGCCTCTCCTCCTACTCCAGCAGTGGCTGGGCCTCTCCTCCTACTCCAGCAGGGACTGGGCCTCTCCTCCTCCTTCTCCTTCAGCAGGGATTGGGCCTCTCCTCCTCCTCCTCTAGCAGTGGCTGGGCCTCTCCTCCTCCTCCAGCAGTGGCTGGGCCTCTCCTCCTCCTCCTCCAGCAGGGACTGGGCCTCTCCTCCTCCTCCTCTAGCAGTGGCTGGGCCTCTCCTCCTCCTCCAGCAGTGACTGGGCCTCTCCTCCTCCTCCAGCAGTGGCTGGGCCTCTCCTCCTCCTCCTCCAGCAGTGACTGGGCCTGTCCACCTCCTGCTCCAGCAGTGGCTGGGCCTCTCCTCCTACTCCAGTGACGACCTGGCTTCTTGTCCTCCAGCATGCGGTGAACACAATGGCTGTGACCACTCTGACCTCTCCTCCATCCACTCTGAACACCCTGATCTCCACCCCATAAAATGACCTTCCCAATGCCTGCACCCATCCAAGCCTCGGATCACCTACCATCTCACCGAAGGGCACTACTCAGCGCCGAGCTTACGGCAGTTAGGCTCGTACAGCAGTGCCTGGTCTCCAGTCATCTTGGACTGCTTTGCCACTGGACCAAGACCTCGCTCAGCTAAGCCCGTGTGGTAGCCGGTGTGCAATGGCCACCCCACGTTAAAAGAACTAATGCACAAGCATCTTTCACCCTTCGATATGAAGTTTGGGATCTGGAACATCAGGACCCTTATGGACAACTCCAACAATGACAGACTGAATGCCGCACTGCCATAGTTGCCCGGGAACTCAGATGCTTCGATGTTGACATCGCCACCCTAAGCGAGACCTGGCGGGCAGGGGAAGGCCAGCTCAAGGAACATGGTGGAGGTTACACCTTCTTCTGGAAAGGGAAACCAGAGGAAGAACGGCGCCTCCACCGAGTCGGTTTCGCTATCAAGAACGAGCTGGTCGACCGCCTCAGAGACTCCCCCTGCGGGATTAACGAACGTCTCATGACTCTGCAACTCACCCTATCGCGGAATCAATGCGCCACAGTCATCAGTGTGTACGCCCCAACACCCGATGCAACAGATGAGACCAAAGAGGGCTTTTACTCCAGCTTCGAAAAATCCCGGTTCCATGTCCCTTCGGACAACAAACTGATCCTCTTCGGCGACTTCAATGCCAGGGTCGGCAAGGACACAGCCCTCTGGGGAGGCGTGATCGGCAGAAGGGGTTAGGGAAAACCAATTCCAGCGGTACCCTGCTCCTGACAAAATGCCTAGAGCATGACCTTGTCATCACCAACACCTTGTTCCGCCAGAGGGACAAGTACAAGGCATCATGGTGTAAGGGGATAAAATACGGTCACTAAGTGGAAGTAGAGAGACAGACAGATGGTCACTAAAGTGGATACTGAAGGTTGTGAATTCATCTGACACATGGTCCAGATTGTAGGGCTTATCAGTATTAGGAGGGTCTGAGGAATCGGGAGTTCCTCTACCTTATGGTAGGGATTGTAATATATCGGAAATTGACCGATTGTATGTAAAACTCGCTTATGCATGTAAAGCACGCTTATACACTTGTTTACAATGGGTTTTAAGAAGGGAAAGCAGCAAAGCTTGCTATGCAGCAAAGCTTGATGGTTAATGAACCAGCCATTGTGCTAACCTTAATACAGACTGATGGAAACTTACATTCAGTACAGAACAACATCCACCAAGGACAGTAGGGAGTCAACAGTTTAGAAACATAGATTGTAGCAGCATCTAGATCTCATGAGAATGTGAACATTTTGACTGGAGTTTTCTTGGGAATGGGATAAGAAAGCAGGTGTTTGGGAACAAGATAGCATACCCTGGGAATCAAGGTTAATTCACACGTCATGAGGAAGTGAGGCAAAGTTGACACCACTGAACAACACACTCCGGAAGGGTGACATGGGAGATGGACAGGTGGGGGGAAACCACTCAGAGCCAGTCTGATAAGGGTCAACAAATCAATGTAACTTCACTGATAGCAGTCGGCCAATCGGTGGTTTTGTAGGAGGGTCGCACAACTTAGAAAATGTCTAACTGTAGATGTAAAACCTCTGTCTTTGAAGGTTCATCCGTGAACTTTTCCCCTGCATGCTTGAATAAAGACCAGTTGAACCGAGGTTTGGTCTGAGTGATTCCATGGCCCGCATTAACGGGCGGGTTTTGATTCCTTACATCAGCGAGTCCACCTTGAACTTTGCCTCACTTCCTCATGACGTGTGAATTAACCTTGATTCCCAGGGTATGCTATCTTTTTACTCCAAACACTGGCAACGCTCCAAACCTGCTCGACCATGTCATTGTCCGAGCCAGGGATCGCCATGATGTGTGTATCACCCTCGCCATGACAGGAGCTGACGACTGCTGGACGGACCACCACCTAATCCGTTTCATCATTAACATCAACATCATCATCATAGGCAGTCCCTCAGAATCGAAGTGAGTTCTTTGGTGGCTGAACAGTCCAATACGAGAGCCACAGACTCTGTCACAGGTGGACAGATAGTCGTTGAGGGAAGGGGTGGGTGGGACTGGTTTGCCGCACGCTCTTTCCGCTGCCTGCGTTTGAGTTCTGCATGCTCTCGTCGTTGAGACTCGAGGTGCTCAGCGCCCTCTCGGATGCACTTCCTCCACTTTGGGCGGTCTTGGGCCAGGGACTCCCAGGTGGCAATGGGGATGTTACACTTTATCAAGGAGGCTTTGAGGGTGTTCTTGTAGCGTTTCCGCTGCCCACCTTTGGCTCGTTTGCTGTGAAGGAGCTCCGAGTAGAGCACTTGCTTTGGGAGTCTCATGTCTGGCATGTGGACTATGTGGCCTGCCCAGCAAAGCTGATCGAGTGTGGTCAGTGCTTCAATGCTGGGGATGTTAGCTTGAATGAGGACCCTGATGTTGGTGCGCCTGTCCTACCAAGGGATTTGTAGGATCTTGCGGAGACATCGTTGGTGATATTTCTCCAGCAACTTGAGGTGGCTACTGTACATGGTCCATGTCTCTGAACCATACAGGAGGGCAGGTATTACTACAGCCCTGTAGACCATGTTTTGAGGGCCTGGTCTTCAAAGAATCTTTTCCTCAGGCGGCCGAAGGCTGCACTGGCGCACTGGAGGCGGTGTTAGATCTCGTCGTCGATACCTGCTCTTGTTGATAGGAGGTTCCCGAGATATGGGAAGTGGTCCACGTTGTCCAGGGCCGCGCCATGGATCTTGATGACTGGGGCGCAGTGCTGTGCGGTGAGGACAGGCTGGTGGAGGACCTTTGTCTTACGGATGTTTAGCGTAAGGCCCATGCTTTCGTACGCCTCAGTAAATACATCGACTATGTCCTGGACTGCAGCCTCTATATGTGCACAGATGCAGGCATCATCCGCGTACTGTAGCTCGACAACAGAGGTTGGGGTGGTCTTGGAACTGGCCGGGAGATGGAGCAATTTGAACAGATTCCCACTGGTTCTGTAGTTTAGTTCCACTCCAGCGGGGAGCTTGTTGACTGTGAGGTGGAGCATGGCGGTGAGAAAGATTGAGAAGAGAGTTGGGGCGATGACGCAGCCCTGTTTGACCCCGGTCCGGACATGGATTGGGTCTGTGCTGGATCTGTTGGTAAGGATCATGGCCTGCATGTCGTCGTGGAGCAGGCGGAGGATAATGACGAACTTTTGGGGGCATCCGAAATGGAGGAGCACACTCCATAGACCTTCGCAGTTGACAGTGTCAAAGGCCTTTGTAAGGTCGAAGAAGGCCATGTATAAGGCTGGCGCAGTTCCCTGCATTTTTCCTGCAGCTGTCACGCTGCAAAGATCATGTCCGTCATGCCCTATAGGGGACGAAATCCGCACTGTGACTCCGGGAGGAGCTCCTCGGCCACGGGAAGAAGTCGATTGAGGAGGACTCTAGCGATGACTTTCCCAATGGCTGATAGTAGGGAGATTCCTCTGTCGTTGCCGCAGTCAGACGTGTCCCCTTTTTTAAATATGGTCACGATTACTGCATCTCTGAGATCCCTCGGCAGACTCTCCTCCCTCCAGATGAGAGAGATGAGGTTGTGTATTCACGCCAGCAGTGCCTCTCCGCCATACTTCAATGCCTCAGTAGGGATTCCGCCCGCACCCGTAGCCTTGTTTTTAAGCTGTTTTATGACTTTTTTTATCTCGTGCAGTGTTGGGGTCTCACTGAGGTGGTGGCGGGTAGCATGCTGCGGGATGGAGTCGAGAATACACGAGTCAAAGGCAGGGTCTCGACTGAGGAGATCTTTGAAGGGCTCCTTCCAGCGGGCCCTGACTGCCTCGGTGTCCTTGATGAGTGTTTACCCGTTCTTGGCCAGCAGTGGGGTGGGGCAGTGGGTGTTTGGCCCGCAGGTGGCCTTGACTGCGATGAAGAATCCTCGCACAGCATGGTTGTCGGCCAGCTGCTGTTTCTCTGTGCTTTCTCCATCCACCACCTGTTCTTTAGGTCCCGGGTTTTTTGTTGGACCTCAGCCTTGAGCCATCTGTAATGCTGCTTTGTTGCTCCTGCGTTGGGTTATTGTTTAAGGCTCAGAAATGCCCTGCGCTTGCGATCTATTAGCTCTTGGATTTCATGATCATTCTCATCAAACCAGTCCTGGTGTTTCTTGGTTGAGTAACTGAGTGTCTCTTTGTAGGCACTGGTTATGGAGGCCTGGAGGGCAGACCAAGCGCTGTGGGCATTCTGCGTCTCGGGATCGACAAGGCACGCCAGGTTAGCTGTGAGGCGTTGGCTGTATAGGGCTCTCTTCGCTGGGTCCTTAAGTGCTCCGGCATTGACTTTTTTGCGGCACTGCTTCTGCTGCCCTCTCCGCTTTGGAGCTATGTTGATGTCGATGATGGATCGGATTAGGCGGTGGTCCGTCCAGCAGTCGTCGGCTCCTGTCATGGCACGAGTGATGTGCACATCCTTGCAATCCCTGGCTCGGACAATGACATAGTCGAGCAGGTGCCAGTGCTTGGAGTGACAGTGTTGCCACGATGCCTTGTACTTGTCTCTTTGACCGAACAAGGTGGTGGTGATGACAAGTTCGTGCTTTAGACATTTTGTCAGGAGTTGGGTACCACTGGAGTAGGCTTTCCCTAACCTCTCTCTGCCAATCACGCCCCCCCAGAGGTCTGTGTCCTTGCCAACCCTGGCGTTGAAGTCACCGAGGAGGTTCAGTTTGTCACCCGCGGGGACACAGAACAGGGATTTTTTGAGGTTGGTGTAAAAACCCTCTTTGGCCTCATCAGTTGCATCGAGTGTCGGGGCTTAGGCACTGATGACTGTGGCGCACTGGTTCCGGGATAGGGTGAGTCGGAGAGTCATGAAGCGTTCATTAGCCCCGCAGGGGGAGTCTTTGAGGCGGTCAACCAGCTCGTTTTTAATGGCGAAGAAGACTCCATGGAGGCAGCGTTCTTCTTCTGGTTTCCCTTTCCAGAAGAAGGTGTAACCTCCACCGTGTTCCTTGAGCTGGCCTTCCCCTGCCTGCCGGGTCTCACTTAGGATGGCGATGTCGATATCAAAGCGTCTAAGTTCCCAGGTAATTATGGTAGTGCGGCGTTCCGGCCTGCCGCTGTTGGGGTTGTCCATGAGGGTCCTGACGTTCCAGGTCCCGAACTTCATGTTAACGGAGTGGAAGATGCCTGTGCATGAGTTCTTTTAATGTGGGATGGTCATTTTTTACACCGGTTACCACACAGGCTTAGCTGAGTGAGGTCTTGATCCAGTGGCAAGGGGGTCCAAGACGACTGGAGACCAGGCACTGTTATGTGGGCCTAGTTGCCTGCGGCGAGATGTTGGCCGGAGGCTTGGCGCTAGGTAGCGCCCTTGGTGGAAGGTGATCTCAGGCCTGGTTGAGGACAAGCATTGGGAGGGTCAGTGGCCCACCGGGGTTCAGGGTGGGAGGGCAGGGGGGGTCACAGCCATGGAACTTACCACATGTTGGAGGTGGAGAAGAGGCCAGGTCGCCGATGGGGAAGGAGAGCTCCAGTCATTGCTGAAGGAGGAGGGGAGGCAGTCGCCGATGTTGGTGAGGGGGACCCAGTCGTCCTTGAGGAGGAGGTCGTCTGTCGCCACGGGACGTCCAGCCGTCATCGAGGAGGCCCAGATTCCGTCGTGGAGGAGAGGCCCATCTACCGTCGCTGGAGGTGTTTCGATCATAAGAACACAAGAACATAAGAATTAGGAACAGGAGTAGGCCATCTAGCCCCTCGAACCTGCTCCGCCATTCAAAAAGATCATGACTGATCTGACCAGATCACCGCCGGGGGATTGCGGGGGCTGGAGGCCCGATAGCCTGGTCTAGGTCGAGTACGCCGCCTCTGGAGGTCGTCAGAGATTGCCGGACAATGTCGGAGGTCACCGGGGGATGTCAGAGGTCGCCGGGGGACATCGATGAGTGATGCAGTAGGAAGCCTGAATGGCCCGAACTCGTGGGACTCGCAGGGTTGGGACTAGGGTAAGGGGTAAGGGTTTGGGTTTACGTGCTTAACCCCCCTATTAGGGTCTATTTGGTTCGGGGAATTTTCGACAGCGGAAGGGGGGTGATTGGGGGGCGGAAAGCTGCCGAGAGCTGGTGGGAGTTGTTTGGAGCGGGGGTGCTCCCTAGGGACCTACCACCCCAGCGGCCATCAAAGCGATGACGGCAGCAGAAGCAGTGCTGCAAAAAAGTAAATGCGAGGGCACTCAAAAACCCAGCTAAGAGAGCCCTATACAGCCAGCACCTCACTGCTAACCTGGCGTCCTGTGTTGACCCCAAGGTGCAGAATGCCCACAGCACTTGGTCTTCCCTCCAGGCCTCCATAACCAATGCCTCCGAAGAGACGCTCGGTTACTCAACCAGGAAACAGCAGGACTGGTTTGATGAGAATGACCAGGAGATCCAAGAGCTAATAAATCGCAAACGCAGGGCATTTCTGAGCCTAAAACAACAACCAAACTCGGGAGCAGAAAAACAGCATCACAGACGGCTTACGGCCAAGGTCCAACAAAAAACCCCCGACCTAAAGAACAGACAGTGGGTGAAGAAAGCACAGGAGATTCAGCAGCAGGCCGACAGCCATGATGTACAAGGATTCTTCACCGCAGTCAAGACCACCTACGGCCCAAACACCCAAGGCCCCACCCCACTCACTGCTGGCCAAGAACGGAGAGACACTCATCAAGGACACCAACGCAGTCAGGACCCGCTGGAAGGAGCTGGATTGTTCTCCTCAGAGCAGAGAAGGTTAATGGGAGTTTTAATAGAATTGTTCAAAATGATGAAGGGTTTCAAAAGGGTAAATAGGGAGAAACTGTTTCCACTGGGAGGAAGATCAGTAACCAGAGGACACAGATTTAAGGTAATAGCTTCTGGACTTTATTCGCCTGCCATGGACAGCAGTTCATTGATGCTCCGTGCTGGCCCATCCTGTTCAAGTCGACTTTATCCTTCCATGGGACCTCTGCTTTTGACCCTGGTCTCCCGACTATTGTATCCCATTAACTACTACATTTAAACAAGCCTATGTAACCTGAGCTTTTCCCTTGATTATTCGCGAGTGCACTTTAGCTGCCGCTCCGGATCCGAGTCATTCAATAATTTTCCACTTTTAGCCCTCCTTTCTCTTTATCCCTCCCTGACCGATCTCTCCTGTCATCATGCCTCCTTTCATCTCTCCTCTCGGATACTCAGCCCTCTCAAATTCCTACCTCAATCCTTCATTATTCTTCGACCTTCCTATTCTCATGCCATCGTCCTAGACTTGACTCCCTCCTAGATAAACCTACAACTTCCCTCTGTGCCTCTCTTGGCATCCTACAAAGGGCCCATCGAGGCACTCATCGCTGCCTCCTTATGAGCAGCAACCCACCCTACTCTCTCACCGACCTTCCCACCCAGCGCACTCACTGGGGGCTAATCTTGCCAATCTCCTCCCGTCCAACTCGCCCCCACAGCGCTGACCCTATGGACGATGGCAGTGTGACAGCCATTACCGACCCTCTTCGCAGCTCCCTCCAGAATGTCTGTTCGCTTGTGAACAAGGCCCTTGCCATCCCTGGGCTTATTGTGGATGATGTCATCGACATCATTGGCCCTGACGAAACCTGACACCTTCCCCCTGGGTATACCTTCCACCACTTGCCCCGCTCAGACCGCTGTGGTGGCGGTGTGGCTCTCATCACCAAATCATACCTTGGTCTGTTCCCCTACACCTCCGGCAATTTCTTCTCCTTTCAGCATCTCACTCTATTCCACCCCTCCCACCTCTCATTTAATGTTCTCGTTCTCCACCATCCACCCAAGTACCATAAACATTTTATTACCGAGATACCTTCACTGCTTTCCTCCCTCAGCCTCTGCACCGAACGACTTCTCATCCTCGGTGATTTCAAGCTCCATCACGTCATCATGCTCTCTCCCCTCTGAGTTCACTAGCCTCCTATCCTCCCATAATCTCCCCCTCCATATTCCCAACCCATATTCACGACCAGCCCCTCGACCTTGCCATCTCTCGTGGCCTCGCTACTCCCATCGTGTCAATCGCAGATAAGGCCATCTCTGAACACTTCCTCATATCGCTCGCCACCCACATCCACCTTCCATCCCCCCGCCAATCCTACCTCCTTCTGTGTCCGCCCCTGGAAAAAACTCTCTCCCGACTCGATCACAACTCCACTTATCAACTCCCAACTGTCCAGCCTTTGACCCTCCATTCACCACGACATTTCTGCAGCTACCGACCTGCCCAATCACACCCTTTGATGCACTAATCCCTGTTAAAACAATTACTCTCTCTCACCCTGGCCGTTCTCCATGGTACAGCCCTAATCTATGCTCCCTTAAGTCCAAGGGAAGCAGACAACTGGTTTAGCCATTCACTGCCAGATCTGGCTGGACCACATAAAGCACTATCGCGTCCAGCTCTCGTCTGTGAGAATCATTCTGGAATGTAATGATAAACCCTGGCTTCTATTCTCCATTGCCAATAGTATTTTTAAACACCTCTCCCCGGTTTCCACTCTCACCTCCGACAACAAATATGAGAAGCTCATGGACTTTGTCTCTAAGACTGACACTATTGTGTTCCTAACACAGATGAGGCTGCACACCGGGAGGTTAAGGTAACAGTGACCTCAGACTTTAATAAGACACTCCAGAGTGAGGAACAGGCCTTAGGGGCTGGCTTATATACAGTGCTCCTAAGGGATGCTGGGATCCCTTGGGACTTCAGGGGATGAGCTCCCTGGTGGCGGAACATGGGAGTGCATGCTTTACAGATACACAACATCACTCCCCCCAAAGGCAAAGTGAAAACTATTTACACGGTGAGGCGATCGGGAGCCTTTCTTTCCCTGGTGGACTGCCTCGGTACAAATATCTGTTCTGGTGTGTTGTCTGCGCCCTTGCTGGGTTGGTGTGTTGTTGGCCCTGCAGGGCTGCTAGGTGAGCCTGGCCTTGCTGGGCTGTTGGGCATGATGGGTTCGATTTCCTGGTCTGGGGTGGTGTCGTTGATCCTTTGGGTGTGTATTCTGGGCTCGAAAAAGGTGGTGTCTGCTGTGGGTTGTTCAGGGCAGTCTGTGAACTGCAGTCTCGTTTGGTCCAGGTGCTTTCTGCAAATTTGTCCATTGTCTAGTTTGACTACAAACACCCTATTCCCTTCTTTAGCTATTACCGTGTCCATGATCCACTTGGGACCATGTCCATAGTTTAGCACATACACAGGGTCATTCAGATCAATTTCCTGTGACACAGTGGCGCAACCATCGTTTACATTTTGTTGCTGCCGCCTGCTCTCTACTTGATCATTCAGGTTGGGGTGAACCAGCGAGAGTCTGGTTTTAAGTGTCCTTTTCATGAGTAGCTCAGCCGGGGGCACCCCTGTGAGCGAGTGGGGTCTTGTGTGGTAGCTGAGCATTACTCGGGACAAGCGGGTTTGGAGTGAGCCTCTGTGACTCGTTTAATGCTTTGTTTGATGGTGTGTACTGCCTGCTCTGCCTGCCCATTGGAGGCTGGTTTAAACGGGTCCGAGGTGACATGTTTGATCCCATTGCGGGTCATGAATTCTTTAAATTCGGCACTGGTGAAACATGGCCCGTAGTCACTGATCAGTATGTCAGGCAGGCCATGGGTGGCAAACATGGCCCTCAGGTTTTCAATGGTGGCGGTGGCAGTGCTTCCCGACATTATTTCACATTCAATCCTTTTTGAAAAAGCATCCACCACCACCAGGAACATTTTACCAAGAAAAAGGCCCACATAGTCGACATGGATCCTCGACCATGGTCTGGAGGACCAGGACCACAAACTTAGTGGTGCCTCTCTGGGCGCGTTGCTCAACTGAGCACACACGCTGCATTGCTGTACACAGGACTCTAAGTCAGAGTCGATACCGGGCCACCACACGTGGGATCTGGCTATCGCTTTCATCATTACTATACTCGGGTGTGTGCTGTGGAGATCAGAGTTGAACGTCTCCCTGCCCTTTTTTTTGTAGCACTACGCGGTTACCACACAACAGGCAGTCTGCCTGAATGGACAGCTCGTCCTTTCGCCGCTGGAACGGCTTGAGTAGCTCTTGCATTTCAACGGGGATGCTGGCCCAGCTCCCATGCTGTACATAGTTTTTTACTAGGGATAGCAGAAGATCTTAGCTCGTCCAAGTCCTAATCTGGCGGGCCGTGACAGGTGATTTATCATTTTCAAACGCTTCCATGACCATCAACAAGTCTGCGGGCTGCGACACCATCAACAAGTTTGCAGGCTGTGCCATTTCCACCCCCGTGGTGGGCAATGGTAGCCGACTGAGAGCATCCGCACAGTTCTCGGTGCCTGGCCTGTGGCGGATAGCATAGTTATATGCTGATAGCGCGAGTGCCCACCTTTGTATGTGGGCTGAGGCATTAGTATTTATCCCCTTGTTTTCAGCGAACAGGGATATGAGGGGCTTGTGATCGGTTTCCAGCTCAAATTTGAGGCCAAACAGGTACTGATGCATTTTCTTTACCCCGAACACACACGCTAATGCCTCTTTCTCAATCATGCAGTAGGCCCTCTTGGCCTTAGACAAACTCCTGGAAGCATAGGCAACAGGTTGCAACTTCCCCGCAACGTTAGCTTGTTGTAATATACACCCGACTCCGTACGACGACGCGTCACATGCCAGCACAAGTCTTTTACACGGGTAATACAATACAAGCAGCTTGTTGGAGCATAAAATGTTCCTGGCTTTCTCAAAAGTAATTACTTGTTTTTTCCCCCATACCCAGTTCTCACCTTTGCGCAATAACACATGTAGGGGCTCAAAGAGGGTGCTTAACCCCGGTAGGAAGTTACCAAAATAGTTGAGGAGTCCCAGGAACGATCACAGCTCCGTGACGTTCTGTGGCCTGGGCGTGTTCCTGATAGCCTCTGTCTTGGTGTCTGTGGGCCGAATGCCGTCCGCCGTAATCTTTCTCCCCAAAAACTCCATTTCTGTTGCCATGAAGACATATTTCGACCTCTTCAGCCGCAGCCCTACGCGATCCAGTCGCTGGAGCACCTCCTCCAGGTTTTGTAGGTGCTCGACGGTGTCCCGATCCGTGACCAATATGTCGTCCTGAAAGACCACCGTGTGTGGTACCGACTTGAGTAGGCTCTCCATGTTTCTCTAGAAGATCGCTGCAGCCAACCGAATTCCAAACGGGCATCTGTTGTAGATGAACAGTCCCTTGTGCGTGTTGATGCAGGTGAGGTCCTTCGAAGACTCCTCCAGCTCCTGCGTCATGTAGGCCGAAGTCAGGTCGAGATTGGTGAACGTCTTGCCTCCTGCCAAGTCTGCCTTAGGTAGCGGGTATTGGTCCTGTAGTGAGAAACGATTAATAGTTACTTTATAATCGCCGCAAATCCTGACCGTGCCATCACTTTTGAGTACTGGAACAATCGGGCTGGCCCACTCGCTGAATTCCACTGGGGAGATGATGCCCTCGCGTTGCAGCCTGTCCATCTCGATTTCCACTCTTTCCTTCATCATGTGAGGTACCGCTCGTGTCTTGTGGTGAATGGGTCGTGCCTCTGGGATCAAGTGGATTCGCACCTTCGCCCCGGAAAGGTTTCCAATGCCTGGCTCAAAAAGGGAAGGAAATTTGTTCTTGGGTACATGGGGCCTCATCAACATGTGATAGCGCTCGGATGTCATCCAGTTCCAGCAGATTTTGCCCAGCTAGCTCCTTCCAAGCAGTGTGGGGCCATCGCCCAGGACAATCCAGAGTGGCAGTTCGTGCACCGTGCCCTCGTAGGTGACCTTGACCATGGCGCTGCCCAGGACAGTGATAAGCTCTTTGGTGTACGTTCTTAGTTTCGTGTGGATGGGGCTCGGTGCTGGTCTGAATGCCTTGTTGCATCATATTCGTTAATTGCTGCCTGCGCAGTTACTTCGTCCACCTTATTACGAATACTCCTCGCATTGAGGCACAGAGCCTTCAGGCTTGTCTTTTTAACACACTTTGTCCCTTTAGAATTTTGCTGTAATGTGGCCCTTTTTGATTTTTGCCTTGGGTTTCTCTGCCCCCCGCTTTTACTTTTCTTCTATCTTTTGCTTCTGCCCTCATTCTACTTCCCTCTGTCTCCCTGCATAGGTTCCCATCACCCTGCCACATTAGTTTAACCCCTCCCCAACAGCACTAGCAAACACTCCCCCTCGGACATTGGTTCTGGTCCTGCCCAGGTGCAGACTGTCCGGTTTGGACTGGTCCCACCTCCCTCAGAACCGGTTCCAATGTCCCAGGAATTTTAATCCCTCCCTTCTGCACCACTCCTCAAGCCACATATTCATCTTAGCTCTCCTGCAATTCCTACTCTGACTAGCACGTGGCACTGGTATCAATCCTGAGATTATTACCTTTGAGGTCCTACTTTTTAATTTAGCTCCAACTCCCTAAATTCAGCTTGTAGGACCTCATCCCGTTTTTTAACCTATATCGTTGGTACCTATATACACCACGAAAACTGGCTGTTCACCCTCCCCCTCCAAAATGTCCTGCAGTCGCGCTGAGACATCTTGACCCTTGCACCAGGGAGGCAACATACCATCCTGGAGTCTCGATTGCGGTCACAGAAACGTCTATCTATTCCCCTTACAATAGAATCCCCTACCACTATAGCTCTCCCACTCTTTTTCCTGCCCTCCTGTGCAGCAGAGCCACCCACGGTGCCATGAACTTGGCTGCTGCTGCCCTCCCCTGATGAGTTAACCCCCTGAACAGTACCCAAAATGGTGTATCTGTTCTAGAGGGGGGTGACCGCAGGGGACCTCTGCACTACCTTCCTTCCACTGCTCTTCCTGATGGTCACCCATTCCCTTTCTGCCTGTGTAACCTTTAGCTGTGGTGTGTCCAACCCACTAAAAGTGCTATTCATGACATCCTCAACATCGCGGATGCTCCAGAGTAAATCCTTGCACAGCTCCAGTGCCGCAATGCGGTCTGTCAGGTGCTGCAGCAGAGTACACTTCCTGCACTGGAAACGTCCCTGAGTTCCCACATAGCACAGGAGGAGCATGACATGTGTCCGAGCTCTCCTGCCATGACTTAACACTTAGATTAACTTAATTTGGCAACAATAATAAAGGTTACCTACTGCTAAAGGAAAAGAAAAAGAAGAAAAACTACTCACCAATCACCAGCCAATCACTTACCCCCTTGGCTGTGATGTCACCCTTCGATTTCTTTCTACTCCTTTTTTGCCTTTTCTCCTTGCACCAGTTGGCCTCCTCCTCGACGACTCACCGCTCCCCGACTGTTGGGCCTTTTATAGGCCTCCCGACTCACCGCGGCACCTCCTCCTCGATGCTGCCGCCGCTCCCCAACTGATGGGCCTTTTATAGTTCTGGATGAGCAGAAATTTTCTCCAATTGAATATTGGGAAGACCAAAGCCATTGTTTTCGATCCCCACCACAAACTCCATTCCCTAGCCACTGAATCCATCCCTCTCCCCAACTCCCATCTTAGGCTGAACCAGACTGTTTGCAACCTTGGTGTCATATTTGACCCCGAAATAAGCTTTCGACCACATATCTGCAACATAACTAAGACCGCCTATTTCCACCTCTGTAACGTCGCCCTTGTCTCAGCTCATCCGCTGCTGAAGCCCTCATCCATGCCTTTGTTACCTCTAGACTTGACTATTTCAACGCACTCCTGGCTGGCCTGCTACATTCTACCCTATGTAAATTAGAGGTGATCCAAAACCCGGCTGCCCGTGTCCTAGTTTGCACCAAGTCCCTCTCACCCATCACCCCTGTGCTTGCTGACCTTGATTGGCTCTCGGTTAAGCAACGCCTCAATTTCAACATTTTCATCCTTATTTTCAAATCCCTCCATGGCCTCGCCCCTCCATATCTCTGTAATCTCCGCCAGTCCCAGAACCCCCGGAGATGTCTGCGCTCCTCTAATTCTGCCCTCTTGAGCATCCCTGATTATAATCACTCAACCATTGGTGGCCGAGCCTTCTGTTGCCTAGGCCCCAAGCTCTGGAACTCTCTGCCTAAACCTCTCCACCTCTCTTTCCTCCTTAAAACATACCTTTTTGATAAAGCTTTTGGTCGCTTGCGCTAATTTTACTTATGCAGCTCATGATAATCCTGTGAAGCACTACATTAAAGGTGCTACATAAATACGAGTTGTTAAAACATAGAAACATAGAAAATAGGTGCAGGAGTAGGCCATTCGGCCCTTCGAGCCTGCACCACCATTCAATATGATCATGGCTGATCATGCAACTTCAGTACCCCCATTCCTGCTTTCTCTCCATACCCCTTGATGCCTTTAGCCGTTAAGGGCCACATCTAACTCCATGTTGAATATATCCAACGAACTGGCCTCAACAACTTTCTGTAGTAAAGAATTCCACAGGTTCACAATTCTCTGAGTGAAGAAGTTTCTCCTCATCTCGGTCCTAAATGGCTTACCCCTTATCCTTAGACTGTGACCCCTGGGAATGTTTCCCATTGGGAACATTCTTCCTGCATCTAACTTGTTCAATCCCGTCAGAATTTTATATTTTTCTATGAGATCCCCTCTCATTCTTCTAAATTCCAGTGAATATAAGCCTAGTGGATCCAGTCTTTCTTCATATGTCAGTCCTGCCATCCCGGGAATCAGTCTGGTGAACCTTCACTGCACTCCCTCAATAGCAAGAATGTCCTTCCTCAGATTAGGAAACCAAAACTGCACACAATACTCAAGGTGTAGTCTCACCAAGGCCCTGTACAACTGCAGTAAGACCTCCCTGCTCCTATACTCAAATCCCCTCGCTATGAAGGCCAGCATGCCATTTGCTTTCTTTACTGCCTGCTGTACCTGCATGCCTACCTTCTATGACTGATGTACCATGACACCCAGGTCTCATTGCACCTCCCCTTTTACTAATCTGTCACCATTCAGATAATAATCGGCCTTCCTGTTTTTGCCACCAAAGTAGATAACCTCACACTTATCCACATTATTCTGCATCTGCCATGCATTTGCCCATTCATCTAACCTGTCCAAGTCCCCCTGCAGCCTTCTAGCATCCTCCTCACAGCTCAAAGTGCCACCTAGCTTAGTGTCGTCTGCAAACTTGGAGATATTATATTAAATTCCTTCGTCTAAATCATTAATGTATAGTGTAAATAGCTGGGGTCCCAGCACTGAACCCTGCGGCACCCCACTAGTCACTGCCTGCCATTCTGAAAAGGACCCGTTTATTCCCACATTTTGCTTCCTGTCTGCCAACCAGTTCTCTATCCATGTCAATACATTACCCCCAATACCATGTGCCTTAATTTTGCACACTAACCTCTTGTGTGGGAACTTGTCAAAAGCCTTTTAAAAGTCCAAATACACCACATCCACTGGTTCTCTCTTATCCACTGTACTCGTTACATCCTCAAAAAATTCCAGAAGATTTGTCAAGTATGATTTCCCTTTCATAAAACCATGCTGACTTGGACCGATTCCGTCATTGCTTTCCAAATGTGCTGCTATTACATCTTTAATAATAATCAGTTGTTGTTGTAATTGGCAAACAAACCAGAGGAGAGATGAAGACAATTCAACAAGATCATGGCTGATCTGGCTGTGGACTCAGCTCCACTTACCCGCCCGCTCCCCGTAATCCTTAATTCCCTTATTGGTTAAAAATCTATCTATCTGTGATTTGAATACATTCAATGAGCTAGCCTCAACTGCTTCCTCGGGCAGAGAATTCCACAGATTCACAACCCTCTGGGAGAAGAAATTGCTTCTCAACTCGGTTTTAAATTGGCTCCCCCGTATTTTGAGGCTGTGCCCCCTAGTTCTAGTCTCCCCTACCAGTGGAAGCAACCTCTCTGCCTCTATCTTGTCTATCCCTTTCATTATTTTAAATGTTTCTCTAAAATCACACCTCATCCTTCTGAACTCCAACGAGTAAAGACCCAGTCTACTCAACCTATCATCATAAGGTAACCCCCGCATCTCTGGAATCAGCCTAGTGATTCGTCTCTGTACCCCCTCCAAAGCCAGTATATCCTTCCTTAAGTAAGGTGACCAAAACTGCACGCAGTACTCCAAGTGCGGCCTTACCAATACCCTATACAGTTGCAGCAGGATCTCCTTGCTTTTGTACTCCAGCCCCCTCTCGCAATGAAGGCCAACATTCCATTCGCCTTCCTGATTACCTGCTGCACCTGCAAACTAACTTTTTGGGATTCATGCACAAGGGGGGTGGTGCACGGAGCAGTGCCATGCAATAAATTTTTAAGCCGGTTCACGGACTCCCAGGCCGCCTGCAATTTCTGCGGTCTGGAAGAGTCCGTGTTCCATGTTTTTATGGAATGCACAAGGTTGCAGCCCCTGTTTTATTATTTGAAGGGGCTGCTCCTGAAATTCTGGCTGCACTTCAGTCCCACTCTCCTGATCTTTGGGCACCCTGTGCAGAGGGGAGCGAGTAGGTCAGAGGGCCTCCTCGTAGGACTGCTCCTGGGCAAGGGTGCCATCAGCCGGTCCAGGCAGCGGGCGGTCGAGGGGGTCGTTCAACCTGACTGCCTGCCTCTCTTCCGCTCTTACATCCGGTCCAGGGTGTCCTTGGAGATGGAGCACGCGGTGTCCACCGGTACGCTCGCGGCCTTCCGCGAGAGGTGGGCACCGGAGGGACTGGAGTGCATCATCACGCCCGGCAACCAAATTTTAATTTGATTTTACGTTTTAAAGTTTAATTTGTTTTAATTGCCGGTGCTTTTAGTGTCCCCCTTCCCTTTATAGGGGGCACTGGGGAAAAATTGTGATTTTAATGCCCAAAAAAAAAACCAAAAAAAAAAGAAAAACACAAAAAAAAAGGAAAAAAAGGGCCTTGTAAATGTCTGGTGTGTCACCCAGTTCGGGTGGCACGGTTTAATGTTTTGTTTTACAGATAAACTCTAAAAGAGTTTCATGCACAAGGGGGGTGGTGCACGGAGCAGTGCCATGCAATAAATTTTTAAGCTGGTTCACGGGCTCCCTGGCCGCCTGCAATTTCTGCGGTCTGGAAGAGTCCGTGTTCCATGTTTTTATGGAATGCACGAGGTTGCAGCCCCTGTTTTATTATTTAATGGGGCTGCTCCTGAAATTCTGGCTGCACTTCAGTCCCACACTCCTGATCTTTGGGCACCCTGTGCAGAGGGGAGCGGGTAGGTCCGAGGGCCTCCTCGTAGGACTGCTCCTGGGCACGGCCAAGGGTGCCATCAGCCGGTCCAGGCAGCGGGCGGTCGAGGGGGTTGTTCAACCTGACTGCCTGCCTCTCTTCCGCGCGTACATCCGCGCCAGGGTGTCCTTGGAGATGGAGCACGCGGTGTCCACCGGTACGCTCGAGGCCTTCCGCGAGAGGTGGGCACCGGAGGGACTGGAGTGCATCATCACGCCCGGCAACCAAATTTTAATTTGATTTTATGTTTTTAAGTTAATTTGTTTTAATTGCCGGTGCTTTTAGTGTCCCCCTCCCCTTTTATAGGGGGCACTTGGAAAAAAAAATTCTATTCTGTGCCGCCCAAAAAAAAAAAGGCATTGTAAATGTTGGTGTTTCCCCCAGATCGGGGGGCATGGTTTAATGTTTTTCTGTTAACTCCTAAAAGAGTTTCATGCACAAGGGCCCCCAGGTCCCTCTGTACCTCAGCCTGTTGTAATTTCTCCCCATTCAAATAATATTCCCTTTTACTGTTTTTTTCCCCAAGGTGGATGACCTCACACTTTCCGACATTGTATTCCATCTGCCAAACCTTAGCCCATTCGCTTAACCTATCCAAATCTCTTTGCAGCCTCTCTGTGTCCTCTACACAACCCGCTTTCCCACTAATCTTTGTGTCATCTGCAAATTTTGTTACACTACACTCTGTCCCCTCTTCCAGATCATCTATGTATATTGTAAACAGTTGTGGTCCCAGCACCGATCCCTGTGGCACACCACTAACCACCGATTTCCAACCCGAAAAGGACCCATTTATCCCGACTCTCTGCTTTCTGTTAGCCAGCCAATTCTCGATCCATGCTAATACATTTCCTCTGACTCCGCATACCTCTATCTTCTGCAGTAACCTTTTGTGTGGCACCTTATCGAATGCCTTTTGGAAATCTAAATAATCCATCGGTACACCTCTATCCACCATGCTCGTTATATCCTCAAAGAATTCCAGTAAATTAGTTAAACATGATTTCCCCTTCATGAATCCATGCTGTGTCTGCTTGATTGCACTATTCCTATCTAGATGTCCCACTATTTCTTCCTTAATGATAGTTTCAAGCATTTTCCCCACTATAGGTGTTAAACTAACCTGCCTATAGTTACCTGTCTTTTGTCTGCCCCCTTTTTTAAACAGGGGCATTACATTAGCTGCTTTCCAATCCGCTTCCCAGAGTCCAGAGAATTTTGGTAGATTATAACGAATGCATCTGCTATAACTTCTGCCATATCGTTTAATACCCTGGGATGCATTTCATCAAGACCAGGGGACTTGTCTACCTTGAGTCCCATTAGCCTGTCCAGTACTACCTCCCTAGTGATAGTGATTGTCTCAAGGTCCTCCCTTCCCACATTCCTGTGACCAGCAATTTTTGGCATGGTTTTTGTGTCTTCCACTGTGAAGACCGAAGCAAAATAATTGTTTAAGGTCTTAGCCATTTCCACATTTCCCATTATTAAATCCCCTTTCTCATCTTCTAAGGGACCAACATTTACTTTGTTGATCTGGAATGCATGGCCTAAAAGGGTGGTGGAAGCAGATTCAATCGTAACTTTCAATAGGGAATTGGATAAATACTTGATGGGGAAAGTTTTGCAGGGCTATGGGGACAGAGTAGGGGGAGGAGTGGGGACTAATTGAATCGCTCTTTCAAAGAGCTAGCACCAGCACAATGGGTTGAATGGCCTCATTCTGTGCTCTGTGATTTTGTTTATTTTGTCAGATTTTTTTTCCATGTTCTTGTCTTTCTTGGTGGGTTACTTATGATCTGGATTGTTTTCAAGGTCTGTACGGTTTCTGATTTATTCCATTAGATTAAGCTCCTGTCCTTTATCTTAGGTTATTCAATCACTCCTGAGTGTGATGAACCAGTTACACCAGTTAATCTGTTACATGCAATAGCTGATTCAGCTGAAGCATGTTAATCCCTTTTTTTCATATAAAACTGAGAGTGAAGTCGGAGGGCGAGTTTACTTTAGCACGAACAGGCAACCATATAAGAGACCTATAGTTTTGGCACTCCACGCATGTACATATCAGGAAATTGCACAACCATAAGCCCATGATTTTCTGTCCATTGATCTTAATAGAATGGGAATTCGTGGCCCGGGGTCCCGACATGTGGTTCCGACATGTGGTCACAGCCTGTGCCAAGGGTGTCAGGTTTATCTTTGGAACTTCTCTACCCTTCTTTACTGTTGATTTGTCAGCTTTTATATCTTAATGTGACTCTCCTAGGTGAGTGCCAACTCACTATGCCTTTCAGAGTGTTTTCACTCTAAATATGATCTAGGTAAACGTTCAGTAACATTCCCATGATAACAAGGAGAAAATCCTGACCTACTGTTGGAATTATTCCTGTTTCCACAGTTCTAAAAATAAAATACAATATTATACCAGGCATCACTTGAGTTTTAAGCTATTATGTAAATTTATTAAACAGTGAACAAGCGAATACATATATTAACAAAGCTAAATGTATAAGGTTAGAAATTTTTTATAGTCAAGGAATGGCTGCTGTTTAGACTAAAGAGGGGGTGAAATTTGCATGGTTTGCGACTGCCGTTAGCGCCGGAGGGCCAGGCGAGGGGGCGGGGCTACAGGCTCCCATGAAATTGTGCGGGAGTGGGCAGAGGCACAAAACCGGTAGCACTGCGTCCACGCCAGTAGCGGCCCAGCCCGGGTCGCTGCAACCGGTGATGCTGTCGGGACACTTTTCGCCCCATGGTGGCCTGTTTTTGCCCCACGGTAGAAATTGAGCAGCGCCCCGTAAGGCTGCCGCGGGCGATGTAAGTGCCAGCCTTGCGGATCGCAAACTGGGCCACACTCTGCTCACGGGCCGAAAGTTAAAGGAGAGTTGCGCAGTGCCATTTTGCGTTGTACTCCGAATTACTGGTCCGTCCTCCGCGTGGATTTCCGCAGGGTCCGTGCCGCGATCGTGCGGCCCGGCACTTCGTTTCAGTGCCGGGCTGCAGCCATGGCACCCCACATCCTCGGTGCCCTACTGTAAGCCCCTGAAAACCCTGTAGAGCTCGCAGTGTGTCCTCTCGTTTAACAGAAGGGGAGGGCCCTGGAATCGCATCAGTGTTCTGAGTTGCATGCACTTAGTGCCCCCGAGAGGAAATGGTGCGCCCAACATTGCATTTCACTTCTTCTCGGGGGCGGTAACCACAATTTTGCTTCCAGAGCAGGACTTCTGTGCCAGGTGCAGAAGTTCCTGCTTTGCAAAGGTTACCACCCCAAAATGGAGCGAGATGCAATTTCGGCCCCAAAATGTTTAAGTAGCGGAAGTTGAAAACAGTCTAGACTGCATGTAAAATTCATCCTCACTCATCACTAAAATGATTGCAGTCATGGTTGTAGTCCAAAAACCCAAGCTCATTGACGTCACACTGAAAAGATGGACCAATATCGGGTGTAGTCTAAACGCAATTAGTAATTGCCACATGCCTTTTCCACCACTTAAAGGGGAGGTCCACTGATGCTGCAGCACCTCATTCTCAGCATTGTTGGGTGTGCAGCTGCCTCAACAACCCTAAGAAGCAGGACAAAGAGAAGGAGCAGATCACCGCCCCACCATTAGAGCACGGAGGTTTTTTGAGGAAGCTTTGGAGGCATTGGTTTTCATGGTGGAGAGAAGGCGGTTCGTCCTGTACCCGCCAACCAGCAGGAGGCCCTCGTCACAAGTCTGCTGCGTTATGTGGAGGAAGGTGGCACACCGCGTCACGGGCAGCACTGTGCTCCCCAGGTCCCACACCCAGTGCAGGAGGAGGTTTAACAAGCTCACACGGGTGGTCAGGGTGAGTGAAGGATTCATCAAATGCTATGTACCACCATCTGTACCACAAGCTTCACACACTGCTCAATGCACCACATCCCCAGCACTCACCCACCAAAAATTTCTATCTACCAACACTCACACCTTGCTCACAATGACAGCTATTCAACCATGGCAGGCACAAGGGTCATTAGTTATTAGAATTCATGGTATATGTGTGATATGTTTATAGATACATTTATTAATAGTGTTTGGAATATTTTGTGGTTTCTCTCATTTCACCTTTACATCCAGGGAGACGCTGTGATACACCACGAGACAGGGATTGTATGATGGGGATGTGGTGAGCGACTGGGATCTGGGGTTTCATTCATGTGAATCAGAGTCTGATGACAGAAGGACAGCCCATCCAGAAGGTCAATTCTCTCGCAGCCTCCGCCCTCCCTCCTGTTCCTCCTCCTCCTCCTCCTGAGGTAATCCCACAATCCTACAGCCTCCATGACTGTGAGGAATTATCGTGAGCAGAGGTCTTTAACAAATAATGAGTGACTTCTGCACTCCTCGTCACCAAATAAATTTGAAAAAACTAGAGAGCTGTTTCAGTTGTAGGAAGTGGCAAACAGGCACTGAAACCGCAAAACCCAGTCAGGTACAGCTGATTGGATATAGTGCCTTTAAATATCGCTGCTGCAGCCGGCTTTCTGGTTGTAGATGCCAGCTCTCCCTGTCGTTGTTCTGCGCTGCCGTTAAGATAAATGGCCAAATCAATGTTGGAGATCGTGCGTCCAGTGAGCGCTCCACACTCACTGATGTCCATCATGGCAAGCTCCCTGGTGATCGAGGTTACTGGCAGCATTACTGATACCATCAATGTGGCGTGTGGCACTGGAATCGACATCAGCTGTCGTTATAGTTGTCCATCTCAGCGTCATCTCCTGGCACTTGCACCATACGAATTTCTCCCCTATATATTATATATATATATATTTACAGTAGTCTCGATAAATTTACATAACAATACACGAAACAGGCCATTCGGCTCAACCATTCCATGCCAGCATTTATCCTACACGTGAGTAAATTGTCCTAGTTACACTTACTCGCCCTGTTCTCATAACCCTCCAACCATTTTTCTTCATCCACCTATCCAATCTAATCTTGAATATTGACATAGTTTCTCTCTCAACCATGGTGTTTGCCTTGGCTCAGTGTTAGCACTGTCTCATCTACTGAGTCAGAAATTTGTGGATTCAAGTCCCACTCCAGCGACCAGAGCACAAAATCTGGCTGATACTTCAGTGTAATACTGAGGGAGTGCTGCACTGTCGGAGGTACTGTCTTTTAAATGAGACGTTAAACTGAGGAATCTTTCCTCTCATGTAAAATATTCCATGGCACTATTTGGTGTCCTGACCAAAGTTTGTTGCTCAGCCAATGCCACCAAGACAGACTATCTAGTCATTTATCTCACTGCTGTTTATGGGTCGAGATTCCGCTGTCAAAACGTGTACACCTGCATTTCCCGATGTCGGGTCTGTCAGCGCTGAGCAGACCAAACAAACAGTGGCGGGAGACCCAATTCAAATCATTAGTGGCTTTTTACAGCCACTTAACAATTTAACAGGTCGCTCACCAGTTTCCCACTGTGCCTAGACATCGTCAGTGAACCTGAAGGGGGAGATCAGTGGCCAATGAATTAGCTGATGAGTTGACAGCTTCAAATGTCAAGTCAAAGCTCCCAGATGATTGAGAAATGTTCCCTTAACCACTAGCATTTCCACTACAGATTCAGAATGCTGCAAGTCTCCATCTAGTCTGACCTCATTACCTCTCCCACCACTGACAGATCGCTTCTATCATCTCTACTTCACCTGCCAGCTATTCCATCAGATGCACTTTATACTCTCTCACCTTGGTCCTCAGAATCTGACCACGATCAGACCCATCATCAGCATCACCAGGCACATCAACAGCACCAACAACCACACCAACCTTCTCCGCAATCGCCTGATGCTGCACAGGTCACAGGGCATCAGCACCCGATCACATTGCTGCCCGGGAAGCCAGGGACGGCCTCATCATGGCCACATTTACTTTACTTGATGCTGCCACATGATGCACCAGATTGGCACCACCCCACACCAACACCATAAAGCATCCCTACAATGCCCATGTCATTCCTTTCACACTCATCAGCATTACAGGGGTACCATTGCATTTCATCATTCACTGCAACTCACTAGGCCACTTCCAAAGGTGCACACAAATCTGTCCAAAAAGGCAAAGAGTTGAAAATAAAGATTTCAATATTTGACAACACATCAACAGAAACGTTACATGAACATCGGCGATAACACCCAAGTGCCTCCCCTTGCGTGTTGTTAGTTGTTATAATTGGACGAGGATAAGGGGGAGTGCGAAGGGTAGCCAGTGAGATGGGGAAGTTATAATGTAGATAGAGAGAGGGATGGGTGGAGGTGCAAGGTAAGTTGGTGTGAGTAAGGATGTGCAGGAGTAGGGTAGAGAAGGCAGAGTGATGGGGATGTAATGAGTGACACAGCAGGATGAGGTTGAATGTGGCTTTGTACTAATGTTCCGCGATCTAATGAAATCATTGAAGGGTGTATGCCACTGCAGCCTGGTCCTCCTAATGACAGCCCTGCTTGTGCCCTCCTATGCAATGTGCAACCAGGCTGCGTTGGTCTCCTGGAGCAGTCTCTTCCACCCATTGGAAAGGAAGAGAACTTCCCTGCGTGCTGTGACTCCCTCCCCAAGTATAGGGAGGGTGACATGAGAGAGCCTGGGTGCAGCCGTGCACCTATGTGCAGTGCTATTCAGTGCTGCACAGCACTTCAATGCTGTAGAACACTGACAGTACAAATGTCAAAGTAAATTTGGGCAAGATCCCTTTAAGATAACTGGCTGATGACGGGTCATCAAATGATGTCATCAGACCTGCTTCCTTCAATTGGCCAGGAAACTTGCTGGGCGAGCTTAACATGCCCAATCAGGGGCAGTCATGTGGGAGACCGGGATGGGGCCAGAAGTGAGGCCGTCGACTGCAACCGACATCGCCCGCCACGGACCTGCCGAGGCAAGGAAAATCGTGGCCCAAGAGTGAATTGTAACTTGTAATACATACTTTAAATATCTCCAGATTAAATTATTTTTGGTTTCAATAGATTCCAATAATTCTGGAAAATAACCTAAGACATGGACCCTGGACCCTTCTAGGAAATTGTGTCTAAAGTGCTCAAATTTCATTCACAAACTTGGAAATCCACCACTCCAAAAACACACACATGAACTTTGATGGAATTTTGGGATACCAGCAGCTTCAGTTACAAGTAACTCATGGGAATTTGGCAGACAAATGGCAGATGAAATTCAATGTAAAAAAATGCAAAGTTCTTTACATGGCAACAAAAAATCCAGGAAGACACAATACTTAAATGGATAGAAAATGACGTGCAAAGAAAATGAAATAAATCTGGAGACCTGACTGACAACAGATTGAAGCTATCGCAACAATGTACGGTAGCTGTGACTAACGCAAATCAAATGTTTGGACGCATTAAAAGGTCAATATAAAAGAGAGAGGTAATCCTGCCAATTTATAAATTATTGGTGCGACCACACTTAGAATGCTGTGTACAGTTCTGGTCGCCAAAGTACAAAAAGGATATTGCAGCTATTGCAAGAATATAGAAGAGAGCAGCCAGAATGATTGAGGGGATGGAGGGATTTGATTATGAGTTATGATTTTGTAAACTGTGCATGTTCTCACGAGAAAAGAGAAGGTTAAGAGATGATTTTTTTTTGTTATTCATTCAAGGGATGTGGGGTCGTTGACAAGACCAGCATTTATTGCCCATCCCTAATTGCCCTTGAGAAGCTGGTGGTGAGCCACCTTCTTGTACCACTGCAGTCCTTGTGGGGAAGGTACTCCCACAGTGCTGTTAGGGAGCGACTTTCAGGATTTTGACCCAGCAATGATGAAGGAATATTTTCAAGTCAGGATGTGTGTGACTTGGAGGGAAACTTGCAGGTGATGGTGTTCCCATATGCTTGCTGCCCTTGTTCTTCTAGATGGTAGAGCTCACGGGTTTGGAAGGTGCTATCAAAGTAGCCTTGGTGAGTTGCTGCAGTGCATCTTGTAGATCGTACACACTTCAGACACGGTGTGCCAGTGGTGAAGAGAGTGAATGTTTAAGGTGAATGGGATGCTAATCATGTGGGCTGCTTTGTCCTGGATGATGTCGAGCTTCTTGAGTGTTGTTGGAGCTGCACTCATTCAGGCAAGTGGAGAGTATTCCATTACACTCCTGACGTGCCTTGTAGATGGTGGAAAGGCTTTGGTGAATCAGGAGTTGAGTCACTCGCCACAGAATACCCAGCCTCTGACCTGCTCTTGTAGCCACAGTATTTATGTGGACGGTCCAGTTAAGTATCTGGTCAATGATGAGTCCAGGAAGTTGATGGCGGGGGATTCGGCGATGGTAATCCCATTGAATGTTTATGGGGAGGTGGCTAGATTCTCTTTTGGTGGAGATGGTCATTGCCTGGCACTTGTGTGGCACGAATGTTACTTGCCACTTATCAGCCCAGCCTGAATATGGTCCAGTCTTGCTGCATGCGGGCATGGACTGATTCATTATCTGCAAAGTTGCTAATGGAACTGAATCAGTCATCAGTAAACATCCCTACTTCTGACCCTATGATGGAGGGATGGTCATTGATGAAGCAGCTGAAGATGGTTGGGCAGGACACTGTCCAGAGGAGCACAAAGGAAGATTGTTGTGGTTCTTGGAGACCTATCATCTCAGCCCCAGGACATTTCTGCAGGTGTTCCACAGGAGTGGTCCTGGCGGAACACAGCAGACCCAAATTGATGAACAGATTATTGGTAAGTGTCGCTTCATAGCACCATCGACAACACTGACGGTGACATGCTGTTTCACCTTGTTGACAACAGTAGAACCAAAGGCCTGCATTTGAACAGGGATAAATTCAAAACTAATCCACGGGAACAACATTTAATTGAGCAAGTGGTCAATTTATGGAACAGGCTCCCTATGGAGACGTTGGAAGCAGATAAAATTGATTCATTCAAATGCAAATTAGCTGGATTTCTTTCAGAAAAAGGGAACAGCAATAATCATGGGTGATTTTAACCTCCATATTGATTGGACAAATCAAATTGGTCAGGGTAGCCTTGAGGAAGAGTTCATAGAGTGCATAAGGGATGGGTTCCTTGAGCAGTATGTAACGGAACCAACCAGAGGGCAGGCTATCTTGGATCTGGTCCTGTGTAATGAGACAAGATTAATAAACAATCTCCTAGTAAATGATCCCCTTGGATTGAGTGATCATAGCATGGTTGAATTTCAGATGGAGGGTGAGAAAGTTGGATTTCAAACCAGCGTACTAAGCTTAAATAAAGGAGACAATGAAGATATGAGGGCAGAGTTGACTAAAGTGGACTGAGAAAATAGATTAAAGTGTAGGACGGTTGATGAACAGTGGCATACATTTAAGGAGATATTTCACAACTCTCAAGAAAAATATATTCCAGTGAGGAGAAAAGGGTGTAAAAGAAAAGACAGGCATCCGTGGCTAACTAAAGAAAGGACGGTATCCGATTAAAAACAAAGGTATACAAAGTGGCCAAAACTAGTTGGAGGACAGAAGATTGGGAAGCTTTTAAAAGCCAGCAAAGAATGACTAAATAAATGTTTAAGAAAAGCAAGATAGACTATGAAAGTAAACTAGCACAAAATATAAAAACAGATAGCAAGAGTTTCTATAGGTATATAAAAAGGGAAAGAGTGGCTAAAGTAAATGTTGGTCCCTTAGAGGACGAGACTGGGGAATTAGTAATGGGGAACATGGAGATGGCAGAAACTCTGAACAAATATTTTGTATCAAGCTTTATGGTAGAGGACACAAACAATATCCCAACAGTGGATAGTCAAGGGACTATAGGCCGGGGGGTGGGGGGGGGGGGGAGTAACTTAACGCAATCACAATCACTAAGGAAGTAAGATAATGGGACTAAAGGCGGATAAATCCCCTGGACCTGATGGCTTTCATCCTCGGGTCTTAAGAGAAGTAGTGGCAGCGATAGAGGATGCATTGGTTGTAATTTACCAAAATTCCCTCGATTCTGGGGAGGTCCCGGCAGATTGGAAAACTGCAAATGTAACGCCCCTGTTTAAAAAAGGAGGCAGAAAACTATAGACCAGTTGGCCTAACATCTGTGGTTGGGAAAATGTTGGAGTCCATTATTAATGAAGCAGTAGCAGGACATTTGGAAAAGCATAATTCGGTCAGGCAGAGTCAGCATGGATTTATGAAGGGGAAGTCATGTTTGACAAATTTGCTGGAATTCTTTGAGGATGTAATGAACATAGCAACATAGAAAGTTACAGCGCAGAAGGAGGCCATTTCGGCCCATCACGTCTGCGCCGGCCGACAAAGAGCTGCATGGCCCTTCGTCAGCAGCCCTAAAGATTACATACAAACCCATGAACAATGACGGAAAGGCAAAGAGCACCCAGCCTAACCAGTCCATCTCACCCCTTATACGAAAAACATCTACACTCCACCCCAACCGGAGCCATGTGGTCTCCTGGGAGAGGCAAAAACCAGATAAAAACCCAGGCCAATTTAGGGGGAAAAAAATCTGGGAAAATTCCTCTCCGACCCATCCAGGCGATCGAAACTAGTCCAGGAGATCACCCTGGCCGTATTCTATTCCCTGCCGTACTTACCATTATATCTGCGTCGACCAACAAAAGGCCATCTAGTCTAATCCCAATTACCAGCTCTAGATCCGGAACTCTGCAGGTTACGGCACTTTAAGTGCCCATCCAACTATTTCTTAAAAGTGGTGAGGGTCTCTGCATCCACCATTCTTCCAGGCAGTGAGTTCCAGATCTCCACAACCCTCTGCGTAAAGAAGCACCCCCCTTAAATCCCCTCTAAACCTTCCACCAACCACTTAAAACTATGCCCCCTCGACCAATGGAAATAGACCCTTACTATCCACTATGTCCAATATTTTGTACACCTTGATGAGGTCCCCTCTCAACCTCCTCTAATGAGAACAAACCCAGCCTATCCAATCTGTCCTCAAAATTAAGATTCTCCATTCCAGGCAGCATCCTAGTAAATCTCCTCTGCATCCTCTCTAGTGTAATCCTATAATACGGCAACCAGAACTACACACAGTACTCCAGCTGTGGCCTAACCAAAGTATTAGACAATTTAAGCATAACCTTCCTGCTCTTATATTCTATGCCTCGGCCAATAAAGGCAAGCATTCCGTATGCCACCTTATCTACCTGGCCTGCTACTTTCAGGGATCTGTGGACAAGCACTCCAAGGTCCCTTTCTTCATCTACATTATTAAGTGGCCTCCTACTTAATGTGTATACCTTTTCCTTATTAGCCCTTCCAAAGTGCAACACCTCACACTTCTCTGAATTAAATTCCATTTGCCACTGCTCTGCCCACCTGACCAGTAGATTGATATCCTCCTGCAGCCCATGACTTTCCTTTTCATTATCAACCACACAGCCAATTTTAGTGTTGTCTGCAAACTTCTTAATCATACTCCCTATATTCAAATCTAAATCGTTGATATATACCACAAAAAGCAAGGGACCCAGTACTGAGCCCTGTGGAATCCCAAAGGAAACATTCTTCCAGTCACAAAAACATCCATCAATCATTACCCTTTGCTTCCTACCTCCAAGCCAATTTTGGATCCAACTTGCCACTTTGCCCTGGATCCCATGGGCTTTAACCTTCATGACCAGTCTACCATGCGGGACCTTATCAAAATCCTTCCTAAAGTCCATATATACTACATCGTACGCACTATCCTCCTCGACCCTCTTGGTTACCTCCTCAAAAAATTCAATCAGGTTAGTCAAACACGATCTTCCCTTAACAAATCCGTGCTGACTGTCCCTAATTAATCCTTGCCTATCCAGATGCAGATTTACCCTGTCTTTCAGGATTTTTTCCAATAATTTTCCCACCACTGACATTAGGCTGACAGGCCTGTAATTACTCGGTCTCTCCCTTTTTCCTTTCTTAAAGAAGGGTACTACATTAGCAGTCCTCCAATCCTCCAGCACCATGCCCATATCCAAAGAGGGTGGATAAAGGGGAACCAGTGGATTTGGACTTCCAGAAGGCATTTGACAAGGTGCCACATAAAAGGTTACTGCACAAGATATAAATTCACGGAGTTGGGGGTAATATATGAGCATGATTAGAGGATTGGCTAACTAACAGAAAACAGAGAGTCGGGATAAATGGTTAATTCTCAGGTTGGTAATCAGTAACTAGTGGGGTGCCGCAGGGATCAGTGCTGGGACCCCAACTATTTACAATCTATATTAACGACTTAGAAGAAGGGACCGAGTGCAACATAGCCAAGTTTGCTGATGATACAAAGATGGGAGGAAAAGCAATGTGTCAGGACACAAAAACCTGCAAAAGGACAGACAGGCTAAATGAGTGAGCAAAAATTTGGCAGATAGAGTAAAATGTTGGAAAGTGTGAGGTCATGTACTTTGGCATAAAAAAACCAAAGAGCAAATTATTATTTAAATAGAGAAAAATTGCAAAGTGCTGCAGTACAGCAGGACTTGGGGGTACTTGTGGATGAAACACAAAAGGTTAATATGCAGGTACAGCAAGTGATCAGGAAGGCCAATAGAATATTGGCCTTTATTGCAAAGGAGATGGAGTATAAAAGCAGGGAAGTCTTGCTACAGTTATACAGGGTATCGGTGAGGCCACACCTGGAATACAGCGTGCAGTTTTGGTTTCCATACTTACGAAAGATATACTTGTTTTGGAGGCAGTTCAGAAAAGGTTCACCAGGTTGATTCCGGAGATGAGGGGGTTGACTTATAAGGAAAGGTTGAGGAGGTTGGGCCTCTACTCATTGGAATTCAGAAGAATGAGAGGTGATCTTATCGAAATGTATAAGATTATGAGGGGGCTTGAGAGGATGTTTCCACTGATAGGGGAGACTAGACCTAAGGGGCATAATCTTAGAATAAGGGGCCGCCCATTTAAAACTGAGATGAGAAGGAATTTCTTCTCTCAGAGGGTTGGTAAATCTGTGGAATTTGCTGCCTCAGAGAGCTGTGGAAGCCGGGACATTGAATAAATTTAAGATAGAGATAGACAGTTTCTTAACTGATAAGGGATTAAGCGGTTATGAGGAGCGGGCAGGGAAGTGGACCTGAGTCCATGATCGGATCAGCCATGATCATATTAAATGGCAGAGCAGGCTCGAGTGGCCGTATGGCCTACTCCTGCGCCTATTTCTTATGTTCTTAAAATAACATTTTGAAATACAGTATATGAGTAATTTCAGACATGACATGTAGTAGGTGTAGAATGCTGGGAGGAAGTTCTCCACCATTGGGGTTTTCCTCATGTCATGTCTGGGTCTGTTGTAAACTAATTGATAGAGATCGATTGCTATAATTTGTCAACAACTCCATTACTGTTGTATCATGCGACAACCAAGATGGTAAAAGGCACATTAGATGTACCATGGTCTTTTCTCATATAGTAATTCCTATGGCTGGAATTTTCCATGGCGGGGTTCAGCGGGCAGGATTGGTGACGGATTGGGTGGGAAAGTGGGTTTTTTTGACAGCGGGTCGGGACTCCCCACTGTCAATCCACCACCACGCACCTTTCCCAATGTCGGGTCTGTCAGCGCTGAGCTGACCAGACAGGCAGCAACGGGGCCAAATTAATCTCATTATTATCTTGTTGACAGATCATTAATAGGCTTTTCTAACTTACCTTTTCACTTTAACTTCATGGCCACGGGAACCACGGCTGTCAACCTGAGACGGGAGTTGAGGCCATTGCTCCAGCTGATTACTTGAAGCTTCAAATGTATGGTAAAAACTCCCATCTGACAGATCTTCACTTTTCTCAGCCACAAGCTATATCTCAGCCCATTTCCAGCAATGATTCTGCAGGCTTTCTACTCTCCATCCAGTATCACTTCTTTGGAAGAACTTTCTCACCAAAGACAGGTACTTCACCTGCCATCTATTCCATCAACATGGGTGCGCTTTATACTGTCTCATCTTGGTCCTCAGAATCCAACCACGATCAGCCCAACACCAGCAGCACCAACAACAACACCAACCTTCTCCGCAATCACCTGATGTTGCACAGGACAGAGGCCATTCACCCCCGAGCACATTGCTGCCCGGGAGGCCAGGGCTGGCCTCACCATGGCCAAATTGAAGGGGAGTGTGGCTTTGTACTAACATTTCATTGTCTAATGAAATAATTTAAATGTTTGCGCCACTGCACCCAGGTCCTCCTGTCGAAATCTCGACCTCCGATAAATGACTCAGACACCTTCAACTCCAGTAGAAGTTTCTTTAATTTACTTGCTAGCAAGGGAAAGGTCACACTCAGTCAATGGCTAAGTGAACACCTCCGAAATGGTACAGTTTCACGAGATATTTATACAGTAAAACCTAAGTTATGGCCTCTCCCTGTGTATTGGCTCTGTCTCGCAGTCAGTGAATACAGATAAAGAGTTAATTACTACATCCTTGTCCTGACATGGTTTCCAAATATTTCCTGTTGTCAGGGTTATTAGTTGGCCAGCCGGCCATTACTCGATGAGAGTGTGGTAATGAGCTATTACCTGCCTTGCATTGTGTCAGGATTGTCCAGTTTCCTAGTCGGTTATCTTTTTGCATCAAATGGATGAGGTCTCTAGAAGAGATAATGGCTGGTGGTTTGAGTACTTCGAAAAGGGTGGGGTGGCATGGAACTGGTGTCGTATAGACAATAGGAAAGCACCATGGGGGGGGGGGGGGGGGGTACGTGTCTCAGCAGGACTTGCCTCCTAGCTGTCTGGTGGCTATCAGCCCTTTCAAGCCAGGTTTAGCTGTTTATGCAAGCCGACTGCTTTATGCAGAAATTTCTGGAAGGACCAGGACTCCATTTTGTTATATATTAAAAGGGGCACAAAAATACCGTGTGGTATCAGCTTAGATAAAAATACATTTCCACACTCCTAATGACATCCCTGCTTGTGCCCTCCTGTGCAATGTGCAACCAGACTGTCTTGGTCTCCTGGGGAGGAGTCTTCTGCCCATCGGAAGGGAAGAGGAACTCCTTGCATGCTCTGACTCATAAGCATATGGAGGGAGTCATAGGAGAACCTGGGAGCAGCCCTGCACCTCTGTGCAATCATAGTCAGTGTTTGCAGTCATTATCATCATAGGCAGTCCCTCGGAGTCGAGGATGACTTGCTTCCACAGTAAAAATGTGTTCTCTGGTGACTGAAGAGTCCAATGCAGGACTTACACTCTCTGTCACAGGTGGGGCAAATGGTGGTTGAAGGAACGGGTGGGTGGGGTGCATGGGTTACCGCGCGCTTCTTCCGCTGTCGACGCTTGTTTCAGCTTGCTCTCGACGATGAGACTCGAGGTATTCAGCGCCTTCCCGGATGCTTTTCCTCCACTTTGGGCGGTCTTGAGCCAGGGATTCTTAGGTGTCGGTGGGGATGTTACATTTTTTCAAGGAGGCTTTGAGGGTGTTCTTGAAGCGTTTCCTCTGCCCACCTGGGGCTCGCTTGCTGTGTCGGAGCTCCGAGTAGAGCGCTTGTTTTGGAAGTCTCGTGACAGGCATGCAGACGATGTGGCCCGTCCAGTGGGGCTGATTGAGCATGGTCAGTGCTTCGATGCTGGGAATGTTGGCCTGAGCAAGGACACTGACGTTGGTACACCTATCCTGCCAATGGATTTGCAGGATTTTGCGGAGGCAGCATTGGTGGTACTTCTCCAGTGTTTTGAGGTGCCAGCTGTACATAGTCCATGTCTCTGAGCCATATAGGAGGGCGGATATCACCACTGCTCTGTAGACCATGAGCTTGGTGCCAGGTTTGAGATCCTGGACTTCAAACACTCTCTTCCTCAGGCGACCGAAGGCTGCACAAGCCATCACCTTCTCAAGGCCAGCTAGGGATGGGCAACAAATACTAACCTTGCCAGAGATGCCCACATCCCAATAATTAATATTTTAAACAACTTGATGCAGTGGACTATATCCAAGACTGTTTTTGAATTTTGATTGCATTTCTGAGTTGTCAGCTGTTTTTGAAGCTGTTCTTCAGTTTTCTGAGATGGTGTGCATGTGAACTCTGTACCAATTTCACTCTGTACCAGTGAACCGTGACAGCCCATTTCAAGCAATGTAGTCCTGCAAAGCTGGAGAGCAGTAAATCTTTGTGTCTTCGCACAAGACACTCTACTACATAGCCAGCATAATGTTAACATTTGATGATGTTTTCAAAGACATCGGAGAGTTTGGAAGATGTCAGAAGTGGATTATCCTGCTTTTGTCTTTAAATGGGGTGACCTTTTCATTCCTGATCGTTGTTTTTGTTTTTCTGGGAGTGATTCCAAATCACTGGTGCAGGGGCCCTCCTGGCACTTCCGAGCTAAGAGAAAAGTGTGGGTGGTCTCTGGAAGAGGAAAGGAATTACACGGTGCCCCTGGAAAAACCTGGCAGCTCATCATACAGTCGGTGTGAAAGATATGATATAGACTGGAATGCGACTTTTCTCAGCTGTGAATACCCAGTGTCATTAATCACAAATAGTTCTGGTGACGTACTACGCACAAGTTGTAAGAATGGTTGGTTTTTTGATGATTCACGTACAACAATCGTAAGCGAGGTAATAAGATTACATTTGTTTCACTAATGTATAGTAGGATGTATATTATTCTGGTAATATTCTTGCTTGTTCCTTACATAGTTAATCATGAAAGTGCACCTTTCTAAGGCTGACTATAACTAGGTATAATAGGAGACTTCATAGAATTTTAAAACACAGGAGGCCATTTGGCCCGTCATGCCTGCGCTGGCTCTTTGAAAGAGCTGTCCAATTTAGTCCCTTACCTCAGCTTTTTCCCCATAACCCTGCAAATTCTTCTTCTTCCACCATTCTTTTAGATTGTACATTCCAGATCTTAATAACACTCTGAAAAAATTCTCCTCATTTTCCCCCTGGTTCTTTTGCCAATTATTTTAAATATGTGACCTCTGGTTACCAACTCACTTGCCAGAGAAAACAGTTTCTTCCTACTTGCTCTATCCAAACCCCTCATAATTTTGAATACCTCTATTAGGTCTCCTCTTAACCATCTCTGCTCTATGGAGAACAATCACAGCTTCTCCAGTCTCTCCACATTACTGAAGTCCATCATCCCTGGTAAACCATTGACAGTAGGTACTGAAAAAAAGACAAGTAACAAAGACTGTCCATTCTTCCTTCTGATGTGAAATAATACCTACAAGTCTCACTTATAACTGTGAATAATTTATAGAAATCCCAATAAAGCATCATAACTCATACACTCTGCAATCTGTACGTGGTGTTTCCTAAGCTACGGAAAGTAGATGTCCTTTTGTCCCCCACCTCTGGTTAGGTAGAAGAATAGTACAGAGTGCAGATCCTTCAGCTTTCTCCTGACAATAAACAAGCTTGGGTAGCTTTATCATACTGGCACAGCTCCAATGAGTTGTTTTTTCTTTGTATACTAAGTCTCACAGTAGAATTCATGTTTAGTTCTCTCCTCCCTTTCTAGCTGATATTTGGCATTTTGCATAAACTTTGGGAAGACGTAATATAAATTGTGGCTAAGAATGAGAAAGAAAAAGGACCTATCAGTAGGTGTGTATCCAGCTGTGCAAACAGCATTGCCTAGATTGGCTAGCTGACTTTTAGAGACTTCATCCTCTGTCTAAGATTGATAGTAATAAATAACCAGCTAAATTAATGGATTTTCTTTAAAAGGATTAGCTAGTTACAGACGTAATCCTTAGAAACATCAGTTACTGATTCCTTTTTTGGAGCAAGCTGCTTTTTCTAACCTAACTTTAAAATCCCCAATCAATTTGCACCAGCGTAACTCAGTTATATGCCACTTCTGGCCATTTAGGGAAGTTTGGCCAGCTGAGAGTTACTCCAGTTCTGATTAGGCCGGCGTATGTGGAGAGAGAGAAAGAGAAAGAGAAAGAGAGAGAGAGAAAAAGAGAAAGAGAGAGAGAGAGAGAGAGAGAGGCAGTCGACAACAGGACCTGAATAACATACATGCTTGTGCTGATAAGTGGCACCATCTTGAAAAGGAGAAACCCGAGTGCTCCCCCTGGCCATCAATGGCACCACCTAGTTCACCACCATGAACATTTTTGGGATCACCACTAGCCATATTAAAACTGCAACTCCAAGAGCAGGGCAGAGACTGGGTACTCTTATCGTAGAGTTCAAGAGTGGGCAGCAAGTACTATTTCTGATGCATATACCCACAGTATATGGGTTTTTTATTCATCCTGTAACGTGCTATCCCATTCGCTTCACCCATAAGGCCAGATCTCATTACATAGGAAATGCAGACTTGCTCGTTGAAGCTGACTTTAGCAGTGAGCACCAGAGTATTGGGAGATGAGCCCAAATAGTAACAGGGGAAATGGCTTTGCCAAGCTTTACATAGGATGGGGCACAGGCCACAGAGTTGTGGATGAGATGGAGACTTTTATGTCTGTAATGCACTTATGAATGACTCCACGAGGCAATATGTTGTACTCAAACTGTAGTGACCTTGGTCCTTTATTTGTAACTCCAGAGTGAGGCACAAGCATGGTGAGCAGCCTTTTATACTGGGCTCTGCACACCTATGCCAGTGACCCTCAGGTCTCCCACTGCAGTGCCCTCTGGTGGACAGCCTCTGCCACAGGGGCAGGAAACCCCGGTCTCCACCAGTTGCACCCTCTAGTGGTGCCAGCATAGTATAGGCACAGTGTAAACCTTATTGACAGTACATCAGGTAACAAGTCTCCATCTTATGCAACTATACAGTCACTACACAGAGAGTACATCTATAGTCTGCATATATAACATCACTCCCCCAAGTCCTTTGTACCGATTACCTTTGCACTTTGTGCTCTGGCTTAGCTCTCCCCAGACCTTGGCTGTGCTTTGGCTTGGCTCTCTCCCTGTTAACCTCCAAGTCTTTTTGCCACAATGTTGGTTGGTGGTTACCAGTTTGGATGGTTCGATGATGCAGTGGAGGTTCCAGTGGGTTCTGGGTGTGATCCATGTGTGTGTCCATGGCTACACACATCCATTTCCCCCCCAACCCCGCTCCCAACTACAGCGGGATCATGCAGCAGGCCCGTTACATTAACATACAGGATCAGACACAGTGCAATTACAAAGAAAGGAAGTTACAATTTGTATCGTGACTCCTTGGTTCAGTGACTTACATTCGTTATGTTTTGTGGTCGTGCGCCAAGATTGCATTCATGGTTCAGTCATGGTAAGTACTGAGGTAACAGTACAGGTATGCGAGGACACAGTTTCAGAGCAACCGGACGGGTCCTAGTCATCTGATAGTGGCGCTGCACCCCCTGCTAGCGGGGTGGACTTGGTTCGCTCATCTAGCCAGGACTCAGGGCCTTTGCTGTTGCCTAGTGGTGGTAGAGCTACAGATGTGTGACCTCCCTGTCCTCCTTTGAGGGCTGCAGAATCTTCTGCCTGCTCTCTCATGGTGTTGGAAACCTGACTGTTCCAGGTCCCGTTTGGGGAACTCATCAGTTCTGACCTTTTGCTCCCAGATATAGCCGAGGTAGCGACTGGGTCTCCACCCGGGTGATGAGCAACGGCGGTCGACTGTGCGTATTGGCGCCGTTTTCGTTTCCAGGTTCGTGGTGAATAGTGCCATCGGGTGCCTGCAGCATGGGATAGACCTGGGGCAGGGTATCAGGATCAGTGCCTTCACCCTCCTGAGGTCGCTGGCCTATAACTTGTGGGACACCTGGGGCAGAGCATCAGGATCAGCACCTTTACCGCACCACCCCCCCACCCCCCGAATTCACTTGTTTGCTACTTTTGGGGATGCTCTATACCCGACATCTTGCAGCAACATTTTGTTCTTTACATTAGGAATAGTACTGACATCTCGCAACAACATTTTGTTCACAATCTTAATCGGTTCGTTACACTGATTGCCATACATACAATGTCTCTTTAAGTTCAGTTGGTTGCAGGTTTCCTTTAAGAGAACCCTGCTGGCTTTACCCCAATCAAATCCTTTGTTAGACACCATGCGTTGGTCCCTCAGCGTTGCATCTTGTGATATGGCAGCGGCCATTTTTTTTTCAGCCACGCTGCACCTCATTGCAGCAGGGACGCCATCTTGCCTCTGTCCTTGAGGTCGACTGCCTTGATCCTTCTCTCCCACGATTCTGCAACAAAAGCTGGAAGAGTACCTGTGAATTCGATCTTCCTCCCCAGGAGTCCTGCCACTGGAGTCGGGAAGGTACTTTTAGGTCGTTCCGGCCGGATCATTGCCACGCAGTCGTGATGGACGGTCTGTGCCTCAGGTGCTGCACTGGTCTGTTCTCTGGTACCTGGCCCAAGTGAAAGTGAGGTTTCGCTCTGCCTCTGAGTATGGGGGACATCAATTTCTGGAATGAAGAGGTCTTCCCATTTCCACTGGATCTTCCCCATCCACCTTCTTCCGAGTAGCGATGGACCATCACCTGCAACAATCCACAGAGGTAACTTGTGCATCACGCTATTATGGATTACACTTATATCCGCACTACCAAGGACTGGGATCAGCTCCTTGGTGTAGGTGTGCAACTTTTCCTGTACTGGAACCAGCTCGGGTCGTTTTTCATTCCATAGTCTTTCAAAGGCATCCTGGCTCATCACTGACTGGCTCGCTCCAGTGTCCACTTCCATGAAGACTGGAACGCCATTTATCTCGACTTCCATCTTCACTGGAGGACAATCAGTGGTGCAGGTATACACTCCATACACTTCTTCTTGGGGCTGAGCTGCCTCTCTGGCCAAATCATCATACTCCCTGCTGGATTCAAAGTCATCTACCAACTCCTCTGCTAGACGGTGAGTCGTATTTCTTTTACACATACGCTGGAGGTGGCCCTTCGTGTTACAGGCTTTGCATACATACTCAGCAAACCGACAATGGTGAGCCCTATGGTTTCCTCCGCAACGCCAGCATGGTGCTACTCCATTAGCACCCCTCAGCGGACTCTGAGTTCTGGAACCCTGAGGTCTGTGCTCTCTGCCCTGGGCAGAGCCATGTTCTATAGTCTTGCCTATGAAAGGCACCATTCTGTGTACAGTACTTGCCGGGTTTGAGTCCACAGGATGAATAATTTGCTTGGTGCTGCAGGTCGAAGTCATGAACGCCTGACTGATGCTGATGGCTTTCTGCAGGTTGACTGTGGTGTCGACAGATAATAGCTTGGGAAGGAGGCCCTCGTGGCCAATTTCCACAATAAAGATGTCTTGCAATGCTTCGTTGAGGTGCATGCCAAAATCACACGGTGCCGCAAGTCTCCTGAGGTCGGCAGCATATTTTGCAATCTCTTGGCCCTCAGGTTTGCGGTGAGTGTAGAATCTGTGCCTGGCCATGAGGATGCTCTGTTTTGGTTTTAGTTGGTCGCGAATTAGTTCAGTCAGCTCATCGTATGTCTTATCCTTGGCCTTCGTGGATGCAAGTCCCTGATGAGATGGTAGACCTCGGGCCCACAACTGGTCAGCAATATAGCCTTGCGCTTCTCCGCCAATGTGTCCGTCTCCCCTGCCAGGTCGTTTGCCACGAAATATTGCTCGAGCCTTTCTGTGAAGGTATCCCAATCATCACCCTCTGCGAAGTCTTTTAGTATGCCAAAGGGAGCCATAATCGCATGAAAGTCCGTATTCTCGTCACCAGTCTTTATGTCTGTAATGCACTTATGAATGACTCCACGAGGCAATGTGTTGTACTCAAACTGTAGTGACCTTGGTCCTTTATTCGTAACTCCAGAGTGAGGCACAAGCATGGTGGGGCAGCCTTTTATACTGGGCCCTGCACACCTATGCCGGTGACCCTCAGGTCTCCCACCGCAGTGCCCTCTGGTGGACAGCCTCTGCCACAGGGGCCGGAAACCCCAGTCTCTACCAGTTGCACCCTCTAGCCACCATAGTATATACAGTGTAAACCTTATTGACAGTACATCAGATAATAAGTCTCCATCTTATGCAACTATACCGTGACTACACAAAGAGTATATCTATAGTCTGCATATATAACAGAGTCTGTGCAGGATGGAAGTGGGGAGATTGACGAATATGGCATTGGAAACATTGAGGTAATAAAAACATACAATCAAAGCACGGACATAAGCTATTCAGCCCATCACTAGTGCACTGGCTCTCTGAAAGAGCTCTCCACTTAGTCATATTCCACTGTCCTTTCATAATACGCTTTTAAAATTTTCATTTTCAACTATTTACCTACTCCCCTTTTAAAAGCTGGTATGGATTCTGCGTCCACCTTTGTTTCTGGTAGGGTATTCAACCCATTGTGTAAAAAAAATTCTCCTTGCCTCTCCCTTCGTTGATGACCTTACAGTTATGCCATCACTAACCAGTAGAAATCATTTTTTCTCCACATTTACTTTATTGAAACTCTTCATTATTGATGGATGAGGGATTTGGTAATGGTACAGGAAAGTAGGGGTATGAGCGGGCAAAGTTCCAGAGAAGCTCTTGAGATGCAAGCAACTGATCTCAGTGCAGAGTTTGAAGCTCAGATCATTGACTCTATGTTTGTGGATCATGCTGCTTGGGACCTGATAGAGGTGAGGTTGAAAGTCATGTATTGATTATGTTCAAACTAGGAGCTAGGACAAGGTGCAGGTGGTAAGTTTCATAGAGGTTATTCATCTAATAGGAGGTTCGAGGTGGAAGATGGAGCGGCACAACCACTCAGTGTTTGGATTGGAGAGTGGGGGAGCTGGCAACATCAGGACAGAAGCAACTCGCACCAAGTGTCATTCACACATCACCCCTGTGCTCACTGACCTACATTGGCACCTGGTCCACAACGCCTCAGTTTAAAAATTCTCATCCTTGTCTTCAAATTCCTCCATGGCCTTGCCCCTTCATATCTCTGTAACCTCCTCCAGCCCTACAAGCCTTAGAGATTGCTACGCTCCTCCAATCCTGGTCTCTTGCGCATCCCCGATTTTAATTTCTCCACTATTGGTGGCTGTGCCATCAGCTGCCTAGGCCCTCAGCTCGAGAATTCCCTTGCTTAACCTCTCTGCCTCTCTCTCCTCCTTTAAGCTGCTCCTTAAAACCTCCCTTGTCATCTGTTCTTATGTGAGTCAGTTTCAAATTTTGTCTGACAACACTCTTGTGAAGCGCCTTGGGATGTTCTACTATATAAATGCAAGCTGTTGTTGTTGAACAGATAATCTCAATTTTGAGACAAATGGGTCAAAATTCAGTACCGCCGTTTTTGAGCCGGTGACATTAAGAACATAAAAAATAGGAGCCGAAGTAGGCCATTTGGCCCCTCGAGCCTGCTCCGCCAATCAATAAGATCATGGCTGATCTGATCATGGATTCAGCTCCACTTCCCCGCCTACTCCCCATAACTCTTTAACTCTCTTATCGCGCAAAAATCTCACTATCTCTGCTTTAAATATATTCAATGACCCAGCCTCCACAGCTCTCTAGGGTAGAGAATTTCATAGATTTACAACCCTCAGAGAAGAAATTTCTCCTCATCTCAGTTTTAATGGGTGGCCCCTTATTCTAAGACTATGTTTTAGTTTCCCCTATGAGTGGAAATACCCTTTCTGCATCCACCTTGCTGAGCCCCCTCATTATCTTATAAGTTTCAATAAGATCACCTCTCATACTTCTGAACTCCAATGCGGCAAACCTGTCCCACCCTCCCTTACCCTCAACGACTGTCTGTCCCACCCGTGACAGGCACTGTGGTTCTCATATTAGACTGTTCAGCCACCTAAGGACTCATTTTTAGAGTGGAAGCAAGTCTTCCTCGATTCCGAGGGACTGCCTATGATGAATGAGTATAAGCCCAATCTACATTCATAAGTCAACCCCCTCATCTCTGGAATCAACCTAGTGAATCTTCTCTGAACAGCCCCCAATGCAAGTATATCCTTCCTTAAATACGGAGACCAAAACTGTAAGCAGTATTCCAGGTGTGGCCTCACCAATACCCTGTACAGTTGTAGCAGGATTTCTCTGCTTTTATACTCTATGCCCCTTGCAATAAAGGCCATCATTCCATTTGCCTTCCTGATTACTTGCTGAAACTGCATACTAACTTTTTGTGTTTCATGCACAAGGACCCCCAGATCTCTCTGTACTGCAGCACTTTGCAATTTTTCTCCATTTAAATTATAATTTGCTTTTCTATTATTTCTGCCAAAGTGCATAACCTCACAGTTCCCCACATTATACTCCATCAGCCAAATTTTTGCCCACTCAGTTAGCCTGTCTATATCCCTTTGCAGATTTGTTGTGTCCTCCTCACAATTTACTTTCCCACCCATCTTTGTATCATCAGCAAACTTGGCTACATTACACTCAATCCCTTCATTCAAGTCATTTATACTGTAAATAGTTGAGGTCCCAGCACCAATCCCTGCAGCACCCCACTAGTCACTGTTTGCCAACCGTAAAATGACCCATTTATCCCGACATTGGCTGAGTGCTGATTTTAACAGCAGGCGGTAGGTGCCGCCTCAAACTGCAATATTCAGTTTTGCCGCCCAAAGATGAGACAGCAGCGCTAAAAGTGGCATTACACTCACCCTCTGGCGCCAATGGAGCGACAGCTCAGGAGGCCTACTGAATTGAGGAAAAAAAATGAAAAAAGTTTACGACAATTTCCCTCATCCACACACTTCCCCATTAATACATAAATCCTGGAAAAAAATAAACATAACCACTTACCTTGATCCCTGGATTCTATCATCCCGGGATCCCCGATGTCCCACCAGCTTTCCCTGGCTGTGCAGACGCCTGCCGGTAAGGCCACAGTACGTACCTCATTTCCAAGCCACGGCAGCAAGGGAGCGTTGCACGCTCGATGACATCACCACATGTGTGGTGGCAGAGCGCATAGCAGTACATCTTGGCGCCACCACCCAATGAAACTTAGTGAGCCGATGAACCCGGTTGTCACTGACAGTAAGTACTTAGCCGTCCGTCTCCGAATTTCGACCCCAAAGTGCATGAGGCCTTCAGATTGGATGTCAGAGGGGAGGTTGGAGGAGGCAGGAAAAAGGATCAGAGGAGACGATTTGTGGTGTCCTTTCCCTTCAAGGTGACCCTGGAGTAATTGGAGGTTTTGACCGCAGAGAGGGAGAAGTGATACAGCTTTATTTGATCCAACCTGGAATTTGCTTGAGTGGGGAATCTAGCGGCATGCCCTGTTAGATTTGTTCGTGCATGTTTAAGTTTTAACTATTCTTGCCCACAAAGTTGCTTGAAGTGTGAGCTGATAACGGCGCAGCGTGGGAAACAGGGCATCTGGGACCTTGGTGAACAACAGGACAGTCAATCTCCTTAACCAATGAGATATAAAGACTGAGGAAGGACTGAGAAGGAAGCTGAAGGAAGTGGGTGAATTAAATGTCAAATCAGTTACAGAAAGAGAAAGAAAGAAAGATTAGATTGAGAGAGAGAAAAAAAAGATAGAAACGAAATGCAAGATAAAAAAACTATTTTTGTAATTTCCAACAATTCACAATCTGAAGGAAAGAGACTCCACACTTATAATTGTTCACTTTCTGGACCAGAGGTTGATTGGCAGTCAGTAACAATGATTATGTCATTAAAAGGGTACTTGCATTGTTAATTACGAGACTTGATTTTCTGTGGCACGTTTAATGGGCAACGAATGTGCAAATGCAGCAATTTCATGAAAATCACGTGAAGGCTATGGGCGATATGCTTTTTTCGCAAAGCTAATAGCAGAGCGACGCAAATTGGCCAGCAACGTGGCGATTTGCAATTCACGGGGTATCTCTAATCTTTATTTTCTGATGGTATTAGTTTTGCGATGAATGTAGAACTTCGTCAAATCGTACCATGGAATCTTTTACATCTACTTAAAAAGGCAGATGGAGCCTTGGTTTAATGTGTCATCTGAAAGACATCAGAATAAAATTATATTTCATGCCTTGATTTTAAAGAGTTATGTGATAAAGTTCAAAACAAGGGACAGTTGGAACTGGTGCTCTCCACTCTCCCGTCCAGTGACAGTTGAAACTGGTGCTCTCAACTCTCTGTCCTGTGACAGTTGGAACTGGTGCTCTCCACTCTCTCTCCTGTGACAGTTTGAACTGGTGCTCTCCACTCTCTGTCCAGTGACAGTTTGAACTGGTGCTCTCCACTCTCTGTCCTGTGACAGTTTGAACTGGTGCTCTCCACTCTCCCGTCCTGTGACAGTGGGAACTGGTGCTCTCCACTCTCTGTCCTGTGACAGTTTGAACTGGTGCTCTCCACTCTCCCGTCCTGTGACAGTTGGAACTGGTGCTCTCCACTCTCTGTCCTGTGACAGTGGGAACTGGTGCTCTCCGCTCTCCGTCCTGTGACAGTTGGAACTGGTGCTCTCCACTCTCTGTCCTGTGACAGTTTGAACTGGTGCTCTCCACTCTCCCGTCCTGTGACAGTGGGAACTGGTGCTCTCCGCTCTCCGTCCTGTGACAGTTGGAACTGGTGCTCTCCATTCTCTGTCCTGTGACAGTTTGAACTGGTGCTCTCCACTCTCCCATCCAGTGACAGTTGGAACTGGTGCTCTCCACTCTCTGTCCTGTGACAGTTGGAACTGGTGCTCTCCACTCTCCCGTCCAGTGACAGTTGGAACTGGTGCTCTCCACTCTCTCTCCTGTGACAGTTTGAACTGGTGCTCTCCACTTTCCCGTCCTGTGACAGTTTGAACTGGTGCTCTCCACTCTCTCTCCTGTGACAGTTTGAACTGGTGCTCTCCACTCTCCCGTCCTGTGAGTTTGAACTAGTGCTCTCCACTCTCTCTCCCGTGACAGTTGGAACTGGTGCTCTCCACTCTCTCTCCTGTGACAGTTTGAACTGGTGCTCTCCACTCTCTCTCCTGTGACAGTGGGAACTGGTGCTCTCCACTCTCTGTCCTGTGACAGTTGGAACTGGTGCTCTCCACTCTCTATCCTGTGACAGTTGGAACTGGTGCTCTCCACTCTCCCGTCCAGTAACAGTTGGAACTGGTGCTCTCCACTCTCTGTCCTGTGACAGTTGGAACTGGTGCTCTCCACTCTCTCTCCTGTGACAGTTTGAACTGGTGCTCTCCATTCTCTCTCCTGTGACAGTTTGAATTGGTGCTCTCCACTCTCTGTCCAGTGACAGTTGGAACTGGTGCTCTCCACTCTCTGTCCTGTGACAGTTGGAACTGGTGCTCTCCACTCTCCCGTCCTGTGACAGTTGGAACTGGTGCTCTCCACTCTCTCTCCTGTGACAGTTTGAACTGGTGTTCTCCATTCTCTGTCCTGTGACAGTTTGAACTGGTGCTCTCCACTCTCCCGTCCAGTGATAGTTGGAACTGGTGCTCTCCACTCTCCCGTCCAGTGACAGTTTGAACTGGTGCTCTCCACTCTCCCGTCCTGTGACAGTTGGAACTGGTGCTCTCCACTCTCTCTCCTGTGACAGTTTGAACTGGTGCTCTCCACTCTCTGTCCTGTGACAGTTTGAACTGGTGCTCTCCACTCTCTGTCCTGTGACAGTTTGAACTGGTGTTCTCCACTCTCCCATCTTGTGACAGTTGGAACTGCTGCTCTCCACTCTCCCGTCCAGTGACAGTTGGAACTGGTGCTCTCCACTCTCTCTCCTGCGACAGTTGGAACTGGTGCTCTCCACTCTCCCGTCCTGCGACAGTTGGAACTGGTGCTCTCCACTCTCTCGTCCTGTGACAGTTGGAACTAGTGCTCTCCACTCTCTCGTCCTGTGACAGTTGGAACTGGTGCTCTCCACTCTCCTGTCCTGTGACAGTTTGAACTGGTGCTCTCCACTCTCCCGTCCTGTGACAGTTTGAACTGGTGCTCTCCATTCTCTCTCCTGTGACAGTTTGAATTGGTGCTCTCCACTCTCTGTCCTGTGACAGTTGGAACTGGTGCTCTCCACTCTCCCGTCCAGTGTTCGTTGGAACTGGTGCTCTCCACTCTCCCGTCCTGTGACAGTTTGAACTGGTGCTCTCCATTCTCTCTCCTGTGACAGTTTGAATTGGTGCTCTCCACTCTCTGTCCTGTGACAGTTTGAACTGGTGCTCTCCACTCTCTGTCCTGTGACAGTTGGAACTGGTGCTCTCCACTCTCCCGTCCAGTTTTGGTTGGACCACTCTCCCGTCCTGTGACAGTTTGAACTGGTGCTCTCGATTCTCTCTCCTGTGACAGTTTGAATTGGTGCTCTCCACTCTCTGTCCAGTGACAGTTGGAACTGGTGCTCTCCACTCTCCCGTCCAGTGACAGTTGGAACTGGTGCTCTCCACTCTCCCGTCCTGTGACAGTTTGAATTGATGCTCTCCATTCTCTCTCCTGTGACAGTTTGAATTGGTGCTCTCCACTCTCTGTCCAGTGACAGTTGAAACTGGTGCTCTCCACTCTCCCGTCCAGTGACAGTTGGAACTGGTGCTCTCCACTCTCCCGTCCTGGGACAGTTGGAACTGGTGCTCTCCACTCTCCCATCCTGTGACAGTTTGAACTGCTGCTCTCCACTCTCCCGTACTGTGACAGTTGGAACTGGTGCTCTCCACTTCCCGTCCTGTGACAGTTGGAACTGCACATCCTTACGCACACCAACTTACCTTGCACCTCCATCCATCTCTCTCTCTATCTACATTATCACTTCCCAATCTTATGAGCCACCACTCACACTCACCCTCATCCTAGTGTGATCATACCAACGAACACACAAGGGTAGGCACTTAGGTGTTTTAGCCAATGTTCACGTAAAGTTTCTGTTAATGTATTTAGACGAAGGAATTGAATGTAATATCTCCAAGTTTGCAAATGACACTAAGCTGGGTGGCAGTGTGAGCTGTGATGAGATGCTAAGAGGCAGCAAGGTGACTTGGACATGTTAGGTGCGTGGGCAAATACATGGCAGGTGCGGTATAATGTAGATAAATGTGAGGTTATCCACTTTGCTGGCAAAAACAGGAAGACAGGTTATTACCTGAATGAGTAAAAGGGGAGGTACGAGACCTGGGTGTCATGGTACATCAGTCATTGAAAGTTGGCATACAGGTACAGCAGGTGGTGAAGAAGGCAAATGGCATGTTGGCCTTCATAGCGAGGGGATTTGAGTATCGGAGTATAGGAGCAGGGAGGTCTTACTCCAGTTGTATAAAGCCTTGGTGAGGCCACACCTTGAATATTGTGTTCAATTTTGGACTCCTAATCTGAGGAAGGACATTCTTGCTATTGAGGGAGTGCAGCGAAGGTTCACCAGACTGATTCCCGGGTTGGCAGGACTGACATATGAGGAGAGACTGGATCGACTAGGCTTATAGTCAATGGAATTTAGAAGAATGAGAGGGGATCTCATAGAAACATATAAAATTCTGACGGGATTGGACAGGTTAGATGCAGGAAGAATGTTCCCAATGTTGGGGAAGTCCAGAACCAGGGGTCACAGTCTAAGATTAAGGGGTAAGCCATTTCGGACCGAGATGAGGAGAAACTTCTTCACTCAGAGAGTTGTGAGCATATGGAATTTTCTACCACAGAAACTTGTTGAGGCCAGTTCGTTAGATATATTCAAAATGGAGTTAGATGTGGCCCTTATGGCTAAAGGGATCAAGGGATTTGAAGAGAGAGCAGGAATGAGGTACTGAAGTTGCATGATCAGTCATGATCATATTGAATGGTGGTGCAGGCTCGAAGGGCCTAATGGCCTGCTCCTGCAATTATTTTCTATGTTACTATCGAACATTAAAATCTTTATTTTCAACAATTTCCATTCCTGGACAGATTTGTGTGCACCTTTGGAAGTGGCTTAGTGAGTTGCAGTAAATGGTGAGATGCAACGGTAGCCCCGCAATGGCGATGAGTGTGAAAAAAATAGCTTGGGCATTGTAGGAATGTTTTATGGTGGTGGTGTGGGGCCAGCCTGGCACATCATGTAGCAGCCAGAGTGTACAGCGTCAAGTGAAGTAAATCTGGTCATGGTGAGGCCATCCCTGGCGTCCCGGGCAGCAACATCAATTGATTGCAGAGAAGGTTGGTGTTGTTGCTGGTCTGTTTGGTGCAGCTGCTGTTGGGGCTGATCGTGGTAGGATTCTGAGGATTAAGGCGAGATAGTTTCAAGAGCACTGATGTTAATGTGATAGATGGCAGGTGAATTTGAGATGACAGAAGCGATGTGTCAATGGTGAGAGAGGTTGTTCCAATGAGGTGACACTAGATAGAGAGATTGCTCCAAAGACTTGCAACCTGCATAAAGCTCAATGTGCCTTCCGAATGCAGTAAACAAGAAGTTCTGATCTTGGAAAGTGAAAGCTGTGAGATGGGAGCTTTTATAACACATTTGCAGCTGTCAGGTAAAGAAATGAATTCTTGCTGACAACTCCCGACGTAGTCACCTGATATGATCTCCGAGCAGTGGGAACCTCGTGGAAAACCTGTAAAAATGGTAAGTTGAGCTCAAAATTAACTTTAACAGCCTCTTAACAAGGTCTTAATTACCTAAATTACCTCCCCCAGCGTTGACAAACCCAACACCTGGGAAAGTAGCATGGCGATGGGTTGACAGCAGTGTCCCGACCCACTGTCAATCATTTAAAATTTAACAGGTGACCCACCACCGATCCTGTTCTCTGAGCACCGGTAAATTTCCGGTCATTGGGTGACGACAACTGACTGAGTCCTTAGGTATTGCTCGTTGAACCTCTGCTGTTCATAATAAACTAATAATTGCTCTGGGGAATCTCAGTGGATGAACATTCAATATGCTCAAATGACATGTCTCTTTTTGCTCTTTATCACAGGTACTAACTTACTAAGCTTTTGTTAAAGGAACAACATTAAGTGCACATTAATTATTCATCTGCTAATATCACCAACAGTGATTTCTAGACTTGTGTACTGTATTTATAACTCCTTGAGACTTGTAAAGGCATTGAAAATCCATACAATTAATAAGCCATCTCCTTTGTCTCCCTGTATTTTCTTCTTCCAAAGTATGAACTTGTATGTGAAGATGCCTGGAAGGTGGATATGTCTCAAGCCTGTATTGAAATAGGCTTTTTCCTTGGAGCACTGATCACAGGCTATGCTGCAGATAGGTACGTGACAGTCACAGTCTGACCATTACCTTGTCTACTTGACTTCTTCCTTGCCTAAGCAAAAAAATTATTTCCATTTGCAGGTTTGGCCGAAAGCTTTGTTTACTGGCTTGTCTGGTTGGAACAGGAGTTGCTGGAATTGTTGTCGCAGTTGCACCAGTTTACCCAGTGTTTGTGATTTTTCGAATCCTGCAGGGCTTCTTTGGAAGAGGGATATGTGTGATCAATGCGGTCATTGGTAAGCCTTAAACAAGAATGTGATTGAATGTAGCAAATGCCTTTTAAAGAAACAATTTTGAATTCGTGACTGCAAACAATGCACACAGAATTCTTAAAGCCGCAGTGGCCTTTCCACTGGACCTTATAAGTTATTCAAAAAGGATATCTACTTTAATCAACAACGTCATTGATTTTTTTAACCTTGTAAAATGTTATTTAAGTGCATTGATTAAGTTATTACCCAGTCAGCAGAAAACACAGCAATTATCAGATTATGTTGTAGAAACTAGCATGCGTTGCACAACTTTTTTGGGTGCCTTTGTCTTCGGGCATGCTCTGGCTTTGCAAAACCAGCAGAGACAAAAATCTACCCTGTTGTGTTATTGCCGGAGTCGTCTCATACTCCAGTGTATTCCACTCACCATCTTTAATGGTGATTGACCCCATTGACCAAGGAAATATGGTGATGAGTGAATCTATTGCAGTATTTTGGTTCTTCATGGCTCAAGGATTTTTTTTTATTCGTTCACGGGATGTGAACACGTTGGCAAGGCCAGCATTTATTGCCCATCTTTAATGCCCTTGAGAAGGTGGTGGTGAGCAGCCTTCTTGAACTGCCATGGTACTTCTGGTGAAGTAACTGTTAGGGAGGGAGTTCCACAATTTTGACCCAGCGACAATGAAGGAACGGCAATATATTTCCAAGTCAGGATGGTGTGTGACTTGAAGGGGAACTTGGTGTTCGCATTCGCCTGCTGCCCTTGTCCTTCTAGGTTGCGGAGGTCATAGAAACATAGAAAATAGGTGCAGGAGTAGGCCATTCGGCCCTTCGAGCCTGCACCACCATTCAATGAGTTCATGGCTGAACATGCAACTTCAGTACCCCATTCCTGCTTTCTCACCATACCCCTTGATCCCCCTAGTAGTAAGAATTACATCTAACTCCTTTTTGAATATATTTATTGAATTGGCCTCAACAACTTTCTGTGGTAGAGAATTCCACAGGTTCACCACTCTCTGGGTGAAGAAGTTTCTCCTCATCTCGGTCCTAAATGGCTTAACCCTTATCCTTCGACTGTGACCCCTGGTTCTGGACTTCCCCAACATTGGGAACATTTTTCCTGAATTTAACCTGTCTAAACCCGTCAGAATTTTAAACGTTTCTCTGAGATCCCCTCTCATTCTTCTGAACTCCAGTGAATACAAGCCCAGTTGATCCAGTCTTTCTTCATATGTCAGTCCCGCCATCCCGGTAGTTTTCTTTGGAACTGAGGAGGCAGAGGGGTGATTTAATTGAGGTGTATAAAATTATGAGGGGTCTAGACAGAATGGATAGGAACATAAGAACACAAGAACATAACAATTAGGAACAGGAGTAGGCCATCTAGCCCCTCGAGCCTGCTCCGCCATTCAACAAGATCATGGCTGATCTGGCCGTGGACTCAGCTCCACTTACCTGCCCATTCCCCATAACCCTTAATTCCCTTATTGGTTAAAAATCTATCTATCTGTGATTTGAATACATTCAATGAGCTAGCCTCAACTGCTTCCTTGGGCAGAGAATTCCATAGATTCACAACCCTCTGGGAGAAGAAATTGCTTCTCAACTCGGTTTTAAATTGGCTCCCCCGTATTTTGAGGCTGTGGCCCCTAGTTTTAGTCTCCCCGACCAGTGGAAACAACCTCTCTGCCTCTATCTTGTCTATTTATCCCTTTCATTATTTTAAATGTTTCTCTAAGATCACCCCTCATCCTTCTGAACTCCAACGAGTAAAGACCCAGTCTACTCAATCTATCATCATAAGGTAGCCCCCTCATCTCCGGAATCAGCCTAGTAAATTGTCTCTGTACCCCCTCCAAAGCCAGTATATCCTTCCTTAAGTAAGGTGACCAAAACTGCACGCAGTACTCCAGGTGCGGCCTCATCAATACCCTGTACAGTTGCAGAAGGACCTCCTTGCTTTTGTACTCCATCCCTCTCGCAATGAAGGCCAACATTCCATTCGCCTTCCTGATTACCTGCTGCACCTGCAAACTAACTTTTTGGGATTCATGCACAAGGTGGCGCAGCGGAAGCGTGCTGGGCCCATAACCCAGAGGTCGATGGATCGAAACCATCCTCTGCTAAAGGCAACTTTTCGCTCGCGGCCTTCCGCGAGAGGTGGGCACCGGAGGGACTGGAGTGCATCATCACGCCCGGCAACCAAATTTTAATTTGATTTTACGTTTTTTAAGTTTAATTTGTTTTAATTGCCGGTGCTTTTAGTGTCCCCCTTCCCTTTTATAGGGGGCACTGGGGAAAATTGTGATTTTAGTGCCCAAAAAAAAAAAAAAGAAAAACACAAAAAAAAGGGGGAAAAAAAAAGGGCCTTGTAAATGTCTGGAGTGTCACCCAGGTCGGGTGGCACCGTTTAATGTTTTTTTGTTTTGCAGATGAACTCCAAAAAGAGTTTCATGCACAAGGACCCCCAGTTCCCTCTGCATCGCAGCATGTTGTAATTTCTCCCCATTCAAATAATATTCCCTTTTACTGTTTTTTTTTCCCAAGGTGGATGACCTCACATTTTCCGACATTGTATTCCATCTGCCAAACCTTAGCCCATTCGCTTCACCTATCTAAATCTCTTTGCAGCCTCTCTGTGCCCTCTACACAACCCGCTTTCCCACTAATCTTTGTGTCATCTGCAAATTTTGTTACACTACACTCTGTCCCCTCTTCCAGGTCATCTATGTATATTGTAAACAGTTGTGGTCCCAGCACCGATCCCTGTGGCACACCACTAACCACCGATTTCCAACCCGAAAAGGACCCATTTATCCTGACTCTCTGCTTTCTGTTAGCCAGCCAATTCTTGATCCATGCTAATATATTTCCTCTGACTCCGCGTAACTTTATCTTCTGCAGTAACCTTTTGTGTGGCACCTTATCGAATGCCTTTTGGAAATCTAAATACACCACATCTATCGGTTCACCTCTATCCACCATACTCGTTATCTCCTCAAAGAATTTCAGTAAATTAGTTACACATGATTTCCCCTTCATGAATCCATGTTGCATCTGCTTGATTGCACTATTCCTATCTAGATGTCCCGCTATTTCTTCCTTAATGATAGCTTCAAGCATTTTCCCCACTACAGATGTTAAACTAACCGGCCTAAGTTACCTGCCTTTTGTCTGCCCCCTTTTTTAAACAGAGGTGTTACATTAGCTGCTTTCCAATCCGATGGTACCTCCCCAGAGTCCAGAGAATTTTGGTGGATTATAACGAATGCATCTGCTATAACTTCCGCCATCTCTTTTAATACCCTGGGATGCATTTCATCAGGACCAGGGGACTTGTCTACCTTGAGTCCCATTAGCTTGTCCAGCACTACCCCTCTAGTGATAGTGATTGTCTCAAGGTCCTCCCTTCCCACATTCCCGTGACCAGCAATTTGTGGCATGGTTTTTGTGTCTTCCACTGTGAAGACCGAAGCAAAATAATTGTTTAAGGTCTCAGCCATTTCCACATTTCCCATTATTAAATCCCCCTTCTCATCTTCTAAGGGACCAACATTTACTTTAGTCACTCTTTTCCATTTTATATATCGGTAAAAGCTTTTACTATCTGTTTTTATGTTTTGCGCAAGTTTCCTTTCATAATCTATCTTTCCTTTCTTTATTGCTTTCTTAGTCATTCTTTGCTGTCGTTTAAAATTTTCCCAATCTTCTAGTTTCCCACTAACCTTGGCCACCTTATACGCATTGGTTTTTAATTTGATACTCTCCTTTATTTCCTTGGTTATCCACGGCTGGTTATCCCTTCTCTTACCGCCCTTCTTTTTCACTGGAATATATTTTTGTTGAGCACTGTGAAAGAGCTCCTTAAAAGTCCTCCACTGTTCCCCAATTGTGCCACCATTTAGTCTGTGTTCCCAGTCTACTTTAGCCAACTCTGCCCTCATCCCACTGTAGTCCCCTTTGTTTAAGCATAGTACGCTCGTTTGAGACACTACTTCCTCACCCTCAATCTGTATTACAAATTCAACCATACCGTGATCACTCATTCCGAGAGGATCTTTTACTGGGAGATCGTTTATTATTCCTGTCTCATTACACAGGACCATATCTAAGATAGCTTGCTCCCTTAAGGTTCTGTAATATACTGTTCTAAGAAACAATCCCGTATGCATTCTATGAATTCCTCCTCAAGGCTACACCATGCGATTTGATTTGACCAATTGATATGTAGGTTAAAATCCCCCATGATTACTGCCGTTCCTTTTTCACATGCCTCCATTATTCCATTGATTATTGTCCGCCCCACCGTGAAGTTATTATTTGGGGGCCTATAAACTACGTCCACCAGTGACTTTTTCCCCTTACTATCTCTAATCTCCACCCACAATGATTCAGCATTTTGTTCATTAAAGCCACTATCATCTCTCACAACTGCCCTGATATCATCCTTTATTAACAGAGCTACCCCACCTCCTTTCCCTCTTGTCTATCTTTCCGAATTGTCAGATATGTTTAATTTCCCGTCTTGGCCACCCTGCAACCACGTTTCAGTAATGGCCACCAAATCATACCCATTTGTAATGATTTGTGCCGTCAACTCATTTACTTTGTTTTGAATGCTGCGTGCATTTAGGTAAAGTGTTTTAATACTAGTTTTTAAACCATGATTTTTAGTTTTGACCCCTCTTGCAGCCCCTTTATATTTGTACATATAGGGCCCAAGTTTCCACATGATTTGCGCCTGATTTTTAGGAGCAACTGGTGGAGAACGGATTATCTTAGAAATCGCAATTCTCCACATTTTTTTTTCTGCAGTTCTAGTCAGTTAGAACAGTTTCACTTTGGAACAGAATTTTTTCTTCAAAAGGGGGCGTGTCCGGCCACTGACGCCTGATTTCAAAGTTTCCACAGTGAAAACGTACTCCAAACTAACTTAGAATGGAGCAAGTGAAGATTTTTGTAGAACTGAAAAAACCTTGTCTACACATTAAAACATCAGGCGCAGGTTACAAATTAGGCGTCCAGAACAAAGTGGGGGGGGGGGGGGAGGGGGGGGAAGGGAAGTCATTAAATTCTATAATAAATCCTTATTTATACTTATACAAATATTATACAAATAAATCCAACCTGAATAAAAATTTATAAGCAAAGAAAAGATTAAATAAACCATCTTCCTACCTGTGTGAAAGTGCTTCAGCCAGGGAGAATGCTGCAGCAAGCCTCACAAGTTGAGGCAGCGTTCGTTCCCACGGGGGGGGGGGGGGGGGGGGGCGGAGGAGACAGTGAGAAGGCTGCAGGAAGCCTCACAAGTTCAGCAGTCATTCCCGACGGCAGCGGGGGGGGGGGGGGGGGGGGGAGGCCGTCGGGAAACGACTGCCTCAACTTTGAGGCTTCCTGCAGCCTTCTCACTGCTGCAGGAAGCCTCAGTGCTGATGTGCCGATGGCAATGTGCTTTTATTAAAAAATTTTCAAAAATTAAACAGCTACAAAGAACTACAAAAATGGCCGAGTGCCAATGTTTCCTTCACACTGCGCGTGCGCGAACGCTCCAATGTGTACGTGCAGAGTTGCCGGCAGGAAAAAAACTAATTTAAATGGTACCCGCCCCCTCCCACTAACAAAATCGGCTCGAGTGTAGGCTCCGCCCCCCTGGGCGCCGCGCCAAGCAGACATGGAGCTGCAGGGCGCTCCAGAATCGCGCGTTTTTTTTCCGGCGCCGTTTTCGGAGTGAAAAACGGGCACCCAGCTCGGAGGGGCGCCCGTTTTTTATCGTGTGGAAACTTGGGGCCATTGTCCCTTCCTATCACCTTGTGGTTTACACTTACCCCAGTGCTACTCTGCTCTGTTGCCTCCTGCCTTTTGCATTCTTTCTTGGGGTTCTGTTCATCTGAGCTCTCACCCACTCAAACTGGCTCAGAGCCCTCTCCTGGGTTCCCATCCCCCTGTCAAGCTAGTTTAAAGCCCTCCCAACCGTTCTATCAAAACCACCCGCGAGGACATTGGTCCCGTCTCTGTTGAGGTGTAACCTGTTCGACCGCTACAGGTTCTACCTACCCCAGAAGCAGTCCCAATTGTTCAGGAAACTAAAGCCCTCCCTCCTACACCAACGGGAGAATGGAGAGCAACAGTTCCAACTGTTACAGGACGAGAGAGTGGAGAGCACCAGTTCCAACTGTCGCAGGAGAGAGAGCGGAGAGCACCAGTTCAAACTGTCACAGGACGGGAGAGTGGAGAGCACCAGTTCCAACTGTCGCAGGACGGGAGAGTGGAGAGCACCAGTTCCAACTGTCGCAGGAGAGAGAGCGGAGAGCACTAGTTCCAACTGTCGCAGGAGAGGAGAGCGGAGAGCACCAGTTCAAACTGTCACAGGACGGGAGAGTGGAGAGCACCAGTTCCAACTGTCGCAGGAGAGGAGAGCGGAGAGCACCAGTTCAAACTGTCACAGGACAGAGAGTGGAGAGCACCAGTTCCCACTGTCACAGGACAGAGAGTGGAGAGCACCAGTTCCAACTGTCACAGGACGAGAAAGTGGAGAGCACCGGTTCCAACTGTCGCAGGACGGGAGAGTGGAGAGCACCAGTTCCAACTGTCGCAGGAGAGAGAGCGGAGAGCAATAGTTCCAACTGTTGCAGGACGAGGGAGTGGAGAGCACCAGTTCCAACTGTCACAGGACAGGAGAGTGGAGAGTGGAGAGTGGAGAGTGGAGAGAGGTCACGGTGAATAGTGACAGTGTCGTGACTTCTGTATATCATCCACTCCAACGATGTCCCTTTTAGGGGGTTGGAAGAACATGATCCGTCTTCCCCCCCACCCGTGTCTCTCACTCTCCCCCCAGCCTCTCTCTCTCGATCTCAGCCCCAGGGCCGCTGCTCTCGGCCCCACGCTGGCCAGGGGGAGGGGAAAGAGTTGGAGCCTCAGGTCCTGCTTCTCGGCACCACGTGGAGGGAATGATTCAGGCCGGGAGGGGGATGGAGCTTGACAGGGGCGGGGCTTGTCACATGTCTGTCAGAAAAGTGCAGTACGGGCAGGAGGGGCAGGGCTGGACAGACGCCTGTCTGTCAAAAAAAGTTCAGTACAAATAGTTACATCGTTTTAATTCTTTTTCTAACCCCTCCCCTACCAGTTGAGCCAGGAATGAGCTGAATTCTCTGTTGAATACTTAAAACAACTCCACAGTATTCATTGTGTTAGTGCTAATCTATTCCATAAGTCAATTGGTTTAAATGTGAAGAAGTTCTCCCCTACATTTACTCTGTTGCAACTTCAGCTTATAGTCCCACACTCCAGTTCTGGTAAAATTGTATAAAATATCTGTCATCATTCACATTATCAATTACCTTCATTGTTTAAAAAGTTTGGATTGATATCCTTCCAATCTGTCCAGCACAAATAGGGTAGCTTCCTTAATTTCTCTTCAGGCTCAGGGTGTCAAATGCTTTGACAATAATATTAAAACTCTTGTTAATCTTTAGCAATACTGTTTCATATTATGTTAAAGGCTATCTAGGTGGTGTTTGAAATTGTGCTAAAAACTTGTTTGTCAAATGTGGGCAAATACATACAAATGAATAAAGTCCTTCTATAAATGTGTGTAAGCATTATTGGGTTCATAAGGAAAATAATGCATTAGAAGGGTATAACAGAACTTTTGGCTCGTGGTTTGACTCAAGCTCTTTTGTAACGTTGGTTATGAGTTAAACAGAATAAAATGTTAAAAATGTGCTGATTCAAACAATATGAAAATGTTTGTAATTTATTCTTATTGCTGTATCCACCCATTCTTTAGCCAGGGTGATGAAGTGGGGGAGGTAGGGGAGAACAGCAATCTGGTCTGGTCTTCAATAGCGAATGTGGACGAAGTAGGAGCTATTGGTGCGCACTGTAAATGTAAAGTGTGAGTAAAGCGATGTGATCCAATTCTGGGATGTTTATGGATGTGAGGTGTAAGTAAAGGGATCTGATCCATTTGTAGAATGCCTTCCCAAAGGTCATTTTCACGAGCATGGGGAGGATGTCCCACTCTGCACATTTGAATGCTTCCTCTGCTTGATCTGAGAGAATGTGAGTGGAGGTTCAGTGTCACTGTCGTGGAGGACCATGATAAATAGCTGCCTGGTGTTCTTTGATTGGACAAGTATCTGAAGCCCCTTTCGTCTGGGTAGATGGGATTTTAGATTTTGGTCTGTATTTTATAGTTGTTACTGAAGAGGGATATGGATCTGTTGAAGATACATGAAGTGGGCATTTGCCTTTCTTGTGCATTAATGTGGCTGTCTTGAGCATGCCTGTGAGGGATGCTTTTACCTCATATGTTGTGGAAGAGTTTCAGTAGTACAGTCCTACCCACTTAATCTTGCCCGTATCCTAACTCGCACCAAGTCCCACTCACCCATCATCCCTGCGCTCGCTGACCTACATTGACTCCTGCTCCAGCAAAGCCTAGAGTTTAACATTTTCAACACTGCACCAGTGGCAGCTGTGCCTTCAGCTGCCTAGGCCCTAAGCTCTGGAATTCCCTTCCTAAACCTCTCCGCCATTTCAACATTCCATTTATGTTGATGAAGAATTCCATTCCCTTTGTGAACTTACCGTTCATGTCAACATCAACATAAAACTCTGACCCTCTTGTTGACAAATGTTTAAAGTCTTAAACAGCATTAAAGGATTATGTCACTTACTGCTTCTATTGACACTATGTTCAGTAAGTGGTCATCATCATAGGCGGTCCCACGAAGGAGGGTGACTTGCTTCCACATGAGGTCACAGATGTTTCAATGAAGGACCCAATGTTCCAGTCCTGAACTCCCAATTTTAGGGGTGGAAGATGCCTGTGCGTGGATTTTTTTAACGTGTGGTGACCGTTACACATCAGCCATCACACGAGTTTGACAGAGCTAGGTCTTTATCCAGTGGCAAGGGTTAACCAGGATGACTGGAGACCTGCCAAGCTGAATGCTGAGTGGTAGTGCTCTTGTGAGAGCGAGAGTCACTAGATGGTGCTTGGTTTCTTGCTGAATGACTAGGATCCTGAGTTATACAGTGAGTGACAGATACTCGATTGATTAACGTGGTATCAGAGGCTAGGCTACTATTTGCATGTAAATGGATTTTCCGCTGAAGTTACGGCAGTGGAGCAGAAGAAGCCACGAGAAAATTTACACCTTACCTAGTCCAATGCAAACCAAAAACTGGAATGCCCCTCTGAGCCAATTTGATTATTTGTGAAATCTAAATACTGGTGCAGAATCCAAAATCCGGACTTCCGGAATCCGGAATGTTCCGGAATCCACAATGATTGGTGGCAGGGTTGTCCGGAATCCATAAAATGTTCCGGAATCCGGACCCAACGACCCTGCTGACCGAGGTGCCGCTGCTGCCCGACCTCAGGCCTCGCCTCACCGCCCCTACCCGACCTCGGGCCTCGCCGCGGCTGCCCTTACCTCGGGGTCTCGTCGCCAGCCCGCCCGAACACTTCCTCGGTGCCGGGGCTCGCTCGAACAACTCCTTGGCGGCAGGGCCCCGCCCAATGACCTCATCGACGGGGCCGGTGACACAAACAGCTCCTCGACGAGCACCCCTCACCCGCTTTCTGATGTTCCGAAATCTGGAAATACCCGAACCTGGGCTCGTGTGTTTCCGGATTCGTGATGTCAGAAAAACGTTCCGGATTCCGTGTTTTTCCAGACTTTGGAACGGCCTCAGTCCCGAGGGTTCCGGATTTGGGACGCTGCACCTGTACAATTACATAGATTTTTTCTATACACAAAAGAACTGAAGCTACAGTATATAACATTAACACCATGAATTCTAGTTAATGATATAAATATAATGAATTCTAGTATATAGTAACATAATGAATAGAGTATATGATATTAACATTATGAATTCAAGTAAAATATATTAAATTAACACCCATAAATTCTAGTATATTTATAGTAACACCATGGATTCTAGTACCGTGCAGGTATACAACAACAATTTGCATTTATATAGCGCCTTTAACAAAGTAAAACGTCCCAAGACACTTCACGGGGCATTATCTGGCATAATGTGACACCAAGCCACATAAGATGATATTAGGGCAGGTGACCAAAAGCATGGTAGGTTTTAAGGTGTGTCTTAAAGGAGATGTAGAGAGGCAGGTGAGGTTTAGGAAGAGAATTCCAGAGCTTAGGGCCTAGGCAGCTGAAGGCACGGTCGCCAATGGTGCAGCGATGAAAATTGGGGATGCACAAAAGGTCAGAATTGGAGGAACTCAAGAGATCACGGAGTGTTGTCCGACTGCAGGAGGTTACGGAGATAGAGAGGGGCGAGGCCATGGAGGAAATTGAAACAAGGATGAGAATTTTAAACTCGAGGTGTTGGAGCAGGAATCAATGTAGGTCAGCGAGCACAGGGGTGATGGGTGAGCGGGACTTGGTGCGAGTTAGGACATGGGCAACAAAGTTTTTGGATGTGCTCAAGTTTACAAAGGGTGCAAGGTGGGTGGCTAGTCAGGAGAGCGTTGGAATAGTTGAGTCTGAGGGTAACAATGATATGGATGAGGGTTTCAAAAGCAAATGTACTGAGGCTGGGGCAGAGATGGACGATGTTACACAGATGGAACTAGCCGGTCTTGGTGATTCAGCAGATATGGGGTCAGAAACTCATTTCAGGGTCAAATAGGACACCAAGGTTGTGAATCATAGAAACATAGAAAATAGGTGTAGGAGTAGGCCATTCGGCCCTTCGAGCCTGCACCACCATTCAATAAGATCATGGCTGATCATTCACCTCAGTACCCCCTTCCTGCCTTCTCTCCATACCCCTTGATCCCTTTAGCCGTAAGGGCCATATCTAACTCTCCCCTGAATATATCCAATGAACTGGCATCAACAACTCTCTGCGGTAGGGAATTATTCCACAGGTTAACAACTCTCTGAGTGAAGAAGTTTCTCCTCATCTCAGTCCTAAATGGCTTACCCCTTATCCTTAGGCTATGTCCCCTGGTTCTGGACTTCCCCAACATCGGGAACGTTCTTCCTGCATCTAACCTGTCCAGTCCCGTCCCGTCAGAATTTTATATGTTTCTATGAGATCCCCTCTCATCCTTTTAAACTCCAGTGAATACATCAGTCTGGTGAACCTTCGCTGCACTCCCTCAATAACAAGAACGTCCTTCCTCAGATTAGGAGACCAAAACTGAACACAATATTCCAGGTGAGGCCTCACTAAGGCCCTGTACAACTGCAGTAAGACCTCCCTGCTCCTATACTCAAATCCCCTAGCTATGAATGGTGCAGTTCAACCTCAGAGGCTGGCCAGAAAGTGGGTTGCAGTCAGAGAGAGTATATGATATTAACACCCGTGAGTTCTAGTATATGATATTAACACCCATGACTTATAGTTTATGATATTAACACCTGTGAGTTCTAGTTTGATATTAACACCCATGAATTCCAAGTATATATTAATACCTGTGAGTTCTAGTATATGATAGTAACACCCATGAGTTCTAGTATATGATATTAACACCATAAATTTAAGTGTATGATACTAATGTCCATGAATTCAAGTATATATTAACACCCGTGCGTTCTAGTTTATGATATTAACACCTGTGTGTTCTAGTTTATGATATTAACACCCGTGATTTCTAGGGTATGATATTAATACCCATGAATTCTAGTGGCGCTGCAGCATTGAACAGAGTTTTTCTAAGAGTAACAAAAGTGGTTCATTTTCCATACACAAATCCCTTCCTGCTGACGTAATAGCACAACCAAGTTTCACTCATCCCTCAGATGGGCTACTGTGAACATGCTTCTGTCACTGGCAGCCCTAAGGACAACCTGCTTCAGTCAAATGCAAATAACTATACAAATTTGTTGTCTTATTATTGTGTACCTACCATTATAATCTTCAGAGCAAATTGCACTGTTTTCTCTTTTCAGCCACAGAACTGGTTGGATCAAGATACAGACGAGTTGCTATTGTTGTAACACAAGCGGTTTTCTCTTTGGGTATAATGTTACTTCCTGGTTTCGCATATTTGATTAAATCCTGGAAAGGAATCCAAATGGCCATTACCGTCCCAAACTTTGTCTTGCTGCTTTACTGTTGGTAATTTAAATTTACTGCAAACTTTTCCATTGATTAATACTGTATAATAATCACTTAGTGCATGGCAGAATTGATTTTACAAATTTGGTCTCATCCACTTTTAGCTTAATTCCAGAATCTCCTCGGTGGTTGTTATCTCGCAAGAGAATCAAAGAAGCATTGAAAATTGCCCAGGATATTGCACAAAAGAATGGAAAGTGTCTCCCATCAACTTACAAAGAGGTAATAGATTGTGTTTGATACTAGGAATATTGGAAAATCATCACTGGATTTTAAATGCCCCAATGTTGATGCTATATAGAGCATAAACCCTACAAGAGTTTTGGGATACATGTATGTAAAATAAAAATTTACCTTTGGTTGTAGTTTGAATGAGGAAACATGAATTTGAATGAGGAAAGACTCCTGTATCCAATTAACAAATGTTATAATGAAGGCAAACCCAATACCGAATGAATCTTTCAGCATGGATAAGTCTGGCCTTGAATACACTTTGGGGTGATTTTGATGTCACTACTGCTCTGCTTCCATCTAAAAATGATCAGTAGCGAGACCAAAATAGCGAGTAGAGTTGAAGTACTGACTTATCACTTAGTGACCACAATCCCGTTCCAATTTTTGAGTGACTTCAATCTAGGTGGCCGGAGTTTCAATCAGAACCAAACAGGGGGTCTCATGAATATCTAGTCATCAGGGTCAATGATGTAGTTATGACCCCCGACGCCATATTTGTCTCTGCCCGAGTGGCTACCACCAGTTCCTCTTCCAAACCACCAAACATGGGTGGTTGAAGTTGGGAGACAGCCATTTTGAGCACCCATTAAAAAGATCCTTAGCAGTCAGATAAAGCTGCAAACAGATTGGCACTCCTTTTTACTGCATTCGCTCATGGGTTTTGTGCCTTAAAGGCTTCCAATAGTTTATCTCCTTGCTACTGTAGGTGCAGCAAATAATGTGCTCAAAACTGCTGCTCCCTTCCATTCCTGATGCTACTATTCCTTATAAGGTGCTGCTGCATGGCCATCAAAATCATTCGCCCCACCAGATTTCCCATCCCCTGATCAGCAAGCTGCCTTTAAGGAATGCTTTTCCTGCTGGCAGCTTACCAGATTAATGCAAATGGCTCAGGCCCCAGCCAGCCTCATTCAGGCTGGCACAGGGCACATCCTGCCCATACCCAGCTGAGGTACACTGAAACAGAAAATGTTCCCCTTTATGTTCCCACAATTCTGTCTTCCATCAAGCTACATAGAGCGTGGATGATGGGACATTCTGTGTCACAGAGTGTGGAAGATGGAACACTCCAGGGCTCAAGTTTTGGGTGGAGTTGCTCCTATTTTTTTGGAGCAACTAGTTTAGTTTAGAGTATCTTAGAAATCGCAATTCTCAGCATTTAGTTTGCTCCGGTTCTAGTGAGTTAGTTTAGTTTTGTTTTAGTTCAGTTTTTTTTCAAAAGGGGGCGTTACCGGCCACTTACGCCTGTTTTGCAAGTTTAGACACCGAAAAGTTACTCCAAACTGACTTAGAATAGAGTAAGTGTCAACTTTTGTACGCTCAGAAAAACCTTGCATACACTTTAGAATTAGGCGCAGGTAAGCCAGATATCGGCAGCGGGGGCGGGGGGGCGGGGGGGGAAGTTAGAGGGAAGTTAGGGGATTTTCCAAAGCATTAAACACTTCACTTTCTAAAATAAAGAACCATCATCAATAAGAAATTATAAATAAATCAATAAAATAATAAATAAAAAATCATTCAATAAATCAATAAATAAAAAATAAAAAGTTCCTACCTCACCTACCTGTTCAGGAGCACTGGGATCCCGGACAGGGCTAGGGCCTGTGTGCTGCAGGCTGGAAATCGGCACTCTGCCCACTCCAGGAGCCCATTCGGCTAGGACTAGGGGCTGCGTGCTTTGGGCCCCTCATACACAGCCAGCAACACACGCACACAGAATCTGGGGGCCAGGAGCTACTGCGCATGTGCGCAGCTGCCGGCACTCTTTTTGGCCCAGAGCTGTAGCTCCGCGCCCCCGCTGTTGTGCTGTGCCGCGCTGACTGCTGAACAGGCCTGCTGCACTCGAAGAATCGCGAGGTAAGTTTTTGGCGCGCTTTTCATTCCATAAAATGGGCAGGCCTCTCGGAGGTGCGCCATTCTAGCGGATATCGGAAACTTGGGCCCATAGAGGGGATGTGGTGGGAAACCCTAAGTCACATAGAATGAATGGGAAAGGAAAGTTACAGGCATACAATATAGGCAAGAGAGTATACATAAACACACAAGTGGGAAGGAATGAATGCTTGGAAGTTGAGAGCAAGGGGAGAATACATGCAGGGAGCTGGGATGCAGACTCTGAGGTATATAAAAACAGATACTGTTTGGGGAATCAGAGATATGCACTGAGAGGGGAACTGGAAAAGGAGGAGATATCAGGGGCATAGTTAGATGGAGAGGGAAAAGGAGGGGAGAGATCAGAGTCATAGAGCAGAAAATATTACGGCAACATGTTATTTTTTTTCCCCAATTAATTAATGCATAGGAAGAATTTCCTGCTCTTCTTTGAAAAACTGCTGTGGGATCTTTTACAAATTCCTGATTAGACTGACAAGGTGTCAGCTTAACATCTCATCTGAAGGATGACATCATTGAAGATGTCAGGACAAGTTGATAAAGTTGTTAAAAAGCATATGGGAGCCTTGGCTTTATAAATAGAAGTATAGAGTACAAAATTTCACTTGTGTCCAATTCTGGGCACCACAGCTTAGAAAGGATATCAAGAGCTTAGAGAGGGTGTAGAGGAGATTTACCAGAATGTTACTTGGAATGAGAGAATTCAGTTATGTGGAGAAACTAGAGAAGCTGGGATTGTTCTCCTTACAGCAGAGAAGGTTAAGGGGAGATTTAACAGAAGTGTTCAAAATTATCGATAGGGAGAAACTGTTTCAACTGGCAAGAGGGTCGGTAACCAGAGGACACAGATTTAAGATGATTGGCAAAAAGCCATGGGTGGGGGGTGGGGTGGTATGAGGAGAATTTTTCTTTAAATCAGTGCTGTTACGATCGGGAATGCACGGCCTGAAAGGGTGATGGAAGCCAATTCAATAATAACTTTCAAAAGGGAATTGGATGAGTACTTAAAAATGAAAAAAATTACAAGGCTGAGAGAAAAAAGGAGCGTAGGACTAGTTGGTAGCTTTTTCAGAGTGTACGCACAGGCACGATGGCCCGAATGACCTCCTTCTGTGCTGTATGATTCTATCTTTGGCAATGCAGCACTCCCTCAGTAATGCACTGAAGTGTCAGCCTAGATTACGTGTTCAAGTCTCCGGTGGGGTTTGAAGCTAAAAGTTTCTAATTTACAGGCAAGAGTGCTACTGAGCCAAGCTTGTAGAGAAATGGGGCAATGTTTGGGGTGAGTCAATGGGCCCAAGTTTCGGGCCGCACCTAGAACGGCGCAGCCCCGACCTGGACGCCCGTTTCTTGCGCTACAAAGTGCGCCTAAAAAAAACTTCCAGATTCTCCGGCTCCCTGCTGGTCCTCTGGCCCTCGGCGCGGCGCAGCACGAGCAGCGGGGGGCGGAGCTAGGTCCCTGCGCTGAAAACAGTGCCGGGACCTCTGCACATGTGCGCTACAGTGGGCGCACATGTGCAGTAGCTTCAGGCGCCCAAAACTGTGTGGGAGGGGCCCGAAGCACGCAGCCCCTAGCCCTGGCCGAATGGCCTCACTGGGGCTGCGTGGATAAGGCTGCCTCCCACGCCCAGCTCCTGCTTCCTCCTGACCCGACTCGACTCCCGCTTCCCCGCCCCCGGACCGGACCGGACCCCGACCCCGACTCGACTCCCGCTCCCCCCCCCCCGGACCAGACCGGTCCCGACCCCCCGGACTGGACCTGACCCGCGCTCCCGATCCCCCCACCAGGACCGGACCCGACCCAACCTGACCTCCCTCCCCCCGCCCCCGACCGCACCCCCCCCCCACCCCGACCGGCCCCGACCCGATCCGACCCGCGCTCCCGACCCCGACCCGCGCTCCTCCCGACCTGACCCGCGTTCCCGACCCTGGACCCGACCCGACCTAACGCCACTTACCTGTAAATCTGGTGCTGGGGACAGGCCCTGCCCGAAGTCTTGGGCCCGGCCCGTTCAGCCTCCCCCCCACTCTTTTCCCTTCTCCTCCTCCTCCCCTTCCCCTTCTCCTCCTCCCCCCCTTCCCCTTCTCCTCCTCCCCCCCCTTCGCCTTCCCCTCCTCCTCCCCCCTTCCCCTTCTCCCCCCTTCCCCTTCTCCCCCCTCCCCTTCTCCCCCCTCCCCCCTCCCTCCCTCCCCTCCTCCTGCCCCCCCTCTCTCCCTCTACCCCCCTCCTCCCCCTCCCCTCACTGTCAGAAACACAGACGCTGACAGACAGAGAGTGAGAGACACAGACAGACAGACAGACAGAGAGATAGAGACACTGACAGAGACACACTGTGGGTGGGGGGGGGCATCCCAGCATGTTGTTGGAGGGCTCCCGGTGCTGCAGTCGGTAAGTAGAAAATGTTTTATTTATTGATTTTGTAAAAAATTATTTCTTATTAATTTTTTTTGATTGGTTTATTAGTTGATTTATTGATGTTTTTATCATTTATTATTGATGATGGCTCTTTATTTGTAAAACTGAAGTGTTTAATGTTTGTAAACTTCCCTTTAAACACCCCCCCCCCCCAATTCCCTACGCCTGATTTGTAACCTACGCCTGATTTTCTAAAGTGCAGACAAGGTTTTTCGAGCGTACAAAAATCTTCACTTACTCCGTTCTAAGTTAGTTTGGAGTAAGTTTTCACTGCCGAAACTTTGAAAACAGGCGTAAGTGGCCGGACACGCCCCCTTTTGAAAAAAGAATTCTGTTCCAAAGTGAAACTGTTCTAACTGACTAGAACTGGAGCAAACTAAATGCCGAGAATTTGAATTTCTAAGATATTCCGTTCTACACCAGTTGCTCCAAAAAATCAGGAGCAACTGAGGCCGAAACTTGGGCCCATAAGCCCTGAAATTCCATGGGAGCTCACCCAACCTCCCACCGTAACTCCAGATTGGCAGAACCTCCAAGAAAATGTAGATGCAGCTGTATCTCTGCCATTTGTAGGAGGTTCTAGTGCAGAGATATGGGAGGAGATTGGGAGAAGCCCTGCAGAATTTAGGGGCCAATGGATCAACAGCAACTTAGTTGAGATGTTGAGATGCAGAAAATCCAATACTACCTGTGGATCATACCCTGACCTTCCCTTTCCCCCTAGATTACCAGGAATCAGATGGACATGCTAAAATATTCAGTATCAGCATCGACTAGAAAGAGCAAAGGTGTATGCCTTTATAATTGCAGTTGCTGCAAGAAAATATCTTGCTGATTTAAACGAGTATCATCACTCAGATCTACTCAGAACTGGCATTTCGCTGCCTCAAACTCTGTATGTAAAACTGTGGTAGTCGGGCAGCAAACTGCACTGCAGGTGTTAAGTGTCGAATTTTGTAGTATTTGTCTCACTTGATCACACAACCAAAAATCACCCACACTACTTAAAACTAACTTTTATTCCAATGACATGACTTTCTGATGTTTTTCAGATGATAATAGGAGAGAACAGCTCTGAAGAAGTAAAGAATCCTTCCTTACTAGATTTGTTTCGGAGACCACAGATGAGAAAGCACACACTTATTTTAATGTACTCCTGGTAAGATCACAAATTGAGACTGTATGTGGTTAAGTTGAATGTATTACTGGATGTTTAAGATACTTTGGGCTGTATTTTGCGGGGGAAGGGGGAGGGGGGAGGGGAGAGAGGTGGGGTTCAGCGGGCACGATCGGTGGCGTGTTGGGTGGGAAAGTATTTTTTTTCCCTGCGGGTCAGGACCCCGTTGTGCACTCGCCGCCACAGGCCTTTACGAAATGTCGGGTCTGTCAGCGCTCAGCAGACCCGACAAGCAGCGGCGGGGGTGGCAATTATAATAATTAGTGGCTTATTTACAGCCACTTAATAGTTTTTTCCCAGCTTTTCGAATTTGACGGATCGTCTACCTGTTTCCCGCAGTGCCTAGATCTCATCTGTGAAGCTGAGGCAGGCGGTCACTAGCCAATGAATCAGCTGATGAGTTGACAGCTTCAAATGGCAAGTCAAAGCTCCCAGCTGATTAAGAAATGTTCCCTTAAATGCTCGCTTCTCTGCATTTCTACTAGATTCAGGATACTGCAAGTCTTTACACAAGTCTCCATCGAGTCTGATCTCATTACCTCTCCCACCATTGACAGATCACTTTGGTCATCTCTACTTCACCTGCCATTTATTCCATCAGCATATACTCTCTCACCTTGGTCCTCACAATACCACCACGATCAGCCCCAACACCAGCATCACCAGACACACCAGCAGCACCAACAACAACACCAACCTTCTCTGCAATCACCTGCACAGGACACAGAGCATCAGCACCTGACCACATTGCTGCCCGGGAGGCCAGAGATGGCCTCACCATGGCCAGATTTATTTCACTTGATGCTGAACACCCTGGCTGCCACATGATGCGCCAGGTTGGTACCACCCCACCCCAATACCATAAAGCATCCCTACAATGCCCAAGCCATTCCTTTCACACTTATCACCATTGTGGAGCTACCGTTATGTCTCACCATTCACTGCAACTCATTAAGCCACTTCCAAAGGAGCACACAAATCTGTCCAAAAACGCAAAGTATTGAAAATAAAAGGTTTCCATGTTTTGACACCACATTAACAGAAACTTTACAGGGACATTGCATAAAACACCCGTGTGTTGTTAGTTGCTGTGATTACACTAAGATGAAGGTGAGTGTGAGGGGTGGCTAGTGAGATGGGGATGTGATAATGTAGATAGAGAGGGATGGATGAGTGGATGTGCAAGGTAAGTTGGTATGAGTAAGAATGTGTAGGAGTAGGGAATGCAGAGTGATAGGGATGTGATGAGAGGCACTGCAGGATAAGGTGGAGTGTGTCTTTTGTACTAATGTTTCGTGATCTACTGAGATCACTAAAGCGTTTGCAGCACTGCACTCAGGACCTCCTGATCACACTCCTGCTTGTGCCCTCCTGTGCAATGTGCAACCAGGCTGTGTTGATCTCCTGGGAAGGTCTCTTCCATCCACGGGAAGGAAATACAACCTCCCTGTGTACTGTGACTCCCTCCATAAGCATATGGGGATAGTCATGGGAGAGCCTGGGTGCAGCCCTGCACCTCTGTGCAGTCATTGTCAGTGTTTGCAGCACCTCAATGCTGTAGAACACTGACAGCACAATGTCAATAGAAAGTTGGCCATGGTTCTAGGGAAACCAGCTGATGAAGCGTCAGCAATTGAAATTATCAGACCCGATTCCTCTAATTGGCCGGGAAACGCGCTGAGGGGGCAGCACAAGCCCAATCAAGGGAAATTCATCTATTCAGGTATCATTGTATGATATCTATGTGGCTTACTGCACTTTTTACCACTCAATGTTGGGTGGTTTTGTGGTGGTAAAGGTAGCAAAATGGGGTGGCGTGGTTTATCGCCACAATCTTGCCCCAAAAGGTGTTACACCAGAATTCTCCTGGTCAAAAATTACCAGTCCAGTTAGCATCAGCCATGACTGAGTATGACCTTGCTCTCTGGATCATTTCCCCCAATTAGAATTTCCAAACTTGACCTCTGAAAACACCACCACGACATAAGAGATTATGAGCAGCACTGGTATCGCTGACGCTTTGCTGTTTGGTGTTTTGGAACTTCTCTGAAAATGTCTGCTACCATTCACAATGAGTACTGGAGAAAGCTAATATTTGTACTGGGGAAATGCCATTCCCAATGGGAGTCCCTCGCTTCCTGTGTTATAAAGAGGAAGAAATTGAAGAGGATAAATTGGAGGAATTCGAGTACGGCATCACAGAAGAAACTTATTTCCAACATATGGTTTAGGTCTTATTTAGATTTCTCTGCCAATTGACATCTCAGGGGCTATTGGAGTTATACCAACTCTAGGTGAAGACCTGTAACCCCTTCCATTAAGAAAATAGCACTGTTAATAGTAGTGACAGAGACCACTGCGTTAATATATTTTTTAACTAGCTCCTTCCAGGTAGTCTTGGGGGACTTTTGTCAAATCAGTCAGCGACACAGCATTGAATACAGGTCACTGATGGTTTATCTAGGCAAGCCTCGTGGAACTTGGAAAACAAAGGCAGCGAACAGTGTTCCTACAGGTGTAAGGATCAATTGATGGAACACATGTAATGTTGGAAGCCCCATAGAACAACCGCTTCAATTTGATGAACAAAAAAGGTTTTGGTGCAAAATTTGGGGATGTAGCACCGACCATTAAGGCCGGTTTTGCTAAAAAAATGGTGGCCGGCCCACTTCCAGCATGACCACGGCGGCCACCATTTTGGAGGTGTTGTTAGCGCTGCTATTGTCTGCGCTCGGCTCACATCTAAATATGCAGATCATGACATCAATCTGTGTGCAACTGCAGAATTAATGCACGGTTGTGAATTTGGACGTCGCCGCTCTGCATAACCCCCTCTCCAAAGCATGCATGGAAGAACGCTGCCAGCGCTCCTTAAAGGGACACACGCATCCTTCAGTCAAGTTTCGATTTCAGCTTTTAGACTGTTTATTTTTACATTTTATTGGAGTAGTGACTTGGTGCAATACATTTAAAGGGTTGTTAAAGTGTGCAGGGAGTGCTCCTGCATACTTGCAAGGCTTTGGATGTTAGACGGACTCTGAGAAGACCACTTGCTCCCAGTTCCGGGGGCTCTCGTTACAGTACCCCTTGGGCGGCAACATCACTTGGAGAGGACGTAGAAGCAGCAAAGGGGAAAGTTGCCCCAGAAATCTTTTTCTATTGGTACCCTTTTGTGGCTGGATGGCATGGTCTCCCTTAAATGGAGGTTGCACTGCCGGTGACTCCATTTTATTTTTTGTCAGCCGACTGCCAGGTGGGTTCGGCCGGACCGCCAACAGGCAACCTGGCACCCCTTCTTCAGTGTCCGTCTGAAACCCTCCCTGATGGCCCAGTGTTTGCCACAAAAGTGCCTGCAGAGTCCGCAGTGGCCCTCCCCTTTAACTGAACATGGCGTTGATGACTTAAGAGCGTCAGCCACTCTGACCTGCCCTGCTAGTGGCGGAGACTCCAATCCGACCACACTTCCGCCCCTCTCCTGACACCAACACCGCTCCAACTGGAAACATAAACCAAAGAGCTGAAAATCGCCGGAATGTCTGCCCCATGAATTGGGGCAGATGAAACACATAAAAACCGGTAGGTGCACTCCATTTCAGGCGGAGGGCAATTTCTACCGCCAAGAGTCCCCAGAATTATTCTGGCTTGCTGATACCTACATAATATCGTTATGCAGGAAACTCTAAAAGATTATGGAGAATGTCGTCAATCCCCATATCAGGAGGAAGATGCATAAGAAGGAGAGGTGGTGGAGCAAGAGAGTCATCAACTGCAACCAGAGAAAGGAGCCTGGAACTTATAGTCCACTGTTATCAGTAAATAAACATTAACTATCCAAATAAAATTAACTATCTCACAAAGATCTGCATTCTCAAAGGCTTCTGTAGCTTGCCTCAATAATAAATAAGTCGCACTCTCACATCATCCGCTAAATTGCAAACATCTGCAGAAATGAATTCTGAAGTATATGTCCAGAACAAAATTCAATAAAGGATTCTAATAATTTCCTACACTCTCTGCAACTATTTCTTACCACCATGAGAAACTCCCTGCAGTGTATTCCATATGTGTGTAGTAGACTCCTCCCACTTCTTCATCATCTCAGTCAGATTCAGGGAAACCATTCCCACTACCTGTGTATGACCTATGCCCCTGAATCATTGCTTTTTGAAGACTGGGCCCTTGGTCCCCAGGAACCTCCATGGTGCAACAGCACTCCCCCCCTCTTTCAGTCCCAGGCCCTCGTGCTCACTAGTGCTTGATTGATCCCCCAATGAAAATCTTTCTGACTGACCAACTACTTTCTCCCGAGAGGGTGTATCTGGGCTGATGAGGCAGCTAAGATACTGTGACAGAGTTGTTGAGGATGAGGCAAGTTGTGGACCTGGATGAGCCCAGCTGTTCCTCTGAGTGGTTTGCCTCTCCCTCTAAAACATCTCCTCGGATTTCAAAAACACAAAAGCATGTTCATCAGTTTAAAGACTTAAATGATCCTTTGAGAAATAGCAGTTCAGAGCAGGGGCACTGCTATACCTTGACAATCCACATGAAGATGAAACGGCCTGCTATCCCCCTTGCCCTGTCCTTACCAACCTGATCTTGGCACTATGCCTCCTACTCCAACTGCTTCTTCCCTTTGTCTACAAGTTGAAAAGCTTCCTCTTTGTGCATACTCAAAATTTTCAAGATAATACTTGTTCACATCAAAGCCTTCTACATAAAACTGTGCATACACAAACTGTCAATATTTCCACATAAAATTCTTCCTCTAATTGAAGTTCTATGGAGCTGCTCAAGCTGACCAGTTCCTTGTGAAGTATCGGAGGAATCTGATTGCCATTCACGCTTCTTTTCAAAGGTGTCTGCATGCATCCCATAATTGTCATGCTTGCAGGTGCTGGCTCCCTTTAAACACCTCTCTTTCCACAGTAGCACTAACATTTCATGGCAGGCAATGTTTTCACAGTGGTTTGAGTTGACATAGTGCATTGTTGTTTCCAGAGGTTTCCTGTGAATAGGTCAATTTTTTGCCACCCAGGTAATGACACCAGAAGGGCATGAGCGGGGGAAGACTGGGTCTCCCGAAAGGGCATGGGATTCTAAAGGATTCTCGTGGTAAATGGGACATGCCAATAGCAGTACTATGGAACTATTCATAGGGGCACTTGGGAAATCTCCTGATTTCCATTTGGTCATTCCACCACTGGGCATGAGAGATAAGGAGGTCAGTCATGTGCTTATCATTCCTACCTTGAAAGATCATTGGTCCACTTCCTATGTAGCTGGCAGCTCTTTGAGTGTTGGAGGTTACATCAACAGCCTCTGCCACCTCCCTCCTTAGAGTCTGGGCCACCCTCTTGTGGGCCTTCTTGCTTCAGTTCCCAGGAATCTTTCTATTCTGAATCTTATTTCTGCTAGAACTTTGCTGCATAGCATCAGTAAATCCTGCTGCTGACACCCCCCGATATTGCTTCTACCTCACTCATTGTTGCACTGTTCTGCTGCCTCGTCAAAAAAAAGTGTTCTTTAATCTGAAACATTTTAAACATTGCAACACCGCTGAATCTCCCAACACCACCCGCCCCCCGCTGCCACCCCCCCATACCCACCCAGTGGCAGTCAGCCAATCGGCCAGTCCAGGAAATTTGAGCAGTTTACTAGTGAACTCACGAGGAGAGGTAGAAATACCACACCACTTGCCGACAGGAGGATAATTACAGCCTTACGACCCTCGCTGGCTCTTTCGTTAAGTTTAAGCATGATATAATTGGCAATCTCGTGTGTGTCCAGTGTCGAGCAGATCACTAAGCTTGCCTGCCCTTAAGGTGTGCTGCTTCTGACCAGCAGCCACTTTCTAAAACTCACTCTAAGGTTATTTGGAATATTTTCGTCCCTTCCTAATATAAGCAGAAAAGGTTGGTGTGGGCTAATCCAGAAAAACCCATTTTATACTGGCATTAAGGTTTTTACTCACTGAAGCAATTGGGGCAAAAGTATCCTGAGAATAAGGAAAGAGTTCAAGTTCTACACCAGATTAATTGTGATATAAATCTCTTGAGATTCTGTCACTCAACTGTTCCATTCATCCAAGTTTCTGCCCAATCTGCAAAAGTTATCATTACAAAACTTCAGAATTTCTATCCATCTTCATATCTCCCCCCAACCACACCATTACCATAGGCAGTCCCTCGGAATCGAAGAAGACTTGCTTCCATTCAATAAATGAGTTCTTAGGTGACTGAACAGTCCAATTCGAGAACGAGTCTCTGTCGCTGAAGGAAATGATGGGTGGGACTGGTTTGCCGCACGCTCTTTCCGTTGCCTGCACTTGGTCTCTGAATGCTCTTGGCAATGAGACTCGAGGTGCTCGGCGCCCTCCACTTAGACCAGGGACTCCCAGGTGTCGGTGGGGATATTGCATTTTATCAAGGAGGCTTTGAGGGTGTCCTTGAAACGTTTCCTCTGCCCCCCTTGGGCTTGTTTGCCGTGAAGGAGTTCCTAGTAGAGCACTTGCTTTGGGAGTCTCGTGTCTGGCATGCGAACAATGTGGCTCGTCCAGCAGAGCTGGTCAAGTGTGGTCAGTGCTTTAATGCTGTGGATGTTGGCCTGGTCGAGGACACTAACATTGGTGCATCTGACCTCCCAGGAGATTTGCAGGATCTTGCGGAGACATCGTTGGTGGTATTTCTCCAGCGATTTGAGGTGTCTACTGTACATGATCCACGTCTGAGCCACACAGGATGGCAGGTATCACTACAGCCCTGTAGACCATGAGCTTGCGGATAGATTTGAGGGCCTGATCTTCAAACATGGCGGATGGGCCTAGGGAGCTCTCCCCGAACAGACCTCCATCTGACCATCTCCCACCTCTCTCTCCCCCAAAACTCCCCCATTGAACCTAATCCTCAAAACACCCGACCTGCCCTAAAACCATGGAACAAGCGCTATAAGGATCCACTGCCCATCCCCACCTCGCAACTGCAACCAATTACAAAACAGGTTTGGGCCAACTCACGCACGAGCCATCCCTCCAAGCCTTCTCTCCGAGCCTCCAACCATCGGCGGCGACAACCGGACCACCCTCCAACCAGCGGCGATTGGGCCTCTCTTTCTCCTGCGGCGACTGGGCCTCTTCCCTCCCCCTAACCTAGCTGGTTGCTTTCCACATACGATATTCGTTGGCCACAGTGACAGAGGAATCGTCATGCTCCATGAGATCAATCAATACGTCTCTCCATAATTATCTCCATGTGACAGAGCTGTTCTTGAATGTTTGCTCCTGAACTATTCAGTGTTAATGTAACATTAACAACAATTAAAAAGAACTTGTACTGTGATTTCCCTTTATTATGATACAGCTGTGGCTCACCTCCAAGTCAGAAGGTTGTGGGTTCCAGTCCCACTGCAGGAACTTGAGCACATAAATCTAAGCTGACACTCCAGTGCAGTGCTGAGAGAGTGCTGCACTGTCAGAGGTGCCGTCTTTCGGGTGGGACGTTAAACCGAGGTCCCGTCTGCCCTCAGGTGGGCACCACATAAGAACATAACATAAGAACATAAGAATTAGGAACAGGAGTAGGCCATCTAGCCCCTCATGCCTGCTCCGCCACTCAACAAGATCATGGCTGATCTAGCCGTGAACTCAGCTCCACTTAACCGCCCGCTCCCCATAACCCTTAATTCCCTTATTGGTTAAAAATCTATCTGTGATTTGAATACATTCAATGAGCTAGCCTCAACTGCTTCCCTGGGCAGAGAATTCCACAGATTCACAACCCTCTGGGAGAAGAAATTCCTTCTCAACTCGGTTTTAAATTGGCTCCCCCGTATTTTGAGGCTGTGCCCTCTAGTTCTAGTCTCCCCGACCGGTGGAAACAACCTCTCTGCCTCTATCTTGTCTATCCCTTTCATTATTTTAAATGTTTCTATAAGACCAGAACCAATGTCCTCAGGGCAGTGTTTGCTAGTGCTGTTGGGGAGGAGTTAAACTAATATGGCAGGGGGATGGGAACCTATGCAGGGAGACAGAGGGAAATAAAATGGAGGCAGAAGCAAAAGAGAGAAAGGAGAATAGTAAAAGTGGAGGGCAGAGAAACCCAAGGCAAAAAACAAAAGGGCCACATTACAGCAAAATTCGAAAGGGGCAAAGTGTGTTAAAAAGGCAAGTCTGAAGGCTCTGTGCCTCAATGCGAGGAGTATTCGGAATAAGGTGGACAAATTAATTGTGTAGATAGCAGTTAACGGATATGATGTAATTGGCATCACAGAGACATGGCTCCAGGGTGACCAAGGCTGGGAACTCAACATCCAGGGGTATTCGACATTTAGGAAGGTTAGAGGAAATTCATGCAATAGGAAGGAGGGACATTAGCTTGGATGATGTGGAATCGGTATGGGTGGAGCTGCGGAATTCCAAAGGGCAGGAAAGTGGGAGTTGTGCACAGACCATCAAACAGTAGTAGTGAGGATGGGGACACCATCAAACAAGAAATAAGGGGTGTGTGCAATAAAGGTACAGCAGTTATCATGGGCGACTTTAATCTACATATTGATTGAGCTAACTACACTGGTAGCAATGCGGTGGAGGATGAGTTCCTGGAATGTATTAGGGATAGTTTTCTAGACCAATATGTCGAGGAACCAACTAGAGAACTGGCCATCCTAGACTGGGTGATGTGTAATGAGAAGGGACTAATTGGCAATCTTGTTGTGCGAGGCCCCTTGGGGAAGAGTGACCATAATATGGTAGAATTCTTTATTAAGATGGAGAGTGACACAGTTAATTCAGAAACTAGGGTCCTGAACTTAATGAAAGGTAACTTCGACTCTATGAGGCGTGAGTTGGCTAGAATAGACTGGCAAATAATACTTAAAGGGATGACAGTGGATAGGCAATGGCAAACATTTAAAGATCACATGGATGAACTTCAACAAGTGCACATCTCTGTCTGGAGTAAAAATAAAATGGGGAAGGTGGCTCAACCGTGGCTAACAAAGGAAATTAAGGATAGTGTTAAATCCAAGGAAGAGGCATATAAATTGGCCAGAAAAAGCAGCAAACCTGAGGACTGGGAGAAATTTAGAATTCAGCAGAGGAGGATTAAGGGTTTAATTAAGAGGGGGAGAATAGAGTACGAGGGGAAGCTTGGCAGGAACATAAAAACTGACTGCAAAAGCTTCTATAGATATGAGAAGAGAAAAAGATTAGTGAAGACAAACGTAGGTCCCTTGCAGGTGAATTTATAATGGGGAACAAAGAAATGGCAGACCAATTGAACAAATACTTTTGTTCTGTCTTCATGAAGGAAGACACAAATAACCTTCCGGATGTACTAGGGGACCGAGGGTCTCACGAGAAGGAAGAACTGAAGGATATCCTTATTAGACGGGAAATTGTGTTAGGAAAATTGATGGGATTGAAGGCCGATAAATCCCCGGGGCCTGATTGTCTGCATCTCAGAGTACTTAAGGAAGTGGCCCTAGAAATAGTGGATGCATTAGTGATCATTTTCCAACAGTCTATCGACTCTGGATCAGTTCCCATGGACTGGAGGGTAGCTAATGTAACACCACTTTTTAAAAAAGGAGGGAGAGAGAAAACGGGTAATGATAGACCGGTTAGCCTGACATCAGTAATGGGGAAAATGTTGGAATCAATTATTAAGGATGAAATAGCAGTGCATTTGGAAAGCAGTGACAGGATCGGTCCAAGTCAGCATGGATTTATGAAAGGGAAATCATGCTTGATGAATCTTCTGGAACTTTTTGAGGATGTAACTAGCAGAGTACACAAGGGAGAACCAGTGGATGTGATGTATTTGGACTTTCGAAAGGCTTTTGGCAAGGTCCCACACAAGAGATTGGTGTACAAAATCAAAGCACATGGTGTTAGGGGTAATATACTGACGTGGATAGAGAACTGGTTGGCAGACAGGAAGCAGAGTCGGGATAAACGGGTCCTTTTCAGAATGGCAGGCAGTGACTAGTGGAGTGGCGCAGGGCTCAGTGCTGGGACCCCAGCTCTTTACAATATACATTAATGATTTAGATGAAGGAGTTGAGTGTACTATCTCCAAGTTTGCAGATGACACTAAACTGGGTTGCGGTGTGAGCTGTGAGGAGGACGCTAAGAGGCTGCAGGGTGACTTGGACAGGTTAGGTGAATGGGCAAATGCATGGCAGATGCAGTATAATGTGGATAAATATGAGGTTATCCACTTTGGGGGCAAAAACGCGAAGGCAGAATATTATCTGAATGGCGGCAGATTAGGGAAAGGGGAGGTGCAACAAGACCTGGGTGTCATGGTTCATCAGTCATTGAAAGTTGGCATGCAGGTACAGCAGGCGGTGAAGATGGCAAATGGTATGTTGGCCTTCACAGCTAGGAGATTTGAGTATAGGAGTAGGGATGTCTTATTGCAGTTGTACAGGGCCTTGGTGAGACCTCACCTGGAATATTGTGTTCAATTCAGATCTCGTAATCTGAGGAAGGACGTTCTTGCTATTGAGGGAGTGCAGCGAAGGTTCACCAGACTGATTCCAGAGATGGCTGGATTGTCATATGAGGAGAGACTGGATCAACTGGGCCTTTATACACTGGAGTTTAGAAGGATGAGCGGGGATCTCATAGAAACATACAAGATTCTGACAGGACTAGACAGGTTAGATGCGGGAAGAATGTTCCCGATGTTGGGAAAGTCCAGAACCAGGGGACACAGTCTTAAGATAAGGGGTAGGCCATTTAGGACTGAGATGAGGAGAAACTTCTTCACTCGGCGAGTTGTTAACCTGTGGAATTCTCTACACAGAGAGTTGTTGATGCCAGTTCATTCGATATATTCAGGGGCGGGGGAGGGGGGAGTTAGATATGGCCCTTACGGCTAGAGGGATCAAGGGGTATGGAGAGAAAGCAGGAAAGGGGTAATGAGGGAATGATCAGCCATGATCTTATTGAATGGTGGTGCTGGCTCGAAGGGCCGAATGGCCTACTCCTGGACCTATTTTCTCTGTAATAGATCAGGAAGAGCAGGAGAGTTATCCCCAGTGTCCTGGCCAATACTTATCTCTCAATTAATACAACAAAAGCAGATTAACTGGTCATTATCACATTGCTGTGTGTGGGAGCTTGCTGTCCACGTTGGCTGCCACGTTTCCCACATTAAATCAGTGACTACACTCCAAAAGTATTTCATTGGCTTTAAAGTCCTTTGTGGTTGTGAAAGGCACTATATAAATGTAGTCTTTCTTTCTTTACACAAACCAAGCTGATGCGCCAATCTCTATAGCCCCAAAAGATGGAAAAAGTAGGAAAGAGGATGAGATTAATCAGGAAGTAATAATTAGGTGATGCCAAGATTGGGTCTTAATAGCACGCAGAATGTAAGAGAGATGGGAGACTTTGGGAGGTAAAGATGTAAAGGCCCGGCCCTGGGAAAGAATTCCCGGTTGGAGAAGGAAACCCTTGGGACGATGTTGGACAAAAGCTGAACGGGACAAGAGTGGCAACCGCCCAGAGGAGTTAGCGAGAGACCAGAGCCGTCCCGGTTTGTGGGTCACCACTCCCGAGGATGATTGGGGCAGGACAACAGAGTGCCCACAGCCTGCAGGAGAAACCACAAGTACTTTCAAATCCTGTAAGGTCAAAACAACACGCAAGCCACGTCGAGAAATGTGTTTTTCTTCATGAAAGCCCGATCCGATTTTACCTGAGAGCAGCGGAGGGCCCCATGAACGGTCGCTCAAAACAAACTGGCGGGGAGCGGGGGGAATGGCGCTGGGTCCAAATAGCCAACAACTCGACCTTTGTTTGCATCAGTTCACGAGGCTCCGGCTGGCAGCATTAATCACCCTCTAAAACAGAAGCGGCGGTAAATGGGCAGGTCAAAGAGCTGCTTCATTCTCCGCCCGCTACCATGGTTACTGAGTGCAAGGAGGGCTTTCGGGAGAGTTTAAACACGACGGAGGAGGCCGGCTGATTGAAGAAATGTGTAAACTCTGGGCCTCAGGAGAGCCGCGGCGGTGGGCCGGTTGGTGTCACCGCGTGTGTTTTCCATGTTTTCCAGGTTCACAAGCAGCCTGGTGTATCTCGGGCTGATCCTGCGTTTAGGAATCCAGGCAGGCGACAGTTACGTTGATATTTTCGTGGCCGGAGCGGTGGAGCTGCCAGCAACAATCCTGGGCGCCCTGCTGGTTGACCGTGTGGGGCGGCGCAGACCCTTTGTGGCCTCCAACGTCCTGGCGGGAGCATCGTGCCTGTTGGCAGCGTGTATTCCAGAAGGTGAGGGCTGAACTCTTCTATACACAGCGGGGGGAAACTTGGCCAGCGAACCCGTGGGAGGGCCATTCAATCTAGCACTCTCTGGCTGCCATTGCACGGACCTCAGCGGGTCCACAGGCAGTTTAAAAAGAGCGGGAACCACAGCGGGTAGTTAAAAAAGAGCGGGAACCACAGCGGGCAGTTTAAAAAGAGCGGGAACAACAGCGGGCAGTTTAAAAAGAGCGGGAACAACAGCGGGCAGTTTTTAAAAAGAGCGGGAACAACAGCGGGCAGTTTTTAAAAAGAGCGGGAATTTTAAAAAGAGCGGGAACCACAGCGGGTAATTTAAAAAGAGCGGGAACAACAGCGGGCAGTTTAAAAAGAGCGGGAACCACAGCGGGTATTTAAAAAGAGCGGGAACAACAGCGGGCAGTTTTTAAAAAGAGCGGGAACAACAGCGGGCAGTTTTTAAAAAGAGCGGGAAGTTTAAAAAGAGCGGGAACCTCAGCGGGTAGTTTTTAAAAAGAGCGGGAACAACAGCGGGCAGTTTTAAAAGAGCGGGAACAACAGCGGGCAGTTTTTAAAAAGAGCGGGAACAACAGCGGGCAGTTTAAAAAGAGCGGGAACCACAGCGGGCAGTTTAAAAACAGCGGGAACAGCAGCGGGCAGTTTAAAAAGAGCGGGAACAACAGCGGGCAGTTTAAAAAAAAGAGCGGGAACAACAGCGGGCAGTTTTTTAAAAAGAGCGGGAACCACAGCAGGCAGTTTTAAAAAAGAGCGGGAACAACAGCGGGCAGTTTTTAAAAAGAGCGGGAACAACAGCGGGCAGTTTAAAAAGAGCGGGAACAACAGTGGGCAGTTTAAAAAGAGCGGGAACAACAGCGGACAGTTTAAAAAGAGCGGGAACAACAGCGGGCAGTTTTTAAAAAAGAGCGGGAACCACAGCGGGCAGTTTTAAAAAAGAGCGGGAACAACAGCGGGCAGTTTTTTAAAAGAGCGGGAACAACAGCGGGCAGTTTTTTAAAAGAGCGGGAACAACAGCGGGCAGTTTTTAAAAAGAGCGGGAACCACAGCGGGCAGTTTAAAAAGAGCGGGAACAACAGCGGGCAGTTTAAAAAGAGCGGGAACCACAGCGGGCAGTTTAAAAAGAGCGGGAACAACAGCGGGCAGTTTAAAAAGAGCGGGAACAACAGCGGGCAGTTTAAAAAGAGCAGCTGGTGAAAAGATAGTGACGTCACAGGAGAGCGGGTAGATGATTGGTTGGTATTGCAGCTTTTAATTGCTTTGAGTTCGGGAAGGGGGTTACCTTCAGAGCCTGTACTGATTAAATTAATAACTTGGAACAGATAAAATAATTGAACAATAACACTAAAATATTGATTGAATAAAAGCTTTAATTAATAAATAAAACCAGGTTAGAGATGGCAGGGTAGGCGGTGTGTCGTAACTGCAGCATGTGGGAGCTGGCGGGGAGCAGCGCAATCCCAAGCGACCACTTCTGCAGCAAGTGTCTGCAACTCGAGGAACTTCGGTTCAGAGTGGTTGAGCTGGAGTACGAGCTGTAGACATTGCGGGGCATCAGGGAGGGGGAGAGTTACTTGGATACTTTGCTCCAGGAGGCAGTCACACCCCTTGGGTTAGATAGTGGTACAGGGTCAGGAGGGTGTGACTGCAACTCGGGCAGGTAAGGGGACCCCAGGTGCAGTGCTGGAGGAGCCTCGGCCTTTGCCTGTATGAGGTTTTTGCTGCCTGTGTGGATAAAGGAAAAACCTTCAGCTGGATGAGCAGGCTGACCATGGTACAGGAGGCCATGCAAGTGGGGGTACTGAAATGGAATGTAGTTGTGGTAGGGGACAGTATAGTCAGAGGGATAGATACAGTTCTCTGCAGCCGCGACTGGGAGTTTTGAACGTTGTTACCTGCCCGACGCCAGGGTTAAAGATATCTCCTCACGGCTGGAAAAGAACTTGGAGTGGGAGAGGGAGCAACAACATAGGCAGAACTTGGAATGAGGTTCTGCTGAAAGAGTTTGAGGAGCTGGTGTCCAACTTAAAAAGCAGAACCTCAAAGGTAATAATCTCTGGATTGTTACCTGAGCCACGAGTCAATCGGTATAGGGTTAAACAGCTTAGAAAGGTAAATGCATGACTCAAAGGGTGGTGTGGGAGGCAACGGTTTTACTTCATGGGGCACTACCCAGCCTTATCCAATCTGTCCTCGTAGCTAAGATTCTCCACTCCCGGCAACAACCTCGTAAATCTCCTCTGTACCCTCTCCAGTGCAATCACATCCTTCCTGTAATGCAGTGACCAGAACTGCACACAGTACTCCAGATGTGGCCTAATTAGTATTTTATACAGTTCAAGCATAAGTCACTGCTCTTATATTCTATGCCTCGGCTAATAAGTGCAAGCATTCCGTATGCCTTCTTAACCACCTTGTCTACCTGGCCTGCTACCTTCAGGGATCTGTAGATATGCAGTCCCAGATCCCTTTGTTCCTCTACACTTCTCAATGTCCTACCATTTAATGTGTATTCCCTTTCCTTGTTAGCCCTCCTCAAATGCATTACCTCTGAACTGGGCTGGAACCAGTGTCCTGGTGAATTGAATAACTAGGGCAGTAGACAGGGCTTTAAACTAATGAAGTGGGGGTGGGAGGATTCAGGAAAGAGTAAATTTAAAAGCAGCAAGAGAAATGGCAATGCTCCAGAGCAGTGTTTTGGGTAAAAATAAGCACCCATAGACATAATGGTACCCCCTGCAATGGTGATAAGTGTGAAAGGAATGGCTTGGGCATTGCAGAGATACTTTCTGGTATTGGTGTGGGTGATGCCAACCTGGTGCACCATGTGGCAGCCAGAGTGTTCAGCATCAAGTGAAGTAAATCTGGCCATGGCGAGGTCATCCCTGGCCTCCCGGGCAGCAATGTGGTCGGGTGCAGATGCCCTGTGCCTAATGCAGCATCAACTGATTGCGGAGAAGGTTGGTTTTGTTGGTGCTGCTCGTGTTGGGGCTGATCGTGATGTGTTGGACCAAGGTGAGAATGCATAAAAGGCACCCATGCTGATGGAATAGATGGCAGGTGAAATAGAGATGACGGAAGCGATCTGTCAATGGTGAGAGCAGTAATGAGGTCAGACTCGATGGTGACATGCATAGACTTGCAGTATGGTGAATCTGTTGTGGAGATGTAGTGAGGAAGAATTTGTGGCTGAGGAAAGATATGTAGGGGCCAAGTTTCGGCCTGAATTGCTCCTAATTTTTTTAGAATGGAGTATCTTAGAAATTGCAATTCTCGGCATTTAGTTTGCTCCAGTTCTAGTCAGTTAGACCAGTTTCAGTTTGGAACAGATTTTTTTTTCAAAAGGGGGCGTGTCCGGCCACTTCCACCCGATTTGAAAGTTTAGGCAGTGAAAACTTACTCCAAACTAACTTAGAATGGAGTAAGTGTAGATTTTGGGTCGGGTCGGGAGGAAGCAGAAGCTGGGCGTGGGAGGTATAGCCTGATCCATGCAGCCCCAGTGAGGCCATTCGGCCAGGGCTAGGGGCTGCGTGCTTCGGGCTCCTCCCACACAGTTTTGGCCGCCTGCAGTAGCCCACTGTAGCGCGCATGTGCAGAGGTCCCGGCACCGTTTTCAGCGCAGGGACCTGGCTCCGCCCCCCACAGCTCATGCTGCGCCGCACCCAGCTCCAGAGGACCTGCAGGGAGCCGGGGAATCGGTAAGTATTTTTTAGGCGCACTTTCTGGCGCGAAAAACGGGCTTCCAGGTCGAGGCTGCGCCGTTCTAGGCGCAGCCTGAAGCTTGGGCCCGTAAGGTGGGAGCTCTTACATTGCATTTGAAGCTGTCAAATCAACAGCTGATTCAATGGTCACTGAAATCCCGCCTCAACTTGACAGATGCGGAGCATGACCAGCGTTGGCCCCGTGGGTACGCTGAAAATCATTCTTAAGTGGCTCTAAACAAGCCACTAATTACCTGAATTGGATCCTCCGCTGCTGCATGTCGGGTATGCTCTGCGTTGACAGACCCGACATCGGGAAAGGCGCACGGCGGCAGGTTCACAGCGGGGTCCCGACCCGCTGTGGGGGGAAAAAAACACTTTCCACCCGACCCACCACCATACACACCCGCTGGCCCCTCCCACAAAATTCCGGCTCATATCACACACACAGGCTGACATGAAGGTTTCATGATATCATTTGCTGAAGTAATGTCGTGTACACTAAGATGAGAAAAAAGAGAACTGGGATATCATGATGAACCTGCAGCTGGAACCTGCCCTCCTTCTGTTTCTCTGACTTCTTTTATGGCCTCTCTCCTCAGGAGCTGTAATCCTCGCTCCTCCAAGGGGTAAGGGGGCTGAGGTTTGGGGGCCCACAAGCTGATGCCAATCTCTCTCTGCTGGTATGGGTGTCTTTTCCTTTAAAAAGAACACAAAAACTGAGAAGAACACCTGGTTGCCAATCAGATGCCAACAAGCAAAGTATAATGGGGTTGAAGATGGGTGTAGGAACCAACCAATTGCATTTCATGTGAAGCTTTTAGTGCAGTCAGAACATACAAGATGTGAGTAAGGGAATAGTTGCAGGTGAAGCCTGGTCTGCAAAGGACTTGCATTACCTCATGATCATTGATGGTTAAACTATGCGAGCACTTTAACACAATGAGAAACATGGTTAGCTCTTGGAAAATATGGCTAACTCCTCTTCCTGTGTCACATCTGGTAACAACAACAACTTGTATTTATATAGCACCTTTAATGTAGTGAAACATCCCAAGGCACTTCACAGGAGTATTATGAGAAAAAAAATTTGACACCGAGCCACATAAGTAGAAATTAGCGCAGGTGACCAAAAGCTCAGTCAAAGAGGTAGGTTTTAAGGAGTGTTTTGAAAGAGAAGTAGAGAGATTTAGGCAGGGAGTTCCAGAGCTTGGGACCTAGGCAACAGAAAGCACAGCCACCAATGGTTGAGTGATTATAATCAGGGATGCTCAGGAGGGCAGAATTAGAGGAGCGCAGACATCTCAGGGCGGGGGGGGGGCGCGTGGGGGCAGCGGAGTTTGTGGGGTTGGAAAAAATTACAGAGATAGGGAGGGGCGAGGCCATGGTGGGATTTGAAAACAAGGATTAAAGTTTTGAAATTGAGGCGTCGCTTAACCGGAAGCCAATGTAGATCAGCGGGCACAGAGATGATGGGTGAGCGGGACTTGATGGGAGTTAGGACACGGGCAGACGTAGATTACGTAGAAACATAGAAACATAGAAAATAGGTGCAGGAGCAGGCCATTCAGCCCTTCTAGCCTGCACCGCCATTCAATGAGTTCATGGCTGAACATGAAACTTCAGTACCCCCCTTCCTGCTTTCTCGCCATAACCCTTGATCCCCCGAGTAGTAAGGACTTCATCTAACTCCCTTTTGAATATATTTAGTGAATTGGCCTCAACTACTTTCTGTGGTAGAGAATTCCACAGGTTCATCACTCTCTGGGTGAAGAAGTTTCTCCTCTTCTCGGTCCTAAATGGCTTCCCCCTTATCCTTAGACTGTGACCCCTGGTTCTGGACTTCCCCAACATTGGGAACATTCTTCCTGCATCTAACCTGTCTAAACCCGTCAGAATTTTAAACGTTTCTATGAGGTCCCCTCTCATTCTTCTGAACTCCAGTGAATACAAGCCCAGTTGATCCAGTCTTTCTTGATAGGTCAGTCCCGCCATCCCGGGAATCAGTCTGGTGAATCTTCGCTGCACTCCCTCAATAGCAAGAATGTCCTTCCTCAAGTTAGGAGACCAAAACTGTACACAATACTCCAGGTGTGGCCTCACCAAGGCCCTGTACAACTGTAGCAACACCTCCCTGCCCCTGTATTCAAATCCCCTCGCTATGAAGGCCAACATGCCATTTGCTTTCTTAACCGCCTGCTGTACCTGCATGCTAACCTTCAATGACTGATGTACCATGACACCCAGGTCTCGTTGCACCTTCCCTTTTCCTAATCTGTCACCATTCAGATAATAGTCTGTCTCTCTGTTTTTACCACCAAAGTGGATAACCTCACATTTATCCACATTATACTTCATCTGCCATGCATTTGCCCACTCACCTAACCTATCCAAGTCACTCTGCAGCCTAATAGCATCCTCCTCGCAGCTCACACTGCCACCCAACTTAGTGTCATCCGCAAATTTGGAGATACTGCATTTAATCCCCTCGTCTAAATCATTAATGTACAGTGTAAACAGCTGGGGCCCCAGCACAGAACCTTGCGGCACCCCACTAGTCACTGCCTGCCATTCTGAAAAGTACCCATTTACTCCTACTCTTTGCTTCCTGTCTGACAACCAGTTCTCAATCCACGTCAGCACACTACCCCCAATCCCATGTGCTTTAACTTTGCACATTAATCTCTTGTGTGGGACCTTGTCGAAAGCCTTCTGAAAGTCCAAATATACCACATCAACTGGTTCTCCTTTGTCCACTTTACTGGAAACATCCTCAAAAAATTCCAGAAGATTTGTCAAGCATGATTTCCCTTTCACAAATCCATGCTGACTTGGACCTATCATGTCACCATTTTCCAGATGCACTGCTATGACATCCTTAATAATTGATTCCATCATTTTACCCACTACTGAGGTCAGGCTGACCGGTCTATAATTCCCTGTTTTCTCTCTCCCTCCTTTTTTAAAAAGTGGGGTTACATTGGCTACCCTCCACTCCATAGGAACTGATCCAGAGTCAATGGAATGTTGGAAAATGACTGTCAATGCATCCGTTATTTCCAAGGCCACCTCCTTAAGTACTCTGGGATGCAGTCCATCAGGCCCTGGGGATTTATCGGCCTTCAATCCCATCAATTTCCCCAACACAATTTCCCGACTAATAAAGATTTCCCTCAGTTCCCCCTCCTTACTAGACCCTCTGACCCCTTTTATATCCGGAGGGTATAATGTGGGAGACCAGCCAAGAGTATATTGGAATAGTCAAGTCTAGGGATAACAAAGACATGGGTGAGGGCTTCAGCAGCGGATGAGGTGATTAAACTTGAAAGGCTATAAACTTTTTCCGGCACTGAGTTGCTGGTGCGTGGGGTTGTAGACTCGGCACTGTTTGCCTTGGCCATCTTCCTGCCTCTGATACTCTGCTGCTTTCCTTGCAGGACCACGTTGCAGGTTTCCAAACAATGCCTCCATCCTTTGCCGAACTGCATTGACAAGTACTTCTACAGCCTCACTGGGGTATTTGTTAAAATCCCAGCCCCTTTAAGCTACTGCAGGCCTTTAAATCTTGCAGCAGCTGGCAGCTTTAGTGGACATTGGAAAACTGCACACTTCCAGCCCAGTGCCATGTTACTGAGCACAAGCCTGACTTTTCTCAGGACCTGCTACTTCAGTCTCTTGTAACTCTCAGTACAATGAATAATTAGATGGCAATAGTGGATATATTTCCTGCAGGAAAATTTCAAGGTTGGCCATTGTAGGGCCTAGAGTTGCTTTCTTTTGCTGAGTCCAAAACCAGGCAGAAGGCAGTTACGGTTGGCACTTGACTTCCTGTCATCTTTGCTGCTGATGAAAATTGATCAAAAGCCGCTGCAACACAAAAATAAGTCGGAAGAAAATTGACTACTTTTTAAAAATCAGACATTTTGGTGATTGGTTTACCTTTTTTAGAAATGTATTGACTGCCAGTCTAGGCGTATCCTTTTAAAGGTGTGAATTGATTTAAAGAGTGGGTGTAATATTTGGTGAACGTCTTGTACCCAGATGCAAGTGATTGCTCTCCTATGTTAATATTCTGTATGTCTGTTCCTTACATTGGCTTTGTTTTCTCCTCTCAAAGATATGCACTGGCTCAAAACTGCTGTCGCCACATTGGGCAGATGTGGAATAACTATGTCACTCAGTATACTTTTCCTTGTAACCAATGAGCTGCATCCCACGTCAATAAGGTAACTAATAAAACATTTTCAATGATCTTAAACCATATGAAGAGGGTGGATATAGTGTCCCAGTACTGAGGATGGCTGGTAATTACTCCGAAAAACCCATCTCTGACATTACCATGGAAACAACTGCAGATTATCTGACTGATGGTGGCTTATTGGCGTGAATCGTAAAATCATACAACACAGAAGGAGTCCATTTGGCCCATCATGCAAGTGTCGGCTCTTTCAAAGAGCTATCCGATTAGGCCCACTCCCCTTCTCTTTCCCCATAGCCCTGCAAAGTTTTCCTTTACAAGTATTTATCCAATTCCCTTTTGAAAGTTACTTTTGCATCTCTTTCATCACCCTTTCAAGCCGTGCAATCCAGATCATAACAACTCGCTGTGTAAAAAAACTTTCCTCATCTTCCCTGGTTCTTTTGCCAATTAATTTATATCTGCGCCCTCCCATTACTGCCTTTCCTGCAAGTAGAAACATTTTCTTCCTAACTACTCTATCATGTAGCGAGAGAGAGAACAAAAACTGGACAGAGAGGGAAACAAAAGGGGGCAGAGAAGCAAGCGGAGGAGAACAGAGACAGAAAGAATCAGAGGAGGAAGGAGAGTAAGAGAACCAGCAACATAAAGAAGGCAGGGAGCATACAACTCGGATTTACACTGAGCAAAACAGATCCTCTTATTTAAAAATAAAGTTAATTGATTGTACCAATCTATTAATATTCTAAAAACTGTACTCCTATCTTATTTCCTTTCCTTCCACAGCAAAATCTGAAGCTCGTCCCTTGCCAAACCCCATCCCCACTTCTCCCGCAGCCCCCCCCCCCCCCCTGTACCCCGACTCTCTGATTTAGCCTAAGGAGATCTGTTTGTTACAAATGATATTATACATGGTTTTGCTCCCACCACAGATAAGCTCTGAACACATCCATTATGTTGTAGTTACTGTTCTCTTTTTTTCCCCTCCGGTGTTACATTCTGTTGGTTCACTTTAGTTATATAGAGAGACAGGAGAAGCTGGGGTTGTTCTCCTTAGAGCATAGAAGTTTAAAGGGAGATTTAATAGAGGTTTTCAAAATTATGAGGGGTTATGATAGAGTAAATAGGAAGAACATTTTTCCACTGGCAAGTGGGGCAGTTGCTAAAGGGTACGGATGTAAATTAATTTGCAAAAGAACCATGGGAAGATGAGGAGAGTTATGATCTGTAATGCACTGCCTAGTTATTTTGTCTGCTCTAACTTCTTTTCTCAGTGGATGGTGTAAGTGTCGGTTAGTGAATTCATCATTTTTTTTTTAAAACAGGAATTTTGGGGTTTCGGTGTGTTCGTCCCTGAGCGACATTGGTGGGATTGCAGCACCATTTGTGCTCTTCAGATTAACAACCATTTGGGCTGAACTTCCACTAGTCATTTTTGGTGAGTTTTTAGAAGCATTTCAATGAATAAATTAAAAATCTATTTTATCCATTCATTGGAGAATAGTACTATTGAATCATTTATTTCCTGACGTTATATTTAAAGAAATATAGCACTGAGGTACACCCAAAGTGCAGTAGACGATAGGTCAATTGATTATTTCAAAACTGAGATTGATTGATTTTTGTTAAGCAAGGGTATTAAGACTTATAGAACCGAAAATGGAGTAAAAATACAGATTGGCCATGATGCAATAGAATAGCGGAACAGGATTGAGGGACTGAATGGCCTCCTCCTGTTCCTATGTACTTGGGAGAGGGGGGGGGGCTTAAAAATATACTATCGGGAGCCTACTATCAGCAAGGACAGATATCGATGACGAGGTCCCACACCGCCTCCAGTGCGCCAGCACAGCTTTCGATTGCCTGAGGAAGAGAGTGTTCGAAGATCAGGCCCTCAAATCTGACACCAAGCTTATGGTCTACAGGGCTGTAGTAATACCTGATCTCTTGTATGGCTCAGAAATGTGGACCATATGCAGTAGACACCTCAAGTCGCTGGAGAAATACCACCAGCGATGTCACCGCAAGATCCTGAAAATCTCCCTGGGAGGACAGACGCACCAACATCAGTGTTCTCGATCAGGTCAACATCCCCAGCATCAAAGCACTGACCACACTCGGCCAGCTCCGTTGGGCAAGCCACATCGTCCGCATGCCCGACACGAGACTCCCAAAGCAGGCGTTCTATTCGGAACTCCTACACAGCAAGCCATCCCCAGGTGGGCAGAGGAAACGTTTCAAGGACACCCTCAAAGCCTCCTTGATAAAATGCAACATCCCCACCGACACCTCGGAGTCCCTGGCCAAAGACTGCTCTAAGTGGAGGAAGAGCATCCGAGAGGGTACTAAGCACCTTAAGTCCTTGACGCCGAGAGCATGCAGAAAACAAGCGCAGGCAGTGGAAGGAATGTGCGGCAAACCAGACTCCCCACCCACCTTTTCCTTCAACGACTGTCTATCCCACCTGTGACGGAGACTGTAATTCCTGTATTGGACTGTACAGTCACCTGAGAGCTCACTTTTAGAGTGGAAGCACGTCTTCCTCGATTTCGAGGGACTGCCTATGATGATGGTTATAATCTATAATTAGGACAGAGGGACTCTGCACTTAGAGAAATTTGAGAGAGATAACATGGATTTGTAAAGGTTAGTTCACGTCTAACAAACCTAATTTAATTTTTTGAGTAAGTAACTAAAGTAGTGGACAGGGGAATATTTATGGATTTAGTTCATATCGACTTTCAGAAGGCATTTGAGAAGGTTCCACACATGAGACTGTTCGCTAAAATTAAAGCTGATGGAATTGAAGGCAAATTATTGATCTGGTTCGGAGCTTGGTTAGAAGACAGAGAGTAGGGATAATGGGCACGTACTCGAATCATAAAGCAGTGACTCGTGGTGTCCCACAAGGATCTATGCTGGCACCTCAACTATTCACTATTTAGTTTTGACTTGGATAATGCAATAGAGAGCCATATGTCCAAGTTTGCTGATGACACAAAGATTGGTGGCATAGTAACTAGTGTAGACAGGAGCATAAAATTACATAGAGACATTGAAAGATTAAGTGAGTGGATAAGTCTGTGGCAGATGGATTTCAATGCAGGTAAATATGATGTCATCTATTTTGGACCAAAAAAGGATAGATCCGAGTATTATTTAAATGATGAAAAGCTAGAAACAGTGGAGGTTCAAAGCGATTGAAAATGTAGTGGTCATGTACAAAAATTAGTCAGAAAGGCTAATGTAATGTTATCCTTTATATCGAGAGGGCTAGAATATAAAGGGAGGGCATTTTGCTGCAGCTATACAAAGCGCTAGTTAGACCACATCTGGAGTATTGTGTACAGTCCTGGCATCGCACCGCAGAAAGATAGCTTGGCTTTGGAAGGAGTGCAGTGCAGATTCACCAGTGTTACCAGGGCTACAAGGGTTATATTATGAGGAGAGCTTACATAAGCTGGGCTTGTATTCCTTGGAATATAGGTTAAGCAGTGATTTGATTGAGATTTGGGGGATTTTGAAAGGAATTGATAGGGTAGATAGAGAGAAACCTTTTCCGCTGGTGAGGGAGTCTAGCACAATGGGACATAACCTTAAAATCAGAGCCAGGCCATTCAGGAGAGAAGTTAGGAAACAGTATCTTCACACACAGGATGGTAGAAGTGTAGAACTCTCTCCCACAAAAAGCAGTAGATGCCAGCTCAATCATTTTAAATCTGAGATCGAAAGATTTTTGCTAGCCATGGGTATAAAGAGATATGGAGGCAAAGAGGGTGGATGGAGTTAGGTTACAGATCAGCCATGATCTCACTGAATGGTAGAATAGGCTCCAGGGGCTGAATGGCCTCCTATGTCCCAGCCCTCCACTATTAACTGGCTACACGATAGGAAAGAACAGCGTGGGCTGACATACCTCTTCCATTTCCCTGTTGACCCCGTTCACATCCTGAATACACTGCTTGGAGCATACCAGGAGAAAGCTTCATCTCACATCAGCAATACAACAAAATCTCAACAACATGTTCTAAACAAATAAAAACAATGGCCCAGAAATCCCGGTTGGCTGCTTCCCGCGGGCAATCGGATAAAAAAAACATTTAAAAAATGCGACTTACCTTATCCTGCTGCGCCCATGCAAGTTCCCGGTCCTGAGGCCTCCACTGACTGCGTGTCACAGCACGTGCATGTCAGGACATGCGCAGGCCTGGAGCTGCAGTCACATGGCTCTGGGCAGCCAATCAGGTAAAGTATATACTCATTCATAATAATGGGAACTCCGTAAGTTGGAGAAACAGCCCTCAAAATACACAAAACCAATAATAAAAAATCAAAAAAATACACCACAGATTTTTATTAATTTAAATTAGTTATTTATGTATTATAAAAAAAATAGATTTTTCTTATTTTTAATAAAAGTTTTCTAAATTATGGTTTATCATAATTACCGTAGTGCGGAGGGTTTTTAACAATAAAATATGTTTTATAATTTTATTTTTAAATGTTTTTGTGTATTTTAAAACTCTTACGCCTGTACCAGTAGGCTATATGCCTGCTTTTATCAGGCACAAGAGCTTTGAGGACATTTGCTGGGCAAGATATGGGTAAATCCCACAATCTTGCCCTTGCAAATGTCCTCGCTCCCGAGGAGACAGATCGGAAAAGCCGGTTTTCAGCAAATGCGCATTGTGCGCTAATAAACGGCTTTTGCAATGCCTTCCCAGGTTCGTATAGACCCGAGGGGCAGAAATTCCAGCCTCATTAAGAATAAGGCACATATGCCCATAAAAGATTTACAAACTGTTGAGATAAAAATAAAGACTCATTTTGGAAATCTGAATTGAAAACAGAAATTGATGGAAATGTACAACATGTCAGACAGCATCTGAAACACACGGGATAATCCACAGTGGTGTCCATTGTGGCAGATGGCTAATATTTCAAGTGGGACACACAGAAGGGTTCCACACACCGGGTGATGCATGTTTTTCTTTATTCATTCTTGGGATGTGGCATCACTGGCAAGGCCAGCATTTATTGCCCATCCCTAGTTGCCCTGCGAAGGTGGTGGTGAGCCGCCGCCTTCAACCACTGCAATTGTTTTGATACAACTGTCTGGCTTACGAGGCCACTTCAGAGGACAGTTAAGAGTCAACCATGTTGACCCATTTCTAACATTTTGTGTTGTTACTTGCAACGTATACTGCATTTAACCTATGACAGCCAAGGTTAGGTTTGCATATTCTATACATTCAACTTGTCAATAAACGAAGCAAGTTTCCTAACCTAGACCTGACAAATTATGGACTCTACATAAGTCAAATAATGAAGGATACTGTAGCAAAGAAAGTGCTTTGTAATTAGCCTCCATTTTGCTCCAGGTGTACTTGCTCTAGTAGCTGGTGGTTTGCTGCTGCTTTTGCCTGAAACAAGGGGCATGAGGCTACCGGAAACGGTGCACGACGTGGAAAACATTATGAGGTAACTATGGATGTGGAGCCTGCACTGAACAGGTAGCTATGCTTCTTTTCAAACTGTGACAAATGCTTCATACTTTGTTCCACCTTATACCTGCAGGCTTTATGAACATGACCAGGATGAATGTAAAGAGATGATCAACCTCCGTACTTCGACCTAGGGAATGGCAAGAAATGTATCAGAGAAGGAAGTAGCGGCCTTGGTATGCTGGTTCTAATATTGTTGACTTCTGAATCAGGGCCTTGAACAAAAAAAAACATACTTATCAATCATATTACAACCAATTATCTTCATTCAGGTGGTAGAGTTTTGTGCAAAGCAAAAATTGAAGGAATAATGGGCATAATTTTCAGCTTATTAATGTAGCAAATGGAAGCCTGTTGTGTATTAGTCCAATAAAAGTAAGAAATTGATGATTCCATGTTTATTATAATAATGTTTGAAGTGGATGGTGGTCTTGGCACCAGGAATTTTATCATGTGAGCTGGACAGAAGAGATGATTCTTGCAGAGCTGTTTTATCATGTAGTTCATTCTCCAATAGAATACACTGGGGAAGGGTGGGGTGGGGCTAAAGTTCAACATCGGCGGGGGTGTAAAATGGGCAATAGTGGATCTGCCACGATGACTGATATGGTAAACGTTTATGAATATATAAATTCCCACTTATAACACACTAATGAGCACCTAAAGTTTAATTGTCAAGTTTAACAATTTCTCAAGTATACGGAGAAGCCAATGAAAAAATGACAGTAGTACATTTTAAAATGACAGTGCTTTACGTTTTGGTAAGGAAAGTAGCTGGTAAGAAAGACACAGTGAAAATGGTTCTAAAATCAAACAATATTAGAAGACACATGAATCAAAAATGAAAGGAATGAAACAGTTGAAGGCATCAGAATAGAGCAACCTAGCAAAACTAAGGTAAACATTTTGTATGTGATAAAATTAAATTTATTTGTTTTACTAACAAAATATTGCACCATTGTTTTTCTCTGTTTTAATTTGGGCACAATTCTGTGAAACTTTATACAGCAAAACAAATCCGGGCACACTGGGGTTGTGTTTCCACATTATTTCTGCCCAGGTAACAGTGGAATCTAGGCAGAATTGAAATGAAATAGTGCCAAAGTGCGCAGAATTTAAAATGTGAGTAGGTTGTAAACACTTTACACTCGAGTAGCCTTGATCTTTTACACAATCCCTGCTCACAAATCTGGTCATGCCTCCAGGACGGCATGAAGCCAATTTAAAAAGTAAGACCAAGAACATTAATCAGTCAGTTGAAGAATGGCAATCCCATTCCCTTGTGATCCTGGAGAATGCCTTGTTCAAGTCACAAATCGATTATGATCAATTATGCTGCTTGAATGCGCTGATTCATGGGCAATTTTTACATTCGGGCTTATGCTAATGAGTTTGCACAGAAACTTGAGCCTAAGTTCACTTTGGCAAAACTGATGCAGTATCCAGCGCATTCATAGAATCATGGAATGGTTACAGCAGAGAAGGAGAATGTTCAGCCCGTCGATCCCTTTCCGGCTCTCTGCAAGAGCACTTCAGCTTGTCTCACTCCCCGCCCTTTCCCCGTAGCTCTGCAATTTTTTTCCTTCAGGTACTTATCCAATTCCCTTTTGAAAGCCACGATTGAATCTGCCTCCACCCTCTTTCAGGCCGTGCAGTCCAGGTCCTAACCACTCGCTGTATTTTTCCTCATGTCATCTTTGGTTCTTCTGCCAGTCACCTTAAATCTGTGTCCTCTGCCTCTTGACTCTCCTGCCAATGGGAACTGTTTCTCTCTATCTTCTCTGTCTAGACCCCTCATGATTTTGAACACTTCTATCAAATCTCATCTCAACCATCTCTGCTCTGAGGAGAACTGGTACACTCATAATAAAGGATGAAACCGAGTACTGTGTACAATGAGCAAGCGTGACCTTAGCTCCTTTAATAAATGATAGTTGAGCAGCACTTGGGACAGCCAGGTCTGCAGGGAGCCTTCCGACACTCGTTTCAAGCTTTACTTGATGATCTGAACTGCCCGTTCTGCCTGGCTGTTGGATGCAGGCTTGAACAGGCAGATGTGACATGTTTGATCCCGTTGCGCGTCATGAATTCCTTGAATTCAGCACTGGTGAAGCAAGGCCCATTGTCGCTGACTAGGACATCAGGCAAGCCATGCATGGCAAACATGGCTCGTAGGCTTTCGATAGTGGCCGTGGACATGCTTACAGACATTATTGTACATTCAATCCATTTTGAGTAAGCGTCCACGACAATCAAAAACATTTTGCCAAGAAATGGGCCCGCATAGTCAACGTGGATCCTCGACCACGGTTTGGAGGGCCACGACTACAAACTTAGCGGTGCCTCACTGGGTGCATTGCTCAGCTGAGAGCAAGTGTTGCACTGGCGCACACATGATTCTAAATCTGAGTCAATGCCGGGCCACCACACATGGGATCTGGCTATGGCTTTCATCATTACGATGCCTGGGGTGGGTGCTGTGCAGTTTACATATGAACGTATCTCTGCCTTTCTTGGGCAAGACCACGTGATTGCCCCAAAATAGACAGCCCACCTACAAGGACAACTCATCTTTGCATCTGTGGAACGGCTTAATCGCCTCCTGCATCAGGACACAGCTTTTTACCAAGGACAGTAAAGGATCCTGGCTGGTCCAGATCCTGATCTGGCGGGCCGTAATGGGAGAATTCTCGTTCTCAAATGCCTCCATGACCATGAGCAAGTCCGTTGGCTGTGCCATTTCCACCCCGGTGGTGGGCAATGGCAGCCGACTGAGAGCATCTGTGCAGTTCTCTGTGCCCGGTCTGTGGCGGATTACATAGTTGTATGCCGACAGCGTGAGCACCCATCTTTGAATGCGGGCAGAGGCATTGGTGTTAATCCCTTTGCTCTCAGAGAACAGCGATATGAGCGGCTTGTGGTCAGTTTCAAGCTCAAACTTGAGGCCAAATAAGTACTGGTGCATTTTTTTTCACCCCGTAGACGCACGCCAGAGCCTCTTTTTCAATCATGCTGTAGGCCCTTTCGGCCTTGGACAAACTCCTGGACACATAAGCGACCGGTTGCAAAATTCCCGATTCGTTAGCCTGTTGTAACACACACCCGACCCCGTATGACAACGCATCGCAAGCCAGCACTAATCATTTACAAGGGTTATACAGGACAAGCAGTTTGTTTGAACACAACAGATTTCTGGCTTTCTTAAAGGCAGCCTCTTGTGAATTCCCCCATATCTAGTTGTCGCCCTTGCGGAGTAGTGTATGTGGGCATTCTGGCAGGGTGCTTAACCCAGGTAGGAAATTACCAAAATAGTTAAGGAGTCCCTGGAACAACCGCAGCTCCGTCACATTCTGTGGTTGCGGCACGTTCTTGATGGCCTCCGTCTTGGCGTCGGTGGGTCTGATACCGTCTGCTGTAATTCTTCTTCCCAAGAACTCGACGTCCTGTGCCAGGAAAACACACTTCGAGCGTTTCAACCTGAGCCCCACGCGATCCAGAACCTCTTCCAGATTCTTCAAGTGTTCCATGGTCTCCCGACCAGTAACCAATATGTCGTCCTGGAAAACCACTGTGTAAGGAATCGACTTTAGCAGGCTCTCCAGGTTCTGCTGGAAGATTGCCATGGTCGACCGAATCCCGAACGGGCACCCGGTTGTAGATAAACAGTCTTTTGTGCGTGTTGATGCAGGTGAGGCCTTTCGAAGACTCCTCCAGCTCCTGCATCATATAGGCAGAGGTCAGGTCCAGCTTGGTGAATGTCTTCCCTCCAGCCAGGGTCACAAATAGGTCATCTGCCTTGGGTAGCGGGTACTGGTCCTGCAGTGAAAAACAGTTAATCGTTACTTTATAGTCCCCACAAATTCTAACCGTGCCGTCCTCCTTAAGTACCGGGACAATCGGACTGGCCCGGTCGTTGAATTCCACCGGTGCGATGATGCCTTCATGTTGCAGCCTGTCCAGCTCAATTTCCACTTTTTCACGCATCATGTATGGTACCGCTCGTGCCTTGTGGTGGATGGGTCGCATACCGGGAACTAAATGGATCTGCAATTTAGCCCCCGAGAAGCTTCCAATGCCTGGCTCGAACAACAATGGGAACTTGCTCAGAACCTGGGTACATGAGGCGTCGTCGACGGATGAAAGCGCTCGGATATCGTCCCAGACCCAGCGGATTTTTCCCAGACAGCGTCTGCCAAACAACGTGGGGCCATCCCCTGGTACAATCCACAGCGGGAGTTCGTGTACTGCTCCGTCATAGGAGACTTTGACTTCTGCACTGTCAATTACAGGGATTAATTCTTTGGTGTGAATGGGGCTGAGCTTGGGCCTGTGTGCCTTTTTGCCCCACAGCCTGAGGAAGGTCTTTTTATTCATAATGGACTGACTTGCCCCCGAGTCCAGTTTCATAGATACTGGAATATCGTTCAGTTCAACATTCAACATTATTGGTGGACATTTCGCAGTGAATGTGTGTACCCCATACACTTCTGCCTCCTCAGTACAAGTCTCCAATTCAGCCTGATCCACTGTGGATCGATCTTCCTCTGCAACGTGGTGGTTTGCAGGGTTTGCAGCTTGCCTGCACATTCGTTGGAGGTGTCCCATTGTTCTGCAACCATTGCATACATAGTGCTTAAAACAGCATTGATGGAGCCGATGATCACCTCCGCAGCGCCAACAGGGTGTTAACTGCCTCGCATTAACAATTGATGGCGGACTCAGGGTCAACTGAGGTCGGGCCGCAGCAGCCGGCGTGTACGTTCTGCCATGTACATTTCTGCTTAAGACCGACGTTACTTTATGCACAGTACTGGCCGAAATTTCTTTACTCTACGAAATCTGTCTGGTGTTGTCGCTGGTGGACATAAATGCCTAGGCTATCGTTATGGCTTTACTTATATTCAGAGTTTCTACAGTCAACAGTTTGCGAAGGATTGTCTCATGTCCAATGCCCAATACAAAAAATTCTGAGCATTTGTTCTAGGAATCCCTCAAACTCACAATGTCCTGTGAGGCACCTTAGTTCGGCGACATAGTTCGCCACTTCCTGGCCCTCCAGTCGTTGACACATGTAGAACCGATATCTCGCCCTCAAAATGCTTTCCTTAGGATTTAGGTGCTCCCGGACCAGTGTACACAATTCTTCATAGGATTTCCCTGTTGGTTTTGCCGGGGCCAGGAGATTCTTCATGAAGCCATAGGTTGTTGCCCCACAGACAGTTAGTAGGATCGCCCTTCATTTAGTCGTGTTCTCGTCCCCTTCCAGCTCGTTGGCTACGAAGTATTGGTCGAGTCTGTCCACGAAAGCCACCCAATTGTCCCCCTCTGAGAACTTCTCCAGGATACCAACTGTTCTTTGCATTTTCATGCAGTTGTTCGTTACCTCGGCACCAATTGGTACACTCATAATAAAGGATGCAACTGAGTACTGTGTACAATGAGCAAGCATGACCTTAGCTCCTTTAATAAGACTCCAGAGTGCAGGTACCTCATGGGTGGCCTGCTTATATACTGTGCTCCCAAGGGATGCTGGGATCCCTTGGGACTCCCAACAACTCTTTTGAGGGGAGTACAAATAAACAGTAGATCGAGTGCCCCGAGTGTCGGGGGACACTCCAGACACTTATAACAGCCCTCTTTTTTTTTCTTTTTTTTGGGGACTCCCAACAGGTGTCATGCAGGTTACAAAGGGTTAAATACATAATAAGAACAACCCCAGCTTTTCCAGTCTATGCCCGTAACTGAAGTCGCTCATCCCTGGAACGATTTTTGTAAATCTTTTCTGCACCCTCTCTATGGCCTTCACATCCTTTCTAAAATGCGGTGTCCAGAATTGACACAATACTTTAGTTGAGGCCAAGCCCCTATTTTATAAAGGTTCTTCATAACTTCCTTGCTTTTGTACTCTGCCTCTATTCATGAAGCCCAGTATCCCGTAAACTTTTTTAACCGATTTCTCAATCTACCCTGTCACCTTCAACGATTTGTGCACATATACCCCCCAGGTCTCTCTGTTCAAGCACCCTCTTTAGAATTATACCCTTTAGTTTAGATTGCCTCTCCTCGTTCTTCCTATCAAAATGTATCACTTCACACTTTACTGCGTTAAATTTCATTTGCGACGTGCCCGCCCATTCCCCACTGTCCTCATGAAGTCTATTCCTCACTGTTCACTATACTTCCAAGTTTTGGGTCTTCTGCAAATGTTGAAATTGTGCCCTGTACACCCAAGTCCAAGTCATTAATATATATCAAGAAAAACAGTGGTCCTGGTACCGACCCCTGGGGAACACCACTGTATACCTTCCTCCAGTCCGAAAAACAGTCCGTTCACCATTCTGGGTGTAGTTTGCTGATTGCGCCCCCTAGCGGAAACTCCATGCCACTGATGTTATCATACTTTTTGCAGTACATTCTAGTAACAGCAGTGGATCCTACCCCACTCCCATTGCAATGTTTCTGGATAGTTTTATACACAGCTCAAGTTCTGTCACTGAGAACACCAGTCACAAAGTTACTGAAAATTACCAAATTTAAATCTACACACTGGCATTTAATTGAAACAAAAAGTTCATTCAAAAATTTGTAAACAAAATCCTGTGCTAATTTAGTGCCATTCATTCCATCATACTGAGCTTGATTGAAAACCTGGTGCCAGAGATGAAAGGATGGTATGTCAACCCACTGAAGGTGAAATTGGGCTTCGGTGAAAGTGCAAATCAGACGATAGGCAGCCTGAACTTGGGCCCTCATTTTGTTCATTTGGGTGGGGTACGGAGCCTTACATGCCTCCACAGGCAGCTGCCCCAATTCAGAGAAAGAATTCCGGGCCGCCTGTCTCACCAGCAGCCCTCAGGTAAGTGCCGGGGTGGGGGTGGGGGGAGGGAGGACAGTGGAAGGGGGACCGATTATGGCTGCCAGGAATTGTCCGGTATGCTGTGGAGAGCCAGGAGGAGTGGCTCTACGTGAATTTAAAATAATAATTTTACGCACCTTTTCGGTGATGACTGTTGGGTAGGCTACATCCACACCTTGAAAACCTGATGCCTGCTGCACTCAGAGCTGCTCAATTGTCCTGAGGGGTCTTAGAATTGGTGTTAAAGCTCTCATTTGCATATGGAAGGGGCCCTAAAGACTGTTTTAGGCGGCCTCTCCAGACGCCTGGAAAATGGCCCACCCCAATTTCGGGCGGGACTAATCTCAAGCCTCTTTGGGGCACAGGACGTTGGTCTCTAAAACAGGTGCAACAAGCTCTAATTTCTACCTCTAACAGACACACAAAATTCACATGGGGGCTAGCACACACAAGAAATTTCCCCCATTCTCTGTCTTCCAAGTAGGCCTTGGAAGCCATTGAAGAGATTCCAAAAATAAAAATGGAAACCAATAGTCTCAGAAGAGGCTTAAAACATCAAAGATTAGCAAGACGAGCGAGAAAAAACACGCTTGACAATGACATTTTAAATTGCTGTACCTCTTGGGTAATGTGTGTGTTCTGTACGCTGTGCTGTCTCTTTATTGACCATGGGAGGGTATCTCAGGACTACCACTGGATCACTTGGTGCTTGTTTACGGGAGTGGACTCTGACACTGAACCTAAGGAAACAATCTGAGTCTTACCTAAAAAAATCCTGCTCTTTCTGTATACATTGGTAGTATATCATCTGATGATATGGTATAACGGCACAATAATGGATGCTTTAAGCATTTGCGGAGTGCTGTGGTTTAAGTACTCACCTGACCCATTGTTACAAAATAATCTGAGGTTGTGCAGTGTGAGGTAGCCAGTAGAGGGAGCCCACATAGTTGCAGAGTGTGATTCAAGGCAGCAGTAACTCTGTCATACTTCATTTTCAGTACCGCATCCAGATTTGGAATGGACCATCTTCATAAGGCGTGGAGAAAGCAGTAGATTAGCAATATGACAGCTGCAGTCTGACATAAAAAACACATGTACCAGTGTCACAGCAGTATCACCATTTCGGATCAGCAGGTCAGTCTAGTTGATGCACTGGTAGGTAAGTATGGTGGGGCGGTGGGGGCTCAGTAAGCTTCATACATCCCCTCTCGACATTGGAACAACATCAGTACCATTAACACACCAATGTACATATGTGAAGCATGTCATATGACACTCGGGTCACACTTCTTTGCATATATATGGGTGAGGTGGGTGTTACTCACACATTCTAGGGAAAGAGGGTTAGACAGTAAAAGTAATGGCAGAAACACCACTTGAGCTATTTTGAAGGTGTTGATATGAGGTTCCAACTTCACTCAGAAAAATAAGTATAATAGACTCTGAACATTTGGGGGCCAAAATTCTCCGGTTCTACATCTCCCGCTAACGCTTCCGGGCGGTGCTAACGGGGCGTGAAACTGTTTTCAGCCGGGTGGTTGGTGCTACCGGCTCCCGCAAAACTGCGTGGTAATTAGCAGAGGTGCGAACACAGTTGCCCCGCGGCGGAAATTGGCTGAGCCCAGTGAGGCCATGCCTGCGTTAGCCTTGCGGGTCACGAACCGGGCCAGTGACCCATCGCAGGGCGAACCTTAAAGGAGAAGTGCGCTGCGCTGCACACCGCATTCTTTGTTTTTTTCCCAACTCGGCAGTCAGACCGCTCACCACAACCGTAACCCAGCACTCCGTCTCAGTGCTGGGCTGTGGCCACAGCATCCCTTAGCCCTGGTGGTCCAGTGGAGGCCTTCAAATGGCCTGCAGAGTTTGCAGCGTCCGTCCCGTTCAACGGAAGGGGAGGGGCATTAAAACACGTCAGCGCTACATGGAGAGGTCATGTAGCGCCCCCGAACCCAAAGAGAAGTGGAGTGCGCAACATTGTGCTCCACTACCTGTGAAGGGTGGTAACCATAGTTTCGGGGCCAGGGCAGGACTTCCACGCCGGGTACAGGAAGGCCTGCCTTTCCTCGTTTACAGCCCCCAAACGGGGCATAACCCAATTTTGCCCCCATCAAGTCAATTTATAACTGATGGAGCCAGTGAGCATTTTATCCAATGAGTGCATGTTCCTGGCTTGTGAGTTCCCTTGACCTGGAATGGAATGGCCACCTATTCAATGCTGGAGTCCATTATTAAAGAAGCAGTAGCAGGATATTTGGAAAAGCACAATTCAGTCAAGCAGAGTCAGCATGGTTTTATGAAAGGGAAATCATGTTTGACAAAGTTGCTGGAGTTTTTTGAGGATGTAACGAGCAGGGTGGATAAGGGGGAACCAGTGGATGTGGTGTATTTGGATTTCCAGAAGGCATTCGATAAGGTGCCACATAAAAGGCTACTGCACAAGATAAAAGTACATGGAGTTAGAGATAATATATTAGCGTGGATAGAGGATTGGCTAACTAACAGAAAACAGAGAGTTGGGATAAATGGGTAATTTTCTGGTTGGCAAACAGTAACTAGTGGGGTGCCGTAGGGATCAGTGCTGGGGCCTCAACTATTTACAATCTATATTAATGACTTGGATGAAGGGACCGAGTGTAATGTAGCCAAGTTTCCTGATGGGTGAGAAAGCAAGTTGTGAGGACACAAAACATCTGCAAAGGGACATAGACAGGCTAAGTGAGTGGGCAAAAACCTGGCAGATGGAGTATAATGTGGGAAAGTGTGAGGTTATCCACTTTGGCAGAAAAAAAAAGCAAATTATTATTTAAATGGAGAAAAATTAAAAAATGCTGCAGTACAGAGGGACTTGGGGCGGTGGGGGTGGGGGGTCCTTGTACATAAAACACAAAAAGTTAGTATGCAGGTACAGCAAGTAATCAGGAAGGCAAATGGAATGTTGTCCTTTATTGTAAGGGGGATGGAGTATAAAAGTAGAGAAGTCCTACA